>NW_027223752.1:136779688-137379688 GCF_028538775.1 Myotis yumanensis
AAAGGGGAAGCTGTGGTAAGACAAAGAGTTTTGCCATTTGGTGAGAGAGGGGGGTGTCTTTTGTTTGTTGCAGTGAAATTCGTCAAGTGCAGTTGTGTGCTGTCTTTGCCAAGGTCTTACGGGAATCCTACGGGGCACAGGCTTTCTTGATGGCAGTTGGGGTTTTCAGTTCAATCTGTACTTGAGTCACCAGATGCAAATTAGACATTTCTCCCTTCAGCTCCCAGTATACATTTTGCATATCATCACTTGAAATACTTAGTCTTTGGAGAGCTCTGCTCTGCAGATTGTCTTCCTGAGATGGATGTGTTTGTTTGGCTTTTTGAGGCTCTATTCTGAGAGAGTTACATTCTTTTTTCATCAGTTCTAGTTCTTGTTCCAAGCCATGGATCTTCAGGTCACAACTCAGCTTTTCCACCTCCCAGTTTGATGAAGGTGGATTTAAATTCCTTATCACCTGCAGTGTTTCCACCTCTGTTCTTAGCCTGAGGACTTCTATTTCTTTAGACTGCTGCTGTTCATTCAATACTTTTAAACATTCAGGTTGCCTTTGTTCATTTTATCCAATTTTCTCTTTAAATTATCTCTATCAATGCAAACCTCTCGGCAGGCATGATAAAGCCTTATTTAATTGTTCTCGGCGCACAGAACATGTTTTTTCATCTAATAGAGCGCCTGTAAGCTTTTCTTCCAAAAATCTTACTCATTTTTTTAGGAAAGGGTTTTTTTTTCTCTGAATCCTTAAAGCGTTTTTTGATGTCTTCATCAAAAAACAGTGACAAGGGCAAAATGTGAAGCAACAGACTCATCTGAATATATTGAGTCCGAAGTCACTTATCTCTCCTATGGGCTTTTCCATGATTTAGAATGCAGACACTGTCTTCTGCCAGCATATCCATGACAACTCGAGTCAGGCTGCCTCTGGATCTCCAGCGTTGGGAACAGGGTCACCAGGGGTCACCACGGGCTCCCTCCGGTTTCCTGGAAGACACCAGACACCGCCTCTTTCCCAACGAAGGCCTCTGCTCCAGGTACACCGTGGAAGGGTCCCCATTGCCTTGGCCTGGGCTGTGCCAGGACCAACCACTGGGCTGGGGCCTGGGGATCAGGAAGGAGTGGCAAGAGGGGCAGGAGAAGCTGAGGCGCCCCCGGGAGCAGACCCCTACCCAGCAACATGCCTGCAAGGCACAGAACCACGTGTGGCCCCTCAGCGCCCCCATGGGCAGCCCTCTCCCTCCGCCCCCCAGCAGGGAAAGGCAACTCAGGGGGGCTGTAGGCTAGCAGCACCTGGCCTGAAGGGGGATGTAAAGATCATTTAAAATAAAAATCAATTCAAGTAAAAAAAAAACTCACAAAAACCTAAATTTTTATAAATAGCATTTTTTCTTGGAATCGCAAAGTAATGCATTCAGTGTTAAATATGACTTGACTTGTTTAAACTTCTTTAAACCAATGGTATCAAATATTACTTTTCTGAAGTTATGGTTATTCAATGGACCAATAATAATTGTATTTCTATCAGATTAATCTAAATAGCATTATATATGCATGCTCTCTATTATCTAAAATTAAAATGAGTCTGAATTAATTTTGTTTATGTGATTATTTTTCTATTTGTGCAATCCCTAATGCTCCAGTCTCTAAAAGTAGTATTTAAAAGACACATTTCATAAGCTATATATCATTTCTCTAATAATGTCTCTTATTTAACCTAAATACTAAAAATAATATTTGACCTATTTCAGATATGGCAGGAGTATGGAGAAACCCTAACTAGAGAAGGTATGTTGCCAAAACTTATTAGATATCGTTGATTTTGTAAATAAACTGAGAATAGGAAATGGCATCTGTTTCCATGTTTGGATAATATATACTGCATTAAATATTTTTTTCCATGTGAATGAAAAATGTGAAATATAAACAGTCATAAGGAAGAATATACTTATCCCACATGTAATCACCATGTTCTATGGCTCTTTAAAGACCTCAGAAGTCTACCAGCATGCATCTCTCTTCATTTCTGGCTATTCTCTTCCTTCCCTCTGCCGTGGACTGTCGACCTGCACACTGAAACTATGGTCAGAAAACTGGCTTCATCACTTCTCATGTTTTTACTAGTGATATAAGGCCAAATAACCAGACTCATCTAGTAATACTGTCAAGCAGTTACAGTTCATGTAACTGTCAACTGAGGGGAAATATTCAAAACTCCAGTCATTGACTTGTCATTCTTTTACCTTCATGAAAACTCCAAATTCCTTTACGTGGAGTAAAAACACTGAAGTCCATTTAGTTGTTGCCAAATAATGCAGCCTTCTATTTGCTGCTCTGCCCCTTTGCTCTAGCAGCTAAACTAGACATTTCCAGTTCCACAAATGTTCTTCCTCATTTCTAGTTCTCGCATCTGCTTCATTTCTCTTTCTGGCATACTTTTTTTTTTTTTTGTCCATCAGATATCAACTTACATATCACCTCCAGCAAAAAGCTGACAATATTGACACAAAACTGGGATGTCTCCTCTGTGTGCTCCAATAGTGCCCTGTGTTATATTGGTTGGTGGTATCTATGACTCTGAGTGAAATTGCTTGCTCGTTTGTTGCTTTTTCAGTTTACAGTAAACTAGAGGCCCGGTGCCCGAAATCTGTGCAAAGGTAGGGTACTTAGGCCTGGCTGGCAATCAGGGTCGATTGGGGCCTTCCAGCTCTGGGCCCGGGCCTTGCTTCATTCCACGCCACCTCCTGGTGGTCAACACACATCATAGCAGCGTTCGAACTTCCGGTCTCCCAGTCAAACTCCTGAGGGGACACTTTGCATATTAGCCATTTATATATATAAATGATTGTTCAGGGGTGGGCTGTGTCATCTTCATCTTGTAACTCCAGTGCTTGTCACACTACCTTAGTGCATGGTGTTGAATATGGGGAAAACCAGAAGCTCTGATACTTAGCCATGATACCAATTAATACAGTGTGCAACCACTGAATTAATAATTACGTTTCATAGTATTCTTGTGTTGTATATTGTACCCAGATATAGAAGTCTTTATTGTTTTTAACACTTATACTTAGTTGTAGTTTAAAGAATACAATTCTTTTTCTTTCCAGATGCTGCTAAATTTGAAGCTGAATCCTATAGAGTTTGTCCTGTAGGATCTGTAGGATCAATCAGTCAGTCAAGTTCATGTCAAGATTTACTTTTGAAAACACAAAAAGAATATAAAGAGATTTTGCTGAAAAATTACATGATCTGAAACATAAACAGTAAAAAATTATTTACTGTACTGTTTACATAACATTTTGTTTTCCATTAGACACATGACGTGAACTTGTATTAAAGAAAAAAATTTTTGATCATATATTTGATGAAAATTTATATAGTATTTTAAACTGGAGTATTTTGGGGGCATCTAAGTAAGTTTTAAGCAGATTTTGTAAATGAAAGCCAGCACTATTGAATTATACACATTCAAATTGCTCAAATACCAACTGTTTAAACAACATCAAAGCAAACAACTTGTCCTTCATATTTTAGTGAAGCTAGTTGATAGATATTTTTACATATTCCAATTTTATCACAATATTTGATCCTAAAGATTTAGACAGAGATAATTTTGGTATCTGCTGCTATGGCTTCTGTTTAGCTATATTAAAATGTTATCATGGCATTGGACTTATGCAATTTTAAACACATATTTAAAAATTTTTCCTTGTGGGGGAAATAAAGTTTGCCTAAGGCTTTTCTACTTTTCCATTTATTGAATGAATTTTTAGAAAGAGTCTTAAAATTACAGAAAGTTCCAAGTTTTAGTTCAAAGAACTCTGTTTCCCTGAACTATTTGAGAGTAAATTGTTACACTGTGCCACCGTGCTTTATTGTTTTAGTACATTCCACTTGTCTACCATACCACCTCCACAATCAGAAAATTCACACTAATACATTCTATTGTTTCATCCTCACATCCTTTTCAAATTTTGCCACTTGTCTGTATAGCATGAAGACCCTGTTCAGATCCATAGGTTCCATTGAGCTGTAGTGGCTATTCTTTTCCTTCAGGCTGGAACAGGTCCTTAGTCTTTCCTTGACTTTCATGACATTGAATCCTTTGAAGAGGAAGTTCAACTAATGTATGTCGAACGTCCTTCAATTTCAGACCATGGATTTTTCTGATGTTTCCTTATGATAATACTAGAGGCCCAGTGCATGAATTTGTGTACCAGAGGGATCCCTTGGACTGGCCTGCAGGATTGGGCTGAAACCAGCTCTCCAACATCCCCTGAGTGGTCCTGGATTACGAGGGGGGGGGGCGCGGGAGGTTGGCCAGCCAGGGAGGGACCGCGGAAGGGCTCCAGGGCATGTCCAGGCCATCTTCATCAGCCAGACTCAAGCAGCAAGCTAATCTACTGGGTCGAGTGTCTGCTCCCTGGTGGTCAGTATATGTCATAGCAAGTGGTTGGCCTTAGCATAGCATATTACACTTTGATTGGTTGAACAGATGACCAGACACTTAGCATATTAGGCTTTTATTATGTAGGATTCAGATCAGACATTTTTAGCAAGAGCATCACAGAAGTAGTCCTATACTCTTCTCATTGCATCCTGTGATGTGACCTACAGTTTTGATTTGTCATTCTTTGTGATGTTAATGTTCATCAGTGAAGGCAGTATCTACTGGGTTTCTCCACTGTAATGTTTCTTTTTTCACTTCACAATTATTGCTTTATAGGGAAGTTTTTAGAGTCAGTGTAAATATCTCTTCTTCATTAAACTTTTAATTTATTCATTTATCAATATGAATTTGTGGTTTATTTCATAAAATGGGTTATAATGTGTTAAAATTATTTTTAAAATTTTTCTTTTAGAAATATTTTGTATTAGAAGTTTCAGTCTTATAGAAAAGTTATAACAATAGTACAAAAAAATTCCTAAAACCATTCCTCAAATGTTAACAATTTACTACATTTACTTTATCCTTTCTCCCTTCCTGTCTATTGCCTAAATAAATGTAAATGTAGGTCTGTTAGATATAATATATGAACCATTTGTAAGTTGCACACATGATACCTCTTTACTCCTAAATACTTTAGTGTGCATTTCCTAGGAAAATAGAATTATCTTACATAATCAACACTAATAAAAGACAAATATGCTAATTAAAGCAAAAGAGCCACAGAAGTCCAAAAGTGCATTTGGTATCTTAGTAGTAGTACTATTAGTAGTGCAGTATAAAAATTTTAAAAACTATTATAGTTTAAAGTGAATACTTATCTAATCTAATAAGAGAGAAACATGTAAATTGACCTCACCTCTGCTATGCCCATGCCATGCCCACCAGCCAATCAGAGCGACTATATGAAAATTAACCCAACCAAGATGGTGGCCGGCAGGCACGGAGCTGAAGCAAGCAGGAGGCTTGGTTGCCCTGGCGATGAAGCAAGCCAAGCTTCCCACCTGCTCTGGCTGACTGTGGCCTCCTCAAAAGGCAACAAAATTTCAATTATAGAAGCTAAATAAATCCCAGATACCTGCTTCCAGCCAGCCTCCACTGGGAGTTTGGGTGGCTGGGGGTTGTGGCCAGCCTGCAAACAGCCATCAGCCCCTTACCCAGGCTGGCCAGGCCCCCCAGCGGGGACCCCCACCCTGAGGGGCTGTGACCAGCCTGAAAATGATCCTCAGCCCCCTCACCCAGGCTGGCCAGGCACTCCTATATAATAAAAGGGTAATATGCAAATTCACCCTAACCGCAGAACGATGGGAATGACTGGTCACTATGACACACACAGACAACCAAGGGGCAGACACTCAACGCAGGAGCTGCCCCCTGGTGGTGGTCAGTGCAGTCCCACAGGGGGAGTTCGCTCAGCCACAAGCCAGGCTGATGGCTGCCAGTACTGTGCTGTTGGTGGGAGCCGCTCCTGCCTCCTCAGCAGCACTAAGGATGTCTGACTGCAGCTCAGGTCTGCTCCCTGCTGGCAAGTGGATATCCCCTGAGGGCTTCTGGGCAGCAAGAGAGATGTCTGACTGCCAGCTTAGGCCCATTCCCCCAGGGAGTGGGCCTAAACCAGCAGGTGGACATCCCCCGAGGGGTCCCAGACTGTGAGAGAACACAGGCCGGGCTGAGGGAGCCCTCGAGTGCACAAATTTTTGTGTACCAGGCCTCTAGTTATGTTGTGTTTAGGATGTATTCCTTTTGATTTGCTTAGTTTTGGGTTTTCATCAATTGTGGAAAATTCTGTGTTTATTTTTTCAAGTATTTCTTTGGCATTCATCCTATTCTCTTTTTCTGGAACTATGACTAGATAGTTAACATATGTTGCTAACCCTAGTTTTCATATTATCTATTTTTGTCTGTGTGTATTACATTCTCCATAATTTCGTCAGACCTATTTGCTAGTTTATCAATTCCCTTTTTATTACTTTGTTGCCTAGTCTAGCTACTAAGTTTTCTATTTCAATTACTATACTATATCCTTCATTTCTAGAAATTCAATTTGTTTCTTAATAAAATATCTTTGTTCACTTTTAAAATAGTTAATTTATTTTGTGCTCATAATTGTTATCATCTCAACTTCTTTATCGATACCAAAAATATGTTATATTATATTTTCATATAATGCAAAATGTTGGAATCTGTTTCCTTGTTCATGTTGTGATATTTTTTGGTTTGTTTTGCAATAGTAACCACTTCCTTGGAACTTTATTGTTGAGAGTTGTTAGAGCCTTAGGTTGAATGTGAGTTTTGCCAGATAGGGTCTGAATTTGCTTCTATTGAGTACTCAGAAGCCAATATTTCAGGATCACTTTTAGACAGATTTTCTTCACTGACTTTGGAACACAATTCAGCATGAAGTTATACATTTTTAGTGGATACTCTCCCACAGATAGGTTTAGCTGCTGGCCCCATCTTTAGGGCAGGTTTACCTCAAATTCACCATGACACTGGGTTCCAGCTTTGTATGGATAAGGGAGAATGATTTCTGCTATTACAGGTCTCCCAAGCTAGGCTCTAGTGTAGTCTCCTATACTCTCATAGTTCTTAAAATAAATTTCAAGTTCATTGGTGTTTTATGGAAGCCTTCAGGGTGAAAGCTAGATTAAGGGCTTATTTCTCTCTCTTATACTTTGTATTGGTGTCCTGATGATTTCCTGTTTCCTTGATAGATAAAATATACATTAAAAAAAACTTAAAATATTTTTCAGATGTTTTCATTAGTAAAAGTAAAATTTTTCATTGAGTCTTATCTACCATATTGCTAGAGATCGAATACAACATTCCATTTTTTTTAACCCTCATGGAATTGTTCCAGATTTTCTAGGCTTATGATGCAATTACAGTTAAATAAATAAAGGGCCTTTGGTATTTTCCAACAGCTATAGGGGCTGAAATTTCTATGCAGTATTAGAGGTGTAGGAGCAGGAATTGCCAGCTATTAAATTTTACTTTCTCACAGCATAAACCCACTTTTATACTAAATTCAGCCAGGTAGAATTAGGGGTTTTCCACTTTAATAAACTTTATTATCTCACTAGAGTCCCGTTTGCAGGAAGGTTCCTGCAAGAATAGGGCTTCATTCCTGTCTCTGCAGTTCCTACGCCACCCGTCTCTGCTACTCCTACCCTGCCCTTCTCTGCCACTCCTACCCCACCCTTCTCTGCCGCGTCTCTCCCACCCATCTCTGCTACCTCGGCTCTGTTGCTTGGCTTCCTTCTACGATGTCTTCAGTCTTCACTCCCAGCCAGTATATGCAAATTAGCTGCCATCTTTGTTGGCGGGTTAATTTGCATATTGCTCTGATTAGCCAATGTTGGGCATAATGAAGGTATGGTCAATTTGCATTTTGTCTACTATTAGGATAATGAGATCTGGTTATCCACTTATTGATGAGAACAAATAATTACTGTGTTAATAAGTATACTGTATATTGGCAATATACTTGGGCAATAAACATACTTTGATAATATAAATTATATATTGACTAGAGGCTCAGTGCACAAAAATTTGTGCACTCGAATGGGTCCCTCAGCCCGGCTTGTGCCCTCTCGCAGTCTGTGGCCCCTCAGGGGCCCCTTCCCCTGGCTGCTGGCACCAGTTTTCCTCCAGGGCCCGGAACCCAGGCATTCGCTCTTTGCTGGGAGGGGCCCCGGGCCCCGGGGGCGTGGCCAAGGCCGGCGTGGCGGGCTTCCCTCTTTGCTCTTCATTTGCCATACCGGCCTTCGCTTGCTGCTCCTGCCTGGGGCCAGCCAGCTTCCCTCCGTCGCTTGGCGCCTATGTATGCAAATTAACCGCGCCATCTTTCTTGTCAGTTAATTTGCGTATCGCCCTGATTAGCCTATGGGAAGCGTAGCGAAGGTACGGTCAATTACCATTTTTGTCTTTTATTAGATAGGATGGAAATAAACACTGTGTCAATTTAAAATTTTTTTCTACATTAAGACAACTTTTTTAAACCTCGAATTTTCTTTTTCTTCCCCATATTCCCCATATTCAAAATACATAGCAAATGTACATTTATAAGATTTCCATAAATCACATTTAATTCAGTTAATAATTTACTTTTCATTTATGATGTTGGTAATTTGCATATTCACATGCAACATTTACTTCTTAAGAAGAATACTTATTTATTCTGAATGGGCACAGGAAGTAGTATAGGAAAAATGCAGTCTTGTAAGCCTTAGAAATAGAAGTACAGGAAAACAAGTGAAAAAGTATGTATATACTGAGTCACATTTCTCTGGTACTTTTATGGACAATGACTATAGAATTTTTTAAAAATTAGTCTCAAAAATCACAGCATTAACTTATACCCCATCTTTATCTGTTTTACTGGAAATGTTTTAACTGGAAATGTGCCATAACTTAAATGGTGCAAGTTTAAAAAAATATTACAAAGGATACTAAAGGTATTAAATTATCTGTAGCCATATTGACTATATGGCTATATTTTGGAACATAATTTTCGCTATGTGTTTTAAGTGAAGTTTGAGGTTTCTTTTTCTCATGGTAGTTTAGAAACATACCTAATTTCATTGAAAACATATCAAGACCCTAAAGTATATGTAATGTATTATACTTGGCATCCAGTGCCCCAGTTGAGAATGGTAAAAATGTTAAGAGTTCCCAAATGAAATGCAACTACAAAGAAGTGAGTCTGATTTTTCAATGAACATAATTTCTAGATCAAATGTGTTACTTTTTCAACATATTTACTTTGGGAGGCAATATATTTATTTTGGTGATGCTGTCATTCCTCAATACAATTTGTAAAATTATTTTTAAATTTGCCTTGACAGGCAATTTTCAAACCCCTTCCCCTTTTTCCTATTATACTACACATCCTCCGATGTACATAACACACACATAAACACAAACACATGCACTTCCTTTCTTGAAAAAAGCCCAGTATTACTTAATTTGAACATCCATTTATTCAACAAATTGGTATCAGAATAATGTTTGGCTGCCTCCAAAACCAAATCTATGCCTAAAAGACAAATAGATCTCAACCCTAACAATATTCAAAACCAGGTTGAAATAAATTCCCCTCCAAAAAATTCCCCCAAATATTTTAAGTAATAACACCTTTATTGGAATAAGTTAATTGCAAACCAAGATCTTTACTTATAAAATGACACGATTAATTCGAAAGTATAAACTGAGCTGTGTTCCCTCAAACATCAGTTGCATTAACTCACAGTAATAACAAACAACTCTTATGTAGTGCTTTTCTGTTTACAAGCAATTTCTAAATCACTTTTCTCATTGGATCCCTAACATAATCCTGTGAAATAACTCAGATATAGTAGCTTAGGGACCTTAGTTATTTCATTGTGTTCATGGATATCTTTTAAAATCCTTAGTCTCAGCAAAATCTGTTAAAAATTGATGTTACTTGAGAGTTTTCATGACAAGAATTAAAATTGTAACTACGTGAGATGATAAATGTTAATTTAGCTGTTGTATAAATCATTTCACAATATATACATACTAGAGGCCCGGTGCACAAAAATTTGTGCACTCGGGGGTGGGGGGTCCTCAGCCCGGTCTATGCCTTCTCGCAGTCTGGGACCCTTCGGGGGATGACCACCTGATGGCTTAGGCCTGCTCCCCAGGGGATTGGGCCTAAGCTGGCAATCAGACATCCCTCTGGCAGCCTGGCAGCCCTCAGGGGATGTCCAGTGGCCAGCGGGGAGCAGACCTAAGCTGTAGTCGGACATCCTTAGCGCTGCTTAGGAGGCAGGAGAGGCTCCCACCACCACCGCTGTACTGGCAGCCATCAGCCTGGCTTGTGGCTGAGCAGAGCTCCCCCATGTGGGAGTGTACTGACCACCAGAGGGCAGCTCCTGTGTTGAGCGTCTTCCCCCTGGTGGTCAGTGTGTGTCACAGTGATCAGTCATTTCCAGTCTT
Source organism: Myotis yumanensis (assembly GCF_028538775.1). Classification (NCBI taxonomy): domain Eukaryota; kingdom Metazoa; phylum Chordata; class Mammalia; order Chiroptera; family Vespertilionidae; genus Myotis; species Myotis yumanensis. The sequence goes on from NW_027223752.1 coordinate 136,790,094, forward strand.
TCTGCTGTTAGGTGTACTGGGCTGCTGTGCTGTCTGTTCCTGGAACAGACAGATAGGAAGGTACTGACATCAGGTCAGGCCTTGAGATATGGTCTCATGGTCCCTCCTCAATATACTGTGCTCTCTGTTCCCGGAAAACATAGATAGGAAGGTGATAATGCTATACTGTATCGGGAACAAATTGCGTAAACAAGGCTTTGTAACTTTGTAGTTTTTGCAAATAAATATGCTGTAACTTTTGCAGTCTACACCACAGTTCAGCCTTTTGCTTTGGCGGGGTGCTGGGACTGTGGTCAGCCGGCCGGCTTAATAAAGGCACCTAAATTTAAATTCTGAGTTGGTGGTCTATCTCGCTGAGTCAACCCATAACATTTGGAGGCCTGCAGCGAGATTCCCGGCAGGGAGGAGAGGGACCCCTTGTTTAGGACAGGAGGCTCTCCCACAGCAGGGAGCAGAGGGACCCCCTATTCAAGGCAGGAGGCTCTCCCCCACTTGTTGCCGGGCACTCAGCGAGATACCCCACACCTGTGGAGAACGACTACCAAGGAGGCCTCCAGTCCACCCAAAACTTTCAATTCGGAAACCGAGCCACCTGGACTCTCAAGAGAGGTAAGGACCTGTTGTTAAACAGGAATTGGGACGTCCCACGGAAGGACCTATATGGAGGGCTGGACACAGCGGTACTCCTGGTCCTGACCCGGGGCCACGACAGTGGCCGGGGTCCCTGGTTTGTGCGGCTGTAGGCTGCACTGGGTTTGTCTGTCTGGTATATGTTTGTCTTGCTGTTTATTGTTAAAAAGTTGTCTGCTTCTGTGTACACCCTGCTGCAATGTTTTTTGAAAAATTTCAGGACTTCAAGGAGCAAGCTGCAGGTTCCGGGCAACCTTAGGTTGCATTTGGCTGATTTATTTTGTCTTTGTTCTTTGTTGTCTTTGTCTTTGTCAAATGCGATAGGGTCAGTTATCTTTGTCGACCCCCGATCAGTCAGGCCCACTCCGGGTGAGTGGAAGGGGAGCTTGATCACCTCCCGGGAAGCTATAGAGCTCCCTCAGGAATTAGGAAATTGTTAGGAATTGTGTGGATTGTTTAAACTCTGAGTGAATGTCTGGTGAAAGTGTGTGAGAGTGGAGGGAGGGGGCCTGCCCTCTCCTCTCCTTTATGTGGCTCAACAACTACAGTTATGGAGTCCGAGTGGGCCCCAACCTGCAGTTCCGTGATTCGTCATATGGCATAACGGTGACTCACCCCCATGTGGAGGTGACCAGGCCCGGGGTTTATATGGGTGCACTTTAGCTACAACGAATCTAAGCTCCCAAGGGATGCGGCCAGGCGGGCATCTGCATGAGGATCTGTGGAAACAGGTCATCCCCTCGCTTGTCTGTCTCTCATCACCGATCATCATGGGGTTGGGACAAAGTTTGTTTGTGTGGGACTAGCCAATTTACTACAGAGAAGGAGGAAAAAAGTGTAAATCATTACTGGTCTGTGTGAAGTAAGAGCTACTTTGATTTATTCTGCTTTCTGTTGATATACTTGGCTGAACGTTTGGGCTGGTCCCTTAGCAGTCTGCAAATAGTCTCTCGGCAACTGCAAGAATTATTTTTCTCAGAGTCTTTTGCTCACTGTTAAGGAGAATCAGCCCACTTAGTTAATAAAGATTTCTGTCTATCAGCTGCTCTTCCCTAGGTTGTAATTTACTGTATTAAACTGAAATTCTAGGGTAGATTTAAAGTTTATAATGTTAATTCTTTTGATTTACAGTGATTCTGTGAATGAGTGGCCCACTTTCCAGGAGAGGTGGCCGGATGCAGGGTCTTTTGACCACTGCCTACTGGGTCCATTACGTCATACACGGCCACCCAGGGCATCCTAATCAAATTCCTTATATTCAAGTTTAGGTTGACATATTGTCCAAGAAGCCCTGGTAAATGAGGGCTTGCCTCCCGAGGGAAAATTGGGACAGAGACAGACAATTCTTTTGGCCTGGCCCCAGAAGGGAAAGGCTCCCCCGGTCCTTCAGGGAGAGCAGGAAGAACCCATTAGCCGCCCCCCCCCCCCCATGGTCCCCTGGCGCCGGATTCAGGTGAGCCCGGGCCTCAGGCCCAGGCCAAGCCACCAGCTCGACCCAGAGCCCCTGCCTCCCCTGATGCCAATTGTCTTCCCTCTGCACCCACCGACAGGAGGGGCTTTGTCGTCCTTCAACCCCTTCAGTCCATCCCATACTAGACAGGGACAGCGTATGGAGGGGGGGGGGGAGAACCTGCAGGACCTTATGACATCCGCCAGTCCTGCAGTTCCTATGTTGCCACTACTGCAGGCCGGCCCTCTAGATCTGGGCTAGACAGGCAGCCCTCTGGGGAAGCAAGGCAGACCGAGGATCTATTCCCAGCTCCAGACCAGATTAGGGAGTGAATGATCAAAGAAGGGGGGCTGGATGCCTGAGCTGCCTGCAGTGACCCTAAAAAAGAAGCAGCAGCAAGAAAATAGACCTGACATTAGCTTGCAGGCTACAGCAGTTAAGCCATAAGGCTGAGATCTATAAAAGCTGCAGATAGAGTTAGTAAAAGCTCCCTGCTTGCAAATGTACTGAAAGGGTTTAGTACCTGTTCCTGCTGGAAGAGGAGGGGCTGATATCCCCTTTCAGTACACTCCCTTCAAAGAGGCCTGGTCACTGCTCTGCCATAAAGGGGACTGGTGGGAAGACAGGGAAAGCAGGGCCCTGTAAATATAAACAGAGTTAAGAAAAAGGCACTCTCCCTGGACCTGGGAGCCATCAGGACTTTGAAATTCTCCAAGAGTGGAGAAGTCTGACTCAGAGACTAGCTGAAACCTCGTTGAGTTAGGAGGACCGGAGGCTGCATATTGAACTTATAGACTGCAATTTGCTAGGCAGAGGTCCAAGCCCAGTTGTATAGGGATTAAGCTACCTATGTACAGCAAAACAACTTTCTCCTGTGCCAGAATACATTTTAAGGACATTGGACAAACTGTATTTGTGGCTAGAAAGAAGAACTGGCCTATGTGTAAACTGTCCATGAAAAAGGCTCTGTGGAATGAACTCAAAAAGTAAATGGTGTCTAGCTGCCGAGAGGGCAGTTTCCCAGGTGGGCAAAGAAGAATACCTATTAAATTTTGGTCTCTTGCCGAAACCGGTTTGGCTCAGTGGATAGAGCGTCGGCCTTCGGACTGAAAGGTCCTGGGTTCGATTCCGGTCAAGGGCATGTACCTGGGTTGCGGGCACATCCCCAGTAGGAGATGTGCAGGAGGCAGCTGGTCGATGTTTCTCTCTCATCGATGTTTCTAACTCTCTATCTCTCTCCCTTCCTCTCTGTGAAAAATCAATAAAGTATATTAAAAAAAATTTTTTTTGGTCTCTATTGAGAGACAGTTGACAGTTAGCAACCTGTATACTGTCTTATAGGCTTGTGTAACCATGGCCATGTCAGGGGTGGCACAAAACCTCAACTGTAGGAAACTGGGGAAGGCCTGTCTAGAACAGAGGGGGTTAATAAAGTGGTGAATACTAGCCTTCTGTTACAGGAATTACAGACCCTGTAAGGTCCTGTGACAGATAAGACCCTGTAGGGAAATAAAGCTACTTTAGTCCATTCTGAAAGAACAAATAAAAGACAGATTAAAGGCTGTGTTTTCCTCCAGGCAACCCAACTGGAGCCCCTATAGTGACAGGGGAAAGGAGGCTCTCGATCGGTATCGCCAGACTCTATTAGGGGACATCCAAGCTGCTGCTTGGAGACCCACAAACCTCTCTAAGGTGACAGAGACAGTCCAGGGGCCTAACCCTGATGCCCTGGAAAGTCGGAGGGCTGTCAATGTTGCATTTGTTTCCAAGTCGGCCCCAAATATTAGGAAAAAATGACAGAAGTTAGAAGGCTTTGAGGGGAAATCAATCTCTAAGTTGGTTGAGGTGGCCCAGGAGGTTTTTGACAATCTGAAGGACCCACTGGCAGGTTTAAACACCTGGATGGCCAAGGTCCTCCTGGCCCTAAATGAGGAAAATGGCCCAAGGGGCCAGAGAGACAACAAGGGCAAAGAAAAGCCTCGTGGAATAAAAGGAGTTCAACCCAGGCTTGGGAAAAATCAATGTGCATTTTGCAGAAAGGAAGGACATTGGAAAAGGGAGTGCCCTGAACCTGCGGGGGAACCGACTCCCTCCCATGCTGGTGGAGGAGGTGGATTGGGATTGTCAGGGCTCAGCTGGCTCCCAGGAGCCCAGAATAACCCTGACAGTGGGGGGTCAAAAGGTGGACTTCCTTGTGGAACTCATAGCACTCACTCAGGCCCTCTGGTAGGGAAAGGGGAAAAGAGTAAACATTTCAGCTTCCTGAAAACAGCTGCCTTGAACCATGCCACACTCCTCCCTGACGAGAAGGCAGAGGCCCCTTTGCCTGACTGCGAGGAGACACTGACTACCCTTACTTCCCTCCGTGAGGACCTTGTGGACCAGCCCTGCAGAATCCGGATGAGACCCTCTACACGGACGACAGGAGCAGCTTCGTAGAGGAAGGTACCTGGTAGCGGGGGGTACATGAGGAGCCAGGGGAGATCTAAGAAGCCCTGGTAAGTGCCCTGACACTGGCCCTGCCAGACCTACCTAGGGACTACAGGGATATATCTCCTCACACTGCCCTTACAGGAGGACACGGGAGCCACCTTAAAGAAGTCTCCTGACCTCAGGAGGAAAGGAAAAAGCTCCTGAGATACTTAACCACCTGGCAGCCATATAGGAGCCAAGGAATTGACTAAAAGACCAGTAGGGCCCCTAGAAGTTCTCGTAGCCCTGCCAGCACGAAGGCTCCCAGAGAAGCCTACTCATCTTCCAGAGGAACAGAGGCTAGTTGAGAAACTAAGGGCCGGGAAAGGAAAGGCTGGATGGCTAATTCTGCCAGATAGGAGGCCTATAATGCCAGAAGCCCTGGGGTGGACCATCGCTTCCCAGACCCACCAGAGCACCCACCTGGGGGAATGAAGCTATCAGAACTACTGGGAAGAGAATTTTACATCCCAGGGCTCCCAAAAATATCTCAAAAGTTGGCTAGAAGGTGCCAAGTGTGTGCCCGGGTGAATCAAGGGCCCCCTGTTGTGGCCACACTGGGACAGCGATTCCGAGGTCAGAACCCCAGAGAACACTGGGAAGTGGACTTCACCGAGATACCAGGAGGACAAGGAGGGTATAAATTCTTGCTGGTTTTCATTGATACCTTCTCTGGCTGGCCTGAGGCATACCCAACCAAGGCAGAGACAGCACAGTTAGTAGTTAGAAAACTCCTCACTGAAATCGTCCCCCGGTTTAGCCTGCCACTATACATGGGGTCCGACCATGGCCTGGCGTTTATCGCCAAAGTTACAATCCATAGTTAAGGCCCTAAGAGTTACTTGAAAATTGCATTGTGTTTATAGACCACAGAGTTCTGGACAGGTAGAGAGGATAAATTGGATCTTAAAGGAAACATTAACTAAGTTAAAATTAGAGACTGGCGAAAACTGGGTAAGTCTCCTTCCTTTTGCTCTCCTCAGAGCTAGGTGCACCCCATACATCCAAGGGCTAACTCCTTTTTGAGATAATGTTTGGGCAACCGCTGCCATTGGTGCCCAGGTTGAGGGAGGAGGAAGTCGCCCATCTCTCTACCTAAAATTTGCTTAAATCCTTACAGGCTTTGCAGAGCAGCGCCAAGTCAGCATGACGGGTGGCGAGAGCCATACTGGAGGAGGACTTGCTGAGATCCAGTCCAACACAGCCTGCCTTCTCTCTGGGAGATCTCGTTTGGGTGAAGTGTCATGACCCTGGCAGCCTGGAACCTAGATGGGATGGACCCTACCAGGTGGTGCTGAGCACTCCAACCGCCATCAAAGTCGCAGGAAAGAGGCACTGGATCCATCGTGTATGCAGGTTAAGAAAACAAACGACAGCGTCGAGGGATGGCGGGTCCAGAAGACCAGAGACTCGTTGAAGAGAGGTTCGACCTGGGGCCCGGAAGAAGAACTGCACGATCGGAAATTGTAACCCTGCCCTCCTCATGCCTCTCGCCTGGTGGACTGACCAATGGGAAGGGGGAAAGACCTGGGGACTAAGACTCTATGTAAGTGGCCGAGACCCTGGCCAACTCTTCACCATTCAACGCCGGACTCTTCCCTGGTGGTTCAACCCGATTGGTCCCTTGCATCCCCTAGACAAGCCAGAGAGGCCGAGCCAGCCACAGCACCCAGCCCCAGCTAAACCTCCTAGTTCCCCTGGGTCACAAAGGTCTGGGAGCCCCAGCCCTACTCCACCTGCAGCCACGACCTCGCCAGCCCTTGGGGACCTACAACAGCTTTTGGATACAGGTGCAGGAAAACCAAACCGGAAGCTGCTGGGAACCTTGGACTTAATGTTTTCTTTCCTAAATCGCACCTCCCCAAACCTGACTGCGGATTGCTGGCTGTGCCTCAACCCTGAACCCCCTTATTATGTTGGGATAGGGGCAGGGGCCCAGCTCGGGAAGGACGCTTCTGCCATCAGAAACCTTTCGGCAGAAAGTCTGCCAGACGGATTGTGTATGTGGGGACACAAACACCAAGGACTTACTCTTGGGGACATCTTAAACCCCGGGACTTGTGTGTACCTTATGAACTACCCCGTTAGCAGTTCCACCTATACAGATCTATGTAATTCATCTATCATACTTCCAAAGAATTATACAGGAGAGACCCCCACCTACTTAGTAGCTCCAGAGGGGACTTGGTGGGCATGTACAACTGGTATAACCCCTTGCATCTTCTCTCCAGTCCTCCAGAATCCGATGGACCCTGGACTATGCATTCTAACTCATATCCTCCCACAGGTATATTATTATTCGGGAGAAGGGGGCAGAGAACATTTAAACCTCGAACCCAGAAGGGTTAAAAGGGCCCCCATCCTAGTCCCCCTCCTTATTGGAATAGGACTAGCAGGGTCCACGGCCATCGGGACAGCCACCCTAGCAACCGGCCACCAGAATTATAAAGAGTTAAGTAGGCAGATAGATCAAGATTTAAGCTCTCTCGAAAAATCTGTTAGCCAACTGGAGGACTCCCTTGGTTCACTCGCAGAGGCAGTATTACAAAACAGACGAGGCCTAAATCTGCTTTTCCTGAAGCAGGGAGGCCTCTGTCTGGCCCTAGGGGAGTCTTGCTGTTTCTACACCAACCACTCGGGGGTGACCAGGGAGAGCCTTAGCCAGCTGCGAAAACGGCTGGCTGACCAAGAAGAGACTAGAAGGGCTGAAGGCAATTGGTATGAGAATTTATTTTCCTGGTACCCCTGGCTAACTACCCTGATCTCCTCCTTGGGAGGACCAGTCGTTCTGCTCCTCCTAGGGTTCATATTTGGCCCCTGCATTGCCAAATGCCTCCTCAATTTCATATCGTAGAGGAGGGCGCTGAATCAAAGATTTGATTCGGGAATAAGACCAGTAGGGAATGTACTGGGCTGCATATCGGGTCCCTCCTCATGGTCCCTCTCATGGTCCCTCCTCAATATACTGTGCTCTCTGTTCCCGGAAAACATAGATAGGAAGGTGATAATGCTATACTGTATCGGGAACAAATTGTGTAAACAAGGCTTTGTAACTTTGTAGTTTTTGCAAATAAATATGCTGTAACTTTTGCAGTCTACACCACAGTTCAGCCTTTTGCTTTGGCGGGGTGCTGGGACTGTGGTCAGCTGGCCGGCTTAATAAAGGCACCTAAACTTAAATTCTGAGTCGGTGGTCTATCTCTCTGAGTCAACCCATAACAGTAGGACAACTAAGTTAGAAAAGTATAGTGAATGTATGTAATATACTGTATGATAAAAATGCTACAAACACCATTTAGTTGCCATCAATAAGAAATTCACTTGTTTTAAAAAAAAATAAAAATTCTGGCATTGTCCAGAAAAATTTAACAGGTTTATTTATTTTACCTAATAATAGACAAACATGGTAATTGACCATACCTTCGCTAAGCCTCCCATTAGCTGATTAGCGAGATATGCAAATTAACTGCCAACAAAGATGGCGGCCAGAAGCCAAGGAGCTGGAATGAGCAGGAGGCTTGCTTGCTCCAGTGATGGAAGAAGCCAAGATTCCCAGCCTGTCGCAGCCGGCTCTAAGTTACACTCAAAGCAACAAAGTTTCAATTATAGAAGGTAAATAAACCCCAGATACCTGCTTTCAGCCAGCTGTGGCCACTGAGCTGGAGCCTTGGGTTGCCCCTGGCAATGGAGGAAGCCAAGCCCCGGCTGGCTCTGAGCTCCACTCCAGGCTAAAAAGTTTCAATTATAGAAGGTAAATAAATCCCAGAAAAAAAGAAAAGAAAAAAAGGAGAGGCTGGGAGCTTCTGTTGCTTGGGAGGCTTGGCCAGCCTGAAAACAGCCCTCAGCCCTTCACCTAGGCTGGCCAGGCAACCCAGTGGGGACCCCCCACCCTAAAGGTGGTGTGGCCAGCCTGCAAACATCCAACAGCCCCTCACCCAGGCTGGCCAGGCACCCCAGTGGCACTCCAGTGGGGACCCCCACCCTGAAGGGCAAACCAGCCGGCCCCTACACATACACCAGGCCTCTATCCTATATAATAAAAGGGCAATATGCAAACTGACCCTAACAGCAGAATGACTGGGAATGACTGGTCACTATGACACACACTGACCACCAGGGGGCAGATGCTTAAAGCAGGATCTGCCCCCTGGTGGTCAATGCACTCCCACAGGGGGAGCTCTGCTCAGCCACAAGCCAAGCTGATGGCTGCCATTACAGTGGTGGTGGTGGGAGCCTCTCCTGCCTCCTCAGCAGCACTAAGGATGTCAGACTGCAGCTTAGGCCTGCTCTCCACTGGCAAATGGACATCCCCCGAGGTTTCCCGGGCTGCCAGAGGGATGTCTCATTGACAGCTTAGGCCCAATTCCCTGGGGAGCAGTCCTAAACCAGCAGGTGGTCATCCCCCAAGGGGTCCCAGACTGTGAGAGGGCACAGGCCTGGCTGATGGACACGACCCCTCCCCCGTGCACAAATCTTTGTTCATCAGGCCTCTAGTATTGTTATAAAGTTGAACTGTTGAAACTTGTTTACTAAAACATTTGACTTGCATAAATGCTTTATGTCCCCACATTTATATTTAAAAAATTCACACACAAATGAAAATGGAAAAACTGCCAATACCTGATTTCTGTCCCCTATTTTCAACTTGCAATCATATATTAGGTTCCTTTTGATCCCATGGGAAAATAAAAATGACACAAAAACCTAACATTCAGAACTACCAATAAGCGGAGGAAGAAACATTTACTTTTTTTTTTTAAACAAAGAAATGCTTCATTGTAAAATGTAGCATGCATCAGAAAAGTGTATAAAATATATATATAAGATGTAATAAATATTTCTAAAGCAAGCATGGTATAACTAGGTGCAGGTCAAGAAATATTGTGATGCTACCACCCCATATCTCTCTCTCTTTTTTTTTTAATTAAATCTTTATTGTTCAGATTATTACATTTGTTCCTCTTTTTTCCCCCCATAACTCCCCTCCTTCCAGCTCCCACCCCTCCCTCTGCCCTCACTCCCCACCCAGTATGTTCATCCATAGGTGCACGATTTTTGTCCAGTCTCTTCCCGCATCTCCCACACCTGTTTTTCCCCCAAGAATAGTCAGTCCATTCCCTTTCTATGTCCCTGATTCTATTATAATCACCAGTTCATTCTGTACATCAGGTTATTTATTCACTTGATTCTTAGATTCATTAGTTGATAGATGCATATTTGTTGTTCATAGTTTGTATCTTTACCTTTTTCTTCTTCTTCCTCTTCTTAAAGGATACCTTTCAGCATTTCATATAATACTGGTTTGGTGGTGATGAACTCCTTTAGCTTTTCCTTATCTGTGAAGCTCTTTATCTGACCTTCAATTCTGAATGATAGCTTTGCTGGATAATCTTGGTTGTAGGTTCTTGCAATTCATCACTTTGAATATTTCTTGCCACTCCCTTCTGGCCTGCAAAGTTTCTGTTGAAAAATCAGCTGACAGTCGTATGGGTATTCCCTTGTAGGTAACTGAGTTTCTTTCTCTTGCTGCTTTTAAGATTCTCTCTTTGTCTTTTGCTCTTGGCATTTTAATTATGATGTGTGTTGCTGTGGTCCTCTTTGGATTCCTTTTGTTTGGGGTTCTCTGTGCTTCCTGGACCTGTAAGTCTATTTCTTTCACCAGGTGGGGGAAGTTTTCTGTCATTATTTCTTCAAATATGTTTTCAATATCTTGCTCTCTCTCATCTTCTGGTACCCTTATAATTCTGATGTTGGTACGTTTGAAGCTGTCCCAGAGGCTCCTTACACTATCTTCGTATTTTTGGGTTCTTTTTTCATTTTGCTTTTCTGGTTGGGTGTTTCTTGCTTCTTCGCATTTCAAATCTTTGACTTGATTCTTGCGCTCCTCTGGTCAGCTGTTGGGAGTCTGTATAATATTCTTTATTTCAGTCAGTGTATGCTTACTTCCTAGATGGTCCTTTATCACACCATCGAGGGTCTCATTAGATTTCCTGTACATCTCATCAAGTTTATCGACAGACTCTAGAAGCCTCTTGAGAGACCTCAAAAGTGTGGTTCTGAACTCAATATCCTCCCTTGATAGTTTTGTCCTGTTTCTTTGTCTCCGCATTTTTTATGCTTTCTTGGTACACCCCCTAGTGGTCTTTGAGCCCAGTCATGTTGTAGTTAAGCCTTGATTGTTATAGTTAATACTAGAGGGATTTGACCTCCAGGCCGACTGGCTGTGATAATCAGCTGTGTCTGCAGTGGAAGAACTTGTGTCCTCTAGGGAGGTGCTAATCTAGCCTTTGCCTGAGGCTATCCAGCAAATGCCTCTGTGCAGGGCTTGGGCGGGGTGGGTCCCACAGGATCAACAGGGCAGAGGAGGGAGCAGTTATGGCTTCTCTCAGTCCGTCCCCAGGGGCTCTGCCTCTCCATCCCAGCAACAGCTGCAAACCTCGGAGGGACCGTAGCCAGACAGCCCTGCTTCTCCCGTTTGAGTCTGGGTCCCTAGAGACTCGCCCGGATCTGGAGCTCAGAGTCTGAGGCTCCCTCCGGATTGAAACAGACAACCACGCCCTCAGCCACCAGCCCTACTGCGCGCACTCCGCACCTTAGTATTTTACTTCAGCACTGCGCCTCCTCTGATTCTCGGTTCCTCCTAGTTGTACAACTTCCATTCAGCCAGCCATCCTGTGGTTCTGGATGATGTCCGTTCCGTCTTTTAGTTGTATTTTTGAAGTGGTTGTTCTAGGCAGCAAATTCCGGCGTTAACCTATGCTGCCATCTTGGTTTCTCCTGGATGTATTGAGACATTTCTTTTTAAAGAATGAAATGTTTTCTGTCATAGAGGATTCTTAAGCACATTCTCCATGAATGCAGCATGCTGTACTACTTAAGCTTGGGGAGGGGATGTTTGTGACTCAAGGTGTGGAAAGCTTAACCTTGCAGGTGGAAGTGGTTGTGGGGTGACCAGGGTAGTGGGTGTTGGTGCAGAATCCAGGTTGCCTAGGTCTCAGGGCACTACCCTCCTGACAGGGATGTGGTCAGTTGAGGGGGGCCAGCTTGTGAGCCCACTGAGCTGCTACCTCATTCCCTATGGCCACTGGCAGCAAGGTACTGTGGCCTGGAGGCTGGAGACTTGGCTTTGCTGCTGCTGCTGCTGGTCTGGGATAGTGTGAGCACCTCTGCAACTGGGGAGGGATCTTGATTTGGTGGGGGAGGGATGCTGCTGAGATGTTGCCCTCTGCTGTTCCTGGTGTGAGGGCTGCACCCCCCAACTCCTCCATCATTACTGTGTTTGTGAGGCCTGTCAGCTCAGCCTTGCTGCAGTGATGTGTTTATCCCTGTTCTCCCTCCCGCGCCCTCTACCCTCATCCTGCCTCTCCTACACATTTTAAAAGCCTACCTTTGAAAGTACTGGCCTGTGGAACTTTTAGTGTGTGGGCCAGAGGAAACTTTGTTGGGTTCTGGATGTGAAACTAGTTGTAGATTTCAGGGGAGATACAAAGGGGTGTCTCACTTGGCCATGATTCTGTCACTCAGTAAAATTCCAATTTCAATCAGTGTACGTCGGCTTATGGTTTTGATGGTGCTTTCATGGTCTTAATGCAGAGAAAAATAGCACAGGCCTGTGCCAAATGAGGCTTCAACCTTGTTTTCCCATTTGGCTTTATCGGAACACATCACAGAGGAGCAAAGCTAAGGATTTTTAGACCGCCCTTTGGCCAAATAAGGTTTAAATGCTTCAAAGTTGTGAAATTGGACAATGGATATTAAAGAAAGAAAAAGAAAAGAATGTCAAATACTTCTGTAAATTGGTAAGCCTGATGCAAACCTAACATGTTCGTGTTAGTTCTCACTGGGAAAGTCAGATAATGTCTCATTTCAGAAGATGAAGATGAAAGAGTATGTAAATGCAAAAGCATTGCAAGAATAAGAGAAGATTTTTTGGGGAAGCTTTTCTTTTAATATTTTGGGAAGAATATGGTGCAGGTTTTTTTGTTTTGTGTTGTTTTTGTTTGTCTCCTTTTTTGTATTCTTATATAAATTTGAAAAAATATTTTATTTTAAACTCAATGTTGCTTCCAAGGTATGCATAGTTTCCTCATAAGACATTGGTTGACCAAATTATGCTAGACTTAATAAGACAGAGTAAAAAAAGCACCACTCTGTCCTGACTGGTTTGGCTCAGCGGATAGAGCGTCGGCCTGTGGACTGAAGAGTCCTGGGTTTTATTCCGGTCAAGGGCATGTACCTGGGTTGCGAGCACATCCCCAGCAGGAGGCGTGCAGGAGGCAGCTGATTGATGTTTCTCTCTCATTGATGTTTCTACCTCTCTATCCCTCTCTCTTCCTCTCTGTAAAAAATCAATAAAATATTTTTTAAAAAAGCACCACTCTAACAAGATATAGAGATAAGTCACAAGATCCCAATAGAATTCCTTGAAAAATTTATACAGTTGTTATTTCCAGAATTCTTAGATTTAGGGAAAGAAGGTGTCTTGTAGAGTTGCTGGGAATTTCATTATTGCTACTGGGAAAACAATACTAAGAGAGGTGGTAAGATGCTGTCTAAAATGAAAGAATGGGGTGATTTTTGGGATGGGGCATTACAATAGAGCAGACTTCTAAAGGTTTTTAAGGTATGATTCTGGAGAGTCAAATGTTAAAAACACCTTAACATTGAATTTGTTTTTTAATCTCCTGTATTTGTAAAGTTTTAACATTTTGGACTATTCCTACCTTGTTTTCCCAACTTTTAAGGACAATAATTATAATAAAGTATCATTTATCCATGCTTTCAGCTTCTCCATTTTCAGAATATTTATATGTGTTCTTTTCTCACCATTACATAAGGTTAGCCTTGCCCACTTGATTCCATTTAGTGATATAGATGACTGTGTATCTGTTTTGATAATTTTTATCTTTAGTGTTCACATTCTAATTTAATTTTGGATGTTTATTGTATGCATCAGAAGCAATTTCAGTTTATTCAATTGTGTTCTTTAATGATATTATAAAATACAAAAGTTAAGATTAGCTTGAACACATATATCACTAGTTAGGTTTTCTTTAATTTTCTGTTTTTCTCATCCTCACAGGAAGATATGTTCCTTTAATTGCTTTTTAGTGAGAGAGGAAGGGAGATAGAGGAGAGAAAGAGAGAGAGAGAGAGAGAGAGAGAGAGAGAGAGAGAGAGAGAACATGGATGTGAGAGAGAGACATGGATTGGTTGCTTCCAGACAGTTGATCGACTTTACAACCTAGGCATGTACCTGCTGGGAATCACAGGTGCTGCAGCCTTTTGGGGTATGGGATGATGCTCTAACCAACTGAGCCACCGGGCCAGGGACCACTGAGATTTTCTTGTACATGGAAGCTTTTACTAACAACTGAAAATTTGAAAATTTATTCTAGGCAGTTTTACACCAGATGAAATTTCTCTGGGTTCAAAATATTTTATGTTAAAGTGTTTTTCATTAGTTACGTTTCCAACACAATTCCTGGCATAATCGTTCCTCAATCACTGTTCTTTAAATCTGTGTTAAATAGGAAGAGTTCCTTTTACATTGATTGTTTTTAGACTTTGATCCATGTTTGACACTTTCAGAAAATATTTTAATGATTCATTTAGGTAATTGTTTTCCACTTCTCAAATGTGTATTCAATAGTTTAGCTACTATGTATACAAATACATGAAGGCTAAAAGAGTTAATATTCCTAAGACTTTAACTTTGTACATGGCACACAGAACATTGTGTCTCAACACATTGTTGAGTCAGATATCTTTCTGACTAAATATAGGCATCATCTTTACACCACCAAGGCAGTGCCTTTCTACTGTGAATTTTAACTCTATTCAAACTATCACAGTGGTTCCCCTAATTTTGCATAAGGCAGAGGTGAGTTTAATAAACTTGTTTATTTAAGTTACTCTATTTAATTGCTCAGGTCTGCACTGCACTTTGGTCACTTACACAATTGTCCTTAGTAATTTTGTCTTTTGAAGGATACAGATAATTGCTCAACTTCTTCCTATTCCTTTTTTTCATTCATTTTCTCTGTGCTTAACTTTTTAGTTCCATGGTGAACAAATCTGTCCTCATTTTTTTGCAGCAAAATACATGTTTTTAATATTTACAAATTTCCCAGTGTATTTTTCACACATTAACATATTCACAATTAGATAATGAATTGCAATCCTTTTAATGGCAAATGTACTTGATTTTATTTCATTTGATATTATGTTTACTTCTAAAAGATTTAAAATAAGAATGCTATCTATCGAAATTTAGCTTAAAAATATCAACAGTTACTGAAAATATATTAAATTTAAAAATGTGTACATGTATGTGGTTTGTATATGTTTATCAAATTGGTTTCAGAGAGAAAATGCAACATTATTTTTTAACCCATAATCTCAGATATAATTTAATGGGAGCCTTTTTATAATATAGAATAGGCCCGGTGAACAAAATTTGTGCACTCGCGGGGGGCAGGGGGCGGTCCCCCAGCCCGGCCTGTGCCCTCTCACTGTCTGGGACCCCTTGGGAGATAACGACCTGCTGGCTTAGGCCTGCTCCCAGGTGGCAGAAGGGATGCCCAATCCCTAAGTGCAGCCCCTGGTCAGGCTCAGAGCAGGACCAGTTGGGGAGTTGGTGCGACGCCCCCTGTCATGCACAGAGCAGGCCGGATCAGGGGGTTGGGGTGCTGCCCCCTGTCACACACAGAGCAGGGTAGATCAGGGGGTTGGGGAGCTCTGCCCTGTCATGCACAGAGCAGGACCCATCAGGGGGTTGAGGAGCAACCCCCTGTCATGCACAGAGCAGGGCCAATCAGAGGGTTGAGGAGCTCCCCCCTGTCACTCACAGAGTAGGGCCAATAGGGGAGTTGGGGCACAGCCCCCTGTCACACACAGAGCAGGGCGGATCAGGGGGTTGGGGCGCTGTACCCTGTCACACTCAGGGCAGGGCCAATGGGGAAGTTATGGCTCTACAGCATTCCACACAGAGCAAGGACCATGGAGGGGGGTTGGTGTGCCACCCTCTATCACCCACAGAGCAGGGCCGATCAGGGGCTTGGGGCGCCGCACTCTGTCACACACAGAGCCGCAGGGCAATCAGGGGATTGGGGAGCTCCCCCCTATCAGGCACAGAGCAGGGGTGATCAGGTGGTTGGGGCACCTTCCCCTTTCACGAACAGAGCCTCAGGGCCATCATGGGTTTGGGGAGCTCCCCCCTGTCACACACAGAGCCGCAGGGCAATCAGGGGGTTTGGGCACTGCCCCCTGTCATGCTGATCCCGGTCCTGGGAGGCCTCGCAGCTCCGTGTATCCTGGTGCCAGGAGGAATATTACCCTTTTACTATATAGAATAGAGGCCTGGTGCACGTGTGGGGGCTGGCTTGTTTGCCCTGAAGGGTGTCCTGGATCAGGGTAGGGGTCCCCACTGCGGTGCCTGGCCAGTCTGGCTGAGGGGCTGAGGGGCTGAGGGCCATTGTCTGGCTCCCAGGTGACTGAAGCTCCCAACTGCTCCTTTTTTCTTTTTTCTTTTTTTCTATTCTGGGCCAGCTTTAGCTCTGAGGCCTAGCGGCTGAAAGCAGGTTTCTGGCCTTTACCTTCTGTATTTGATACAATGTTGTGGTCCGGCTGGCTGAAGCCCGGCTGACTGAAAGCCAGTTTCTGGGGTTTTCTTTAGCTTCTATATTTGCAACATAGTTGCTTAGAGTTGCAGCTGAGAGTCCGGCAAGTGTGGGGAACGTTGGAGTCTGCTGTCACTGGAGCAAGCAAGCCTCCCTGTTTGCTTCAGTGCATAGCTGCTGGCCGCCATCTTGGCTGACAGTTAATTCGCATAAGGATATGCTGATTAGCCAATGGGAAGGGTAGCGGTCGTACGCTAATTACCATGTTTCTCTTTTATTAGTGTAGACTAGTGGCCCAGGGCACGAAATTCGTGCACATTAAAAGGGAATTAGAGGAAATATTTTAATATTGCTATTTGCCCTTTCTCTGTAATAGAAGTGTCAGAGATGAAAAGAAATTAGTAAAATGTATATGAAAATCTTCCTCTGGTCAGAGTCTGGGGCACACTGTGGGACCCAGAGTCAAGTCCCTGCCCACCCAGGCATGCCTCAAAATCATGCGAGACCCAGACTTGGCTGGCCTCACCCACATTGGGTGAGATCCAGACCCAGCCAATCTCACCCACATCAAGCCCCACCAGGCTGGGGGCACAGCCTAATGTCCCCTGTCAAGCCCCACTTGGTGGGGGGCATGGCCTGAGGTCCTCCATCAAGCACCATCAGTCAGGGTGTGTGGCCTTAGGCCCCCTGTTAAGCCCCATTAGGCTGGGGGTGCAGCCTCAAGTCCCCCACCCCAGCCCAGGGCCATGCAGTCTCAGGTCCCTGCTGATCGATTGCTACGGCTCATTACAGGAATCACATCTCTACTGTGGGGTGCAGTCATATTGTGATAGTGTGACAGAGTGAAGGTCAATTTGCATACTACTGCTTTATTATATAGGATTTGAAAATGTATACATGCATGTGTTTCGTATGTGTGTTTATCAAATTGGTCTCAAAAAGGGAATGCAACATTATTTTCCAACCTGTAATTTCAGATATAATTTAATGGTAGCCTTTCAATAAGTTAGTGTTGAATGAATGAACATCTACTTGTATTTGTTTTGCTTTTGATGGTATTAGCTTCAGTATCATTCTTTATTTTTAAAATATATTTTATTGATTTTTTTTTTTTTTTACAGAGAGGAAGGGAGAAGAATAGAGAGTTAGAAACATCAATGAGAGAGAAACATTGATCAGCTGCCTCCTGCACACCCCCCACTGGGGATGTGCCCACAACCAAGGTACATGCCCTTGACCAGAATCGAACCCAGGAACCTTCAGTCTGAAGGCCGACGCTCTATCCACTGAGCCAAACCGGTGCTGGCTAGCTTCAGTATAATTTTTTCTAAAATGTAACTTTTCCCTTGGTCAAAGTGGTGACTACAGCTGAGTCCCCGGTTTTTGGACTTATGGGTCTGTTGACGCCACAGCTGGCATGACCTATGTCAAGTGATGCCCACGGCAAGGAGGGCTCTGCTCACACCTATCTGAAGTCACACCAAGCAGAGCACTTTAGACCTGAGTTCATCGCCTACCTCCATCTCCACATCAGGACCGAGCCCTTTCCCTGGGGAGATGGTACCATACTCTATTCCATAATCCTCATCTGAATCCACTGCCAACTGGCTATGAAGATGAATAAAGAGAACCTGGACCACTACCCAGTGGGGACCACAGCACTGGTTTGGACCACACTCTGCACACAGACCAGAAAAGTGTATGGAACCTTAAGCTGACTTCTTTCCTAGTGTAAAATGACTATATACTATACTGGTCTTCCATCTCTTTGCTATGGCAGGAGATAGCTTAAATAAATAACTTTGGTTGGTCATGAAATAAACAAACTAAAAAAAACAAATAAAATGTAACTTTTTTGCTGATAGAGTGGGACTTGATTTGGTCAATGTACATTGTGTATAAATTCAAGGAAGAAGAAAACATGACCATACATGTTGTATAATCATCTTCTTGGAGCTGTGGTGGGGTAGGTGACAAATGACAGCCCTCATTCCGTTCTTATATCAGAACATAGGAGTCAGGCAGATGGAGATGAACTTATAAGCTTGGTTACTAACACATCATAACAAACTGGAGGATACGGTTCACATATGTGGCCACATTAGTCCTTCAAACACTTATCACTTCTTCCCACAGTTGTAATCAGAGAAAACAAATGCTTTACACCTGTCCCTGCTGAGAAGCCCAGGAATTCATGTAACTGTGGGAAGACACATCTTTTCCAAGAAGAGGTTTAGTACCAGGCAATTATTCTTTCTTACTTCTCTCAAATTCACCCATCAGGTACATCTCCTCTCCTCTCATGAGGAAGGTAGAGAGAGTCTAAGTCCTCATGTGGAGACTGGAGGACAAAGAACTGAAGGTACTACTACAATTTCTGATGGGGTTAAATCATAATTGAAATTAGGTTTATGTCCTTTGTACATGACAACAAAGGTCAAGAGAGGTTGGACAGAAGTATTCTAGTCGGTAAAGAAAATCCAGTTTTGTATTTTAAATGTTGCTACAGATAATTCACAACATGGATAATTAACTTCTTCATTCATTGGTAAGCCAGGTTTTATTTGGGGGGAAATGAATGTTCCTTTAAGGAAGACTTTCCTCAATTTCAGCTTGCTTGATTTAACTAAAGATTTACTTCTTCAAGTTTCTTGTCATGTGCTTAAAAGAATGCTGTGCTTTATTATTTGAGTGTATTCACTTCCACTATGGATGTTATGTTAATAATTTCTGCCACTTAATGTTTATTCATTACTTTAAAACTTATCTAGTTACAAAGTTACCATTTTGGATCTCATGCCTAAACATTATGGAGGTACATGACAAAGTTTTACATACTCATCCTCTCTGAGTTATAGTTAAAAATCTATGTATTTTTCCTGAATATGAAGAAGAAGTAGCTGGTAGAGAAACTTAGATTCAGTGAGAAGACTTAGAGCCCACTTTTGGCCTGTAGATAATTGGTTTTGTGACCTCAGGCAATCTACAATATCTTATGTCAGTGGTTCTCAACATTCCTAATGCCACAAGCCTTTAATACAGTTCGTCATGTTGTGGTGACCCCCAACCATAAAATTATTTTCATTGCTACTTCATAACTGTAATTTTTCTACTGTTATGAATCATAATGTAAATATATGATATGCAGGATGTATTTTCATTGTTACAAATTGAACATAATTAAAGCATAATGATTAATCACAAAAACAATATGTAGTTATATATGTGTTTTCTGATGGTCTTAGGCGACCCCTGTGAAATGGTCGTTCAACTCCCAAAAGGGTCGCGACCCACAGGTTGAGAACCTCTGTGCTAAAGGGTCTGTTGTAAAAAGAAGAAATAGGAGAGGAAAAAGGAACACAGGCATAAAGAATAAAAATGGCAACAAACAAGTACCTATCAATAAAAACTTCAAATGTACCGTAAATGGATTAATGCCCCAATCAAAAGACATAGGGTACCTGAGTTGATAAGAAAACATGACCCATATATCTGCTGTCTACAAGAGACCCACCTCAGAACAAAGGACTCATACAGACTGATGATGAAGGGATGGAAAAAGGTTTTTCAGATGAATGGAAATGAAAAAAAAAGTTGGGGTAGCAATACTTATATCTGACAAATTAGACCTCAAAGTGAAGGTCAAAACAAGAGATAAGGAAGGCTACTTCATAATACTAAAGGGCACAATTCAACAAGAAGATATAACTCTGCTAAACATATATGCAGCCAACATTGGAGCACCAAAATACATTTAAAAAAAACACACCAAAACAACTCTGGAAGATATCAATGGAGAAATTGACAGCAATAGAGTCATAGTAGGGGACTTTAATGCCCCACTAACACCACTGGACAAATCCTCTAAACAAAAAAGCAGCAAAGAAATATCAATCCTAAATGATTCACTAGAACAGATGGAATTAATGGACATCTACAAAACATTCTACCCCAAAGCCACAGAATATACATTCTTCTCAAGTGCACAATGGTAATTTTCAAAGATAGACCACATATTGAGACACAGGCAAAGTCTCTTCAAATTCAAGAAGATAGAAATCATATCAAGCATCTTCTCAGATCAAAATGGCATAAAATTATAACTCAATTACAATAAAAACAATGCGAAAAAAATCAAACACCTGGAGGCTAAATAGCATGCTATTAAACAATGACTGGATCACCAAAGAGATCAAAGAATAAATAAAAAGCATCATGGGAACAAATGACAATGAAAACACAACAATCCAAAATCTATGGGACACAGTGAAACCAGTCGTGAGAGGAAAGTTCATAGCTCTACAGGCCTGCCTCAAAAAACAAGAAGCCATGGTAATAAATTACCAAACCCTACAACACAAAGACTTAGAAAGAGAGAAACAAGAAAAGTCCAGCATAAGCAGAAGGAAGGAAATAATAAAGATCAGAGAAGAGATAAACGACATAGAGACCAAAAAAATATAAAAGATCAACAAAATCAAGAGCTGGTTCCTTAAAAGTATAAACAAGATTGATGAACCTCTAGCCAGGCTCACCAAGATGCAAAGAGAGAGGACCAAAATAAACACAATTAGAAATGAAAGAGGTAAAGTAACAACTGACAACACAGAAATATAAAGGATTATGAAAAAAATACTATGAACAACTCTATTTCAACAAAATGGACTTATTCTTAGAAAAAAGCAAGCTCGGAGAAACCAAGATGGCAGCATAGGTTAATGCTGGAGTTTGCTGCCTCGAACAACCACTTCAAAAATACAACTAAAAGACGGAATGGACATCATCCAGAACCACAGGAATGCTGGCTGAATGGAAGTTGTACAACTAGGAGGAACCGAGAATCAGAGGAGGCGCAGTGCTGAAGTAAAATACTAAGGTGCGGAGTGCGCGCAGTAGGGCTGGTGGCTGAGGGCGTGGTTGTCTGTTTCAATCCGGAGGGAACCTCAGACTCTGAGCTCCAGATCCGGGCGAGTCTCTAGGGATCCAGACTCAAACGGGAGAAGCAGGACTGTCTGGTTACAGTCCCTCCAAGGTTTGCAGCAGTTGCTGGGACAGAGAGGCAGAGCCCCTGGGGAGGGACTGAGAGCAGCAATAACTGCTCCCTCCTCCGCCCTGTTGATCCCTTAGGACCCGCCCCGCCCAAGCCCTGCACAGAGGCATTTGCTGGATAGCCTCAGGCAAAGGCTAGATTAGCACCTCCCTAGAGGACACAAGTTCTTCCACTGCAGACACAGCTGATTATCACAGCCAGTCGGCCTGGAGGTCAAATCCCTCTAGTATTAACTACAACAATCAAGGCTTAACTACAACATGACTGAGCTCAAAGACCACTAGGGGGTGTACCAAGAAAGCATAAAAAATGCGGAGACAAAGAAACAGGACAAAACTATCAAGGGAGGATATTGAGTTCAGAACCACACTTTTGAGGTCTCTCAAGAGGCTTCTAGAGTCTGTAGATAAACTTGATGAGATGTACAGGAAATCTAATGAGACCCTCGATGGTGTGATAAAGGACCATCTAGGAAGTAAGCATACACTGACTGAAATAAAGAATATTATACAGACTCCCAACAGCTGACCAGAGGAGCGCAAGAATCAAGTCAAAGATTTGAAATGCGAAGAAACAAGAAACACCCAACCTGAAAAGCAAAATGAAAAAAGAACCCAAAAATACGAAGATAGTGTAAGGAGCCTCTGGGACAGCTTCAAACGTACCAACATCAGAATTATAGGGGTACCAGAAGATGAGAGAGAGCAAGATATTGAAAACATATTTGAAGAAATAATGACAGAAAACTTCCCCCACCTGGTGAAAGAAATAGACTTACAGGTCCAGGAAGCACAGAGAACCCCAAACAAAAGGAATCCAAAGAGGACCACAGCAACACACATCATAATTAAAATACCAAGAGCAAAAGACAAAGAGAGAATCTTAAAAGCAGCAAGAGAAAGAAACTCAGTTACCTACAAGGGAATACCCATATGACTGTCAGCTGATTTCTCAACAGAAACGTTGCAGGCCAGAAAGGAGTGGCAAGAAATATTCAAAGTGATGAATACCAAGAACCTAAACTAAGATTACTTTATCCAGCAAAGCTATCATTCAGAATTGAAGGTCAGATAAAGAGCTTCACAGATAAGGAAAAGCTAAAGGAGTTCATCACCACCAAACCAGTATTATATTAAATGCTGAAAGGCATCCTTTAAGAAGAGGAAGAAGAAGAAAAAGGTAAAGATACAAATTATGAACAACAAATACGCATCTATCAACAAGTGAGTCTAAGAATCAAGTGAATAAATAACCTGATGAACAGAATGAACTGGTGATTATAATAGAATCAGGGACATAGAAAGGGAATGGACTGACTATGCTTGGGGGGGAAAGGGGTGTGGGAGATGCAGGAAGAGACTGGACAAATATCATGCACCTATGGATGAGGACAGTGGGTGGAGAGTGAGGGCGGAGGGTGGGGTGGGAGCTGGAAGGAGGGGAGTTATGGGGGGAAAAAAGAGAAACAAATGTAATAATCTGAACAATAAAGATTTAACTATTAAAAAAAAAAAAAAGAATGTCTCTAGTTTGCCTGGGGCCTGTGGACAGCCATGGTTGATGGGGACGAATGTGTTAGGGCTGGGGGAGGCCAGGTCCTGGTCCAGTGGTCTAGCTACAGCAAGTAACCAGTGGTATGGCTCAATTAATCGCTTTTCTGGTCTGAGTGTCATTTTCCTTCACTGTAAAATAAGACAGAGGACACATAAGGATCGATAACCTTAGTTGCCCCTAGACAGAGCTTTGTTAGCTGGAGACCGGTTTTAGGTTTCCGCTGTACCCTTGTAACTCTCATATCCTGTGAATTTTACGGACACACTTGTACCAACTTTTCATTAAGCAAATACATGTTTAAAAATCTGTAATCTAGAAGTTGACGCATTTCCTTCCATTGGCAAAACCTGCTGTTGTATTCCTAGCCCATGATCTATATGCTTCCAAGGGTTTATAGGGCCCCCTTCATTTATCACCATCATGATTTTATGAACAAAACTTGAATCTGGCTCTAAGAAAACTAAGTAAAATGACAAAGAAAGCAGCCCATTCTGATGCAGGTCATTAACAGGCATGAGGAGATCCAAAGCTGTTCCCCAGCTTGGAGCACTCATTCCATAGCTGGCAGCACAAAGCACAGTGACACTGCCATGTAACCGCACCTTCTTAATTGGGAGTGCTCTTGCAGGGGCAGCCAAGATGTTCCTGGTGAAGGAATGCTGCCGCCACAAAGACAGCCAGGCTGCCAGACAGAATTTTCACCGTCATCGCATGGAAATTGGTTTAGTTAATATAATAAATTCCATCCCCAACTTCATTTTATAGGAAATGCCTACTATCTGGAACCTGTGCACTAATGCCTGGTGATTTTCCACAGGGGTTTGAGCTGCATTTTGTGGGAAAATGTACGGCAGGTATGTGTCATATATATATTCTCTCAGATGTGTATGTCTGAGTGTACGGAGGATAGAGGAAACAGAATTATGAAAATTGGCAGCAACATCTCAGAAGCAAGATGTGCAAAAGATTCTAAGTAGATTATAATTTTCCAAGTCTAACACAGTCAATTTCCAGAAACATGGCCCACCTTTCATGTTGACAGGAAGATGGCTCCTTCACTGCAGACTGTTTTATGTGAATATTTTTGACCCCTGACCTCGGAGCATCCTCTGCATGTCTATGTTCGAGATTTGAAACCTGAGTGCCAGAGACATGCTGGCTGTTCTCAATCAGCAATAGCAAAGGGATGTGCAGGTTTCCAGGGATAAATTTTGGTTTTGTTTTTCTTGATTTTTAGAGAGAGTGGAGGGGAGAGAGATAGAAACATTGATGAGAGAGGAACATCACTGGTCAGCTGCCTCCTACATGCCCCACACTGGGGATTGTGTCCACAACCCAGGCATGTGCCTCAACCGAAATCAAACAGACAACCTTCTGGTTCCTGGGACTATGCTCAACCACTGAGCGACACTGGCAGGACAAAGTTTTGTTTAATCGCTTGATGTAGGCAGGAAGAAACCATCTCAGAGAGGTTGGGCACTCCCCTGTGGTCACACAGCCAGCAGGGGAAAAGCAGGAACTACAATGCTTTCAATACCTTTGATGGCTCCCAAGAGCTTCCCATCTCTGGCAGGTGGGCATGTGACTTTTCCAGGTCGGGAAGAGAAGCTGGACAGCTGTTAAAGGTAGGGTCTTCCCCAAAGAAGTGACCATAGAAACAGCATGCAGTGGAGGATTTGTGCGGGCCGTTCATGGTTTCTGAATTGTGTCATCTGAATCTTTATCCTTTTTAACAAGTATTAGATTCCAAGAAGGACTGTCGCTGTAGACCCTGCTCTCCGAATGCACCAGCAAGGCAATCATTTTGCAGCGCTGGCACCTGTATTTAGGGTTCTGTGATTTACCCCTTCTCTGACCCACCAAGGATTGTGAGGTGGCCAGATGCTCTGCGCTTCCATGGGAATGACTAAGCAGTCTGATTATTTCAATGGACCACTTGAGTGAAGTAATCACCTTCTCAAAACAGACACAGGATGGGAAGAGGGGATACGGCCATGCAGGTAAGGACCCTGACTGGGCCCAGGCCAGGTGTGGTGAAGACATGCTCACTGAGCACAGTGATACCCTGGGCCCTGTGAGGACCCGGGTGGATGTGACACTGCAGTTCCCAGTGCAGCAGGATAAAGAGGAGGGCAAATAGACATACGCAGGTTGTGGGCAGTGCCTATCCAAGCAGTGAGGATGTTCTAATGCTAACCTATCTTGACGTTTCTGGGTGGCAGGTCTAACCCAGTTACAGACCAACTGTGTATCTGTGTGGGCCTCTGGAGGCACTGTGATGGTGGGAACAGGCTGAGAGGTGGGTCTGTGGGCAGGAGGGAGAAGCTGGGGCAGGTGGGAGAAGCTGGGGCAGGAGGGAGAAGCTGGGGCTGGTAGGAGAAGCTGGGGCAGGAGGGATAATCTGGGGCAGGATGGAGAAGCTGGAGAAGGAGGGAGGCCTGAGCGACCACTCACACCCTCCCACCCCCCACCCCATCCCCTGCAGCAGAAATCCAGTTTCCTCCAGGGAACAGGACTG
Organism: Myotis yumanensis; assembly: GCF_028538775.1. Classification (NCBI taxonomy): domain Eukaryota; kingdom Metazoa; phylum Chordata; class Mammalia; order Chiroptera; family Vespertilionidae; genus Myotis; species Myotis yumanensis. The sequence goes on from NW_027223752.1 coordinate 136,815,389, forward strand.
CACACAGGGGGCTGGAAAGGACAGGCAGCCTCTGAGAGAACAGGAAACACCCCTGTCCAGGTGCCCTGCTTGCCCAAGTCCACCAAGCTGGTGCACCCACTGGTGCAGGTCCCATGGCCTCCCCCAGGCTCGGTAGCAGGTCTACCTCAGCACCCAAGACAAGTGGTGCAGGACCAGCCTCCCCTCCCCAGCACACCAAACCAGCACAGACATCACTCCTGTGGACAGACAGCTTCACTCCTGCGGGGAAACCTAGCCTTGGCTTCTGACAAATGGGAGAAAGAGACCCACAGGGACGCCTGGAGTGAGACCTTCGTCCTTTCACCCACACTGGTGGTGGTAGCTCCCCTGGGGCTCTGCTTACCTGCAGGTCTCCGCAGGGCAGGGTGGTCACAGCCACCCCCAGGAGCCTTCCCCCTGGAATAAAGGGAGCACAGGGACCACAGGGTGTCACCATGTGCACAGGCCTCCCTGACCCAAGCGCTCCACTCCCACAGCTCCTGCCCAGGAGGTCCAGAGCAAGTGCCCAGGGCATCAGACCACATGTTCTGTGTGTCAAAACGCGTGCCCTGTGCATCAGAGCGCATGCCCCAAGTGTCAGAGCGCGTGTTCCCAGTGTCAGAGTGCGTGCCCCCAGCGTGGACAGCGTGTACCCCAGACGTCAAGAGCGCATGTGGCTTCCCCACACCACCAGGCAACTAGAGCAGAACAGAGGTCGCTTCTGCAGGACCCCTTTCAGGACAATACACCAGAGACAGTAGAGAAAGCTGGGGAGCCAGGGGAGCTCCCAAGGAGGAGGGGCCACTGAGCACTGCAGTCCAGGTCCTGGGCCCTTTCTGGGGGCTGGCAGAGAGAGTGGGAAAGGTGTGCGCAGTGTGGCGGGCTTGAACCAACCTGGTGGACAGGTAAGGGGTTAGGGAAGAGAAACAGCGGAAAAGGCCATGCAGCATGCAGCAAATTTTCCTAACTAAAGACTCACTTCTAGAAAACATGAATTTTGAGGATTATGTCTGCCAAAGTCAGCTGGAAAGCTGGTCAAACCCCACATGGAGGGAGGACCAGGGCGTCCAGGTCTCACGTGGAGATTTCCTGTCCCGTCCTCAGGAAATGGGAGCGTGACTCTTACTGAGGAGATGGGAGGGTTAGCTCCATCCTCCAGAGAGCACAGGGGCCCTGTCAGGCTGGGCCTGCCCACCGGGTGTGCACTCACCTGCTTTTCCGCTCAGGCACAGCTGTGTCCCCACCTGGCAGCCAGGCTCCCTGAGGCTGCCCAGTCCCCCAGCCATCACATGCCTGCCTTCCTGGTGTGCTGAGCCCCTGCCCAGTCTGCCTTGTGCTGTGGGAAGACCAGCGCGGGTTACACTGAGTCCTCCCTGGGGAAGGGGGTCCTAGGCTCAGGGCACCTGGTCCTTGTGGATTCGAATTCAGGGAAGGCTGGAGACCCTGGCCCTGGAGGTCGGGCGTGGTCTCTGGGAGGTGGCAGTGTCCACGCTGCTGCCCTCCTGGCTGGGCGCTTTGCTGCTGGGATCGGCTCTGCGGGGTCCTATGCACAATGGGAGGAGTCTGGCAGAGGCTGATGTGGCAGGGATGTGCCCCTTTCTCCAGCCCACAAGCGGATTCCATGGACACCCGCTCTCCGGGGTGGAGGTGCGGAGATGGAAGGCAGGCCAGGTGGCTCCTTCCTTCCCAGGTCTGAGTGCACCTGCATCCATGGAGCCTGCCTGTCTGGGAGAAGCCTCAGACACTATGGCAACAGGATGCCTTACCCTGAGCACCAGGCCCTGGCTTTCTGGGATCTGGCAGCAATGTTTGGGGCGCTGTCAGAAAAGTAGAAGGAGGTGGGGAGAGTGGGCTCCAGGTGTTGTAGGGACAGGCTTATGCCCTCTGTCACAGGCTTTCTCCTTGCTGATCCTGGGAAGGGAGGGCAGGATGAGGGGCGCAGTCCTCAGAAAGAGCACCTGTTCTTAGGTTTCTGGGGCCTGGAGGGAAACCCTTAAATGTCTGGCAGTTGAAGTCTGAGTTTTGTTGTGTGCTTCTCTGTCATTAAGTGCAGGCACTGTTTACAATATAATCTTCAGTGTTGTCTCAAGCTTCCAAGAGCCATCCAAAATGCTATCTAATGACATTCCTAGGACTTTAGACAATAATATTATTGTAGCATCCAGTTACATCCAGGTTCTAAGGATGTAACTAGATGCTATTTATAAGAAACTGAAGTTCATCAGGTCATTTCCCATTCCACTGTGGTCTCCACATGTTAACATCTTGCTCATTCTTGTCACCAGACATATCTCTTATACTGTTGAATATTAATAATCTCTGTTTCCCTGATTTTTTGAGATGACATTTCTCTCCTACTCATTTAATAAAGGAAAACACTCCCTCTGGTCCTTTGGGGGGACAACTATTTGATTGAACGGTTTCTAAATGTCTGTACATTTTGCAATTACTGTACACGTCTTTTTCTTCTTGATTTTTTTCTGTTTTTTCTCCAAAACGTGTACAGTAACTGAAAAATGTATTCACTTCTTTGCCATCGCCAAGGGCATTTGCAGGTTTCCTGCCCTCCTGACAACATTTAAGTGTGTTTAGGAAATGCTGTTTGGAGCCCGAGGCTGGGCCACATTAGTGCGCTGGGAGAGGGGATAGAGGGCCTACAGGGCAGGGAGGACCAGCATTCTGACCCACTGCCTTCCCTGCCAGGTGGGCACATGGAGGGAACGCTGCCGTGATTGGTCCCTCGTAACCAGGTGACCACAGAATGTGTTCTGGTTGGCTGGGGCCCGCCAGGAGCCCTGCCTTCAGTTGAGAAACAGCTGTGGCAGGCAGTGGAGCTTCGGCTGTGCTCTCTTCTTGCAGTGGTTGTGATTCTCAGCAGTTGCCTGATCAGTACACCTTTTAAATACGTGAGACTGCTGGCTGTCCTCACAGACTAGTCAACTCTGTGGAGGCGGCAGCAGCTGACAGCTGGGCGGGGGCGGCGGGGGCCCCTGGGTTTGCCCTTTTGGGGGTTGGGCGGGGCGGGGGGTGGTTAGGGGGACTGTTGAGTGAAGGCAGTGACAGCAGCAGGAGTAGAGGTTCCTCATGGGGAACAAATTCAGCTGCTGCCTGAAGCCCAATGCCAGCCCCAAGGTGGGCCAGAGCTTGGAGTGGGTGAATCCGCACCCTGAGTCTGATGCCTGTGAGGTGACTCAAGCTGCCTGGGCACATGAGGACTTGGGTCTCCTGTTCTGCAAATGCCACCCTGTGCTGCGCCTCAGTAACCAGCAAACGCCCAAAGGTAAGGGGTGGCAGGGGTTCGCTGATCTCAGTCACACCTCTGGGCTCTGCTGACCCCAGGACCCCCTAGATGGGCACCATCTCAGACTCCTCCTTGCCTTCTTTCTGGCATCCCGATCCTTTATTTTTCCCCCGTCATGTCTGGCCAGTTTCTTTCCCTGTTCAGTACCCAAATACCCAGTTCTTTCTTCCATCCCCATTCAGCCTGAGACACTCCAGTTGGCCCTTCCTGTTCCTGGCTCTCTGTAGTGTCTCCTGGGACTCCAGGAAGAATTGTGGGTATATTCTCTCCTTTTTCTCAGTGAAAACTTTAACATCCCAACTTCCAAGGTTCCATCCCATCTCCCTGTCCTTACCTAGCCTTTTGGTTCTTAGTGAAGGAATCAGGTAGGGCCCAGTGATACCCTTGTTTCCACCTGTTAAGACAGTTGATACTCTGAACAGTTCTGCTGCAAAGATTTTAGGGGTTGTTAGGTAAACTCAAAATCGATAACCGACATAGAACCTATATAGTGTTATTACATTGGCTGTTTTCAGTTGCCTGGATAGAAGCTATTTCTTCCTTCCAACTTATAATTTGAACACAGAAGGAAATGGTGGGAGAGGGAACTCAAAATTTCTCGAATCATGTGAAATGTTACTGCCAGTCCTACAGAGAATAGTTGCTCGTTTGTTTTTTTACTTATAGCAGAACCCAGGGAGTTCTGATTACTTTGATATGTCCACGTTGACACAAAATTTCCTCAGTCTTCCTTCAGTGACCTAACAGACTTCCCTGTCACATTGTTTGTCCTAAAGGAGCGGGGATGGTTCACAAGAGTGTTGGTCAAAAGTTTCTAAAGAGAACACACATATGTAGACTTTAGTTTGTAACATAAAGTCTTGGCAGTTAAGATGTAAAATTGTGGGCAAGGAGGTTTGTCCTCATCGTCTCCCGTACTGCCAGTAGGTTCCTGTTTAACTGTAAGAATGTTGAGGTCAAAGTTCTGAAGTCCAGATGCCTGAAGAGGGGTTTGGGGAATGGAGAAGTGGGAGGAGAGAGGGAGAAGAGAGGAAATATGGTACTTGGTTTAAAATAATTCTGGGTAACAAATATAGCTAATGAAGACTGTGATTTGTGAAGTAGGAAAGATACATTTACAAAGATGTTAAAGCCTCTTTGGCCCTTTTTTTTCTCATTTAAATGGTAGAGATTATTTCATAGAGAAAACACACCATAGCTCTTATTCTATTGAAACTCTAGTTGAGCTTTTAATTTCTTTAAAAGTTAGAATAATTAAGCCTAGGGGTTCACCTGGATGGTCGCTATGTCTTTATAACTGAAAAGTACTCCCTGTTCAGTATATTAAAATAGTATGAAAAAATGAGCAACTTACATGAATTAATGAATTGTACCTTTAAACACAAAACAAGTGAGAACATGTGAAATTTTCTGTTCACTCTGTTTGGTGCTATAAGGTAAGCCTGTGTCTGAGTGGTTTTATAAACCAGTTAGTAGATGGGTAGTGTTGGATGAGAGACCAAAATAGGACCTTTATATATTTAAGATTTACAGCTCACTCCCATGTATAGCCCATTTGGTCCTTCTAACTGCAAACAAGTCCCATGTATATACTTCTATTGCTGATGAAGAAACTGAGACTTAGAGATGTGAACGGATGTGTAACCAGCTGCTGAACAGGAGAGGCTGACATGCTGGTGATAGATATGCCAAATTCAATTTGGTGATGCATACAGCACTCCTTAGAATGCAGCCTATATGTTATAAACTCTCCACAAAGTGAGCCTATTTAACTTGCTCCAGTCTTGATTATTTCCATTTGAAATTATTGTATACAACTCAGAAGCAACTATTACCACTCCATCTATGTCTAAAACAGCAACAACAACAAACTGATGAACAAAATAGGTCCAGAGACATAGAAATATGAAACAGCTGATGAATCTCAGAGGGAAGGCTGGAGTGGGTGGGTGGGTGGGACTAGATCAAGCAAAGAATGCAAGTGAAAACTTTCACATATATGCATAACCCATGGACACAGACAATAGGGTGGTGACGGCCTGGGGGTGGGCTAGAAGGGGACAATTGTGGAAAATAGAGGACATCTGTAATACTTTGAACAATAAAGATTGAAAAAAATCACTTTGATGAAAGTATAAAAAGTCACTGTCGTGAAAGTTTCCCCGTAGATTAAAACATTGAGCTTTTATACTGTCCTTTTAAACGTGCCACGATGAATAGCCCCAAGGAAGCCACAGCTAACTAAATAAGTTCATTTTGTGAATAGAGTTAGAATTAGCCAAATGGTAAAGAACATTTGCCAAATATAGCTCATGATTTGGGCATATTTGATGTAATAGCAGGTATCTGACAGTAACTGGCCACAGTTTACTTTGTTTCTTAACACTGTTTCTGAAATGTGCTGGTAATATCAGTGTGAAAGAGACTGACTATATTTCTAATTGATAAGTAGAAGTGGGGAAACACCTAAATAATCCATAGATTATTTAGGTGCAAGTTAAAAAAAAAGTCTAAGACATAGCCGGGTTTTACTGCACATGTATAGCAAGATTCTGCAATTTTGAATTTACTGAGTAGAATTTTTATATTGTTGCCTTTACTAAAATTGGCTGATTACCATTACTTAAAACGTATTCCCATGCCCTAACTGGTTTCCCTCAGTGGATAGAGTGTCGGCCTGCGGACTCAAGGGTCCCAGGTTCAATTCCGGTCAAGGGCATGTAATTGGTTGCGGGCACATCCCCAGTAGGGGATGTGCAGGAGGCAGCTGGTCGGTGTTTCTCTCTCATCAATGTTTCTAACTCTCTTTCCCTCTCCCTTACTCTCTGTAAAAAAATCAATAAAATATATTTTTAAAAAAGTCTTCCCTACAGTAAGTGATATAAGTTGATGTGTAGCTATTTTTTAAATTATGAATTTTTCTCGTCAACAAAATTGTATGCCTTTTCTCTTCTTCCTTCAGGTTTAATCCCTTCTGGCCATCCTGGGGCTGGCACAATTTTCCGGAAGAAATGTCAAATGATCGGTAAGTCAAGATAGGATTGAGGTCACAGGTTTTTGTTTGAACAAATAAAAAACATTTCAGTTGTTTATGTATGAGGATTGAATTTGTGATCGTACATAGTGCTCAAGCACAGAATCCTGTCCCACATTAGAATTTGAAGCTATTCAAACTCTCTCCCCTATGTAATGCTGCCAGAGTACCTCAGAGGCACAGAGCCCTATGGGGTTCCCCAGAAGCCTAGCAGGAGCACGTGCAACTATGCCCATTTCCTGTGTCCTGTTTGTTTTAGGATAAGAACCAGAACTGTAGGACTTTAATGCTTCTGCTTGCCTGCTTATTTCCTTAATGTTATGTTCAATTGAGTTTACTTGCTTAAAAAGGCACAAGGATCGAGGCTTTCTGTTGATTGTGACAGCAGTAGTACAGGCAGGGAAGGATCCATTTTATTTGAATCCATGCAGCTCAATACAAAGTGGGGGTTTTAACATGTGTTTTCATGGCCTGTGTGCATGACTGTCTGGAGCTGATCATTTTGCTTAGGATTGCTGCATTTCTCAGTTTCTTCCAGAGCCAGGGGCTGCTCAGCTGTAGAGAGAGGGTGAGAGAGTAAAGGAAGTGCTATCCCATGCCCCTCTCCTCAGTCCTAAGGAATGTGTGCCTATGATGCCCCTCCCATGTTAAAGGAGGCAGAATGGGAACCAGAGTTCAGCCCAAGACCCTCTTTGGAGCTTTTATTTTTCTTCAGATCTTTATTGGAACAAAACGATTTTGTGTGTTGTACACTTGTTTACTTAGGTTAGCCGCATCATTTTAAAGTTTAAATTGGATAGGTTACTTTGCAGTTGAGTAGAGATGCATTTAATTTCTTAGTAAAATATTCTAGGTGGTTACCTAAGTGGTTCAGGATGCTTGCAGGTGCCTGGCCAGAAACTGGTTCTTAGAGCCCTCAACTGTTAGATCCTCGTGGTTCAAGTACAGAGGGTATCCATGTAGAAGTGGAAACTCTGACTGAGTACTGGCTCAGAGGCACAACAGATAAGCTTTTTTGTTAGCCAAGTTTCTCCTCTGGCTTTGCCCTTTGCCCTTTCCTTCTGGACATGAGAGACTTTTATTTGTACCTAAAACAGAATATCCATTAGGTCAAAAGTGTAAAACTTAGTTTTAAGATACTGCTTATGGGACTCATCTTGCCAGGTGCTTTAAATTTTAAATTTTGTTGGAAGTTATAAAAGAAATGGAATAAAATTTGGTCTTATCTATATATATAAAAAGCCAGCGACTAGAACACCATAACGGGTGGGATCAGGCCAGTCGTTTTGACACCCACTGTGGCCAGTGAACTGACCAGATTGTGGGGGGGCTGGCTGGCCAACCTCCTGCAGCCCCTACCCCAGGCCCGCACCACCCCTGCTGGGCCCCCACCACTCCCAGTGGCCCACAGCTCCTCCCCCCAGATGGTCCTGCCCCTGATTGCTCCCCCTCCCCAACAGGGCAAGGGGCTGGCCAGCCAACCTCCTGCAGCTCTAATCCCCAGTCAACCCACTCCTGATCACCCACCACCACCCTGATCGCCCATGGCCCCTCCCCACAGCCAGCTCTGCCCCTGATCACCGACCCCCACACATCCAGCCCCTCCCCACAGCTGGCCCCACCCTCAATTGGCCTCCCCCACCCCAATTGGGGGTGGGGCCTTCTGGCCAATCACCCATGGCCCCTCCCGACAGCCAGCTTGGCCCTAATCAGGCCCCAGTCAGGGCAGGCTGGCTGGCCAATCTTCTGCCCTTTCCTCCTCTCAACAGGCCCGCCCACATCTGTCCTGATTGGGGCCTGGCCAGCCAGACTCCACCCTTGCACGAATTCCTTCACTGGGCCTCTAGTTTTGTATATTAGTAATCTTTCAGAAAATCAGTAACTTATGTTTTTCTGTGGCATTTGTATCAGGATTGATCAGTTAATTCTTTTTATTCTTAGTTGGAGAAAAGAGGAAGAACAACTTTTTCTACCACGTAAGTACATACTCGAAAAGTTATGTAAGAAATTAATAATTTGAATTAAAATTGTCTACCATAATTGTTAAAAATCTATTGAGTCCAGTATCATTAGCATGAACCTGTTTTGGAAGATTTTCTTAATCACTTCTGTTACCTTAATTAACAGGTTTACATATGCAGGAAAGTTTTGGTTTAGTAATGGTCATTTTTAAGGGGTCCTGACCTTTAAGTTAAATGTCAGTAACATGGTTGTGATATAAAGATCTGCCTTAATTTTGTGCCTTAACTTTTCATTTGTTTTTTAACAAAAGTAACAACCATATAATAGCTAAGGCAATTTTTGTGTTATCTATTGACTTATTGTTTTAGCAGCTGAAAGCTTAGCTTTCTCCCTCCAGTGTGGTCTTATTTCTCTCCTTCTGTTCTCCCAACATGTATCAAGGTTTTTAATAAATCTGAATCAGTGTTTCTGTTATCATAGCTATGCAATTGTTTGTTACCATTGAGCCATCTATTTCTCTGGCTGTGCCTTTTTCTTGTATACCCTTCATTCTTTTGATCAAAAAATGTATACGCACTCTGCATGAATGTTGGTGTTTATTAACTTACTTGAGGCCCCATGCCTGTGATTCAGGGCCTGGTGGGGGGTGAAGCTTGTGGGGATAGGCCCGCTGTGGGAGCCGCCAAGCAGCACTCCCATTGTGGGAGTGCACTGACCACCAGAGGGCAGCTCCTGCATTGAGTGCCTGCCCCCAGCTGGTCAGTGCAAATCATAGCGACTGGTCATTCCACCGTTTGGTCGTTTTACACATTAGGCTTTTATTATATAAGATAGTTCATTTTCAAAATTTGAAAGAATCTACAGAAGTGAAAAATTTTGTGAATACCTGTTTTCAAACTGATGACCATTCTGGTCCAGGCACTGCTAACAAAACTAAGTAGTGGAATTGCAAATGTCAAGAATTAATATTTTAGTCGATATTTGTGTGCCCTCAATTTGTCACCTATTGCCAGTTATATATCTCCCCATTTAAAAAAAGTCTAGTCAGAGTTTAGAATAAGTTTTCTTTATTCAAAGCATAGTCTGACTTTACCTATTATTTTGAATCAATTAAACCTGAAAAGGAGTGAAAATTGAGTTATCATCTGTTAAAATGTGTATTCATTTTTGGGACCCCCTGTATTACTGAAATTTGAGCACTGCTACACTTCTTCAGAATAATCCAAACCCCTCTCCCTCGTCAACATGATCTCACGTAGTCAAAGGCAGCAGGTAGGCTGGTCTCTCTGATTTCAGAAATAACTGCTTTATATCTAACAATCTAATAACTTGGCAGAGAAAGATGACTGTTGGCAAAAACTCTACATTTATGCTACATTAACATAATACCTAGTAAGTTTTCATTTTTATGTTGTGGAATTAATTTTTTTTAGTGTATTCAGTTCTTCTTTTCTATTTTTTCCCCGAACATGCTGTGACATTTGTCACAGGCCTGTCAAAAATATTTTCCACGTACTGACCACATTTGTTCCATTTCTTATTGGAAGCCATCTCCCTAGCCTTTTGTTATCCTCCTCTACTATGCACTTGTTCTCTGAAGGCCTGCTCTGTGTCTGCTTTGAAGCATATTTCTTTAAAGTCATCCGGGATCTCACATACTGCTCTCTTATGTTGGATCCCCGATTTCTTAGATCAGCGATTTTCAACCTTTTTCATCTCATGGCATGCATAAACTAATGACTAAAATTCTGTGACACACTAAAAAAATGTGTGTTTTACCAATCTAAAAAAAAAGTATAATTGTGATTCATTCACTCTTGGCATCTATTGTGGTGTTGGTTGTTGTCATTTTGTTATTTGACAATGTAAGGGAAAAGGTCAATGCCCCTGCCCAAATAGTCAGGTATTGCATTTTGTAAACATTCTTGCTGCACACCAGTGTGCTGGGTGGTACACTGGTTGAAAATCTTTATCCCGTGTTTATGTTTTCCTCTGTATTGTTATTCTCCTTTGTTTCACTGAAGCACTTTTTCCTGGGAAAGGATACATGGGCAGAAATTGTTTGAAGATCTAGCCTCTCTGAAATGCCTCCTACTTAACAAAGCAGAGAATTCTAGGTTGAAATTAAGTTTTGCAGTTCTAAAGACATTTCTACTGTTTTCTCATTATAGTGTTGCTCTCAAATATATTGGCAATGTATGATACACTGTATATTTGCAATTTCAGTAATTTCCTCCACCCTTTCTTCTCTGGAAATGTTTAGAAGCTTATCTATTCCTGGGATTCTGAAATTTGATGGTATGTTTGGTATGCACCTTTTCATTTTATTGTGGCCATCAAGACTCCAGGTCTTATCTACTTTCAGGGGATATTTTTGTTTCTTTTATACAATCTTTATTCCTTCTTTTTCCTAACATTCCCATTACTCAGACATTGGAACTCTTAGACCAATATTCCAGGACAAATCTCTAAATATTTTCCCTTCTTATTTCCCATTTTGTCTTTTTCTGCTTCCTGGAGATTTCCTTGACTTTGTTCACCAACCTCCTTTTTAAAAAATTTTTATTGAATTCAGAGAGGAATGGAAAAATAGAAACATCAATGATAAAACATAATCATTGATTGGCTGCTTTCTGCACGACCCCTACTGGGGATTGAGCCTGCAACCTGGGCATGTGCCCTTAACCAGAATCAAGCCCGGGACCCTTCAGTCCGCAGGCCAATGCTTTATCCACTGAACCAAAGTGGCTAGGGCCACCAATACTTTATAATTCTGTTTTGTTTATCTAGTTTTTAATTGATAGTGTTCTCTTATATCCTGTCATTTTTTATAGCATTTCATTCTTTTACCAATGCAATGTTTTGCTTTTCTGAAGTTTATTTATTTATTTATTTGTTTGTTTACTAGTGGCCTGGTGTACAGAGTCGTACTCAGGTGGGGTCCCTCGGTGTTTCGGACCGACGGGGGGGGGGGGGGCTTGCAGGAGGGAGGGACCTTGGGAAGTTGGCCAGCCAGCCCCCCCTTATTGCCAGCAGCAAGTAAGGCACGGTTAAGGCACCGCCAATTCCATGAGGAATCGGGATCCCTCCTCCCTCCTGTCTGGGTCCGGTGTGCAGGTGAACCAGATTTGAGGATGTCAGGTCCCCATCTGCAAGGTCTGGGCCAGTGCGCATCATAGTTACCGGCCAGTCTTCCAGTTGTTCCAGTTGTTAGGCTTTTATATAGAGAAAAATTTAATCCTGACCTGAAGATAGTATTCTATTGCTTTTCAGAGAGAGTAGAAGAATGGGAGGTAGGAAGCGGGAGAGGAGAGAGAGAGAGAGAGAAAAACATCTATGTGAGAAATACATCCACTGACTGCCTCTCAAATGCTCCCCAACCAGGGAAGGGAGTGAATCTAAAACCCAGGTACTTGCCCTTGACTAGGAACCAAACCCTAGAGCTTTTGGTGCAAAGGACAATGCTCTAACTACTGAACATCACTGGCCAAAGGAAGACTGATGAATTAATTAATTAATTTATTTATTTATTTATTTTTGCTTCTGAATTTTATCACTCACATTATTTCCTTTTATACTACCGTTTTATTTTATACTAGGGGCCCGGCGAATGAAATTCATTCACGGGTACAGTCACTAGGCCTGGCCTGCGATCAGGGCCGTCTTTCCCAGCTTCCCGCAGCCAGTCCTGCCCCCCACTACCACCGAACCCCGTTTGCCATCAGGTGATTGGTGCTTGACAGCCAGGGGAAGGGACTACAAGAGGTATTCAGTGCACCTCATAGTGACTGGCCCAGCAGTCATTCTGGTCATACTGCCATTTGGGTCAATATAACCCTTTGATTATATAGGATAGAGGCCTGGTGCATGGGTGGAGGCCAGCTGGCCTGCCCTGAAGGGGGTCCCGGATCAGGTTGGTGATGCCTGCAGGGTGGAAGGGCCCTTGGGGCAGGGGATGTGGGGTTTGCAACCTGGCCCTGCCCCCAATCTGAGTGGGGGTCCCTTGTGGGGGTAGGGATGGCTGGCAAGGGGCCACCAGAGTTTGCAGGAAGGCCATGCCCCCAATCAGAGTGGGTGTTCCCTGCTGGGGGCAGAGCCAGCCTGGGTGAGGGGTCTGGGGTGGTTTTCATGCAGGCCACACCTTCTGCTCAGGGTGGGGGTCCATGTTGGGGGCGGAGCCAGCCTGGTTTAGGGGCCTGGAGTGATTTTCAGGCTGGCCACCCCCCTGATCAGGGTGGGGTCCCCGCTGGGGAGCAGGGCTGGCCTGGGTGAGGTGTCTGGGGCAGTTTACAGTCTGACCATGCCCCCAGTTGGGGTGGGGGTCCTTGCTTGGGGGTAGGGATGGCCTTGGCAAGGGGCTGAGGATGGTTTACAGGCCAGCCACAACCCCAATTGTGTTGGGGTGCTCACTGGGGGCAGAGCCGGCCTGGGTGAGGGGCCTGGGTGGTTTGAAAGCTGACTTAATCTCCAGTCAGGATGGGGGGGGTCCTCACTGGGGGTGGGGCTGGCCTAGGCAAGGGTCCTGGGGTAGTTTACAGGCCAGCCAAGTCCCCGGCTTTGTCAGGACAGACATGTGGAAGATGTCTGGTCTAATTAGCATATTACCCTGTTGTTAGTATAGATAGGACAACTCATTTGCTGATACCACAGATTCTAAATTGTTCTATGAAAGTAATAACTAAGAAATATGATGTTCTTAGCATGTAGATTTTAGGAAATGCTTTCAATTTGCTTTTTGTTTATGAGTTCAGATTTTTTAAATTAAATTCATTGGGGTGACATTGGTTAAAATCCTTATTTAGATTTCAAATGTACATGTCTCTGATACATGATCGCTACATTGCATTGTGTGTCCACCACCTAAAGTCAAATAATCTCCCCTCACCATATATTTGGTCCCCTTTACCCTTTACTTACCCCCACACCCCGTCCCTCTGGTAACCACCATACTGTTGTCTATGTCTGAGTTTTAGTTTTATATTCCACATATGAGTGAGAACATATGCTTCTTAACTTTTTCTGTCTGACTTCATTTAGCATATAATACCCATGTTGTGACAAATGGCAGTACTTCCTCCTTTCTTATGGCTGAGTAGTAGCACCATATACACACATGAACACACACACACACACACACACACATCTTCTTTATCCAAACATTTACTGAAGGACACTTTATTTTCACGTTTTGGCCATCAGGAATAATGCTACAATGAACATATATCTTTGCAAATAAATGTTTTTCAATTGTTCTGGTAGATAACCAAAAGAGGGGTTGTCAGGTCATATGGTAATTCTATTCTTGTTTTTGTGAGGTAATTCCATACACTTTTCCATAGTGGATGTACAGTTTATGTTCCTACTAGCAGTGAATGATGGTTTCTTTTTCTCCGTAACTTCTACAACACTTGTGATTACCATTCTGCTTTGGTCTATCTTTCTTTTTGGCTTCCTTCAGCTGTGTTGTGGTCCCTGGCTGACTTTTTATATCTAACAAGAGGCCCAGTACACAAAATTCACGCACTGAGGGGTGGCAGGGGTTGTCCCTGAGCCCGGCTGCACCCTCTCCAATCTGGGACATCCCCCTCCTCACAATCCAGGACTGCTAGCTCCTTACCACTCGCCTGCCTGCCTGCCTGATTGCCCCTAACCACTTCTGCCTGCCAGCCTGACCACCCCCTAACCACTCCCCTGCCATCCTGATCACCCCCTAACCACTTCTGCCTGCCAGCCTGATTGGCACCTAACTGCTCCTTTACTGGCCCAATCACCCCCAACTGCCCTCCCCTGCCAGCCTGATCTCACCCTCAACTGCCTTCCCCTGTGAACCATCTTGTGACAACATGGGAGTGGCCATCTTGTGATGACATGGGGGTAGCAATCTTGTGGCAGCCATCTTGTGACAACGTGGGGCGGCCATCTTGTAATGATGTGAGGGTGTGAGGGTCAATTTGCATATTACCTCTTTATTATAATGGATTGGAAACACAAGGTGTGAGCATACTTTTTTTTCATATTTACTCCAGAATTTCATTATTTCTTTTTTTGTTTAAATAAGTCTTTATTGTTCAGGTTATTACAGTTGTTCGTCTTCTTTCCCGCGTTAGCTCCCCTCTACCTTGTTTCCACCCCACCCCATGCCCTTACTCCCCCATTGTCCTCATCCACAGCTGTTCAATTTTTTCCAGTCTCTTTCTGCACCACCCACCCGCTTCACCCCAAGAATTGTCAGTCCACTCCCTTTCTATGGCCCTGATTCTGTCTGCCAGATTTGTCCACAATAAAGGTACTATTTACCTTTTTTAAAATAAGGCTTTATTGTTCAGATTATTACAGTTGTTCCTCTTTTTCTCCCATAGCTATTTTCTACCCAGTACCCACTCTCTGTCCTTACCCCCCCACACACACTGCCCTCATCCATAGGTGTACGATTTTTGTCCAGTCTCTTTCTGCACCACCACCCCCTTTGCCCCTTAGAATTGTCAGTCCACTCCCTTTCTATGTCCCTGATTCTATTATATTCACCAGTTTATTCTATTCATTATATTTTTTATTGACTTGATTTTTAGATTAACTTGTTGATAGATATGTATTTGTTGTCACTTTGTTGTTCATAATTTTTATCTTTACCTTTTTCTTCTTCCTCCTCTTCTTAAAGAATACCCTTCAGCATTTTGTATAATACTGGTTTGGGGGTGATGAACTCCTTTAGCTTTTTCTTATCTGTGACGCTCTTTATCTGACCTTCAATGCAAAATGATAGCTTTGCTGGGTAGAGTAATCTTGGTTGTAGGTTCTTGCTATTCATCACTTTGAATATTTCTTGCCACTCCCTTCTGGCCTGCATAGTTTCTGTTGAGAAATAAGCTGACAGTTGTATGGGTACTCTCTTGTAGGTAACCAGCTATTTTTCTCTTGTTGCTTTTAAGATTCTCTCTTTGCCTTTTGCTCTTGGCATTTTAATTATGATGTGTCTTGGTATGGTCCTCTTTGGGTTCCTCTTGTTTGGGGTTCTCTGAGCATCCCGGACTTGTAAGTGTATTTCTTTCACCAGTTAGGGGAAGTTTTCTGTCATTATTTCTTCAAATAGGTTTTCAATATCTTTCTCTCTCTCTTCTTCTGGCAACCCCATAATTCAGATGTTGGTATATCTCAAGTTGTCCCAGAGGCTCCTTACACTATCTTCATATTTTTTATTCTTTTTGCTTTTTACTTTATGGGTTGGGTGTTTTTAGCTTCTTCATATTTCAAATCTTTGACTTGACTCTTGGGATCCTCTAGTGTACTGTTGGATCTCACTATATTATTCTTTATTTCAGTCAGTGTATGCTTAATTTCTAATTGATCCTGTTTCATATCCTTAATGGTCTCTCTAAATTTCTCAAAGGTTTCTAGATGATTCTTGAGTAACCTTATAACCATGGTTTTGAACT
This sequence comes from Myotis yumanensis, assembly GCF_028538775.1. Taxonomy (NCBI): domain Eukaryota; kingdom Metazoa; phylum Chordata; class Mammalia; order Chiroptera; family Vespertilionidae; genus Myotis; species Myotis yumanensis. Next base: position 136,831,119 of record NW_027223752.1, read on the forward strand.
CTGTATCCAGTAGTTTTCTCTCCCCCATTTCTTTCGTTTGTGACATGTTTCTTTGTCTTTGCATTTTGGCTACTTCCCTGTGTTGATAGAGTGGTTTTGTGTGCCAGGTGTCCTATAGGGCCCAGTGACTCAACACCCAACTCACCTGTGATTGACACTCTTGGTGCACCCCTTTGTGGGCTTTGTGTACAGTTTTGTTCTAGTGAAGCCTTGACTGTTGTTGGTATCACTGGAAGGAATTGACCTCCAGGCCAGTCGGCTGTGATGACCAGTTGTGTGTACAGTAGGAGAACTGCTGTGCTGGAGACAACCTTATGAAGCAGGACTTGCTTCAGTGAGGCTTTGATGCTCACTGAGTCTGCTCCCTGAGTGTGTCTCTTATGAATCTGTGGGGTTTTAATCTGGTGTGATCTCACTTTGACCACTGTGTACACTGGCTCTTGGATTTCCAAGGAGGTGCAAAGTCAGCCACTGCCTGAGGCCAGCCAGCAGAAGCTACAATGAGATCTGCAGATTCCTCCTCTTTGTTTGGGGTTTGGAGGTTCCCACATGGAGTGCAGCTGTGAAGCAGTGCAGGCTGCTAAGGAGCCTTAGGCCTTCTTTGGAAGCTCTGGGGTTCTTAGACCCAGTTGCAGTTTGTTAGATTAGGTTGCAAAAGGTCAGGCCATTCATATGCAAAAGCCTCTGTGCACAGCTTGGGTGAGGTTATAAATTGGGTGGAGTGTGGTCTCAGGGAATCACAGGGTGGTGCAAACAGCAATGGTTGCCCATCAGCCTTGCCCCATTAGGTTCCTGGGTCTCTGTGTCCCACGGCTTCATGCAGGAAGAATGATCGCTGCAAGCACCTCTGTGAGAAACCCGCCCTCGTGTTCCGACCTGATGCCAGACAATTTGGGTTCTCCTCGTATGAGTGTGGGTCCCCAGATTCTGGCCCATCACTGGATTTCAGAGCTTTCGGGAGCTTGTATCTCCCTCCCAATTGAAAAAGACAACAGCATACCCAGTTGCCAGCCCATTTCACATGCCTCCGTACCTCTGCTCTTCCGCCCCTCTGCATCTCCTACCAGTCTAGATGTGCTTTTCTCTTTCCCTCTAGTTGTCGGACTTCCACTCAGCCAGCCTTCCAATGGTTCTGGATGATATCCATTTTGTCTTTTAGTTGTAGTTTTGATGTAGTTGTGTGAGGCAGCAAATACAGGCATTCACCTATGCCACCATCTTGGTTCTCCCCCGAGCAGGAACTTTTAACTCTCAGGGCTTGTTCCAATTATCTATAGGAACATAAGCACAGGTGACCCAATTCGTTTCATTTGGATATACCAATACAAACGTCAGAGGGTACTTACTATTAATTAATATGGCCGAGCTTAACCAAAAACTAAGAAGAGAGAGAGAGACACAGGAGATAAACAATGCAAGAAATCACACAGGTTTATTTACCAGAGAGCTGATGGGTTTCAGTCCTTGGCAGGCCACCCGGAGACACTCGCCGACAGAGGAGACACACGGAGGTCGTCAAAAATACGCTGCAGCAATGAGCTCGGTCTCTTGACTCGAAGAGAGGCGCCTCTGGCAGTTTGGGCTCAGGCAGAGCAAGAATGGCAGTTTCCAGTTCGGCAGTTTCAGGGGGGAGGAGAGCGTTCTGTCTGTGGAGGGCAGACAAGCGTCTAAACCTCACCAGATTTGCTCTCCTTAAATCCTTGAAGCTGGGCGTCTTCAGTGTCTCATATCGGGTGCCATACACTGGTGCCGCCCTGTTATCTAGGTATACACTCAGGCAGGAAAGTTGTGACCATGTTCACAGCTTATCAATCATACATACATCTTATTTTTGGAGTTGTTTACAAGTTTTGGTCTAAGAATAAAATGGGGTCTACTTATGCTAACTTATGCTAATACAAAGTGAGTCTACTTTATGCTAACTTATGCTAATACAAAAATGGAGTTTACTTTATGCTAACTAAACTTATTACTATAACAGGCTTCTTCAGTGTCTCTTGCCAGTGTGTTCCGGTGGCCTTCTGGGCTTATCAGGATGCACACGCAGGAGGTTGCAAGTTTCTTATCAGGAGTTAACATGCTGGGAGTTATTGGACAGGAGTTAGCTTGCAGGGCATTACAAGTTACTTATCAGGGTCTCACACACACACACACAAGTTAAGTTTCACTTCTAAGTAAAGTTTAAAATTCACTCTAATAAAGAAATGAAATTTGATTATACTATCTTATACTAACTAAACTTATTACTGTAACAGGGCTACACTGCAAGAATTTGGGGTCTGCATTCTGAGCCTGCCTTGGGTTCTGTAAGACAAACTGGCTTTCTTACCCCTATTCCAGTCACTCTCTTTAGACACTAAAGTGTGCTTCCTCTGTTTTGTTCTTATACTTTGGGTAGCTTTTTTATGCCTTTAATTCTAATGACATATCTCTGAAAGGAAGGGGAAAGGAACTGGAATTGTGGTCAATTCAGAAATCTCAAACTTACACATTCAAACTCAAAATTAGAACTTAGAACTTATATTTAAAGTGTAAATCAAAGTTTAAAGTTTTAATTCAATGAAGTTAAAAATATTAATTCAGAGAATATTTTTGGTTACTTCTATAGTTAGCATACTCCATTTTTCTACTACAGCCTTGGTTAAGAGTTCTATTCAAACTGCATTTCATCAGATTGTCCCATTTCTGTGCCACATAGATGGAACAGTTCGCATTAATGCGTATAAGTGTTTGAAATTTTAAGTGATTCAGAAGTCAAAATTAATTCTTAATATCCACAACTTGTGAAAAAGTAGAGAGAAAACAGTAAAGTTCCATTTTATTTTTTAACTAGACGCCCGTTCCTTGAAATTCATGCATGGAGGGGTGGGGTGCTCCCTCAGCCCAGCCTGCACCCTCTCCAATATGGGTAAACCGGCAGTCGGACATCCCTCTCACAGTCCGGGACTGCTGGATCCTAACCGCCTGCCTGCCTGCCTTCCTAGTTGCCCCTAACCGCTTCTACCTGCCAGCCTGATTGCACCCTAACTGCTCCCCTGCCGACCTGATTGACACCTAACTGCTCCCCTTACAGCCTGATCACCCCCAACTGCCCTCCCCTGCTGGCCCAATCGCCCCAAACTGCCCTACAGGCATGGTCAGCTCCAATTGCCCTCCCCTGCAGGCCTGGTCACCCCTAACTGCCCTCTCCTACTAGCCTGTTTGCCTCCAAATGCCCACCTTGCCAGCCTCATCACCTTCAACTGCCCTCCCCTGCCAGCCACCTCGTGACTTCCATCTTGTGACAGCCATCTTGTGACAACGTCGTGTGACACTAACTAGGCTTTTATTATATAGGATATGTAAAGATGAGGCAGCAGGCAGGATTTCAACAGGTACTTGATAGTAAGGTTTGAGTTGTCACCTAGACTCCTAGGCATGATAATTTTTCTAGCCTTTGCTATTGAACTTAAATCTGAGTAACCCTGGGTTCTCTGTTCTATTCCATTAGTCTATATGTCTTTTCTTGTCCCAGTACCAGGCAGTTGTGAGAACCATGTCTTGCTGATATAGCTTCATTTCTGGTATTGTGATCCCTCCAACTTTGTTCTTCTTTCTCAGCATTGCTGTGGTTATTCAGGGTCTTTTTTTATTCCATATAAATTTTAAGAATGTATGTTATAGATCTTTGAAATGTGCAAATGGTATTTTAATGGGGATTGCATTGAATCTGTAGATTGCTTTGGGTAGTATGGACATTTTAATGGTGTTGATTCTACCAATCCATGCACATAATATGTTCTTCTATTTGTTTAGCTCTTCCTCTATCTCTTTTTTCAATGTCCTATAGCTTTCTGAGTAGAGGTCTTTTACCTCCTTAGTTAAATTTATTCCCAGTTATCTTAATTTTTTTGGTGCATGGATAAATGGGATTTTTTTTTCATTTCTCTTTCTGTGAGTTCATTATCCTATATAATAAGAGAGAAACATGCAAATTAACGATCTCTCTGCTATGCCTGAGCCACGCCCACAAGCCTCACCCACAAGCCAATCTGAGTGACTATGCAAAATATCCAACAAGGATGGCGGTTAATTTGCATATGCCTGTGTCAAGTGCCCCAGGAGGCGACGGTGGCCACGGCCGTGGGCTCCTGGGACCTTCACCAGCCCCAGGAGGCACGCCAAGCTACACCCAGGGGCTCTCAGGACTTTCGCCAACTCTGGTACCGTCCCCTCCGCTACCCTCACCAGCCAATCAGGATGAGAGTCCCCTTTCCCCACCCTCCCCCATGCATGAATTTCTGCACCGGGCTACTAGTCTATATATATAAAGAGCCAGGGACCATAATGTACAAAACAACTGAAGGGATGACCAAACACCACACTTCATACGCAGCAGGTTCGGGTGAGCAGGGACTGGCGAGCGGGCTGAACTGCTGACCTCTCAGAAAACGGGAGACACAGGGCTGATCAGCTGCTGTAGGTGCTTGTGTGGCCCAGAGAGAGAAGCAGGGTCTGATACACAGCCTCCATGGCAGCTGCTGATCAGCCCTTGCCTCTCTCTCTCTGGGCCTCACCAGCAGCTGCAGCTCTCTCTCTCTGAGAGGTCAGCAGTTCAGCCTGCTTGCCAGAAGCAAGGGTGACTGCTGGTCAGCCACACCTCTCTGATCAGGCCCGGAGATAGGCCCAGAGATGCTGACTGGCATAGAAACTGACCAATCAAACAAATCTGGGTGAACTGAGAAGAGCCATTGGCTGCCTAGGAGGAAGAGCTTTTGAGGCTGACTGGCATTGAAACTGACCAATCAGAACATAATCTGGACCCAATGGCTGCCTAGGAGGCAAAGATTTTGAAGCTGACTGGCATAGAAACCAACCAATCAAAACCTAATCTGGATGAACTGTGAAGGCAGATCTTAAGGTGGGGACTGAGGAGAGGTTTTAAGGGCAAAGTTTGTTTGGTGGAAGGTGTAAGAAAGTGGTTCAATTTTTTAATGACCAGTTTGGCTGTACAGTGCATAGGGCTGGCTCTCAATCAAGATATAGTGATTATGTATTTTTGTCTGCCAAGTGCATCTCCTCCTGCTGAAAAAGGCTTCCCTTCCCCCTCCCCCCCCGCCCCCGCCTTAAAGCAATCCTATCCTATATAATCTAATGAGAGGGTAATATGTGAATTATAATGGGTTGACTCACCATCTTCTGGATATCCAACTTCCTTCTGGACAAAGCCATGGTGGTGGGGGCCAAGGCAGATGCAGTTAGGGGTAATCAGGCTGGTAGGGGAGGGCAGTTGGGGGTGAGATCAGGCTGGCAGGGGAGAGCAGTTGGAGGCAACCAGGCCAGCAGGGGAGGGCCATTGAGGGCAAGATCAGCCCATCAGGGGAGGGCAGTTGGGGGCAATCAGGCTGGCAGGGGAGGGCAGTTGGGGGTGATCAGGCCAGCAGGCAGAAGCAGTTAGGGGCAATCAGGCAGGCAAGCAGGCGAGTGCTTAGGAGCCAGCAGTCCCAGATTGTGAAAGAGATGTCCAACTGCCGGTGTATGGATTGGGCTTAAACGAGCAGTCAGACATCCGTGAGGGGTTCCAGATTGGAGAATGTGCATCTCGGCCGAGGGACACCACCCCCAGTGCACAAATTTCATGCACCGTGCCTCTAGTGCTGCTATAAAAAAGAAGGAACTTTTACCATTTGCAACAGCACAGATGGAACTGGAGAGCATTATGCTAAGCGAAATAAGCCAGTCGGAGAAAGATAAATATCATATGATCTCACTCATATGTATGATATAATGATGAACATAATTTGATAAACAAAAGTAGATCCAGAGACAAATAGCAACGGGGAGGGGGGCGAGGGGTTAAGAAGAGAAACCAAAGGACTTCTTTGCATACATATTAGCATAACCAATGGACACAGACACTGGGGCAGTAGGGGCTTGCCCACCAGGGGTGGGAATGACATGGGGAGTCAATTGGGGAAAAAGTAGACATGTAAAACTTTAGACAATAAAAAACAATAATAATAATAAATAAGTAAATCTAAGGAACCCCTTCCCTTTCTTGAAAAGATTGTAAAAGTCAATCTATTCTACCATTTGTTCTGAATGAGTGAACATACAGTAGGATTTTTGCCTTGTGTATTTTAGTGACCTACTGCAATAACTATAAAGACTACCTTATCATTGGCAGTTAGGCTCTTTGATTCTTTTTTAGTATTTGCATTTTTATCTCTATGTTTTTCTGTGGAGTTTATTGAGGTTGTATGCTAGCAACAGTAAAGTTTTAACCATAAAGAACAATTGTTTTACATATTCAAGCAAGATGAGAGGAACATAATCATCTGGCAGCCAGTATATCCAGGATTTGCTACGAGGTTTAATTCTGCCACCATAGTGGGTACTAGATACTTGGTACTGGAAATTTTGAAAAATTGGGAGTAGACCTGGACTGATGGGGAAGTACTCAGTGTTGCTTTGATTGGACCTAACAGTACTATACTGTAAAGTGTTGCTTTACTAAATGAACCCCCATAGACCTGTGAGCCCATGTCTGATTAAAAATTTTCAGTGTTTTAGCACTATTTTCAAATAGAACACAATGTACATTTATAATGGAAAAAATTTTAAATAGAGGAAATGGGAGCAAATATCACCCAAAGTTTTACTAACTAGTCTATATTTTGGTGCATTTTTTCCTATTCTTTTTACTCCCCCTATATAGGTTTCTGGTCATAATTGACTTTATTATGGTGTATTATATGCCATATTGCAGCTGTATAGTAGTAAACCTTCCATTTAGTAAAAAAGTATTTGAATTGAGTTTTCATATTTTATGCTGTATTTGTCTGATGAGATCCCAAAAGTAAAGAATATGTTAACTGCATGGCTTAAGAAATATATCAGAGTTTTAGCTATAGTTAATTTATTTCTAGCTGGAAGGAGAATTTGTTCCTCCAAAGAGTGATTGTTTTCAAATTATGCCATCTGGAGCCTATGGTTACTGAGGAGTCAGTGGCTTTAAAGGGAAGCATCTGAAACAGGCAAAATGATATTATATCTATAATGATAAAGGTATAATATGCTAATTTGACCCCACATCCTCCCGGACAACCAACTTCCAGATGAAGCCAGGGCTGTGAGGGAAGCCTGGGTCCCGGGTGCCAGAGGGAAGCTGGTGCTGGCAGCAAGGGAAAGGAAGGCCTACTCCTGCATGAATTTTGTGTATCTGGCCTCTAGTATAATATAAAGATATTTCTGATTATTGGATACTGGCAGTTTTTAAATGCTCTGTATTTTAAATGATATCAACCGGATAATCTCCCTTTCCTGGCTTTTGTGTATATGAGGGGCACACTGGTGGGAAAGTATGACAGCATGATGAAAGCTAGTTTATAGGAATATGAGGAAAGAAGGATTATCTGAGTTAGTTTATAATAACACAAGAAAATTGATACAGTAGGCAGTTAGGCAGACACGAACAGAGTAGGAACGATAGGCCAAGTATGTCACCAAAGTAGAAAGCTTTGGTGCCTAGCAATGGGCAAAACTGGGAAACCAAGTATTGTAGGGTGGGACCTCACCCAAGGGTGACCTTTCCTCCCTTAGCATATCACAGGTCATGCAGTTTACAACCCCTGAACTTTCATATCTCTGGTCCCCTCACTTTTCCTCCCCCAGCATATTGACACCCTTGAAGAGAAACAATGGTCACAGAGAATAGTCTCATACAACTTGCATGCATGCCCTTGCATCCTGACTCCCATAGCATTAAGCCGTGAGGACAAAAGAAGTCCTGGCCTGATTCTAACAACCTTAGTAACAAAGCCTCAGGTCTGCTGAGCTTAGAGACAGAGTTTTGGTCAAAGTACAAGTAATATCTAGGCCTCAGTTGGTTTCAGCTTCAGGCCCAGCTTAGGTCCCCTAAGACCGTCCCTAAAATTTCTGCCTTTAGGTAAAAGCCCTTAAGATGAAGGACCCAGCACCTGTGCTCTCTCTCCCTTGAGCATGCCTGTAGTTTTCCCCGCCCTCTTCTCAGGTGCTCTCAACCTGGAGCATGCCCATGCCTTCCCCCTCTTGTTCCCCCGGGCGTGTATATTCTTCCTTTCTTTCTTCTAAGTTCCAGGGGCCCTTCTTCTGCCTCTGTAACTTGTGTGTGGAGCCCACGCAGGAACACTGGCTCACTTCTACCTCTGTGACTTTCTAAATATACTTTCTCTTATAATTTAAGTTCTTGGCTCTAAATTCTTCCTCAGCAAAACTCAACGACAAAAGTCAAAACTCTGGTGCCATTTTGCCACTAACAAAATGAAGCTTATTAAAATTGTTGGTATTCTGTCATATTAAAGAATACTACTATTACTTTCAACTACTTACAGTGACTAGAATTGGGTTTTGGTTTTACTCTAAGAGGATTTTTGTAACATCGTTTGGGCTCTTTCCGTATTTGATTATTGCTGTATTGTTAGGCTCTTAACAAATCAATGGATACTTCTAAAAGACATGAATATTTCTAGTGTTTTAAAGATAATTTATTCTCTAGGATATCTCAAAAAATCATTGTCATACCTCTGACACCACTGCAGGTAAATTCTAATTTAGATCTGTAGTAGGATTCGCCTTCCAGTTGCAATTGATTTTAGGTAATTGGTCAAGCACTTGTCCCACTCCTAACTTGCCCAAGATTCGGTGCTCAGCAGATTGGGGGTATAAGAGGAGTGAAAGTCCTGTCTTCCCTAGAGAAGCTCACTTTTTTATGAGGGGGATGCCCTGGAAGCTGTTGATACCGAGTAACAAGTAGTAACTCAGATGTGTGAGAGTAGAGAAAGGAGCAGTTGTTTCGTGTGGCTGTTGGCAAAAGTGTCCTGGAGGTAGATGGGAAGTGGGGTTAACCTTGCTGAGAAAAAGTGGAAGAAAAAGGCCTTGTAGTCAGAGAGAGCATCTGAGTAAGGTAGGGTCCTGATAAGTATCATGTAGCTTAGGGAATCTATATATATAAAAGCCTAACCAACAGAACACCCAGTAGCTATGATGCATACTGACCACGAGGGGGCAGACACTTAATGCAGGAGCTGCTCCATGGTGGTCAGTGTGCTTCCACAGCCAACGTCCCACAAACCCTCCCCCCACCGGCCAGCCAGCCTGATGGCCCCGATGGCCTGGCCAATCTCCCACAGTCTCTCCCCTGGGCCTGGCAAGCTCCCACAAGCCCTCGCCCTGAGTGACTAGCCAACCCTTTGCAGCACCTCCCGCTGACCAACCAACTTCCCATGGCCGTTCCCCAAGGCCGGCCGACCACCGTCCCACGTTTCCTCCCTCCAGCTGGCCCCAATGGTCCTGATTGGAACCTCCAATGACCTCTCCCCCTGGTCAGCTGCCCCCAATGGCCCCGATCAGGGTGGCTAGCCAACCTTTCATGGCCTGTCCCCCCTGCCAACCTCCCACAGCCCCAATTGACCCTGAATGAGGGACCTTACTCGTACATGAATTTGTTCATTGGATCTAGATTATATATATATATCTATATATATATATATATCTATATATATCTATCTATCTATCTATATATATAGATAGATAGATATATATAGATATATATATATATAAAAGCCTAAGAGACCGTTACAACCAATCATCCAATCGCTATGATGCCCACTGTCCACAAGGGAGCCGACACTCAAATCAGAAACTGCCCCTGGTGTTAAGTGTGCTCCCAAAGCCAACCTCCCACGGCCGGCCAACCTCCCATAGTCCCTCACCCTGGCTGGTCGGCCCTGATCAGCCAGGATCAGGACTGGGCAAGGTGGCCCCAATCAGTCCTGATCAGCGGCCAGGCCAAGCGACCCCTACCTGTGCATAAATTTGTGCACCAGGCCTCTAGTAGAATTCGTAATATCATGTTAAGTACCGTATTATCTGAGGTTCTCTTTTGAGTAATGTAATAATAGTCTTATTTCAGCATGAGGAGAGAGTTAAATTCTCAGAGTTGTTTGATCTATTTTTGGATGTGAGAGAATCTTAAAACAATACTTTTTAATTCTCAAGGTAAGGAAACTGAGGCCCAGAGAGAACTCTGGTCCCTAACTTGTGAGCCGCAGGCCAGCCCCAGCACACACACACCTCTGCCTCAGATACATGTATTTTTCACACTGTCTCCTGAACTAACATTTATTATTTGCTTTTATGTACTTCAGTAAAAGCTCTTGCTTCAATATTATAGAAGGCAGTATGTCTTAATGTAGAAAATAAATAGTAGAAATAGAAATCTTGGCAGGATTCATTTCTCAAGGAAAAAACACTAAAATCTTATTTTAAATGTTTTACATTGTTATAAAGGGAATTAATCAAAGGTGTTTGCCAAGTTGGATTATAGGTAGTATGTCAAGGGCAGCATTTTATGACCCCCTCGTCAATTCTCATCATTGGAAGTGAGAGCATGCAGTGTGTTTACTGTAGAGCTGCACATGGTATTGCACTGAAGCAGTTCATAGGGTATGAGAACAATTGTAATGCTTAATTGTCTGACATTTTAACCAAGGAAAAACACACTTTTGTAGGTTTAACTTACTGTGATATTTTCTCCTCTTCCCCTTCCCCTTCAGGTGTCTCCTGGTCACCTTAGGGAAAAGTACAGCTCGTGTGCTACAGTATTTGTAGACAGCACTATTTCTCAGTCTGATTTGAAAATCACCTTGCAGTGGTGAGTACAAATAGGGGACAGAACCCTTATCCTGCCCATATAAACTTTCATTTTATTGTCCTTTTCAGTGCTCAGGTTAAAACACTGGTGTCAATTATATATTGACTAGAGGCCTGATGCACGAAATTCGTGCAAGGGGCTCAGCCCTCTCAGCCATGGCAGCTGCCTCAGCCCTCACAGCCCCTGCTTCATCCGGAAGGTCATTGGAAGGATGTCCGGAAGGTCTTTGGCTGTCTGGTCTAATTAGCATATTATCCTTTTATTATTATAGATTTCCACTTCCATTTTAATCTTAGAGTGGATGGAAGAAGGGAAACCCACTTAACAATTAAAAAATCCCCCCCAAAGTGTTTATCTTTACTTGAGGCATTACTGTTCCTGACACATTGTTGAACCAATGAAAGGAGAGGTGCGTTTTACCGAATGTTTCTGGAATAGAGTATTTCTTCATGAGATACAGGCCTAAAACCATGTGTACTACCCTGGAAGCTGCTCTTGGAAGAAGGGACAGCTTGTCCCCTACTGGCACCAGAGTGTATCTGCAATTACAGTTCATTGGATTGTGTCAGGTTTCCCCCATCCTACTTTCTTTTTTCCTGCACTATTTCTATATTGAAATGCACTCTCCTTCCAGGAAAAATGCATCAAAGCAGTCTAAAGGAACAACTTTTCAAAATAATTTCTTTGAGGGTTAAATTTGTTCAACTGAGGTTTTAATTTCATAGATGAATTAAATTTAGTCATATATATATATGTATAGATATATATTTACACATCTTCAAGAAACTACATTATATCGATCCATATATAGCAAAATCATGAGAGAGGTGAAGTTTGGGAAACATAGTCACAGTCAGGTTTACGCTTCAGCAAACATAACAGTGTCATGATGATGAAAACTATTCATTAAATTCTGTGAGTTCATAGTCCACAATTGGAGATGCACTTTAAAAACACCCTAATATGAAACTTTCAAGCTTACTTAAGAGCAAAATCAAACCAAAACTTGGATGTAGAGCTTCCTGAATCACATTGGCGCTGTCCAAGGATCATTATTGGTGTCTCTCCAGGATGAGAGGGTTGACTTTCCAGAACACAGTTTGGGAAATTCTACCTGAAAATATTAAAATCCTCATTCCTGATTTTATTTTTCAGTCCTAAGACATAATTTATTTATAAACTTAATTTTGTTTATATTGTATCAGCTTTTTTGGCTACTTAAATTCTCAGTAACTTCTACTTTAATTATAACAGCCAGTTCACAATCATAATAATGTAAGTTTCTTCTCTCATAACAACAGTAGAGATCAAATTGAGTTTCAGCAAAACTGGAGCCCGTCTCTCTCTAAAGTCCTGAGCTTTGGCACCAACTCACAATCACTGAGTCTTTTTCTTCAGTCTGGCCACTAAATCCGGGAGTAAAAACCAGTCCTTTCTGGCTGCATTTCATAGCTTCTTTTGAATTAGATGATTCTGGTGTTACAATATATAATTCAAGAGTTGTTCTGAAGATTAGCCTTACTTAGACAAGTGGGTGTTACGCCTTTTCCCTCCAAATTCGTCTAATTTTTGGAAGTACAGTAAATTTTCATTTGCTCTTATCAAGTTTTGAAAATGATCATTCAGTACATTTACTATTGGTAAATTAAAGGTTTAGTTGGAATATTAATAGAGCTCATTAGCTTTTAGGAATGGTTTTGAAAAAATGTTTATTCTGGGGTAATAGTGCATTGTTCTCAATGGGATGGGTGAGCCTTATTAGAATCACTTACGCAATTTTTGTCTAAATGTGTCTCTAAAAACATGCATTCCATTTCTCCTTCCCTAACACACTCTGTCACTCTCACAAGACTTCTGATAAGCTGAGGAGGGATGGAAGGCATTTTTATGTGGAGAAAAGCATTTGGGATGATTTTGATTTTAACTCTACTTCATGTGTTCTCAAACTTTGCTGCACTTTGTCATCACCCGAGAAGCTTCCAAAGTTAACCAATGCCCGTTAAATCAGAGCATCTCAAGGTGGAAGAAGGCAGTTTGTAAAACTCCTCTGATGATCCCAATGCACAGCCAAGCTTGGGAACCACACTGCCTGGGTAGAGGGTAGAAGAAGGAGAACTGCTTCTCACTCTTGGTGGGACCTTGAGCAAGTCAGTTTTAAGCCTTGGTTACTTTCTCTGTAAAATGGGTTGTTGAGTTAAATATCATCACAAGTTCATTGGTTCCTTTCAGCTTATATGCTTCAAATTCTATGATTTTAAAATCATTTTGAAGATGAAACTGTTTGAAGCACTACAGAAGTGCCCATCTTTGATGCTAACAATGCTACAGGCCTTTGTACAACTGCTAATATTCTATAACCTAGTTATAAAATTCAGATTTGCTTTTCCTCAATTATTTGGAGCTTCATTTCTGACATTTGGGGCAAAGAGAAAAAGCATATAACTTGATCTACAGCACTCCTTTGTTTCATGTTACACAGCATCTGGGAATAACATAGGGATATAGGAACTTACGCAGTATGTGAGGACTTACATCTGCTCATTAAAATTTTATTTAAACTAATATGGAAATAAATGTTTTTAATACTACACGGTGTATAATTTTACTTCATTGCATTCTTATATTTGCCATTACATTTTCTTAACAATTATGTAAAAGTGACCTTAAATGATACTCTTCGGTATAGAGCATTTTATTTAACTTTAGGGGAAGAAGGAAAATAGGTGGGCAGGTGGAAAAACTACTGTGGCTTAAATTTAAGCATGTGTGCAAGTAGATCTAACTTGTACAGGATGAAAGGTTCTCTGAGTAGAAAGGCAAAAGATAGGGCAAGAGTGTAATAACTTATATGTTATAATGATCACCCAAAACATGTCTTCTAACAGCATATTCCTTAGCATTTTGGTTTTCCTAATTTTAGTAACTGACAAAGAACTACCACAAGGCAGAAAGTGCTTGGGTGATACTTTCTGAATGAGGATCTCATGGCCACTGGGCAGCGGGGATGGTCTTCCCCCACCACAACCCTTTTCAAACCTGTCTTCAGACCTGACATAAAGTCAATTGTTACTTTTTCTTTTCTCCACAGCCTGGCACTAGCAATATATTACCACATAAAGAAGAGGTGAGTTTTAAAACCAGTCTTGTTATTCTAGCTAATAAACTTACAAGATATAAAGTTAGTGTTAGATTTTAACTATGGATATTATTGGAGTAAGCTATAGTGCTCTTATTACATTGTTGAAATGAACCATTTGTTTTAGTCTTAGTACTCCTAATGCATAAGTTATTGAGGATCCTGAAGAAAATTTGTTTATGTGGGTTATATTGATATTTACTGTATTAGAAATTAAAATTGAGAATTTAAAAATGAATTCCTTGTATGTTGAAACATGGTTTTTATAGCACTGTTGAAATTTTGAGCAGGATACTGCTTTGTTGTGGCGGATTGCCTTGAGCGTTACAGGGTGTTTACAGCTTCCCTGCCCTCTCCCCACTAGATGCCAGTAGCATAATCTTCCCAGGCCCCATTTTGACAACAAAAGCTGTATCCACCATGGCCGAATGTTTCCTGGGGGGCAGAAACACCCCTGAAAGCAAGTCATAGTGGTAACAAAATTCTTTATAAAAGAGAATCATTTTCCACAATAAATTGGTCGAATGGAAATTGTGTCACTTATTTACATTTTGCAAATCTCTTTATGTCTGGTTCAACAGAAGACAGCTGATTCTCACTTACACCCTGTCTTCAATCCTTAGTGATTACCTCAGTCATTTCAATAATTTGTTTTGAATAAACAATATGCAGACCCAGCCTCATGTATCTTTATGGCTAGAAAAGTTTGTATTTTCAAAGCCTTCAGATAATTTTGGATATTCTTTGATACTATACCAGAAGTCTACAGAACCTGTCTTCTGAAATTAGTTACAATGGAATTTTAAATCCTATCCTTGAACTTGTACTAAGGTCTCTGTTAAATTAGTACCCATGCATACATCTTCTATGCTAAATGAATCTCTTAAATTGTAAGCAATTTTCAAATAACATTGTGCATTGGTCATTTGGAAAGTATCAGCTCACATTTCTTTTTACAGTATCAAAACTCACTTTTGTTAGGTAGCATCACATAACCACCAGTCTTCCCAGAAAAAACTTTAGGTATTGAAAAACTGTTAGGTTACAAAAAGGATACAAGTTTTCCCCAATCTTGATTTTGAGCTTGATAGCTGGAACTGTGCAATTGGCAAGAAATGTATAAGTTATTTTCCTGGAAGTGACAGACTCACTTTTCAGTCTTGAGTGCACGACACTTGTATTATCAAATAAAAATATTATTCTCTGAGAACAGTAGGGCATTCATCTCACAACTAATTCCAAGTGCTTTTCCTTAACAACCACATTTCAGTATGCAGAAATGCTTAATGCATACTTCCCCTTGCTGCATTTCTCAACCTGTGGGTCACGACCCCTTTGGCGGTCAAATGATCCTTTCACAAGGGTCACTTAAGACCATCCTGCATATCAGATATTTACAGTACAACTCATAACAGTAACAACGTTACAGTTATGAAGTAGCAACGAAAATAATTTTATGGTTGGGTCACAACATGAGGAACTGTATTTAAAGGGCCAGAAGGTTGAGAACCACTGTAGAGTATAAAAAGAAGATTCAACTTTTAATTACATTATTCATTGTCACTGCTTTATCAAAGATGTGCTTAAGTAAAGCATATTTCTTGTCAACAAGTGGCAGTGAAGAATAGAATAACTACTAGCACAGATTGGGACCCCTGCCTTGATTCTTGCTCAGAAACCAGTTTTACTGACTTTGGTTTTTATCCAGTCATTGCAAATGTCAGTGTAAATGCAGGCAGTGCCTTAATATTTCTATACAAACAGTTTTGGCCTCCTGGGTCTCCTGGAAATGGTCTAGTGGAACCACTGAAGCTTGCAAAACACACTTGGAGAACCACTGTGTAAATGAGCAGAGTGTAGTAGTGTGGAATATTAAACCTAAAAACCCCCAGAAGACTGGTTTCCCTCACTCAGTTGGTTGGAGCATTGTCTTGTACACCAAAAGCTGGCAGGTTTGATTCCAAGTTAGGGCAGCACATACCTAGGTTGTAGGTTCAATACTGTAAGGCCACATAGCTAGTTTTCCAGTTCCATGTATAGGAGGCAGCCAATCCATTTTTCCCCCTCAAATCAATAGAGTGGTCACTTCTAAAATACAAAGGCAAATTTTAACCTCAGATTATTGTAAAGAATCAAGAAGAATATAATATAGGAAACTAGTAAGAGAAAAAACAGTGGAAAAAAAAAAACAGGAATCTCATTCTCACATGAAGAATTGCCCACTACTACTGCGTTGTAAAATGTTCCTGTGTCTGCCAATGAGAGGTTAGAGGACTGGCCATCGATTTGGTTGCCTAGCGTTGCCTATTAGGGAGGGTCAATGCTTATAAAGGCAGCTCTGACAGGTCATTGTAGAAAAAATTTCAGAGAATTTGATGTGCTGAATAAAAAGAGGTCAGAAAATTCCTACGGGATCTAAGAGAAGAATTTGTAGAAGGACTTTCTTTGTTGAAGGTTAAGCTCCCTCCACCCCCCTCTACTCCCAGCAGATGTGTTGCTAACACAACAATTCCTGGATTAGTTTTTTTTCAATCACGTTCTTGTTTTCTAGAGATGCAAATAGATCCAAGGACATTTTTGATGAGAGACTCCATCCTGTCACAGTAAGTGCCAGTTGTATTGAGGTTGTCCTTTTCTCTCAGACAGTTGTGCTTATTCCATGCTGATTTGCTTCAAAATTAATCACTAGTAAAAAATTACTTTCTCCAGCTTGGAGTTCACATTACCTTCCTTTAAGTTTTCTTCCCCATCACATGTTGTATCAAATTATTTTACAAAAGCAATCTCTATATATAAAAGCATAAGCGACTGTCTAACTGGTAGCTATGGCACCAACTGACCAACAGGGGGCTGACACTCAATGCAGATGCTACTGAGTTGCTGTGACTTGGCAGCTGTGGTTCTCAGGTGATGAACCCGCAATCAGAGAGGAGGGAGTCGATTCTGGGGTGTGTAACCCCGAGAACTGCCCTCTTGCAATCCAAGACCGTTTGGGGGATGTTGGAGAGCGGTTTCAGCCTGATCCCTGCAGGCCAGACCAGGGGAGCCCACCTGTGCACAAATCTGTGCATCAGACCTCTAGTGTTATATAAGAAACTAGAGGCCCAGTGCACAACATTTGTGTACTGGGGTGAGGGGTGCCTCAGCCTGACCTGCACCCTTTCACAGTCCGGGAGCCCTCGAGGGATGTTGGAGAGCTGGCTTTGGCCTGATCCCCGTAGGCCAGGCCGCGGGACCCCACCTGTGCTCAAATCCATGCACCAGGCCTCTAGTTTATAATAATAAAAGTGTACTATGCAAACCGACCAAACAACCAAACAGCAGAACGACCTTCCAGATGAACTTTGGATGACCATGCTATGACACACACTGGTGCCAGGCCTGCCAAGGTGGGTGCAATGTGATTGGTCAGGGGGCCCAGCCATCGCCCCATGATCGCCCTACAGAGGGAGGCCAAGGCCCCAAAGAGGGAGACACATGCCTCTGGCTGGCGGGGCGATCGATCGGGGTGGGGTGGCACTCCGTGATCGCCCCAATGAGGGAGGCCCAGGCCATCCTCTGGGCGGTGACCATTTGTGGAGCCCCAGCTGGGTGGGCAGAGCCCCACGACTAATTGTCCTAAAGAGGAAGATCCAGGCTACCCCTACAGACAGCACTGTTGTGTGTGGGCAGGGCCACCCTCTGCAGAGTGATTGATCTGGGGGCCCCTACAATCAATCAACCCACAGAGGGAGGCCCATCCCACTGGCTAGCAATGTGGTGGTGGGTGTGCAGGGCCAGCCAGTGATCACCCCGCAGAGGGAAATCCCAGGCCAGCCAATGATCACACCCCACGCCTGTTGTCCGCAGAGGGAGATGCCAAGTGATGGGGTAGGGGTTGGCAATGCCACACCAATGGCAAGCAGTGGCAGGAATGGGGGCATGGCCAGCTGCCCGTAGCCAGGAGAAGGTAAGCCCCAATAGGGCCTCATCACCAGTCAAGCCTAGGGACCCTACGTGAGGGGTCCCAGATTGTGAGAGGGCACAGGCTGAGAGCCACCCACCCATGCACGGATTTTGTGCACTGAGCCTCTCATGTTATATAAGAAACTAGAGGCCCGGTGGGTGACATTCATGTACTGGGGGTGGAGGATCCCTCAGCCCAGTCTGTGCATTTTGCAGTCTAGGAGCCCTTAGGGGATGTCTGACTGATGGCTTACATCCTTAGCACTGCCGCGGAGGCGGGAGTGGCTCCTGCCACAGACACTGTGCTCGCCAGCCATCAGCCTGGCTTCTGGCTGAGCAGCACTCCGCCTGTGGGAGCACACTGACCACCAGGGGTCAGCTACTGTGTTGAGGCTCTGCCCCTTGGTGGTCAGTGGGCATCACAGCGACCAATTTTCCGCCATTCGGTCGATTTGCTTATTACCCTTTAATTATATAGGATAGGTCAGTAAGAACTGAGTTTCAGCTTTGTATAATTAGTGAGCTACAGTGGACAACATGCGTGAAAAACAAAAATGTATATTTTTAAAAGAAAATTTTCAATAGCATCAAGCAATATGAATATTTGTACATAAACCTAATAGATATGTCAGGATCTCTAGAAGACAATTAAACAGCTATTTAAATATTGAATTAATTAGAATGACAAAAATTTTCAAATGTCTTCAGATATGCTCTATAACAATATGTGGCTGGTGAGCACTGTATGCACAGCACAGCCTTAGAGCCTGATGGTTACATTCTCAAAGTTGATTGCAGAGAAGTATGACATGATAACCAACAAGTCTTTGGAGCCTAAAAATAGTTCACATTTCGACAGAATACTGTAGGGGAAGGTGGAAAGGAATATATAAATATTCTGAGGTTGTGCCTGTATTTATCTTTATTGAGTGTCAATATTCAGTCGCTGTTTTTTAAGGTCCCATTATTTATATTTAAAAGGCTAAAATACATGTCACCCAATCAAAATTATTTTAAGCGGCACATGGGCACAAGTGGAACATGGTTGTTACAAAAGTACTTAATATTTTTCTTCAATGGATGCTTTCTTTCAGGAAGAAAAGGTTCCTGAGGAATTCTTTCATCATAATCCTGATCCCGAATCAATTTACAGATTTATTCGACCTTTCTTCATTGCCTTTAAGGCAACAGGAGGATATGCCATAACAACATTGGTAAGATAGTTCTTCTTTCAGAACTTTATTAAGGGAAACCTATCAAAGGATGAAAAGTTCACACACTTGAGCTTAATAATCACCATGATTTAAAATGTCCTTGCTTTTTTCACCACAAAGCAATTGTTTTCAAAGGCAGCAGGAGGGAGAGGTTTCCAATTTCTCCCTCCAGACCTCAGGAGACATAGGCACATGCAGTGCACACAGGCATACATACAAGGTGTGCTGATGGGGCCGGATGGGGGCAATAACAGAACCTTCTGGGCCCCAGGCAGTGTCAGGTTCAGTGTAGGTCTAAGCTGAGTCGCAGGCCGCATTCCCCAGGCAGTTGTAATGTGTGTCCTGACTGAGAACTAGAGCCCAATGTTCTCTGTTCCTTGGATGATGGGTGTTCATCCGTCCTTGCTGTCCTCTTGTGCCTGCCTGTGATGTTTCCAGGATTCTAGTGCCAGTAGGACCTGAAAGGGCTTTGCTGGTTGTCTGCTCAGCTACAGCTGTGTAAGGGGCTCTGTGTCATTCATCCAGGATTCCTGTGGAAAGAGTGTGTCATTTGGAATGAGTGGTCCATTCTAGTGAGAAGGAATGGGGATTGTATCACTCCTCCCTCGGACAATCCTAAACGGGAAAGTCTCCTGCTTGGTCTGAGGGAAGAGTACTTAGTGCAGTGCCTCCTCCGTCAGTGTTCAGTCAGAATTTTGGAGAGGCAGCCTGTGCTTCCGAATAGAGTCCCCTCAGTGGGCACTGGATTAGACACAGGCTTTTCCACGTATCTGCCAGCCCTCTGGAGTGCTGAGCACAGCTGATCAAAGGCGGGAGTGGTGCTCCCACTTGAAGAGCTAGGGAACTCAGCAAGGAGAGAATCTGGGGTAGAAGAGGGTGAGTGCTTTTCAAACACATTAAGATGATGCACCTGTGAGACAGAGGGGCATCTCTAGAGATCATCCTACTATATAAAAACCCTGAGTTCGTCATAATCGGAGGTTCAGCCAACCGAAAGTCAGTCCTGCAGTCAGCACTTGGTTGCCGTGGTGACCCAGCACTGACTGCTGTGGCTGCAGGCACTATGACCCAGCACTGACTGCTGAGGGGACTGCAAACCAGGCCCAGAGAGAGGCCTGAAGAGAGAAGCAGGGTCTGATCCATAGCCTGTGTGGCAGCTGTTGATCAACACTTGCCTCTCTCTTTCTCTCCAAGACGGGCCAGCAGCAGCATCTCTATTTCTCTCCAGGTCTCCACCGGGGCTGCTCATCAGTGCCGCACTTCTGAGCAGGTTCTGTTGATAGACCCAGAGACACTGACTGGCATAGAAACTGACCAGTCAGAACCAAATCTGGGTGAAGTGTGAGGAGGCAATGGCTGCCTAGGAAGCAGAGCTTTTGATGCTGATTGGCATAGAAAGAGACTAGTCAGAACCAAATTGGCCAGCAGAGGAGGGCAGTTAGGGGTGATCAGGCAGTCAGGCAGAGGCAGTTAGGGGCAATCAGGCAGGTAGGCAGGTGAGCAGTTAGGAGCCAGCAGTTCCAGATTGTGAGGGAGATGTCCGACTGCCAGTTTAGGCCCATGGGATTGGGCCTAATCTGGCAGTTGGACATCCAAGAAGGGCTTCCCAATTGGAGAGAGTGTAGGCTAGGCTGAGGGAACACCCCCCTCCATGCACGCTTTTGATGCACCAGGCCACGCGTTTGAATATGTGGAATTCGAGCATGAATCTGAGCTACTGGCAGGGAATTAGTATTAGCTATTCCAATACCGAGAAAATGTGTGAATAAAAAGTGCATGGAAGCAGGAAGAGTAACAACAGCAGGTATTTAGTGGATATTTATGGAATGAGCAACTTCTTGTCAGCATTGAGCACTTTGACCTCACTCTCTTTCTGGAACCTCGCTTATCTTCCTTCTATTTTATTGTTTCTCCCTGTTTTCGATAGCATCCTAAGCTATGCCTGATGATTTCTCCTTCAGAGCTGAGTCCTTACAGATCTAAGTGCAGAGGATAGAGGAGAGCCATGGTTGAATAAAGTGTTTGCTTTTAAGGAGCTTCTGTCCTAGTGAGGAAGAGATAAATATTTCTTTAACTGAGTGTTGTTAAAAGGTGAATATCTCAGGTAGTAGTAAATATCACGAAGGTACAGCAGGGTGACGTGATATCATGCTGAGAGGGGCTTGCTACTTGAGAGAGGTGATCAGGAAGAGCCTCTGTAAGAGATGACATCTGACCCTGGCCTGACTGAACTGAGGAAGATGAGGAGCTCTGGCGTTATGTGCAGAGGGAATAAGTGCCAGCCTCTGAGATGGGAACTTATACTTGGTATTTGAGTAAGAGTGAGGTATGGCCAGTGTGGTCAGAGTGTGGAATGAGGGAGGAGAGAATGTAGGTCATGTGGACCTAGAAGGGCAAGTGCTACCTGATTGGGCCTTGCAGCTTGCAGGCCATGGGAGAAAGTGACATTTTTATTTGTTTGGTGGAAACACTTTGGCAGAGTTGAGCAGGGTGGGGAAGTGCTCTTGATTACAAAAGCTATCCAGGCTGCTTTGGGGAGAATGATTGTAGCTGGGAGTCTGAGTGGAGGCCGAGAAGTCAGGGGCAATAACATTGACATGGGTGAGAAGTGACAAATAGACTAGGAAGCAGACTCACTATCAGTGACAGGCAGCAATAACAAGAGTTGCTAACAGTTTGGAACAGGTCAACACAATTGGACGTCTTTGGCCAAGCACCTAGGCAAATGGCAGTGCCCCACATGACATTAGGGAATGCGTAGGGAGTGGGGAGCTGGGGTGAAGAGCTCTGGTTTGTATGTGCACACGCACCGATGACCTTAGCAGTAGTAGTTTCAGTCGAGTGACAGTGCCAGGGGCAGATTACAGTGGGTGAAGGAGAGAGTGGGAGATGAGAAGCAGCTTCAGGGCATTCACTGTGAGCAAACAGAGAGGAGGCAGTCTAGGGATTGTGGGGAGTGGGATGGGTACCACATAAATATATTCATATTAGGAAGAATCTCTGGCACAGGAAAGTGTTCAAGAAGAGGTAATTGTGGGAGGTGTTCTTCAGAAGTGGGATGGGATTGACTTCACTGCTGGAAGAGTGAAGAGAAACTCAGTGAGAAGAGAAACTCAATTCCACTGACACAGGAGGGCAAGTGGTATAAATGAATGAGTAATGGCACATTCTAAATCTGTAGAAGTGATGAAGGAAAGTTGAGTGATTTCCAATGTTGTGTATGTCTCTAATTATTCCCAGAAGTTGACAGTTGAACCTTGCAAGGAGGTTCATTCTTAGGATATCTGGGAGCATTTAGCTTTGGAAGATTGGTGCAAACTTTCACTAATAGCACATAATGTTCAGTAACCTTTTGCTTTCTAAAATACAGTTGGGTTTTAACACCTTTGGCTAATGTGAGCTGTCAATCTGATAACCTCGGACAGTAAACATATTCTCCTTCAAAGAACCCTTTGACGAAACAGCAAATCACAGCTTGCCTCTATAATCTTTGCTTAGCTGTTAACTTCACCCAGTTCTTTGTAGAATAGACATGTAATACATGTGAAGAAATCATGAGATCTCACCAGCTATCTGGCAGGTTTAGAGGAGAACCAGGGAGATAGAGACTGGCAGCTCTGCTACCAACTGAAACCAACAGAACTGACCAAGCCTCAGGTTGTGTAAGACAGAGATGGATTTCACAGAATCGTGATGGAGATGTGAGGCTTAGGGGATATGAAATGTCTATCCTTGGTGTGCGTGTGTGTTTCTTACAAAGGCACTAAGTCCAGGAATACCTGACAGTTGTAGAGACCTGCCTCAGACACACCTGTTTGCACTGCCTGTCCTGCTGCACCACACAGCAGCCACTGGGGGGACTCTCTTTAAAAAAATTTTTAATCCTCACCAGAGGATATTTTATCCATTGATTTTCAGAGAAAGTAGAAAAGAAAGGGGAGGAGAGGAGAAATAGAGAGAGAATCATCAGTATGAGAGAGAGACATCTATTGATTGCCTCCCGCATGAGTCCTGACAGGGGCCAAGAGTGGAACCAGCGACTCTTTGGTGAGCAGGCTGGAAATTCACATGGGAAAGTAGGCAGTAGAAGTGTCTGATTTGCAACTGTTTCTTGGCCTCTGGCTTTGGCTGGCCAAGCAGTCTCTCTAGAAGCTATGAATAAAAGGCATGTCAAAAACTGATGAAATCTATCATTCCTGAAAGTTCTTATCACAGCACTTAAACTGAACTAGAATCAAAAACCAGTGTTCTACTTTGCAGGTTTACATAGAAAGACTTTTATCTTATGCTGAAATCGACATTTGCCCATCTAACTGGAAACGCATTGTTTTGGGAGCGATTATTCTGACCTACAAGTATCTGCACGATGAGGCTATGTGGAATTTTCACTTCTTCTCATTGCTAAGGGGCATTACAATCAAGAACTTGTGAGTTGGCAAGATTTTGATGAAGTTTCAAACCATTTTCGAATACCTTATTTGCCCCCATAAAGTTTACAAAATAAGAAATATTTTGAAAGGTTCCATTGTGCAGAGGACTGAACTAGGCATAAAATTACATACATTTTTCTATCCATATTTGCTTTGACATTTCATACTCCTCATTAATTAGTATGTCTTCATGTGTTATTATTGTAATAATCTGTGTGATAATTTGGTATATTTCTCTGGTAGCAAAGTTTGTAGAAGCTCAGATTCAAAAACAACAGTAATGTAAATACCTTCAGGCCTTTCTTAACGCTTTCCACCAGTTCAGGTCTTTTATTCCCCCGTTTTCAAAATTTCATTTATTTTCAATAAGACTTTACATTCAATATCTATATATAAAGAGAAACCTAAGCGACCGGCTGCCCAGCCAGTAGTTATGATGTGCACTGGCGACCTGGGCAGATGCTCAACACAGGAGTGAAACCATTGGAATGGGAACATGGAACAGACTGATGAATCTCAGAGAGAATGGGGGAGTGGGAAGTGCGGGAAGAGATTAACCAAAGATCTTATATGCATACTAGAGGCCCAGTGCACAGATTCGTGCACCAGTGGGGTCCCTCGGCCTGGCCTGCAGGGATCAGGCCGAAACTGGCTCTCTGACATCCCCTGAGGGGTCCCGGGTTGTGCAAGAACACAAATCTGTGCACCGGGATTCTAGTTATTTCATATTAGTCTCAGGTGTACAGCATAATGGTTAGAAAATCATGTGCTTTGCGAAGTGTTTTCCCCAGTATTTTTAGTACTGACCTGACACCATGCGTAGTTATTGCAGTATTATTGACTCTCTTTCCCATGGTGTAATTTATATCCCCATAACTGCATTGTAATTGCCAGTCTGTACTTCTCAATTTCTTCACCTTCTTCACCCAGCGCCCCCAAACCTCTTCTCCTCTGGCAACCATCAAAATGTTCCCTTTACCTCTGAGTCTGCTTCTGTTTTGTTTGTTCATTTATATTGCTTTTTAGTGAAATCATATGTTATTTGTATTTCTCTGACTGACTTATTTCACTAACATTATACCCTCTAGGTCAAACTATTCTCTCACAAATGGCAGGAATTCATTCTTTTTTATGGATGAGTCATAATATTCCACTGCTTTTTTATCCACTCATCAGTTAATGGGCACTTGAGTTGCTTCTACAGCTTAAGGATTATGAATAATACTGCAGTGAATATAGGGTGCATATATCCTCTCAATTAGTGCCCTGGTTTTCTTCAGATATATACCAGGGGTAGAATCACTGAGTAATAGGCAGTTCAATTTTTAATTTTTGAGGAACTTCCATACTATTTCCCACAGTGTCTGCACCAATATACCGTGCCACCAAAAGTGCACGAGGGTTCCCTTTTCTCCACATCCTTGTCAGCACTTGCTGTTTGTTGATGATAGCCATTCTGACAGGTGTGAGGATATCTCATTGTGGTTTTAATTTGCATATCACTGATGATCAGTGATGTTAAGCATCTTTTCTTATCTATCAGCCATCGGTATGCTCTCTTTGGATAAGTGTCTTTTCAGGTCCTCTGTCCATTTTTTAATTAGATTGTTCATATTTTTGGTATTGAGCTGTATATGTTTTTTATAAGGTGTTGCGTTATATATGTTTTTTATAAATTTTGAATATTAAACCCCCTATTAGATATATCAATGTCACATATGTTTTCCCATCAGTGGGTTGTCTTTTTATTTTGTTGCTGTTTTCTTTTGCTATACTAAAACTATTAGTTTGATATAGTCCCATTCCTTTATTTTTTCTTTTATTTTGCTTGCTCAGGGTAATCTATCAGCAAAGCACTAAGAGAAATATTCCAGATTTTAGTGCCTATGTTTTCTTCTAGGAGTTTTATGGTTTTGACACTTACATTTAGGTTAACAATCCATTTTGAGTCTATTCTTGTATATGGTGTAAGAAGTGGTCTAGCTTCAATGTTTGAATGTATCTGTTCAATTTACCCAACATCATTTATTGAATAGACTGTCTTCATACCATTGAATGAAGTCTCCTCTTTTGTCAAATAGTAATTAAACATATAGGTGTGGGGTTATTTCTGGGCTTTCAATTTTGTTTCATTGATCTATGTTTGTTTTCATGCTAGTACCATGCTGTTTTGATGACTATAACCCTGTAGTGGAGGTTGATATCAGGTAGTGTGATACCTCCAGCCTCATTTGTTTTTCTCTCAACTGCTGTGACGAATTGTCCAGGGTCTTTTGTGGGTATGTATAAAACTCTGGATTAGTTGTTCTACTTCTGTAAAAGATGGCATTGGCATCTTGATAGGAATTTGGTTGAAAGAGATTATTTGAGGTGGTATGGACATTTTAAAGGTGTTAATGCTTCCTGTCCATGAGCATTGTACATGCTTCCATTGATTTGTCTCTTCCTCAGTTTGTTTTTTGGTGTCTGATAATTTTCCAAGAGTTTTCCCCTCAAAGATAAGAGTGGTGGTTCTGAATGGATCCATTTGTTGCTGTGGTGATGTGCCCAGTCCTTTTGTTGGCACATCTCTATTTTACTAATCCTCTTCCTGCTATCAGCCTGGTAAAATGTCTGCAAGTTCTTCAGGGCTAAGAAACAGCATACATCATTCCTTTCATCTGAGCACTAGAGTGGAGCCCTGAGAGTGAGCAAGAAGAAGAAACCTACAGCTGCACTAATGGGACTCTGATAATTGAGCCCCTAGTCAACAGCTGTTGTGCACAAGAGACATAACCTCCTTCCCTTTGTCCCAAACTCAAAGTCCTTCCCCTTGTCCCAAACTCAAAGGGGACCACAAATGGTTGAGCCTTGTTTGCCTGGTTGAACATTAGTGTATTAGCCCAGCTGGGTAGCCTTTATTTAATTCAAAACTAAACTCAGAGCCAACCTACTATCTTAGAATGACAATATTGAAGAGAACCATGTTGACTAAAATTGCCCTGTGGTGGTTTTGTGTTTTCCTTCTTCCCCAGAAATGAGTTGGAAAGGCAATACATATGTCTACTGCGGTTTCGTCTGTACGTTTCTACCAGTGTCTATGCCCAATACTATTTTGACCTTCGGTCCTTAGCAAGTGACCATGGATTGTTGCGTATTGCATTGTCTCCTCTTCGAAAAGAAAGAGCACTGAACCTAGAGGTAAAGCTGTGGAATCACAAAGTGGGGTTTTCTGTCAGACTCAAAAACCAGTATCTGTGCATAAATCATATTATGTAGAGACTAGGAAAATGAAAAGCTGTTTTAAACTAACACATTGAATAAGACTTATTAACTCTCTCACATCATATTAGCAGTATTTTTATGGTGTATATAAGAATCCTACATTATAAAAATTACCTTTTCTGTGACCACGATTCAGAATAATTTAAATCCATTTTAAACTTTGATGGTTTTTTTTGAAACTGTATTCTATTTTATAACCATACATGAATAATTTCCTACAATTGTATCATTAATCATATCTACAACCATATTCTACTTATCACTCTTAACTCAGTTTGCAAATTCATGTCTTTTCTGTATAGATCACAGTTCAGTACCTTCAGTTTGTTAGACAAAAGTAACCTGAGAGACTGATACTTAGATTGTAGAATATGTACTTCAAACACTGGGTGTAGAAAGTATATGGGTTTTTAATGGCAATTGTAAAGGATGTGCGACAAAATAATATTTATGGCTTATGAATTCTGGGGAGTATACAACAAAATTATAACTAAAATGGACAGTTTTTGTGGTACTTAATAGTCCTTTAGAGTGCGTCTGCCTTAATGTGCAAGTGAAATAGTACCTTGATGGTGCATCAGTCACTAGACCTTTCGAGCTTTCAGTAAAATACAGCACATGCCTGCCTCATTAAAATTTCCTTAGAGTAAACGCTAGCTAATGAAGATTGGATAGAATGTAAATAGCTGAGTAAACAATAACATTTCCCAACTGTATATTTATTATATTTAAGGAACCAAGTGTACAGACAACAGATGATCCTGTTGTTAGGAAGACTGTCACACCTTTGACATCTTGAAAAAACTCAAACTAAAAAAAAATACTGAGTTCCCCTTTGCTCTGTCAATCTAATCAGAGTCCCTAAACTACTTAACTTCGTGGATGAACATAAAATAGGATCCCAAGGACCATGCAGTGTATACGCCAGCTCTCCGAAGAGGCAATGAGTATAATCCATATAAAGAAGTGGGACTGTGTGGCTATCAGTGATGCTTTCTCTGTGAAAGCTGCAGCTCCTTTATTTTGAATGTACCTGTGTTCTATCTCATGTTTACCCGTAGGCCATTTCCAGATATTGTGAAAACAAAAACCTGTGCAGGGTGGCCACAAAAAAATCTGGCAGCTGTGCTAACCTTACTGATGTGCAGCGTGGCCATGCCATCTTATCTTAAGGAGGAATGAGGGCTGTGACATGGTGAGCACCTCATCTGCAAGGACTGGAGAAGAATCACTGCTTCTGCTCCAATCCCAGATAAGTTCTTTTCTTTTAAGGGAGACAGGGGTGGCGGGGAGGGGGAGGTTGACATAATGAGTATCTCACCTACCAAAACAAGGACTGTTGAAGTATAATATTCCCTATTCTGGCAAGTTTAGTATTTCCTCTTAAAAATAAGTGAAAGGTTTTAACCTGATGAGGATCTTTTTTAGCCTATGCTTCATTTATGATCCTTAGTATTTTTCATTTCCCTTTGATTATTTTTATTACTAGAGGATATTACATTTGTTTAATTTTGTTTTCATTTTTGGATACAAAGGAAATGTCTCTCTTAAACTTTTAACAATTTCTAGTTAACCTGCCACTTGACGTTTTCTTTTCAGCTTTGGTCCTCTCACTTAGTAAGTTTAAAGTACCTATTTCTGTATACTAGTATAGTTTCAAATGCTTTAATGTTTACTTTAATAACGTGGAAAATGGATTATTTTACAGTAGAAAATTCCTTAAATATTTATATTGCTTCCTAGAGCAAAATGGCTACTTTTTTAATATATATATTATGTGCTGTTTCCTTTCCTCCGGAACCTTTTGGACATTGTTACCATATATGAATTACTTTAAAATAATTTTAATTATGAGTTTTCATTTTAGTTTTTCTGACTTTGAAGATTTCTCTTTCTTTTTAATTGATGTCAGAGGGAAAGGAAGGGAGAAGGAAAGGGAAAGGGAGAGAAACATGGATATGTGAGAAATATCTACCAGTTGCCTCCCATCCAGTGTCTGAGACTGGGGATCAAACCTGGCACCTGGGTATTTGCCCTGACTGGTCACTGAATCCTGGACCCTTTGGTGCCTGGGAAGACACTCCAATCCACTGAGCCATCTAGCCTGGGTGAAGATTTCTCTTTCAAAGAAATTAAATAACAACTATTCTCATTATAAAAATCATATATTTTGTGCTCTTTAGACTTTGAAAATTCTTGTGTAACTGGCCTTAAAACTGCCCCAATGAACTAGTGAAGTGTAGATTTCTGGTGGTACAGACGCTGGATACAAAGGTTGGCTGTTCTGTATTACTTTCCAGGACCGCCTTGCTAGGAGGTATTTCCAAGGGCTTAAATTGAGTAAGTGACTTACTCTACCTATAATGCATGCCATTAGCTATCATGTCTAGAAATTGGTTTTAAAGAAATTAGACAACCAGTATCTAGAAAATAAAATTTCATTGTTTGTGATCTACATCTTGCTTTCCCTGTAGGACTGTCTGTGTTGCACTATTGCCTTTTTGAGTTAAAATGTGTCCGTGATGTCAGCATTTTCTCTCCTAACTCTGCAGTTACAATGGCGAATTCAAAAAACACATTAGCAAGGAAGAATTTTACAAATTTGAACACTTCCATGATGTTTCTTCTTGAGTCTTTGCAAGCATAACCTTTCAAAAAATTTAACATGTTTAGAGTTGATAATACAGTTGAAAGAAGTGAGTAGAAAATATTCACTAGGCTAGGATGTGAGTCAAAAGGGTCATTAAGTTGAGTTTAAATATTTTCCAGGTTTTACTGGGTTGCATGTAGGCATATTTAATATTTCATTAAAGTTATCAGAATGTTGGCAGGAATAGTTGAAGTAATTAAAATTTATTGTAAAGATTAGGTGCTTAAAGCCAGTCTCTATATTAAAAAGTAAGGAAATAGTAAGATCTTTTATTGTAACTTTCTTTATTAGTGTCTTAGTATATACTGTATACTTACTGTGTACAGTGATGTAAGTTCCACAGTGATAGATTAAAAGGCTTCATAATACATTAAGTTTGCTACTTCAGTAACTAATTTAGGTGGGCATACTACACTGAATTCCCATTTGAAAAATATAGTTTCGTACTTTTTCAGTTTACTTTGCCTCATTTTTAAAGTGAACATGAATAAAATGAGATTTTAAATTTTTT
Organism: Myotis yumanensis; assembly: GCF_028538775.1. Lineage (NCBI taxonomy): Eukaryota > Metazoa > Chordata > Mammalia > Chiroptera > Vespertilionidae > Myotis > Myotis yumanensis. The sequence goes on from NW_027223752.1 coordinate 136,860,941, forward strand.
ATATCGTGATATACATTTGAAAAGTTTTGTTAACTGAAAATATGAGAATTTATCTTACATGTCAACATGTGATCATGATTTAAAAGCCGGGCCGAGTGCAATGTGGCACCCCAGGACCGAGGAGCTGCCTTGCCTGCAGCCGTGATCTTGATCCTGACCTCGATCTGAAAGCAGGACCACAGGCAAGGCAGCACTCCAGGACTCAAGGCGGCCCGTGATCTAGATCATGATCAGAAGGCCGGCCACAGGCACGGTGGCACCCTGGGACACAAGAGCCTCCTTGCCTGTGGCACATGATCATGATCGTGATCAGAAAGCCAGGCCTCAGGCACGGCTGCACACCAGGACCCAGGAGCCACTGTGCCTCTGGCCCGAGATTGAGATCAGGAAGGTGGACCACAAGCAAGGCGTTACCCCGGAACCCAGGAGATGCCTTGCTTGCGGCCCGTGATTGTGATTTGAAAGCCGGGCCACAGGTAAGGTGGCACACCAGGACCCAGGATCCACCTTGCATGCAGCTCATGTTCGTGATCATGATCGTGATCATTATTGGAAAACCAGGTCTCAGGCAAGGCGACTGCCGGGACCCATGAGGCTCCTTGAATGCGAACGGTGATCGTGATGTGAAAACCGGGCCGCAGGCAAGGGGTCTGCAGGAGACCCAGGAGCCACCTTGCCTGTGGTTTGTGATTGAGATCGGAAAGCAGGACCACAGGCAAGGTGGCACACCTGGACCCAGTAGCCGTCTTGCCTTTAGCCCATTATCGAGATTTAAAAGCCAGAACTGCAGGCAAGGCAGCACTAAAGGACTCAAGGAGGCCCGGTGATCATGATCAGGATCAGAGGGCCAGCCGAAGGCACAGCAGCACACCGGGACCCAGGAGCCACGTTGCCTGTGGCCTATGATCATGATCGTGATTAGAAAGCCCGGTCTCAGGCAAGGTGGCACCCCAGCTCCCCGGAACCGCCTAGCCTGTGGCCCATGATCGTGATCATGATAGAAAGGATAGGCCTCCCGCAAGGCGGCGGCTCGGGACCCATAATCCTCCTTGCCTGCATCCTGTGATCAATTTTGGAAAGCCAGGCCCCAGGCAAGGGGTCCCCCGGAGATCCAGGAGCCACCTTGCCTATGGCTTGTGATCATGACTGAGATCGGAAAGAAGGTCCGGAGGCAAGGCGGCCTCTGGGCACCAAGGAGCCACTGAGCCTGTGGCCCGAGATAGAGATTGGAAAGCTGGACCGCAGGCAAGGCAGCACCCCAGGAAACAAGCCGGCCCATGATCATGTGATAAAGCTGGGTTGAGTACAAGGCGACACCCCAAGACCTAGAAGCCACCTTGCCTGCAGCCCGTGATCATGATCATAATCGTGATCTGAAAGGAAGGATACAGGCAAGGCAGAAACCCAGGACACAGGAGCCGCCTTGCCTGTAGCCCATGATCATGATTGTAATTGGAAAGCGCGGCTGCAGGCAAGGGGGCACCCTGGTCCCTGGAGCCACTGTGCCTGCGGCCCATGATCATGATTTGAAAGCCGGACCACAGGCCAGGCTGCACCCCGGGACCCAGGAGCTGCTTTGTCTGCAGCCATGATCGTGATCTGAAAAAAGGACCACAGGCAAGGGGGCAACCCAGGACCCATCAGCCAACTTGCCTGTGGCCGGTCATCATGATCATGATTGGAAAGCTGGGCCGCAGGTTAGGCAGCAACCCAGGATGCAGAAGCCACCTTGCCTGCAGCCCATGATCGTGATCGTGATTGGAAAACAAGGCCGCAGGCAAGGCAGCACCCTGGGTCCCAGGGCCCGCCTTGCCTGCATTCCATGATTGAGATCAGAAAGCCAGACCATAGGCAAGGTAGCACCCCGGACCCAGAGGCTGCCTTGCATGCGTAGTGTGATTGTGATGGTGATGGTGATCGTGATCTGAAAGAAGGACCACAGGTAAGGCAGCACCCCAGGACCCAGAAGCCAACTTGCCTGCGGCCCGTGATTGTGATCGTGATCATGATCGTGATCGTGATCTTTATCCTGATCCTGATCAGAAATCAAGGCTGCAGGCAAGGAAGCACCCTGGGTCCGAGGAGCCGCCTTGCCTGTGGCCCATGATCATGATCGTGATCAGAAAGCCCGGTCTCAGGCATTGTGGCACTCGGGTCCCAGGAGCCGCTTTGCCTGCATCCAGTAATTGAGATGGGAAAGCCGGACCACAGGCAAGGTCGCACCCTGGGACGCATTAGCCGGCTAGCCTGTGGCCCATGATTGTGATTTAGAAGCCGGGCTTCAGGCAAGGGGGCACCCCCCTACCCAGGAGCCGCTATGCCTGCGGCCTGTGATTGAGATTGGAATGCACAACCACAGGCAAGGTGGAACCAGGGACCCAGGAGCTGCCTTGCCTGCAGCTCCTGATAGTGATTTGAAAGCCAGGTCGCAGACAAGGGGTGCCCTGCAGACCAAAGAGCCACCTTGCCTGTGGATTGTGATTAAGATCAAGATTGGAAAGGAGGACCTCAGGCAAGGCAGCTCCTGGGCACAAGGGTGCCACCCTGCCTGTGGCCCGTGATTGAAATCGGAAAGCAGGACCACAGGCAAGGTGGCAACCCGAGACCAAGGAGCTGCCTGCCTGCAGCCGTGATCATGATTGTGATCCTGATCCTGATTGTGATCTGAAAGCAGAACCACAGGCAAGGTGGCACCCAAGGACCCATCAGCCATCTTGCCTGTGGCCTGTGATTATGATCATGATTGGAAAGCAGGGCCACAAGCTAGTCAGCAACCCAGGACCCAGAAGCCACATTGCCTGGGGCCTGAGATATTGATCGTGACCTCGATCATGATTGTGATCGTGATCATGAACCAAAAGCATAACTGCAGGCAAGGCAGCACTCCGGGAACCCAGAAACTGCCTTGCCTGCAACAGTGATACAGATCATGATTTTGATCTGAAAGCAGGACCACAATCGAGGCGGAACCATTGGACCCTGGATCCGCCTTGCCTGTGGCCAGTGATCATTATTGTGATCATGATTGGAAAGTAATGCCCCAGGCAAGGAATTATCCTGGGTCCTCGGAGCCCCCTTGCCTGCATCAGGTGATTGAGATCAGAAAGCGGGACCACAGGCAAGGTGGCACCCCAGGGAAAGGGGCCGACTTGCCTGCGGCCTGTGATTGTGATCTTGATCAAAAAGTAAGGCCTCAGGCAAGGTGGCACCCCGGGTCCCAGGAGCTGCCTTGCCTGTTGCCCATGATGGTGATTTGAAAGGCGGGCCAAAGGCAAGGCGGAAACCCGGGACTAAGGAGGTGCCTTACCTGCAGCCATGATCGTGATAGTAATTGGAAATTAAGGCCACAGGCAGGGCAGCAACATGTGTCCCAGAGCTGCCTTGCCTGCTTCCTGTGATTGAGATCAGAAAGCCAGACCACAGCCAAAGTGGCACACTGGGACCAAGAAGCCACCTTGCCTGAGGACTGAGATCGTGATTTGAAAGACAGGCCACAGGCAAGGCAGCACCTCGAGACTTATAAGCCGCTTTCCCTGCAGCCATGATCATGATCTTGAGCTTCATCAGAAAGCAGGACCACAGGCACAGCGGCACCCCAGGACACATCAGCCACCTTGCCTGTGGCCCGTGATCATGATCATGATCAGAAAGCAGAACCGAAGGTCAGGCAGAACCCTGGGTCCCAGGAACGCCTTGCCTGTGGCCCATGATCATGATTTGAAAGCCAGACCACAGGCAAGGTGTCACCCCGGGAAAAATGGGCTGCATTGCCTGCGACCTTTGATCGTGATCTTGATTGGAAAGTAAGGCCTCAGGCAAGGCAGCACCCTGGGTCCCAGGAGACGCCTTGCCTGTGGTCCATGATCGTGATTTGAAAGCCGGACCATAGAAAAGGCAGCACCCCGGGACCGAGGAGCTCCCTTGCCTGAAGCCGTGACAGAGATGATGATCCTGATTTAAAAGCAGGACCACAGGCAAGGGGGCACCCAGGGGCAGAAAGGGGACCGTGATCGTGATCATGCTCTGACCTATGGCCTCAGGCATTGCAGCACACCTGGAAACACGAGCCCACTTGCCTCTGGCCCATTATTATGATCATGATCTGAAAGCCTGGCCTCAGGCATGGGGGCACCCCGGGTCCCAGGAACCACCTTGCCTGTGGCCCATGATTGTGATATAGAAGCCAAGCTTCAGGCAAGGGGGCACCCCATGACCCAGGAGCCTCTGTGCCTGCGGAACGTGATTGAGATCGGAAAGCTGGACCACAGGCAAGGTGGCAATCCGGTTCCCAGGAGCCGCCATGCCTGTGGCCCACGACGTGATTTGAAAGCCGGACCATAGGATAGGTGGCACCCCGGGACAAAGGTGCCGCCTTAACTGCGGCCCGTGATTGAGATAGGAAAGCTGGAATAGAGGCAAGGTGGCACCCCGGGTCCCGAGAGCCATCTAGCCTGTGGCCCATGATGGTGATTGGAATGACGGACCACAGGCAAGGTAGCAACCCGGCACCCTGGAGGTACCTTGCCTTCAGCCATGATCATGATCTTTATCATGATCTGAAAGCAGGACCACAGGCACGGCGGCACCCCAGGACCCAATAGCCAATTTGCCTGTGGCCCATGATCATGATCATAATCAGAAAGCTGAGCTGAAGGTCAGGCAGAACCCTGGGTCCCAGGGGCCGCCTTGCCTGCGGCCCGTGATCATGATTTGAAAGCCGGACCACAGGCAGGTGGCACCCCGGGACAAAGGGGCCGCCTTGCCTGGGGCCTGTGATCGTGATCTTGATTGGAAAGTAAGGCCTCAGGCAAGGCAACACCCTGGTTCCCAGGAGCCGCCTTGCCTGCGTCCCCTGTTTGAGATAGGAAAGCCGGACCACAGGCAACGTGGCACCCGGGGTACCAGGAGCCGCCTTGCCTGTGGCCCTTGATGGTTATTTCAAAGCCAGACCACAGACAAGGCTGTACCGCGGGACCCAGGATCTGCAGTGCCTGCAGCCATTTTCGAGTTCATGAGCGTGATTTAAAAGCAGGACCACAGGCAAGGGGTCAGCCAGGGACACAAGGGAACCCGTGATCTTGATCATGCTCAGAGGGCCGGCCTCAGTCACTGCGCCACACCCGGACCCAGGAACAGCCTCGCCTCTAGCCCATTATCATGATCGTGATCTGAAAGCCTGGCCTCAGGCATGGGGCACCCCAGGTCCCAGGAGCTACCTTGCCTGTGGCCCATGATTGTGATTTAGATGCCAGGCTTCAGGCATGGGGGCACGCCACGACCCAGGAGCCGCTGTGCCTGCAGCCCGTGATTGAGATTGGAATGGACGACCACAGGCAAGGCGGAACTCCGGGACCCAGGAGCTGCCTTGCCTGCAGCCCCTGATAGTGATTTGAAAGCCAGGTCGCAGACAAGGGGTGCCCCACAGACCAAAGAGCCACCTTGCCTGTGGATTGTGATTAAGATCGAGATCAGAAAGGAGGAACACAAGCAAGTCAACTCATGGGCGCGAGGGTGCCACCCTGCCTGTGGCCCGTGATTGAGATCGGAAAGCCGGACCACCGGAAAGGTGGCAATCCGGGTCCCAGGAGCCGCCTTGCCTATGGTCCACGATCGTGATTTGAAAGCCGGACCATAGGGTAGGTGGCACCCCGGGACAAAGGTGCAGCCTTAACTGCGGCCCGTGTTTGAGATAGGAAAGCTGGAATAGAGGCAAGGTGGTACCCCGGGTCCCGAGAGACGTCTAGGCTGTGGCCCATGATGGTGATTTGAATGACGGACCACAGGCAAGGTGGCAACCCGGCACCCAGGAGGTGCCTTGCCTGCTGCCATGATGGTGATCTTGATCATGATCTGAAAGTAGGACCACAGGCACGGCGGCACCCCAGGACCCACCATCCAACTTGCCTGTGGCCCATGATCATGATCATGATCAGAAAGCTGAGCTGAAGGTCAGGCAGAACCCTGGGTCCCAGGAGCCGCCTTGCCTGAGGCCCATGATCATGATTTGAAAGCCGGACCACAGGCAAGGTGGCACCCCGGGACAAAGGGGCCGCCTTGCCTGGGGCCTGTGATCGTGATCTTGATTGGAAAGTAAGGCCTCAGGCAAGGCAACACCCTGGTTCCCAGGAGCCGCCTTGCCTGCGTCCCGTGTTTGAGATAGGAAAGCCGGACCACAGGCAACGTGGCACCCGGGGTACCAGGAGCCGCCTTGCCTGTGGCCCTTGATGGTTATTTGAAAGCCAGTCCACAGACAAGGCGGCACCCCGGGACCCAGGAGCTGCTGTGCCTGCAGCCGTGATCGAGATCATGATCGTGATTTAAAAGCAGGACCGCAGGCTAGGGAGCACCCAGGGACACAAGGGAGCCCGTGATCATGATCATGCTCAGAGGGCCGGCCTCAGGCACTGCGCCACACCGAGACCCAGGAGCTGCCTTGCTTCTGGCCCATGATCATGATCGTGATCTGAAAGCCTGGCCTCAGGCATGGGGGCACCCCTGATCCCAGGAGCCGCCTTGCCTGTGGCCCATGATTGTGATTTAGAAGCCGGGCTTCTGCCAAGGAGGCACCCCAGGACCCAGGAGCCGCTGTGCCTGCAGCCCGTGATTGAGATTGGAATGCATGACCACAGGCAAGGCGGAACCCTGGGACCCAGGAGCTGCCTTACCTGCAGCCCCTGATAGTGATTTGTAAGCCGGGTCGCAGACAAGGGGTGCCCCAAAGACCAAGGAGCAACCTTACCTGTGGCTTTTGATTAAGATCAAAATCAGAAAGGAGGACTGAAGGCAAGTCAGCCCCTGGGCATAAAGGTGCCACAGTGCCTGTGGCCCATGACTGAGATCAGAAAGCAGGACGACAGGCAAGGTGGCACCCCGGGACAAATGTGCCGCCTTGCCTGCGGCCAGTGATTGTGATCATGATCAGAAAGTAAGGCCTCAGGCAAGGTAACAACCAGGGTCCCAGGAGCCGCCTTGCATTTGTCCCGTGATTGAGATAGGAAAGCCGGACCACAAGCAAGGTGGCACCCCGGGTCCTGGGAGCCGCTTTGCCTGTGGCCCATGATGGTGATTTGAAAGCCGGACCACAGGCAAGGTGGCATCCCGGGATCCAGGAGGTTCCTGGCCTGCAGCCATGATGGTAATCTTGATCAGGATCTGAAAGCAGGACCACAGGTACGGCGGCACCCCAGGACCCATCAGCCTTCTTGCCTGTGGACCCTGATCATGATCATGATCAGAAAGCTGAGCTGAATGTCAGGCAGAAACCTGGGTCCCAGGAGCCGCCTAGCCTGTGGCCCATGATCGTGATTTGAAAGCTGGACCACAGGCAAGGTGACACCCCGGGACAAATGGGCCGCCTTGCTTGGGCCTGTGTTCGTGATCTGTATTGGAATCTAAGGCCGCAGCAAGGCAATACCATGGTCAAAGGACCCTCCTTGCCTGAATGAAGTGATTGAGATGGGAAAACTGGACCACAGGCAAGGTGGCACCTAGGGCCACAGGAGCAGGCTTGCCTGTGGCCCAAGATGATGATTGCAATCGGAAAGCCGGGATGCAGGCCCCCTGGGTCCCAGGAGCCACCTTGCCTGTGGTCCTTGATGGTTATTTCAAAGCCAGACCACAGACAAGGCGGCACCACGGGTCCCAGGATCTGACGTGCCTACAGCCATAATCGAGATCATGATCGTGATTTAAAAGCAGGACCACAGGCATGGGGGCTCCCAGGGACACAAGGGAGCCCGTGATCGTGATCATGATCAGAGGGCCGGCCTCAGGCACTGCGCAACCCCGGACCCAGGAGCCAACTTGCCTCTAGCCCATTATCATGACCGTGATCTGAAAGCCTGGCCTCAGGCATGGGGCACCCGGGGTCCCAGGAGCCGCCTTGCCTGTGGCCCATGATTGTGATTTAGAAGCTGGGCTTCAGGCAAGGTGGCACGCCACAAACAAGGAGCCACTGTGCCTGCAGCCCGTGATTGAGATTGGAATGCATGACCACAGGCAAGGCAGAACCCCGGGACCCAGGAAATGCCTTGCCTGCAGCTCATGATAATGATTTGAAAGCCAGGTTGCAGACAAGGGGTGCCCCCAGACCAAAGAGCCACATTGCCTGTGGATTGTGATTAAGATCGAGATCAGAAAGGAGGACCACAGGCAAGTCAGCACATGGGCACGAGGGTGCCACCCTGCCTGTGGCCCGTGGTTGAGATAGGAAAGCCAGACCAGCGGCAAGGTGGCAATCCGGGTCCCAGGAGCCGCCTTGCCTATGGTCCACGATCGTGATTTGAAAGCCGGACCATAGGGTAGGTGGCACCCCGGGACAAAGGTGCAGCCTTAACTGCGGCCCGTGTTTGAGATAGGAAAGCTGGAATAGAGGCAAGGTGGTACCCCGGGTCCCGAGAGACGTCTAGGCTGTGGCCCATGATGGTGATTTGAATGACGGACCACAGGCAAGGTGGCAACCCGGCACCCAGGAGGTGCCTTGCCTGCTGCCATGATGGTGATCTTGATCATGATCTGAAAGTAGGACCACAGGCACGGCGGCACCCCAGGACCCACCATCCAACTTGCCTGTGGCCCATGATCATGATCATGATCAGAAAGCTGAGCTGAAGGTCAGGCAGAACCCTGGGTCCCAGGAGCCGCCTTGCCTGAGGCCCATGATCATGATTTGAAAGCCGGACCACAGGCAAGGTGGCACCCCGGGACAAAGGGGCCGCCTTGCCTGGGGCCTGTGATCGTGATCTTGATTGGAAAGTAAGGCCTCAGGCAAGGCAACACCCTGGTTCCCAGGAGCCGCCTTGCCTGCGTCCCGTGTTTGAGATAGGAAAGCCGGACCACAGGCAACGTGGCACCCGGGGTACCAGGAGCCGCCTTGCCTGTGGCCCTTGATGATTATTTGAAAGCCAGACCACAGACAAGGCGGCACCCCGGGACCCAGGAGCTGCTGTGCCTGCAGCCGTGATCGAGATCATCCTCGTGATTTAAAAGCAGGACCACAGGCTAGGAGGCACCCAGGGACACAAGGGAGCCGGTGATCGTGATCATGCTCAGAGGGCCGGCCTCAGGCACTGCGCCACACCGAGACCCGGGAGCTGCCGTGCCTCTGGCCCATGATAATGATCATGATCTGAAAGCCTGGCCTCAGGCATGGGGGCACCCCGGGACCCAGGAGCCGCCTTGCCTGTGGCCCATGATTGTGATTTAGAAGCCGGGCTTCTGCCAAGGGGGCACCCCAGGACCCAGGAGCTGCTGTGCCTGCAGCCCGTGATTGAGATTGGAATTCATGACCACAGGCTAGGCGGAACCCCGGGACCCAGGAGCTGCCTTGCCTGCAGCGCCTGATAGTGATTTGTAAGCCGGGTCGCAGACAAGGGGTGCCCCAAAGACCAAGGAGCCACCTTGCCTGTGGCTTGTGATTAAGATCAAGATCAGAAAGGAGGACCGCAGGCAAGTCAGCTCCTGGGCATAAGGGTGCCACAGTGCCTGTGCCCATGACTGAGATCAGAGAGCAGGACGACAGGCAAGGTGGCACCCCGGGACAAAGGTGTCGCCTTGCCTGTGGCCGGTGATTGTGATCGTGATCAGAATGTAAGGCTTCAGGCAAGGTAACACCCCGGGTCCCAGGAGCCGCCTTGCATTCGTCCCATGATAGAGATAGGAAAGCCGGACCACAGGCAAGGTCGCAACCCGGGTCCCAGGAGCCCCTTGCCTGTAGCTCATGATGGTGATTTGAAAGCCAGACCACAGGCAAGGTGGCATCCTGGGACCCAGGAGGTGCCTGGCCTGCAGCCATGATGGTGATCTTGATCTTGATCTGAAAGCAGGACCACAGGCACGGCGGCACCCCAGGACCCATCAGCCTTCTTGCCTGTGGCCCCTGATCATGATCTTGATCAGAAAGCTGAGCTGAATGTCAGGCAGAACCCTGGGTCCCAGGAGCCGCCTTGCCTGTGGCCCATGATCGTGATTTGAAAGCTGGACCACAGGCAAGGTGGCACCCCGGGACAAATGGGCCGCCTTGCTTGGGCCTGTGGTCGTGATCTTGATTGGAATGTAAGGCCGCAGCAAGGCAACACCCTGGGTCAAAGGAGCCTCCTTGCCTGAATCAAGTGATTGTGATGGGAAAGCTGGACCACAGGCAAGGTGGCACCGAGGGACACAGGAGCAGGCTTGCCTGTAGCCCATGATGATGATTGCAGTCGGAAAGCCAGGATGCAGGCACCCTGGGTCCCAAGAGCCGCCTTGCCTGTGGTCCATGATCGTGATTTGAAAGCCTGAACACAGGCAAGGTGGCAGCCCAGGACAAAGGGGCCTCCTTGCCTGTGGCCTGTGATCGTGATCGTGATTGGAAAGTAAGGCCTCAGGCAAGGCAACACCCTGGTTCCCAGGATCCGCCTTGCCTGCGTCCCGTGTTTGAGATAGAAAAGCCAGACCACAGGCAACGTGGCACCCGGGGTACCAGGAGCCGCCTTGCCTATGGCCCTTGATGGTTATTTGAAAGCCGGACAACAGACAAGGCGGCACCCTGGGACCCAGGAGCTGCCTTGCCTGCAGCCCCTGATAGTGATTTGTAAGCCGGGTCGCAGACAAGGGGTGCCCCAAAGACCAAGGAGCCACCTTGCCTGTGGCTTTTGATTAAGATCTAGATCAGAAAGGAGGACAACAGGCAAGTCAGCTCCTGGGCATAAGGGTGCCACAGTGCCTGTGGCCCATGACTGAGATCAGAAAGCAGGACCACAGGCAAGGTGGCACACCGGGAAAAAGGTGCCGCCTTGCCTGCGGCCAGTGATTGTGATCATGATCAGAATGTAAGGCTTCAGGCAAGGTAACACCCCGGGTCCCAGGAGCTGCCTTGCATTGGTCCCATGATAGAGATAGGAAAGCCGGACCACAGGAAAGGTGGCACCCCGGGTCCCAGGAGCCGCCTTGCCTGTGGCCCATGATGGTGATTTGAAAGCCGGACCATAGGGTAGGTGGCACCCCGGGACAAAGGTGCCGCCTTAACTGCGGCCCGTGATTGAGATAGGAAAGCTGGAATAGAGGCAAGGTGGCACCCCGGGTCCCGAGAGCCTTCTAGGCTGTGGCCCATGATGGTGATTTGAATGACGGACCACAGGCAAGGTGGCAACCCGGCACCCAGGAGGTGCCTTGCCTGCTGCCATGATCATGATCTTGATCATGATCTGAAAGCAGGACCACAGGCACGGCGGCACCCCAGGACCCAATAGCCAATTTGCCTGTGGCCCATGATCATGATCATAATCAGAAAGCTGAGCTGAAGGTCAGGCAGAACCCTGGGTCCCAGGGGCCGCCTTGCCTGCGGCCCGTGATCATGATTTGAAAGCCGGACCACAGGCAAGGTGGCACCCCGGGACAAAGGGGCCGCCTTGCCTGGGGCCTGTGATCGTGATCTTGATTGGAAAGTAAGGCCTCAGGCAAGGCAACACCCTGGTTCCCAGGAGCCGCCTTGCCTGCGTCCCGTGTTTGAGATAGGAAAGCCAGACCACAGGCAACGTGGCACCCGGGGTACCAGGAGCCGCCTTGCCTGTGGCCCTTGATGGTTATTTGAAAGCCGGACCACAGACAAGGCGGCACCCCGGGACCCAGGACCTGCTGTGCCTTCAGCCGTGATCGAGATCATGAACGTGATTTAAAAGCAGTACCACAGGCTAGGGGGCACCCAGGGACACAAGGGAGCCGGTGATCTTGATCATGCTCAGAGGGCCGGCCTCAGGCACTGCGCCACACCGAGACCCAGGAGCTGCCTTGCCTCTGGCCCATGATAATGATAGTGATCTGAAAGCCTGGCCTCAGGCATGGGGGCACCCCGGGACCCAAAAGCCGCCTTGCCTGTGGCCCATGATTGTGATTTAGAAGCCGGGCTTCTGCCAAGGGGGTACCCCAGGACCCAGGAGCTGCTCTGCCTGCAGCCCGTGATTGAGATTGGAATGCATGACCACAGGCAAGGCGGAACCCCGGGACCCAGGAGCTGCCTTGCCTGTGGCCCTTGATGGTTATTTCAAAGCCAGACCACAGACAAGGCTGTACCGCGGGACCCAGGATCTGCAGTGCCTGCAGCCATTTTCGAGTTCATGAGCGTGATTTAAAAGCAGGACCACAGGCAAGGGGTCAGCCAGGGACACAAGGGAACCCGTGATCTTGATCATGCTCAGAGGGCCGGCCTCAGTCACTGCGCCACACCCGGACCCAGGAACAGCCTCGCCTCTAGCCCATTATCATGATCGTGATCTGAAAGCCTGGCCTCAGGCATGGGGCACCCCAGGTCCCAGGAGCTACCTTGCCTGTGGCCCATGATTGTGATTTAGATGCCAGGCTTCAGGCATGGGGGCACACCACGACCCAGGAGCCGCTGTGCCTGCAGCCCGTGATTGAGATTGGAATGGACGACCACAGGCAAGGCGGAACTCCGGGACCCAGGAGCTGCCTTGCCTGCAGCCCCTGATAGTGATTTGAAAGCCGGGTCGCAGACAAGGGGTGCCCCACAGACCAAAGAGCCACCTTGCCTGTGGATTGTGATTAAGATCGAGATCAGAAAGGAGGAACACAAGCAAGTCAACTCATGGGCGCGAGGGTGCCACCCTGCCTGTGGCCCGTGATTGAGATCGGAAAGCCGGACCACCGGCAAGGTGGCAATCCGGGTTCCAGGAGCCGCCTTGCCTGAGGCCCACGATCGTGATTTGAAAGCCAGACCATAGGGTAGGTGGCACCCCGGGACAAAGGTGCCGCCTTAACTGCGGCCCATGATGGAGATAGGAAAGCCGGACAAGAGGCAAGGTGGCACCCCAGGTCCCGAGAGCCGTCTAGCCTGTGGCCCATGATGGTGATTTGAATGACGGACCACAGGCAAGGTGGCAACCCGGCACCCAGGAGGTGCCTTGCCTGCTGCCACGATCGTGATCTTGATCATGATCTGAAAGTAGGACCACAGGCACCCCAGGACCCATCAGCCAACTTGCCTGTGGCCCATAATCATGATCATGATCAGAAAGCTGAGCTGAAGGTCAGGCAGAACCCTGGGTCCCAGGAGCCGCCTTGCCTGAGGCCCATGATCATGATTTGAAAGCCGGACCACAGGCAAGGTGGCACCCCGGGACAAAGGGGCCGCCTTGCCTGGGGCCTGTGATCGTGATCTTGATTGGAAAGTAAGGCCTCAGGCAAGGCAACACCCTGGTTCCCAGGAGCCGCCTTGCCTGCGTCCCGTGTTTGAGATAGGAAAGCCGGACCACAGGCAACGTGGCACCCGGGGTACCAGGAGCCGCCTTGCCTGTGGCCCTTGATGATTATTTGAAAGCCAGACCACAGACAAGGCGGCACCCCGGGACCCAGGAGCTGCTGTGCCTGCAGCCGTGATCGAGATCATCCTCGTGATTTAAAAGCAGGACCACAGGCTAGGAGGCACCCAGGGACACAAGGGAGCCGGTGATCGTGATCATGCTCAGAGGGCCGGCCTCAGGCACTGCGCCACACCGAGACCCGGGAGCTGCCGTGCCTCTGGCCCATGATAATGATCATGATCTGAAAGCCTGGCCTCAGGCATGGGGGCACCCCGGGACCCAGGAGCCGCCTTGCCTGTGGCCCATGATTGTGATTTAGAAGCCGGGCTTCTGCCAAGGGGGCACCCCAGGACCCAGGAGCTGCTGTGCCTGCAGCCCGTGATTGAGATTGGAATTCATGACCACAGGCTAGGCGGAACCCCGGGACCCAGGAGCTGCCTTGCCTGCAGCGCCTGATAGTGATTTGTAAGCCGGGTCGCAGACAAGGGGTGCCCCAAAGACCAAGGAGCCACCTTGCCTGTGGCTTGTGATTAAGATCAAGATCAGAAAGGAGGACCGCAGGCAAGTCAGCTCCTGGGCATAAGGGTGCCACAGTGCCTGTGCCCATGACTGAGATCAGAGAGCAGGACGACAGGCAAGGTGGCACCCCGGGACAAAGGTGTCGCCTTGCCTGTGGCCGGTGATTGTGATCGTGATCAGAATGTAAGGCTTCAGGCAAGGTAACACCCCGGGTCCCAGGAGCCGCCTTGCATTCGTCCCATGATAGAGATAGGAAAGCCGGACCACAGGCAAGGTCGCAACCCGGGTCCCAGGAGCCCCTTGCCTGTAGCTCATGATGGTGATTTGAAAGCCAGACCACAGGCAAGGTGGCATCCTGGGACCCAGGAGGTGCCTGGCCTGCAGCCATGATGGTGATCTTGATCTTGATCTGAAAGCAGGACCACAGGCACGGCGGCACCCCAGGACCCATCAGCCTTCTTGCCTGTGGCCCCTGATCATGATCTTGATCAGAAAGCTGAGCTGAATGTCAGGCAGAACCCTGGGTCCCAGGAGCCGCCTTGCCTGTGGCCCATGATCGTGATTTGAAAGCTGGACCACAGGCAAGGTGGCACCCCGGGACAAATGGGCCGCCTTGCTTGGGCCTGTGGTCGTGATCTTGATTGGAATGTAAGGCCGCAGCAAGGCAACACCCTGGGTCAAAGGAGCCTCCTTGCCTGAATCAAGTGATTGTGATGGGAAAGCTGGACCACAGGCAAGGTGGCACCGAGGGACACAGGAGCAGGCTTGCCTGTAGCCCATGATGATGATTGCAGTCGGAAAGCCAGGATGCAGGCACCCTGGGTCCCAAGAGCCGCCTTGCCTGTGGTCCATGATCGTGATTTGAAAGCCTGAACACAGGCAAGGTGGCAGCCCAGGACAAAGGGGCCTCCTTGCCTGTGGCCTGTGATCGTGATCGTGATTGGAAAGTAAGGCCTCAGGCAAGGCAACACCCTGGTTCCCAGGATCCGCCTTGCCTGCGTCCCGTGTTTGAGATAGAAAAGCCAGACCACAGGCAACGTGGCACCCGGGGTACCAGGAGCCGCCTTGCCTATGGCCCTTGATGGTTATTTGAAAGCCGGACAACAGACAAGGCGGCACCCTGGGACCCAGGAGCTGCCTTGCCTGCAGCCCCTGATAGTGATTTGTAAGCCGGGTCGCAGACAAGGGGTGCCCCAAAGACCAAGGAGCCACCTTGCCTGTGGCTTTTGATTAAGATCTAGATCAGAAAGGAGGACAACAGGCAAGTCAGCTCCTGGGCATAAGGGTGCCACAGTGCCTGTGGCCCATGACTGAGATCAGAAAGCAGGACCACAGGCAAGGTGGCACACCGGGAAAAAGGTGCCGCCTTGCCTGCGGCCAGTGATTGTGATCATGATCAGAATGTAAGGCTTCAGGCAAGGTAACACCCCGGGTCCCAGGAGCTGCCTTGCATTGGTCCCATGATAGAGATAGGAAAGCCGGACCACAGGAAAGGTGGCACCCCGGGTCCCAGGAGCCGCCTTGCCTGTGGCCCATGATGGTGATTTGAAAGCCGGACCATAGGGTAGGTGGCACCCCGGGACAAAGGTGCCGCCTTAACTGCGGCCCGTGATTGAGATAGGAAAGCTGGAATAGAGGCAAGGTGGCACCCCGGGTCCCGAGAGCCTTCTAGGCTGTGGCCCATGATGGTGATTTGAATGACGGACCACAGGCAAGGTGGCAACCCGGCACCCAGGAGGTGCCTTGCCTGCTGCCATGATCATGATCTTGATCATGATCTGAAAGCAGGACCACAGGCACGGCGGCACCCCAGGACCCAATAGCCAATTTGCCTGTGGCCCATGATCATGATCATAATCAGAAAGCTGAGCTGAAGGTCAGGCAGAACCCTGGGTCCCAGGGGCCGCCTTGCCTGCGGCCCGTGATCATGATTTGAAAGCCGGACCACAGGCAAGGTGGCACCCCGGGACAAAGGGGCCGCCTTGCCTGGGGCCTGTGATCGTGATCTTGATTGGAAAGTAAGGCCTCAGGCAAGGCAACACCCTGGTTCCCAGGAGCCGCCTTGCCTGCGTCCCGTGTTTGAGATAGGAAAGCCAGACCACAGGCAACGTGGCACCCGGGGTACCAGGAGCCGCCTTGCCTGTGGCCCTTGATGGTTATTTGAAAGCCGGACCACAGACAAGGCGGCACCCCGGGACCCAGGACCTGCTGTGCCTTCAGCCGTGATCGAGATCATGAACGTGATTTAAAAGCAGTACCACAGGCTAGGGGGCACCCAGGGACACAAGGGAGCCGGTGTTCTTGATCATGCTCAGAGGGCCGGCCTCAGGCACTGCGCCACACCGAGACCCAGGAGCTGCCTTGCCTCTGGCCCATGATAATGATAGTGATCTGAAAGCCTGGCCTCAGGCATGGGGGCACCCCGGGACCCAAAAGCCGCCTTGCCTGTGGCCCATGATTGTGATTTAGAAGCCGGGCTTCTGCCAAGGGGGTACCCCAGGACCCAGGAGCTGCTCTGCCTGCAGCCCGTGATTGAGATTGGAATGCATGACCACAGGCAAGGCGGAACCCCGGGACCCAGGAGCTGCCTTGCCTGTGGCCCTTGATGGTTATTTCAAAGCCAGACCACAGACAAGGCTGTACCGCGGGACCCAGGATCTGCAGTGCCTGCAGCCATTTTCGAGTTCATGAGCGTGATTTAAAAGCAGGACCACAGGCAAGGGGTCAGCCAGGGACACAAGGGAACCCGTGATCTTGATCATGCTCAGAGGGCCGGCCTCAGTCACTGCGCCACACCCGGACCCAGGAACAGCCTCGCCTCTAGCCCATTATCATGATCGTGATCTGAAAGCCTGGCCTCAGGCATGGGGCACCCCAGGTCCTAGGAGCTACCTTGCCTGTGGCCCATGATTGTGATTTAGATGCCAGGCTTCAGGCATGGGGGCACGCCACGACCCAGGAGCCGCTGTGCCTGCAGCCCGTGATTGAGATTGGAATGGACGACCACAGGCAAGGCGGAACTCCGGGACCCAGGAGCTGCCTTGCCTGCAGCCCCTGATAGTGATTTGAAAGCCAGGTCGCAGACAAGGGGTGCCCCACAGACCAAAGAGCCACCTTGCCTGTGGATTGTGATTAAGATCGAGATCAGAAAGGAGGAACACAAGCAAGTCAACTCATGGGCGCGAGGGTGCCACCCTGCCTGTGGCCCGTGATTGAGATCGGAAAGCCGGACCACCGGCAAGGTGGCAATCCGGGTTCCAGGAGCCGCCTTGCCTGAGGCCCACGATCGTGATTTGAAAGCCAGACCATAGGGTAGGTGGCACCCCGGGACAAAGGTGCCGCCTTAACTGCGGCCCATGATGGAGATAGGAAAGCCGGACAAGAGGCAAGGTGGCACCCCAGGTCCCGAGAGCCGTCTAGCCTGTGGCCCATGATGGTGATTTGAATGACGGACCACAGGCAAGGTGGCAACCCGGCACCCAGGAGGTGCCTTGCCTGCTGCCACGATCGTGATCTTGATCATGATCTGAAAGTAGGACCACAGGCACCCCAGGACCCATCAGCCAACTTGCCTGTGGCCCATAATCATGATCATGATCAGAAAGCTGAGCTGAAGGTCAGGCAGAACCCTGGGTCCCAGGAGCCGCCTTGCCTGAGGCCCATGATCATGATTTGAAAGCCGGACCACAGGCAAGGTGGCACCCCGGGACAAAGGGGCCGCCTTGCCTGGGGCCTGTGATCGTGACCTTGATTGGAAAGTAAGGCCTCAGGCAAGGCAACACCCTGGTTCCCAGGAGCCGCCTTGCCTGCGTCCCGTGTTTGAGATAGGAAAGCCGGACCACAGGCAACGTGGCACCCGGGGTACCAGGAGCCGCCTTGCCTGTGGCCCTTGATGATTATTTGAAAGCCAGACCACAGACAAGGCGGCACCCCGGGACCCAGGAGCTGCTGTGCCTGCAGCCGTGATCGAGATCATCCTCGTGATTTAAAAGCAGGACCACAGGCTAGGAGGCACCCAGGGACACAAGGGAGCCGGTGATCGTGATCATGCTCAGAGGGCCGGCCTCAGGCACTGCGCCACACCGAGACCCAGGAGCTGCCATGCCTCTGGCCCATGATAATGATCATGATCTGAAAGCCTGGCCTCAGGCATGGGGGCACCCCGGGACCCAGGAGCCGCCTTGCCTGTGGCCCATGATTGTGATTTAGAAGCCGGGCTTCTGCCAAGGGGGCACCCCAGGACCCAGGAGCTGCTGTGCCTGCAGCCCGTGATTGAGATTGGAATTCATGACCACAGGCTAGGCGGAACCCCGGGACCCAGGAGCTGCCTTGCCTGCAGCGCCTGATAGTGATTTGTAAGCCGGGTCGCAGACAAGGGGTGCCCCAAAGACCAAGGAGCCACCTTGCCTGTGGCTTGTGATTAAGATCAAGATCAGAAAGGAGGACCGCAGGCAAGTCAGCTCCTGGGCATAAGGGTGCCACAGTGCCTGTGCCCATGACTGAGATCAGAGAGCAGGACGACAGGCAAGGTGGCACCCCGGGACAAAGGTGTCGCCTTGCCTGTGGCCGGTGATTGTGATCGTGATCAGAATGTAAGGCTTCAGGCAAGGTAACACCCCGGGTCCCAGGAGCCGCCTTGCATTCGTCCCATGATAGAGATAGGAAAGCCGGACCACAGGCAAGGTCGCAACCCGGGTCCCAGGAGCCCCTTGCCTGTAGCTCATGATGGTGATTTGAAAGCCAGACCACAGGCAAGGTGGCATCCTGGGACCCAGGAGGTGCCTGGCCTGCAGCCATGATGGTGATCTTGATCTTGATCTGAAAGCAGGACCACAGGCACGGCGGCACCCCAGGACCCATCAGCCTTCTTGCCTGTGGCCCCTGATCATGATCTTGATCAGAAAGCTGAGCTGAATGTCAGGCAGAACCCTGGGTCCCAGGAGCCGCCTTGCCTGTGGCCCATGATCGTGATTTGAAAGCTGGACCACAGGCAAGGTGGCACCCCGGGACAAATGGGCCGCCTTGCTTGGGCCTGTGGTCGTGATCTTGATTGGAATGTAAGGCCGCAGCAAGGCAACACCCTGGGTCAAAGGAGCCTCCTTGCCTGAATCAAGTGATTGTGATGGGAAAGCTGGACCACAGGCAAGGTGGCACCGAGGGACACAGGAGCAGGCTTGCCTGTAGCCCATGATGATGATTGCAGTCGGAAAGCCAGGATGCAGGCACCCTGGGTCCCAAGAGCCGCCTTGCCTGTGGTCCATGATCGTGATTTGAAAGCCTGAACACAGGCAAGGTGGCAGCCCAGGACAAAGGGGCCTCCTTGCCTGTGGCCTGTGATCGTGATCGTGATTGGAAAGTAAGGCCTCAGGCAAGGCAACACCCTGGTTCCCAGGATCCGCCTTGCCTGCGTCCCGTGTTTGAGATAGAAAAGCCAGACCACAGGCAACGTGGCACCCGGGGTACCAGGAGCCGCCTTGCCTATGGCCCTTGATGGTTATTTGAAAGCCGGACAACAGACAAGGCGGCACCCTGGGACCCAGGAGCTGCCTTGCCTGCAGCCCCTGATAGTGATTTGTAAGCCGGGTCGCAGACAAGGGGTGCCCCAAAGACCAAGGAGCCACCTTGCCTGTGGCTTTTGATTAAGATCTAGATCAGAAAGGAGGACAACAGGCAAGTCAGCTCCTGGGCATAAGGGTGCCACAGTGCCTGTGGCCCATGACTGAGATCAGAAAGCAGGACCACAGGCAAGGTGGCACACCGGGAAAAAGGTGCCGCCTTGCCTGCGGCCAGTGATTGTGATCATGATCAGAATGTAAGGCTTCAGGCAAGGTAACACCCCGGGTCCCAGGAGCTGCCTTGCATTGGTCCCATGATAGAGATAGGAAAGCCGGACCACAGGAAAGGTGGCACCCCGGGTCCCAGGAGCCGCCTTGCCTGTGGCCCATGATGGTGATTTGAAAGCCGGACCATAGGGTAGGTGGCACCCCGGGACAAAGGTGCCGCCTTAACTGCGGCCCGTGATTGAGATAGGAAAGCTGGAATAGAGGCAAGGTGGCACCCCGGGTCCCGAGAGCCTTCTAGGCTGTGGCCCATGATGGTGATTTGAATGACGGACCACAGGCAAGGTGGCAACCCGGCACCCAGGAGGTGCCTTGCCTGCTGCCATGATCATGATCTTGATCATGATCTGAAAGCAGGACCACAGGCACGGCGGCACCCCAGGACCCAATAGCCAATTTGCCTGTGGCCCATGATCATGATCATAATCAGAAAGCTGAGCTGAAGGTCAGGCAGAACCCTGGGTCCCAGGGGCCGCCTTGCCTGCGGCCCGTGATCATGATTTGAAAGCCGGACCACAGGCAAGGTGGCACCCCGGGACAAAGGGGCCGCCTTGCCTGGGGCCTGTGATCGTGATCTTGATTGGAAAGTAAGGCCTCAGGCAAGGCAACACCCTGGTTCCCAGGAGCCGCCTTGCCTGCGTCCCGTGTTTGAGATAGGAAAGCCAGACCACAGGCAACGTGGCACCCGGGGTACCAGGAGCCGCCTTGCCTGTGGCCCTTGATGGTTATTTGAAAGCCGGACCACAGACAAGGCGGCACCCCGGGACCCAGGACCTGCTGTGCCTTCAGCCGTGATCGAGATCATGAACGTGATTTAAAAGCAGTACCACAGGCTAGGGGGCACCCAGGGACACAAGGGAGCCGGTGATCTTGATCATGCTCAGAGGGCCGGCCTCAGGCACTGCGCCACACCGAGACCCAGGAGCTGCCTTGCCTCTGGCCCATGATAATGATAGTGATCTGAAAGCCTGGCCTCAGGCATGGGGGCACCCCGGGACCCAAAAGCCGCCTTGCCTGTGGCCCATGATTGTGATTTAGAAGCCGGGCTTCTGCCAAGGGGGTACCCCAGGACCCAGGAGCTGCTCTGCCTGCAGCCCGTGATTGAGATTGGAATGCATGACCACAGGCAAGGCGGAACCCCGGGACCCAGGAGCTGCCTTGCCTGTGGCCCTTGATGGTTATTTCAAAGCCAGACCACAGACAAGGCTGTACCGCGGGACCCAGGATCTGCAGTGCCTGCAGCCATTTTCGAGTTCATGAGCGTGATTTAAAAGCAGGACCACAGGCAAGGGGTCAGCCAGGGACACAAGGGAACCCGTGATCTTGATCATGCTCAGAGGGCCGGCCTCAGTCACTGCGCCACACCCGGACCCAGGAACAGCCTCGCCTCTAGCCCATTATCATGATCGTGATCTGAAAGCCTGGCCTCAGGCATGGGGCACCCCAGGTCCCAGGAGCTACCTTGCCTGTGGCCCATGATTGTGATTTAGATGCCAGGCTTCAGGCATGGGGGCACGCCACGACCCAGGAGCCGCTGTGCCTGCAGCCCGTGATTGAGATTGGAATGGACGACCACAGGCAAGGCGGAACTCCGGGACCCAGGAGCTGCCTTGCCTGCAGCCCCTGATAGTGATTTGAAAGCCGGGTCGCAGACAAGGGGTGCCCCACAGACCAAAGAGCCACCTTGCCTGTGGATTGTGATTAAGATCGAGATCAGAAAGGAGGAACACAAGCAAGTCAACTCATGGGCGCGAGGGTGCCACCCTGCCTGTGGCCCGTGATTGAGATCGGAAAGCCGGACCACCGGCAAGGTGGCAATCCGGGTTCCAGGAGCCGCCTTGCCTGAGGCCCACGATCGTGATTTGAAAGCCAGACCATAGGGTAGGTGGCACCCCGGGACAAAGGTGCCGCCTTAACTGCGGCCCATGATGGAGATAGGAAAGCCGGACAAGAGGCAAGGTGGCACCCCAGGTCCCGAGAGCCGTCTAGCCTGTGGCCCATGATGGTGATTTGAATGACGGACCACAGGCAAGGTGGCAACCCGGCACCCAGGAGGTGCCTTGCCTGCTGCCACGATCGTGATCTTGATCATGATCTGAAAGTAGGACCACAGGCACCCCAGGACCCATCAGCCAACTTGCCTGTGGCCCATAATCATGATCATGATCAGAAAGCTGAGCTGAAGGTCAGGCAGAACCCTGGGTCCCAGGAGCCGCCTTGCCTGAGGCCCATGATCATGATTTGAAAGCCGGACCACAGGCAAGGTGGCACCCCGGGACAAAGGGGCCGCCTTGCCTGGGGCCTGTGATCGTGATCTTGATTGGAAAGTAAGGCCTCAGGCAAGGCAACACCCTGGTTCCCAGGAGCCGCCTTGCCTGCGTCCCGTGTTTGAGATAGGAAAGCCGGACCACAGGCAACGTGGCACCCGGGGTACCAGGAGCCGCCTTGCCTGTGGCCCTTGATGGTTATTTGAAAGCCAGTCCACAGACAAGGCGGCACCCCGGGACCCAGGAGCTGCTGTGCCTGCAGCCGTGATTGAGATCATGATCGTGATTTAAAAGCAGGACCGCAGGCTAGGGAGCACCCAGGGACACAAGGGAGCCCGTGATCATGATCATGCTCAGAGGGCCGGCCTCAGGCACTGCGCCACACCGAGACCCAGGAGCTGCCTTGCTTCTGGCCCATGATCATGATCGTGATCTGAAAGCCTGGCCTCAGGCATGGGGGCACCCCTGATCCCAGGAGCCGCCTTGCCTGTGGCCCATGATTGTGATTTAGAAGCCGGGCTTCTGCCAAGGAGGCACCCCAGGACCCAGGAGCCGCTGTGCCTGCAGCCCGTGATTGAGATTGGAATGCATGACCACAGGCAAGGCGGAACCCTGGGACCCAGGAGCTGCCTTACCTGCAGCCCCTGATAGTGATTTGTAAGCCGGGTCGCAGACAAGGGGTGCCCCAAAGACCAAGGAGCAACCTTACCTGTGGCTTTTGATTAAGATCAAAATCAGAAAGGAGGACTGAAGGCAAGTCAGCCCCTGGGCATAAAGGTGCCACAGTGCCTGTGGCCCATGACTGAGATCAGAAAGCAGGACGACAGGCAAGGTGGCACCCCGGGACAAATGTGCCGCCTTGCCTGCGGCCAGTGATTGTGATCATGATCAGAAAGTAAGGCCTCAGGCAAGGTAACAACCAGGGTCCCAGGAGCCGCCTTGCATTTGTCCCGTGATTGAGATAGGAAAGCCGGACCACAAGCAAGGTGGCACCCCGGGTCCTGGGAGCCGCTTTGCCTGTGGCCCATGATGGTGATTTGAAAGCCGGACCACAGGCAAGGTGGCATCCCGGGATCCAGGAGGTTCCTGGCCTGCAGCCATGATGGTAATCTTGATCAGGATCTGAAAGCAGGACCACAGGTACGGCGGCACCCCAGGACCCATCAGCCTTCTTGCCTGTGGACCCTGATCATGATCATGATCAGAAAGCTGAGCTGAATGTCAGGCAGAAACCTGGGTCCCAGGAGCCGCCTAGCCTGTGGCCCATGATCGTGATTTGAAAGCTGGACCACAGGCAAGGTGACACCCCGGGACAAATGGGCCGCCTTGCTTGGGCCTGTGTTCGTGATCTGTATTGGAATCTAAGGCCGCAGCAAGGCAATACCATGGTCAAAGGACCCTCCTTGCCTGAATGAAGTGATTGAGATGGGAAAACTGGACCACAGGCAAGGTGGCACCTAGGGCCACAGGAGCAGGCTTGCCTGTGGCCCAAGATGATGATTGCAATCGGAAAGCCGGGATGCAGGCCCCCTGGGTCCCAGGAGCCACCTTGCCTGTGGTCCTTGATGGTTATTTCAAAGCCAGACCACAGACAAGGCGGCACCACGGGTCCCAGGATCTGACGTGCCTACAGCCATAATCGAGATCATGATCGTGATTTAAAAGCAGGACCACAGGCATGGGGGCTCCCAGGGACACAAGGGAGCCCGTGATCGTGATCATGATCAGAGGGCCGGCCTCAGGCACTGCGCAACCCCGGACCCAGGAGCCAACTTGCCTCTAGCCCATTATCATGACCGTGATCTGAAAGCCTGGCCTCAGGCATGGGGCACCCGGGGTCCCAGGAGCCGCCTTGCCTGTGGCCCATGATTGTGATTTAGAAGCTGGGCTTCAGGCAAGGTGGCACGCCACAAACAAGGAGCCACTGTGCCTGCAGCCCGTGATTGAGATTGGAATGCATGACCACAGGCAAGGCAGAACCCCGGGACCCAGGAAATGCCTTGCCTGCAGCTCATGATAATGATTTGAAAGCCAGGTTGCAGACAAGGGGTGCCCCCAGACCAAAGAGCCACATTGCCTGTGGATTGTGATTAAGATCGAGATCAGAAAGGAGGACCACAGGCAAGTCAGCACATGGGCACGAGGGTGCCACCCTGCCTGTGGCCCGTGGTTGAGATAGGAAAGCCAGACCAGCGGCAAGGTGGCAATCCGGGTCCCAGGAGCCGCCTTGCCTATGGTCCACGATCGTGATTTGAAAGCCGGACCATAGGGTAGGTGGCACCCCGGGACAAAGGTGCAGCCTTAACTGCGGCCCGTGTTTGAGATAGGAAAGCTGGAATAGAGGCAAGGTGGTACCCCGGGTCCCGAGAGACGTCTAGGCTGTGGCCCATGATGGTGATTTGAATGACGGACCACAGGCAAGGTGGCAACCCGGCACCCAGGAGGTGCCTTGCCTGCTGCCATGATGGTGATCTTGATCATGATCTGAAAGTAGGACCACAGGCACGGCGGCACCCCAGGACCCACCATCCAACTTGCCTGTGGCCCATGATCATGATCATGATCAGAAAGCTGAGCTGAAGGTCAGGCAGAACCCTGGGTCCCAGGAGCCGCCTTGCCTGAGGCCCATGATCATGATTTGAAAGCCGGACCACAGGCAAGGTGGCACCCCGGGACAAAGGGGCCGCCTTGCCTGGGGCCTGTGATCGTGATCTTGATTGGAAAGTAAGGCCTCAGGCAAGGCAACACCCTGGTTCCCAGGAGCCGCCTTGCCTGCGTCCCGTGTTTGAGATAGGAAAGCCGGACCACAGGCAACGTGGCACCCGGGGTACCAGGAGCCGCCTTGCCTGTGGCCCTTGATGATTATTTGAAAGCCAGACCACAGACAAGGCGGCACCCCGGGACCCAGGAGCTGCTGTGCCTGCAGCCGTGATCGAGATCATCCTCGTGATTTAAAAGCAGGACCACAGGCTAGGAGGCACCCAGGGACACAAGGGAGCCGGTGATCGTGATCATGCTCAGAGGGCCGGCCTCAGGCACTGCGCCACACCGAGACCCGGGAGCTGCCGTGCCTCTGGCCCATGATAATGATCATGATCTGAAAGCCTGGCCTCAGGCATGGGGGCACCCCGGGACCCAGGAGCCGCCTTGCCTGTGGCCCATGATTGTGATTTAGAAGCCGGGCTTCTGCCAAGGGGGCACCCCAGGACCCAGGAGCTGCTGTGCCTGCAGCCCGTGATTGAGATTGGAATTCATGACCACAGGCTAGGCGGAACCCCGGGACCCAGGAGCTGCCTTGCCTGCAGCGCCTGATAGTGATTTGTAAGCCGGGTCGCAGACAAGGGGTGCCCCAAAGACCAAGGAGCCACCTTGCCTGTGGCTTGTGATTAAGATCAAGATCAGAAAGGAGGACCGCAGGCAAGTCAGCTCCTGGGCATAAGGGTGCCACAGTGCCTGTGCCCATGACTGAGATCAGAGAGCAGGACGACAGGCAAGGTGGCACCCCGGGACAAAGGTGTCGCCTTGCCTGTGGCCGGTGATTGTGATCGTGATCAGAATGTAAGGCTTCAGGCAAGGTAACACCCCGGGTCCCAGGAGCCGCCTTGCATTCGTCCCATGATAGAGATAGGAAAGCCGGACCACAGGCAAGGTCGCAACCCGGGTCCCAGGAGCCCCTTGCCTGTAGCTCATGATGGTGATTTGAAAGCCAGACCACAGGCAAGGTGGCATCCTGGGACCCAGGAGGTGCCTGGCCTGCAGCCATGATGGTGATCTTGATCTTGATCTGAAAGCAGGACCACAGGCACGGCGGCACCCCAGGACCCATCAGCCTTCTTGCCTGTGGCCCCTGATCATGATCTTGATCAGAAAGCTGAGCTGAATGTCAGGCAGAACCCTGGGTCCCAGGAGCCGCCTTGCCTGTGGCCCATGATCGTGATTTGAAAGCTGGACCACAGGCAAGGTGGCACCCCGGGACAAATGGGCCGCCTTGCTTGGGCCTGTGGTCGTGATCTTGATTGGAATGTAAGGCCGCAGCAAGGCAACACCCTGGGTCAAAGGAGCCTCCTTGCCTGAAT
The DNA here is from genome assembly GCF_028538775.1 of Myotis yumanensis. NCBI lineage: Eukaryota > Metazoa > Chordata > Mammalia > Chiroptera > Vespertilionidae > Myotis > Myotis yumanensis. The sequence continues at coordinate 136,886,938 of NW_027223752.1, forward strand.
CAAGTGATTGTGATGGGAAAGCTGGACCACAGGCAAGGTGGCACCGAGGGACACAGGAGCAGGCTTGCCTGTAGCCCATGATGATGATTGCAGTCGGAAAGCCAGGATGCAGGCACCCTGGGTCCCAAGAGCCGCCTTGCCTGTGGTCCATGATCGTGATTTGAAAGCCTGAACACAGGCAAGGTGGCAGCCCAGGACAAAGGGGCCTCCTTGCCTGTGGCCTGTGATCGTGATCGTGATTGGAAAGTAAGGCCTCAGGCAAGGCAACACCCTGGTTCCCAGGATCCGCCTTGCCTGCGTCCCGTGTTTGAGATAGAAAAGCCAGACCACAGGCAACGTGGCACCCGGGGTACCAGGAGCCGCCTTGCCTATGGCCCTTGATGGTTATTTGAAAGCCGGACAACAGACAAGGCGGCACCCTGGGACCCAGGAGCTGCCTTGCCTGCAGCCCCTGATAGTGATTTGTAAGCCGGGTCGCAGACAAGGGGTGCCCCAAAGACCAAGGAGCCACCTTGCCTGTGGCTTTTGATTAAGATCTAGATCAGAAAGGAGGACAACAGGCAAGTCAGCTCCTGGGCATAAGGGTGCCACAGTGCCTGTGGCCCATGACTGAGATCAGAAAGCAGGACCACAGGCAAGGTGGCACACCGGGAAAAAGGTGCCGCCTTGCCTGCGGCCAGTGATTGTGATCATGATCAGAATGTAAGGCTTCAGGCAAGGTAACACCCCGGGTCCCAGGAGCTGCCTTGCATTGGTCCCATGATAGAGATAGGAAAGCCGGACCACAGGAAAGGTGGCACCCCGGGTCCCAGGAGCCGCCTTGCCTGTGGCCCATGATGGTGATTTGAAAGCCGGACCATAGGGTAGGTGGCACCCCGGGACAAAGGTGCCGCCTTAACTGCGGCCCGTGATTGAGATAGGAAAGCTGGAATAGAGGCAAGGTGGCACCCCGGGTCCCGAGAGCCTTCTAGGCTGTGGCCCATGATGGTGATTTGAATGACGGACCACAGGCAAGGTGGCAACCCGGCACCCAGGAGGTGCCTTGCCTGCTGCCATGATCATGATCTTGATCATGATCTGAAAGCAGGACCACAGGCACGGCGGCACCCCAGGACCCAATAGCCAATTTGCCTGTGGCCCATGATCATGATCATAATCAGAAAGCTGAGCTGAAGGTCAGGCAGAACCCTGGGTCCCAGGGGCCGCCTTGCCTGCGGCCCGTGATCATGATTTGAAAGCCGGACCACAGGCAAGGTGGCACCCCGGGACAAAGGGGCCGCCTTGCCTGGGGCCTGTGATCGTGATCTTGATTGGAAAGTAAGGCCTCAGGCAAGGCAACACCCTGGTTCCCAGGAGCCGCCTTGCCTGCGTCCCGTGTTTGAGATAGGAAAGCCAGACCACAGGCAACGTGGCACCCGGGGTACCAGGAGCCGCCTTGCCTGTGGCCCTTGATGGTTATTTGAAAGCCGGACCACAGACAAGGCGGCACCCCGGGACCCAGGACCTGCTGTGCCTTCAGCCGTGATCGAGATCATGAACGTGATTTAAAAGCAGTACCACAGGCTAGGGGGCACCCAGGGACACAAGGGAGCCGGTGATCTTGATCATGCTCAGAGGGCCGGCCTCAGGCACTGCGCCACACCGAGACCCAGGAGCTGCCTTGCCTCTGGCCCATGATAATGATAGTGATCTGAAAGCCTGGCCTCAGGCATGGGGGCACCCCGGGACCCAAAAGCCGCCTTGCCTGTGGCCCATGATTGTGATTTAGAAGCCGGGCTTCTGCCAAGGGGGTACCCCAGGACCCAGGAGCTGCTCTGCCTGCAGCCCGTGATTGAGATTGGAATGCATGACCACAGGCAAGGCGGAACCCCGGGACCCAGGAGCTGCCTTGCCTGTGGCCCTTGATGGTTATTTCAAAGCCAGACCACAGACAAGGCTGTACCGCGGGACCCAGGATCTGCAGTGCCTGCAGCCATTTTCGAGTTCATGAGCGTGATTTAAAAGCAGGACCACAGGCAAGGGGTCAGCCAGGGACACAAGGGAACCCGTGATCTTGATCATGCTCAGAGGGCCGGCCTCAGTCACTGCGCCACACCCGGACCCAGGAACAGCCTCGCCTCTAGCCCATTATCATGATCGTGATCTGAAAGCCTGGCCTCAGGCATGGGGCACCCCAGGTCCCAGGAGCTACCTTGCCTGTGGCCCATGATTGTGATTTAGATGCCAGGCTTCAGGCATGGGGGCACACCACGACCCAGGAGCCGCTGTGCCTGCAGCCCGTGATTGAGATTGGAATGGACGACCACAGGCAAGGCGGAACTCCGGGACCCAGGAGCTGCCTTGCCTGCAGCCCCTGATAGTGATTTGAAAGCCGGGTCGCAGACAAGGGGTGCCCCACAGACCAAAGAGCCACCTTGCCTGTGGATTGTGATTAAGATCGAGATCAGAAAGGAGGAACACAAGCAAGTCAACTCATGGGCGCGAGGGTGCCACCCTGCCTGTGGCCCGTGATTGAGATCGGAAAGCCGGACCACCGGCAAGGTGGCAATCCGGGTTCCAGGAGCCGCCTTGCCTGAGGCCCACGATCGTGATTTGAAAGCCAGACCATAGGGTAGGTGGCACCCCGGGACAAAGGTGCCGCCTTAACTGCGGCCCATGATGGAGATAGGAAAGCCGGACAAGAGGCAAGGTGGCACCCCAGGTCCCGAGAGCCGTCTAGCCTGTGGCCCATGATGGTGATTTGAATGACGGACCACAGGCAAGGTGGCAACCCGGCACCCAGGAGGTGCCTTGCCTGCTGCCACGATCGTGATCTTGATCATGATCTGAAAGTAGGACCACAGGCACCCCAGGACCCATCAGCCAACTTGCCTGTGGCCCATAATCATGATCATGATCAGAAAGCTGAGCTGAAGGTCAGGCAGAACCCTGGGTCCCAGGAGCCGCCTTGCCTGAGGCCCATGATCATGATTTGAAAGCCGGACCACAGGCAAGGTGGCACCCCGGGACAAAGGGGCCGCCTTGCCTGGGGCCTGTGATCGTGATCTTGATTGGAAAGTAAGGCCTCAGGCAAGGCAACACCCTGGTTCCCAGGAGCCGCCTTGCCTGCGTCCCGTGTTTGAGATAGGAAAGCCGGACCACAGGCAACGTGGCACCCGGGGTACCAGGAGCCGCCTTGCCTGTGGCCCTTGATGATTATTTGAAAGCCAGACCACAGACAAGGCGGCACCCCGGGACCCAGGAGCTGCTGTGCCTGCAGCCGTGATCGAGATCATCCTCGTGATTTAAAAGCAGGACCACAGGCTAGGAGGCACCCAGGGACACAAGGGAGCCGGTGATCGTGATCATGCTCAGAGGGCCGGCCTCAGGCACTGCGCCACACCGAGACCCGGGAGCTGCCGTGCCTCTGGCCCATGATAATGATCATGATCTGAAAGCCTGGCCTCAGGCATGGGGGCACCCCAGGACCCAGGAGCCGCCTTGCCTGTGGCCCATGATTGTGATTTAGAAGCCGGGCTTCTGCCAAGGGGGCACCCCAGGACCCAGGAGCTGCTGTGCCTGCAGCCCGTGATTGAGATTGGAATTCATGACCACAGGCTAGGCGGAACCCCGGGACCCAGGAGCTGCCTTGCCTGCAGCGCCTGATAGTGATTTGTAAGCCGGGTCGCAGACAAGGGGTGCCCCAAAGACCAAGGAGCCACCTTGCCTGTGGCTTGTGATTAAGATCAAGATCAGAAAGGAGGACCGCAGGCAAGTCAGCTCCTGGGCATAAGGGTGCCACAGTGCCTGTGCCCATGACTGAGATCAGAGAGCAGGACGACAGGCAAGGTGGCACCCCGGGACAAAGGTGTCGCCTTGCCTGTGGCCGGTGATTGTGATCGTGATCAGAATGTAAGGCTTCAGGCAAGGTAACACCCCGGGTCCCAGGAGCCGCCTTGCATTCGTCCCATGATAGAGATAGGAAAGCCGGACCACAGGCAAGGTCGCAACCCGGGTCCCAGGAGCCCCTTGCCTGTAGCTCATGATGGTGATTTGAAAGCCAGACCACAGGCAAGGTGGCATCCTGGGACCCAGGAGGTGCCTGGCCTGCAGCCATGATGGTGATCTTGATCTTGATCTGAAAGCAGGACCACAGGCACGGCGGCACCCCAGGACCCATCAGCCTTCTTGCCTGTGGCCCCTGATCATGATCTTGATCAGAAAGCTGAGCTGAATGTCAGGCAGAACCCTGGGTCCCAGGAGCCGCCTTGCCTGTGGCCCATGATCGTGATTTGAAAGCTGGACCACAGGCAAGGTGGCACCCCGGGACAAATGGGCCGCCTTGCTTGGGCCTGTGGTCGTGATCTTGATTGGAATGTAAGGCCGCAGCAAGGCAACACCCTGGGTCAAAGGAGCCTCCTTGCCTGAATCAAGTGATTGTGATGGGAAAGCTGGACCACAGGCAAGGTGGCACCGAGGGACACAGGAGCAGGCTTGCCTGTAGCCCATGATGATGATTGCAGTCGGAAAGCCAGGATGCAGGCACCCTGGGTCCCAAGAGCCGCCTTGCCTGTGGTCCATGATCGTGATTTGAAAGCCTGAACACAGGCAAGGTGGCAGCCCAGGACAAAGGGGCCTCCTTGCCTGTGGCCTGTGATCGTGATCGTGATTGGAAAGTAAGGCCTCAGGCAAGGCAACACCCTGGTTCCCAGGATCCGCCTTGCCTGCGTCCCGTGTTTGAGATAGAAAAGCCAGACCACAGGCAACGTGGCACCCGGGGTACCAGGAGCCGCCTTGCCTATGGCCCTTGATGGTTATTTGAAAGCCGGACAACAGACAAGGCGGCACCCTGGGACCCAGGAGCTGCCTTGCCTGCAGCCCCTGATAGTGATTTGTAAGCCGGGTCGCAGACAAGGGGTGCCCCAAAGACCAAGGAGCCACCTTGCCTGTGGCTTTTGATTAAGATCTAGATCAGAAAGGAGGACAACAGGCAAGTCAGCTCCTGGGCATAAGGGTGCCACAGTGCCTGTGGCCCATGACTGAGATCAGAAAGCAGGACCACAGGCAAGGTGGCACACCGGGAAAAAGGTGCCGCCTTGCCTGCGGCCAGTGATTGTGATCATGATCAGAATGTAAGGCTTCAGGCAAGGTAACACCCCGGGTCCCAGGAGCTGCCTTGCATTGGTCCCATGATAGAGATAGGAAAGCCGGACCACAGGAAAGGTGGCACCCCGGGTCCCAGGAGCCGCCTTGCCTGTGGCCCATGATGGTGATTTGAAAGCCGGACCATAGGGTAGGTGGCACCCCGGGACAAAGGTGCCGCCTTAACTGCGGCCCGTGATTGAGATAGGAAAGCTGGAATAGAGGCAAGGTGGCACCCCGGGTCCCGAGAGCCTTCTAGGCTGTGGCCCATGATGGTGATTTGAATGACGGACCACAGGCAAGGTGGCAACCCGGCACCCAGGAGGTGCCTTGCCTGCTGCCATGATCATGATCTTGATCATGATCTGAAAGCAGGACCACAGGCACGGCGGCACCCCAGGACCCAATAGCCAATTTGCCTGTGGCCCATGATCATGATCATAATCAGAAAGCTGAGCTGAAGGTCAGGCAGAACCCTGGGTCCCAGGGGCCGCCTTGCCTGCGGCCCGTGATCATGATTTGAAAGCCGGACCACAGGCAAGGTGGCACCCCGGGACAAAGGGGCCGCCTTGCCTGGGGCCTGTGATCGTGATCTTGATTGGAAAGTAAGGCCTCAGGCAAGGCAACACCCTGGTTCCCAGGAGCCGCCTTGCCTGCGTCCCGTGTTTGAGATAGGAAAGCCAGACCACAGGCAACGTGGCACCCGGGGTACCAGGAGCCGCCTTGCCTGTGGCCCTTGATGGTTATTTGAAAGCCGGACCACAGACAAGGCGGCACCCCGGGACCCAGGACCTGCTGTGCCTTCAGCCGTGATCGAGATCATGAACGTGATTTAAAAGCAGTACCACAGGCTAGGGGGCACCCAGGGACACAAGGGAGCCGGTGTTCTTGATCATGCTCAGAGGGCCGGCCTCAGGCACTGCGCCACACCGAGACCCAGGAGCTGCCTTGCCTCTGGCCCATGATAATGATAGTGATCTGAAAGCCTGGCCTCAGGCATGGGGGCACCCCGGGACCCAAAAGCCGCCTTGCCTGTGGCCCATGATTGTGATTTAGAAGCCGGGCTTCTGCCAAGGGGGTACCCCAGGACCCAGGAGCTGCTCTGCCTGCAGCCCGTGATTGAGATTGGAATGCATGACCACAGGCAAGGCGGAACCCCGGGACCCAGGAGCTGCCTTGCCTGTGGCCCTTGATGGTTATTTCAAAGCCAGACCACAGACAAGGCTGTACCGCGGGACCCAGGATCTGCAGTGCCTGCAGCCATTTTCGAGTTCATGAGCGTGATTTAAAAGCAGGACCACAGGCAAGGGGTCAGCCAGGGACACAAGGGAACCCGTGATCTTGATCATGCTCAGAGGGCCGGCCTCAGTCACTGCGCCACACCCGGACCCAGGAACAGCCTCGCCTCTAGCCCATTATCATGATCGTGATCTGAAAGCCTGGCCTCAGGCATGGGGCACCCCAGGTCCTAGGAGCTACCTTGCCTGTGGCCCATGATTGTGATTTAGATGCCAGGCTTCAGGCATGGGGGCACGCCACGACCCAGGAGCCGCTGTGCCTGCAGCCCGTGATTGAGATTGGAATGGACGACCACAGGCAAGGCGGAACTCCGGGACCCAGGAGCTGCCTTGCCTGCAGCCCCTGATAGTGATTTGAAAGCCAGGTCGCAGACAAGGGGTGCCCCACAGACCAAAGAGCCACCTTGCCTGTGGATTGTGATTAAGATCGAGATCAGAAAGGAGGAACACAAGCAAGTCAACTCATGGGCGCGAGGGTGCCACCCTGCCTGTGGCCCGTGATTGAGATCGGAAAGCCGGACCACCGGCAAGGTGGCAATCCGGGTTCCAGGAGCCGCCTTGCCTGAGGCCCACGATCGTGATTTGAAAGCCAGACCATAGGGTAGGTGGCACCCCGGGACAAAGGTGCCGCCTTAACTGCGGCCCATGATGGAGATAGGAAAGCCGGACAAGAGGCAAGGTGGCACCCCAGGTCCCGAGAGCCGTCTAGCCTGTGGCCCATGATGGTGATTTGAATGACGGACCACAGGCAAGGTGGCAACCCGGCACCCAGGAGGTGCCTTGCCTGCTGCCACGATCGTGATCTTGATCATGATCTGAAAGTAGGACCACAGGCACCCCAGGACCCATCAGCCAACTTGCCTGTGGCCCATAATCATGATCATGATCAGAAAGCTGAGCTGAAGGTCAGGCAGAACCCTGGGTCCCAGGAGCCGCCTTGCCTGAGGCCCATGATCATGATTTGAAAGCCGGACCACAGGCAAGGTGGCACCCCGGGACAAAGGGGCCGCCTTGCCTGGGGCCTGTGATCGTGACCTTGATTGGAAAGTAAGGCCTCAGGCAAGGCAACACCCTGGTTCCCAGGAGCCGCCTTGCCTGCGTCCCGTGTTTGAGATAGGAAAGCCGGACCACAGGCAACGTGGCACCCGGGGTACCAGGAGCCGCCTTGCCTGTGGCCCTTGATGATTATTTGAAAGCCAGACCACAGACAAGGCGGCACCCCGGGACCCAGGAGCTGCTGTGCCTGCAGCCGTGATCGAGATCATCCTCGTGATTTAAAAGCAGGACCACAGGCTAGGAGGCACCCAGGGACACAAGGGAGCCGGTGATCGTGATCATGCTCAGAGGGCCGGCCTCAGGCACTGCGCCACACCGAGACCCAGGAGCTGCCATGCCTCTGGCCCATGATAATGATCATGATCTGAAAGCCTGGCCTCAGGCATGGGGGCACCCCGGGACCCAGGAGCCGCCTTGCCTGTGGCCCATGATTGTGATTTAGAAGCCGGGCTTCTGCCAAGGGGGCACCCCAGGACCCAGGAGCTGCTGTGCCTGCAGCCCGTGATTGAGATTGGAATTCATGACCACAGGCTAGGCGGAACCCCGGGACCCAGGAGCTGCCTTGCCTGCAGCGCCTGATAGTGATTTGTAAGCCGGGTCGCAGACAAGGGGTGCCCCAAAGACCAAGGAGCCACCTTGCCTGTGGCTTGTGATTAAGATCAAGATCAGAAAGGAGGACCGCAGGCAAGTCAGCTCCTGGGCATAAGGGTGCCACAGTGCCTGTGCCCATGACTGAGATCAGAGAGCAGGACGACAGGCAAGGTGGCACCCCGGGACAAAGGTGTCGCCTTGCCTGTGGCCGGTGATTGTGATCGTGATCAGAATGTAAGGCTTCAGGCAAGGTAACACCCCGGGTCCCAGGAGCCGCCTTGCATTCGTCCCATGATAGAGATAGGAAAGCCGGACCACAGGCAAGGTCGCAACCCGGGTCCCAGGAGCCCCTTGCCTGTAGCTCATGATGGTGATTTGAAAGCCAGACCACAGGCAAGGTGGCATCCTGGGACCCAGGAGGTGCCTGGCCTGCAGCCATGATGGTGATCTTGATCTTGATCTGAAAGCAGGACCACAGGCACGGCGGCACCCCAGGACCCATCAGCCTTCTTGCCTGTGGCCCCTGATCATGATCTTGATCAGAAAGCTGAGCTGAATGTCAGGCAGAACCCTGGGTCCCAGGAGCCGCCTTGCCTGTGGCCCATGATCGTGATTTGAAAGCTGGACCACAGGCAAGGTGGCACCCCGGGACAAATGGGCCGCCTTGCTTGGGCCTGTGGTCGTGATCTTGATTGGAATGTAAGGCCGCAGCAAGGCAACACCCTGGGTCAAAGGAGCCTCCTTGCCTGAATCAAGTGATTGTGATGGGAAAGCTGGACCACAGGCAAGGTGGCACCGAGGGACACAGGAGCAGGCTTGCCTGTAGCCCATGATGATGATTGCAGTCGGAAAGCCAGGATGCAGGCACCCTGGGTCCCAAGAGCCGCCTTGCCTGTGGTCCATGATCGTGATTTGAAAGCCTGAACACAGGCAAGGTGGCAGCCCAGGACAAAGGGGCCTCCTTGCCTGTGGCCTGTGATCGTGATCGTGATTGGAAAGTAAGGCCTCAGGCAAGGCAACACCCTGGTTCCCAGGATCCGCCTTGCCTGCGTCCCGTGTTTGAGATAGAAAAGCCAGACCACAGGCAACGTGGCACCCGGGGTACCAGGAGCCGCCTTGCCTATGGCCCTTGATGGTTATTTGAAAGCCGGACAACAGACAAGGCGGCACCCTGGGACCCAGGAGCTGCCTTGCCTGCAGCCCCTGATAGTGATTTGTAAGCCGGGTCGCAGACAAGGGGTGCCCCAAAGACCAAGGAGCCACCTTGCCTGTGGCTTTTGATTAAGATCTAGATCAGAAAGGAGGACAACAGGCAAGTCAGCTCCTGGGCATAAGGGTGCCACAGTGCCTGTGGCCCATGACTGAGATCAGAAAGCAGGACCACAGGCAAGGTGGCACACCGGGAAAAAGGTGCCGCCTTGCCTGCGGCCAGTGATTGTGATCATGATCAGAATGTAAGGCTTCAGGCAAGGTAACACCCCGGGTCCCAGGAGCTGCCTTGCATTGGTCCCATGATAGAGATAGGAAAGCCGGACCACAGGAAAGGTGGCACCCCGGGTCCCAGGAGCCGCCTTGCCTGTGGCCCATGATGGTGATTTGAAAGCCGGACCATAGGGTAGGTGGCACCCCGGGACAAAGGTGCCGCCTTAACTGCGGCCCGTGATTGAGATAGGAAAGCTGGAATAGAGGCAAGGTGGCACCCCGGGTCCCGAGAGCCTTCTAGGCTGTGGCCCATGATGGTGATTTGAATGACGGACCACAGGCAAGGTGGCAACCCGGCACCCAGGAGGTGCCTTGCCTGCTGCCATGATCATGATCTTGATCATGATCTGAAAGCAGGACCACAGGCACGGCGGCACCCCAGGACCCAATAGCCAATTTGCCTGTGGCCCATGATCATGATCATAATCAGAAAGCTGAGCTGAAGGTCAGGCAGAACCCTGGGTCCCAGGGGCCGCCTTGCCTGCGGCCCGTGATCATGATTTGAAAGCCGGACCACAGGCAAGGTGGCACCCCGGGACAAAGGGGCCGCCTTGCCTGGGGCCTGTGATCGTGATCTTGATTGGAAAGTAAGGCCTCAGGCAAGGCAACACCCTGGTTCCCAGGAGCCGCCTTGCCTGCGTCCCGTGTTTGAGATAGGAAAGCCAGACCACAGGCAACGTGGCACCCGGGGGTACCAGGAGCCGCCTTGCCTGTGGCCCTTGATGGTTATTTGAAAGCCGGACCACAGACAAGGCGGCACCCCGGGACCCAGGACCTGCTGTGCCTTCAGCCGTGATCGAGATCATGAACGTGATTTAAAAGCAGTACCACAGGCTAGGGGGCACCCAGGGACACAAGGGAGCCGGTGATCTTGATCATGCTCAGAGGGCCGGCCTCAGGCACTGCGCCACACCGAGACCCAGGAGCTGCCTTGCCTCTGGCCCATGATAATGATAGTGATCTGAAAGCCTGGCCTCAGGCATGGGGGCACCCCGGGACCCAAAAGCCGCCTTGCCTGTGGCCCATGATTGTGATTTAGAAGCCGGGCTTCTGCCAAGGGGGTACCCCAGGACCCAGGAGCTGCTCTGCCTGCAGCCCGTGATTGAGATTGGAATGCATGACCACAGGCAAGGCGGAACCCCGGGACCCAGGAGCTGCCTTGCCTGTGGCCCTTGATGGTTATTTCAAAGCCAGACCACAGACAAGGCTGTACCGCGGGACCCAGGATCTGCAGTGCCTGCAGCCATTTTCGAGTTCATGAGCGTGATTTAAAAGCAGGACCACAGGCAAGGGGTCAGCCAGGGACACAAGGGAACCCGTGATCTTGATCATGCTCAGAGGGCCGGCCTCAGTCACTGCGCCACACCCGGACCCAGGAACAGCCTCGCCTCTAGCCCATTATCATGATCGTGATCTGAAAGCCTGGCCTCAGGCATGGGGCACCCCAGGTCCCAGGAGCTACCTTGCCTGTGGCCCATGATTGTGATTTAGATGCCAGGCTTCAGGCATGGGGGCACGCCACGACCCAGGAGCCGCTGTGCCTGCAGCCCGTGATTGAGATTGGAATGGACGACCACAGGCAAGGCGGAACTCCGGGACCCAGGAGCTGCCTTGCCTGCAGCCCCTGATAGTGATTTGAAAGCCGGGTCGCAGACAAGGGGTGCCCCAAAGACCAAAGAGCCACCTTGCCTGTGGATTGTGATTAAGATAGAGATCAGAAAGGAGGAACACAAGCAAGTCAACTCATGGGCGCGAGGGTGCCACCCTGCCTGTGGCCCGTGATTGAGATCGGAAAGCCGGACCACCGGCAAGGTGGCAATCCGGGTTCCAGGAGCCGCCTTGCCTGAGGCCCACGATCGTGATTTGAAAGCCAGACCATAGGGTAGGTGGCACCCCGGGACAAAGGTGCCGCCTTAACTGCGGCCCATGATGGAGATAGGAAAGCCGGACAAGAGGCAAGGTGGCACCCCAGGTCCCGAGAGCCGTCTAGCCTGTGGCCCATGATGGTGATTTGAATGACGGACCACAGGCAAGGTGGCAACCCGGCACCCAGGAGGTGCCTTGCCTGCTGCCACGATCGTGATCTTGATCATGATCTGAAAGTAGGACCACAGGCACCCCAGGACCCATCAGCCAACTTGCCTGTGGCCCATAATCATGATCATGATCAGAAAGCTGAGCTGAAGGTCAGGCAGAACCCTGGGTCCCAGGAGCCGCCTTGCCTGAGGCCCATGATCATGATTTGAAAGCCGGACCACAGGCAAGGTGGCACCCCGGGACAAAGGGGCCGCCTTGCCTGGGGCCTGTGATCGTGATCTTGATTGGAAAGTAAGGCCTCAGGCAAGGCAACACCCTGGTTCCCAGGAGCCGCCTTGCCTGCGTCCCGTGTTTGAGATAGGAAAGCCGGACCACAGGCAACGTGGCACCCGGGGTACCAGGAGCCGCCTTGCCTGTGGCCCTTGATGATTATTTGAAAGCCAGACCACAGACAAGGCGGCACCCCGGGACCCAGGAGCTGCTGTGCCTGCAGCCGTGATCGAGATCATCCTCGTGATTTAAAAGCAGGACCACAGGCTAGGAGGCACCCAGGGACACAAGGGAGCCGGTGATCGTGATCATGCTCAGAGGGCCGGCCTCAGGCACTGCGCCACACCGAGACCCGGGAGCTGCCGTGCCTCTGGCCCATGATAATGATCATGATCTGAAAGCCTGGCCTCAGGCATGGGGGCACCCCAGGACCCAGGAGCCGCCTTGCCTGTGGCCCATGATTGTGATTTAGAAGCCGGGCTTCTGCCAAGGGGGCACCCCAGGACCCAGGAGCTGCTGTGCCTGCAGCCCGTGATTGAGATTGGAATTCATGACCACAGGCTAGGCGGAACCCCGGGACCCAGGAGCTGCCTTGCCTGCAGCGCCTGATAGTGATTTGTAAGCCGGGTCGCAGACAAGGGGTGCCCCAAAGACCAAGGAGCCACCTTGCCTGTGGCTTGTGATTAAGATCAAGATCAGAAAGGAGGACCGCAGGCAAGTCAGCTCCTGGGCATAAGGGTGCCACAGTGCCTGTGCCCATGACTGAGATCAGAGAGCAGGACGACAGGCAAGGTGGCACCCCGGGACAAAGGTGTCGCCTTGCCTGTGGCCGGTGATTGTGATCGTGATCAGAATGTAAGGCTTCAGGCAAGGTAACACCCCGGGTCCCAGGAGCCGCCTTGCATTCGTCCCATGATAGAGATAGGAAAGCCGGACCACAGGCAAGGTCGCAACCCGGGTCCCAGGAGCCCCTTGCCTGTAGCTCATGATGGTGATTTGAAAGCCAGACCACAGGCAAGGTGGCATCCTGGGACCCAGGAGGTGCCTGGCCTGCAGCCATGATGGTGATCTTGATCTTGATCTGAAAGCAGGACCACAGGCACGGCGGCACCCCAGGACCCATCAGCCTTCTTGCCTGTGGCCCCTGATCATGATCTTGATCAGAAAGCTGAGCTGAATGTCAGGCAGAACCCTGGGTCCCAGGAGCCGCCTTGCCTGTGGCCCATGATCGTGATTTGAAAGCTGGACCACAGGCAAGGTGGCACCCCGGGACAAATGGGCCGCCTTGCTTGGGCCTGTGGTCGTGATCTTGATTGGAATGTAAGGCCGCAGCAAGGCAACACCCTGGGTCAAAGGAGCCTCCTTGCCTGAATCAAGTGATTGTGATGGGAAAGCTGGACCACAGGCAAGGTGGCACCGAGGGACACAGGAGCAGGCTTGCCTGTAGCCCATGATGATGATTGCAGTCGGAAAGCCAGGATGCAGGCACCCTGGGTCCCAAGAGCCGCCTTGCCTGTGGTCCATGATCGTGATTTGAAAGCCTGAACACAGGCAAGGTGGCAGCCCAGGACAAAGGGGCCTCCTTGCCTGTGGCCTGTGATCGTGATCGTGATTGGAAAGTAAGGCCTCAGGCAAGGCAACACCCTGGTTCCCAGGATCCGCCTTGCCTGCGTCCCGTGTTTGAGATAGAAAAGCCAGACCACAGGCAACGTGGCACCCGGGGTACCAGGAGCCGCCTTGCCTATGGCCCTTGATGGTTATTTGAAAGCCGGACAACAGACAAGGCGGCACCCTGGGACCCAGGAGCTGCCTTGCCTGCAGCCCCTGATAGTGATTTGTAAGCCGGGTCGCAGACAAGGGGTGCCCCAAAGACCAAGGAGCCACCTTGCCTGTGGCTTTTGATTAAGATCTAGATCAGAAAGGAGGACAACAGGCAAGTCAGCTCCTGGGCATAAGGGTGCCACAGTGCCTGTGGCCCATGACTGAGATCAGAAAGCAGGACCACAGGCAAGGTGGCACACCAGGAAAAAGGTGCCGCCTTGCCTGCGGCCAGTGATTGTGATCATGATCAGAATGTAAGGCTTCAGGCAAGGTAACACCCCGGGTCCCAGGAGCTGCCTTGCATTGGTCCCATGATAGAGATAGGAAAGCCGGACCACAGGAAAGGTGGCACCCCGGGTCCCAGGAGCCGCCTTGCCTGTGGCCCATGATGGTGATTTGAAAGCCGGACCATAGGGTAGGTGGCACCCCGGGACAAAGGTGCCGCCTTAACTGCGGCCCGTGATTGAGATAGGAAAGCTGGAATAGAGGCAAGGTGGCACCCCGGGTCCCGAGAGCCTTCTAGGCTGTGGCCCATGATGGTGATTTGAATGACGGACCACAGGCAAGGTGGCAACCCGGCACCCAGGAGGTGCCTTGCCTGCTGCCATGATCATGATCTTGATCATGATCTGAAAGCAGGACCACAGGCACGGCGGCACCCCAGGACCCAATAGCCAATTTGCCTGTGGCCCATGATCATGATCATAATCAGAAAGCTGAGCTGAAGGTCAGGCAGAACCCTGGGTCCCAGGGGCCGCCTTGCCTGCGGCCCGTGATCATGATTTGAAAGCCGGACCACAGGCAAGGTGGCACCCCGGGACAAAGGGGCCGCCTTGCCTGGGGCCTGTGATCGTGATCTTGATTGGAAAGTAAGGCCTCAGGCAAGGCAACACCCTGGTTCCCAGGAGCCGCCTTGCCTGCGTCCCGTGTTTGAGATAGGAAAGCCAGACCACAGGCAACGTGGCACCCGGGGTACCAGGAGCCGCCTTGCCTGTGGCCCTTGATGGTTATTTGAAAGCCGGACCACAGACAAGGCGGCACCCCGGGACCCAGGACCTGCTGTGCCTTCAGCCGTGATCGAGATCATGAACGTGATTTAAAAGCAGTACCACAGGCTAGGGGGCACCCAGGGACACAAGGGAGCCGGTGATCTTGATCATGCTCAGAGGGCCGGCCTCAGGCACTGCGCCACACCGAGACCCAGGAGCTGCCTTGCCTCTGGCCCATGATAATGATAGTGATCTGAAAGCCTGGCCTCAGGCATGGGGGCACCCCGGGACCCAAAAGCCGCCTTGCCTGTGGCCCATGATTGTGATTTAGAAGCCGGGCTTCTGCCAAGGGGGTACCCCAGGACCCAGGAGCTGCTCTGCCTGCAGCCCGTGATTGAGATTGGAATGCATGACCACAGGCAAGGCGGAACCCCGGGACCCAGGAGCTGCCTTGCCTGTGGCCCTTGATGGTTATTTCAAAGCCAGACCACAGACAAGGCTGTACCGCGGGACCCAGGATCTGCAGTGCCTGCAGCCATTTTCGAGTTCATGAGCGTGATTTAAAAGCAGGACCACAGGCAAGGGGTCAGCCAGGGACACAAGGGAACCCGTGATCTTGATCATGCTCAGAGGGCCGGCCTCAGTCACTGCGCCACACCCGGACCCAGGAACAGCCTCGCCTCTAGCCCATTATCATGATCGTGATCTGAAAGCCTGGCCTCAGGCATGGGGCACCCCAGGTCCCAGGAGCTACCTTGCCTGTGGCCCATGATTGTGATTTAGATGCCAGGCTTCAGGCATGGGGGCACGCCACGACCCAGGAGCCGCTGTGCCTGCAGCCCGTGATTGAGATTGGAATGGACGACCACAGGCAAGGCGGAACTCCGGGACCCAGGAGCTGCCTTGCCTGCAGCCCCTGATAGTGATTTGAAAGCCGGGTCGCAGACAAGGGGTGCCCCAAAGACCAAAGAGCCACCTTGCCTGTGGATTGTGATTAAGATAGAGATCAGAAAGGAGGAACACAAGCAAGTCAACTCATGGGCGCGAGGGTGCCACCCTGCCTGTGGCCCGTGATTGAGATCGGAAAGCCGGACCACCGGCAAGGTGGCAATCCGGGTTCCAGGAGCCGCCTTGCCTGAGGCCCACGATCGTGATTTGAAAGCCAGACCATAGGGTAGGTGGCACCCCGGGACAAAGGTGCCGCCTTAACTGCGGCCCATGATGGAGATAGGAAAGCCGGACAAGAGGCAAGGTGGCACCCCAGGTCCCGAGAGCCGTCTAGCCTGTGGCCCATGATGGTGATTTGAATGACGGACCACAGGCAAGGTGGCAACCCGGCACCCAGGAGGTGCCTTGCCTGCTGCCACGATCGTGATCTTGATCATGATCTGAAAGTAGGACCACAGGCACCCCAGGACCCATCAGCCAACTTGCCTGTGGCCCATAATCATGATCATGATCAGAAAGCTGAACTGAAGGTCAGGCAGAACCCTGGGTCCCAGGAGCCGCCTTGCCTGAGGCCCATGATCATGATTTGAAAGCCGGACCACAGGCAAGGTGGCACCCCGGGACAAAGGGGCCGCCTTGCCTGGGGCCTGTGATCGTGATCTTGATTGGAAAGTAAGGCCTCAGGCAAGGCAACACCCTGGTTCCCAGGAGCCGCCTTGCCTGCGTCCCGTGTTTGAGATAGGAAAGCCGGACCACAGGCAACGTGGCACCCGGGGTACCAGGAGCCGCCTTGCCTGTGGCCCTTGATGATTATTTGAAAGCCAGACCACAGACAAGGCGGCACCCCGGGACCCAGGAGCTGCTGTGCCTGCAGCCCTGATCGAGATCATCCTCGTGATTTAAAAGCAGGACCACAGGCTAGGAGGCACCCAGGGACACAAGGGAGCCGGTGATCGTGATCATGCTCAGAGGGCCGGCCTCAGGCACTGCGCCACACCGAGACCCAGGAGCTGCCATGCCTCTGGCCCATGATAATGATCATGATCTGAAAGCCTGGCCTCAGGCATGGGGGCACCCCGGGACCCAGGAGCCGCCTTGCCTGTGGCCCATGATTGTGATTTAGAAGCCGGGCTTCTGCCAAGGGGGCACCCCAGGACCCAGGAGCTGCTGTGCCTGCAGCCCGTGATTGAGATTGGAATTCATGACCACAGGCTAGGCGGAACCCCGGGACCCAGGAGCTGCCTTGCCTGCAGCGCCTGATAGTGATTTGTAAGCCGGGTCGCAGACAAGGGGTGCCCCAAAGACCAAGGAGCCACCTTGCCTGTGGCTTGTGATTAAGATCAAGATCAGAAAGGAGGACCGCAGGCAAGTCAGCTCCTGGGCATAAGGGTGCCACAGTGCCTGTGCCCATGACTGAGATCAGAGAGCAGGACGACAGGCAAGGTGGCACCCCGGGACAAAGGTGTCGCCTTGCCTGTGGCCGGTGATTGTGATCGTGATCAGAATGTAAGGCTTCAGGCAAGGTAACACCCCGGGTCCCAGGAGCCGCCTTGCATTCGTCCCATGATAGAGATAGGAAAGCCGGACCACAGGCAAGGTCGCAACCCGGGTCCCAGGAGCCCCTTGCCTGTAGCTCATGATGGTGATTTGAAAGCCAGACCACAGGCAAGGTGGCATCCTGGGACCCAGGAGGTGCCTGGCCTGCAGCCATGATGGTGATCTTGATCTTGATCTGAAAGCAGGACCACAGGCACGGCGGCACCCCAGGACCCATCAGCCTTCTTGCCTGTGGCCCCTGATCATGATCTTGATCAGAAAGCTGAGCTGAATGTCAGGCAGAACCCTGGGTCCCAGGAGCCGCCTTGCCTGTGGCCCATGATCGTGATTTGAAAGCTGGACCACAGGCAAGGTGGCACCCCGGGACAAATGGGCCGCCTTGCTTGGGCCTGTGGTCGTGATCTTGATTGGAATGTAAGGCCGCAGCAAGGCAACACCCTGGGTCAAAGGAGCCTCCTTGCCTGAATCAAGTGATTGTGATGGGAAAGCTGGACCACAGGCAAGGTGGCACCGAGGGACACAGGAGCAGGCTTGCCTGTAGCCCATGATGATGATTGCAGTCGGAAAGCCAGGATGCAGGCACCCTGGGTCCCAAGAGCCGCCTTGCCTGTGGTCCATGATCGTGATTTGAAAGCCTGAACACAGGCAAGGTGGCAGCCCAGGACAAAGGGGCCTCCTTGCCTGTGGCCTGTGATCGTGATCGTGATTGGAAAGTAAGGCCTCAGGCAAGGCAACACCCTGGTTCCCAGGATCCGCCTTGCCTGCGTCCCGTGTTTGAGATAGAAAAGCCAGACCACAGGCAACGTGGCACCCGGGGTACCAGGAGCCGCCTTGCCTATGGCCCTTGATGGTTATTTGAAAGCCGGACAACAGACAAGGCGGCACCCTGGGACCCAGGAGCTGCCTTGCCTGCAGCCCCTGATAGTGATTTGTAAGCCGGGTCGCAGACAAGGGGTGCCCCAAAGACCAAGGAGCCACCTTGCCTGTGGCTTTTGATTAAGATCTAGATCAGAAAGGAGGACAACAGGCAAGTCAGCTCCTGGGCATAAGGGTGCCACAGTGCCTGTGGCCCATGACTGAGATCAGAAAGCAGGACCACAGGCAAGGTGGCACACCGGGAAAAAGGTGCCGCCTTGCCTGCGGCCAGTGATTGTGATCATGATCAGAATGTAAGGCTTCAGGCAAGGTAACACCCCGGGTCCCAGGAGCTGCCTTGCATTGGTCCCATGATAGAGATAGGAAAGCCGGACCACAGGAAAGGTGGCACCCCGGGTCCCAGGAGCCGCCTTGCCTGTGGCCCATGATGGTGATTTGAAAGCCGGACCATAGGGTAGGTGGCACCCCGGGACAAAGGTGCCGCCTTAACTGCGGCCCGTGATTGAGATAGGAAAGCTGGAATAGAGGCAAGGTGGCACCCCGGGTCCCGAGAGCCTTCTAGGCTGTGGCCCATGATGGTGATTTGAATGACGGACCACAGGCAAGGTGGCAACCCGGCACCCAGGAGGTGCCTTGCCTGCTGCCATGATGGTGATCTTGATCATGATCTGAAAGTAGGACCACAGACACGGCGGCACCCCAGGACCCACCATCCAACTTGCCTGTGGCCCATGATCATGATCATGATCAGAAAGCTGAGCTGAAGTTCAGGCAGAACCCTGGGTCCAAGGAGCCGCCTTGCCTGCGGCCCATGATCATGATTTGAAAGCCGGACCACAGGCAAGGTGGCACCCCGGGACAAAGGGGCCGCCTTGCCTGGGGCCTGTGATCGTGATCTTGATTGGAAAGTAAGGCCTCAGGCAAGGCAACACCCTGGTTCTCAGGAGCAGCCTTGCCTGCGTCCCGTGTTTGAGATAGGAAAGCCAGACCACAGGCAACGTGGCACCCGGGGTACCAGGAGCCGCCTTGCCTGTGGCCCTTGATGGTTATTTGAAAGCCGGACCACAGGCAAGGCAGAACCCCGGGACCCATGAAATGCCTTGCCTGCAGCTCATGATAATGATTTGAAAGCCAGGTTGCAGACAAGGGGTGCCCCCAGACCAAAGAGCCACATTGCCTGTGGATTGTGATTAAGATCGAGATCAGAAAGGAGGACCACAGGCAAGTCAGCACATGGGCACGATGGTGCCACCCTGCCTGTGGCCCGTGCTTGAGATAGGAAAGCCGGACCACAGGCAACGTGGCACCCGGGGTACCAGGAGCCGCCTTGCCTGTGGCCCTTGATGATTATTTGAAAGCCAGACCACAGACAAGGCGGCACCCCGGGACCCAGGAGCTGCTGTGCCTGCAGCCGTGATCGAGATCATGAACGTGATTTAAAAGCAGGACCACAGGCTAGGGGGCACCCAGGGACACAAGGGAGCCGGTGATCGTGATCATGCTCAGAGGGCCGGCCTCAGGCACTGCGCCACACCGAGACCCAGGAGCTGCCGTGCCTCTGGCCCATGATAATGATCATGATCTGAAAGCCTGGCCTCAGGCATGGGGGCACCCCGGAACCCAGGAGCCGCCTTGCCTGTGGCCCATGATTGTGATTTAGAAGCCGGGCTTCTGCCATGGGGGCACCCCAGGACCCAGGAGCTGCTGTGCCTGCAGCCCGTGATTGAGATTGGAATTCATGACCACAGGCAAGGCGGAACCCCGGGACCCAGGAGCTGCCTTGCCTGCAGCGCCTGATAGTGATTTGTAAGCCGGGTCGCTGACAAGGGGTGCCCCAAAGACCAAGGAGCCACCTTGCCTGTGGCTTTTGATTAAGATCAAAATCAGAAAGGAGGACCTCAGGCAAGTCAGCTCCTGGGCATAAGGGTGCCACCGTGGCTGTGGCCCATGACTGAGATCAGAAAGGAGGACCACAGGCAAGGTGGCACCCCGGGAAAAAGGTGCCGCCTTGCCTGCGGCCAGTGATTGTGATCGTGATCAGAATGTAAGGCTTCAGGCAAGGTAACACCCCGGGTCCCAGGAGCCGCCTTGCATTCGTCCCATGATAGAGATAGGAAAGCCGGACCACAGGCAAGGTCGCACCCCGGGTCCCAGGAGCCCCTTGCCTGTGGCTCATGATGGTGATTTGAAAGCCAGACCACAGGCAAGGTGGCATCCTGGGACCCAGGAGGTGCCTGGCCTGCAGCCATGATGGTGATCTTGATCTTGATCTGAAAGCAGGACCACAGGCACGGCGGCACCCCAGGACCCATCAGCCTTCTTGCCTGTGGCCCCTGATCATGATCTTGATCAGAAAGCTGAGCTGAATGTCAGGCAGAACCCTGGGTCCCAGGAGCCGCCTTGCCTGTGGCCCATGATCGTGATTTGAAAGCTGGACCACAGGCAAGGTGGCACCCCGGGACAAATGGGCCGCCTTGCTTGGGCCTGTGGTCGTGATGTTGATTGGAAAATAAGGCCGCAGCAAGGCAACACCCTGGGTCAAAGGAGCCTCCTTGCCTGAATCAAGTGATTGAGATGGGAAAGCTGGACCACAGGCAAGGTGACACCGAGGGACACAGGAGCAGGCTTGCCTGTGGCCCATGATGATAGCAGTCAGAAAGCCAGGATGCAGGCAGCCTGGGTCCCAGGAGCCACCTTGCCTGTGGGCCATGAAAGTGATTTGAAAGCCTGACAACAGGCAAGGTGGCACCCCAGGACAAAGGGGCTGCCTTGCCTGTGGCCTGTGATCATGATCTTGATTGGAAAGTAAGGCTTCGGGCAAGGTAGCACCCTGGGTCCCAGGAGACGCCTTGCCTGTGTCCTGTGGTTGAGATAGGATAGCAGGACCACCGGGTTCTCAGGACCCGCCTTGTCTGTGGCCCTTGATGGTTATTAGAAAGCCGGACCACAGACAAGGTGGCACCCCGGGACCCAGGATCTGCCGTGCATGCAGCCATAATCGAGATCATCATCGTGATTTAAAAGCAGGACCACAGGCTAGGGGGCACCCAGGGAACAAGGGAGCCGGTGATCTTGATCATGCTCAGAGGGCCGGCCTCAGGCAGTGCGCCACACCGAGACCCAGGAGCTGCCTTGCCTCTGGCCCATGATAATGATCGTGATCTGAAAGCCTGGCCTCAGGCATGGGGGCACCCTGGGACCCAGGAGCTGCCTTGCCTGTGGCCCATGATTGTGATTTAGAAGCCGGGCTTCTGCCAAGTGGGCACCCAGGACCCAGGAGATGCTGTGCCTGCAACCCGTGATTGAGATTGGAATGCATGACCACAGGCAAGGCAGAACCCCGGGACCCAGGAGCTGCCTTGCCTGCAGCCCCTGATAGTGATTTGTAAGCCGGGTCGCAGACAAGGGGTGCCCCAAATACCAAGGAGCCACCTTGCCTGTGGCTTTTGATTAAGATCAAGATCAGAAAGGAGGACCGCAGGCAAGTCAGCTCCTGGGCATAAGGGTGCCACAGTGCCTGTGGCCCATGACTGAGATCAGAAAGCAGGACGACAGGCAAGGTGGCACACCGGGAAAAAGGTGCCCCCTTGCCTGCGGCCAGTGATTGTGATCATGATCAGAATGTAAGGCTTCAGGCAAGGTAACACCCCGGGTCCCAGGAGCTGCCTTGCATTGGTCCCATGATAGAGATAGGAAAGCCGGACCACAGGAAAGGTGGCACCCCGGGTCCCGGGAGCCGCCTTGCCTGTGGCCCATGATGGTGATTTGAAAGCCGGACCATAGGGTAGGTGGCACCCCGGGACAAAGGTGCCGCCTTAACTGCGGCCCGTGATTGAGATAGGAAAGCTGGAATAGAGGCAAGGTGGCACCCCGGGTCCCGAGAGCCTTCTAGGCTGTGGCCCATGATGGTGATTTGAATGACGGACCACAGGCAAGGTGGCAACCCGGAACCCAGGAGGTGCCTTGCCTGCTGCCATGATGGTGATCTTGATCATGATCTGAAAGTAGGACCACAGGCACGGCGGCACCCCAGGACCCACCATCCAACTTGCCTGTGGCCCATGATCATGATCATGATCAGAAAGCTGAATTGAAGGTCAGGCAGAACCCTGGGTCCCAGGAGCCGCCTTGCCTGCGGCCCATGATCATGATTTGAAAGCCGGACCACAGGCAAGGTGGCACCCCGGGACATAGGGGTCGCCTTGCCTGGGGCCTGTGATCGTGATCTTGATTGGAAAGTAAGGCCTCAGGCAAGGCAACACCCTGGTTCCCAGGAGCCGCCTTGCCTGTGTCCCCTGTTTGAGATAGGAAAGCCGGACCACAGGCAACGTGGCACCCGGGGTACCAGGAGCCGCCTTGCCTGTGGCCCTTGATGGTTATTTGAAAGCCGGACCACAGACAAGGCGGCACCCCGGGACCCAGGACCTGCTGTGCCTTCAGCCGTGATCGAGATCATGAACGTGATTTAAAAGCAGGACCACAGGCTAGGGGGCACCCAGGGACACAAGGGAGCCGGTGATCTTGATCATGCTCCGAGGGCCGGCCTCAGGCACTGCGCCACACCGAGACCCAGGAGCTGCCTTGCCTCTGGCCCATGATAATTATCGTGATCTGAAAGCCTGGCCTCAGTCATGGGGGCACCCCGGGACCCAGGAGCCGCCTTGCCTTTGGCCCATGATTGTGATTTAGAAGCCGGGCTTCTGCCAAGGGGGCACCCCAGGACCCAGGAGCTGCCTTGCCTGCAGCCCCTGATAGTGATTTGTAAGCCGGGTCGCAGACAAGGGGTGCCCCAAAGACCAAGGAGCCACCTTGCCTGTGGCTTTTGATTAAGATCAAGATCATAAAGGAGGACCGCAGGCAAGTCAGCTCCTGGGCATAAGGGTGCCACAGTGCCTGTGGCCCATGACTGAGATCAGAAAGCAGGACGACAGGCAAGGTGGCACCCCGGGACAAAGGTGCCGCCTTGCCTGCGGCCAGTGATTGTGATCATGATCAGAATGTAAGGCTTCAGGCAAGGTAACACCCCGGGTCCCAGGAGCCGCCTTGCATTGGTCCCATGATAGAGATAGGAAAGCCGGACCACAGGAAAGGTGGCACCCCGGGTCCCGGGAGCCGCCTTGCCTGTGGCCCATGATGGTGATTTGAAAGCCGGACCACAGGCAAGGTGGCATCCTGGGACCCAGGAGGTGCCTGGCCTGCAGCCATGATGGTGATCTTGATCTTGATCTGAAAGCAGGACCACAGGCCCGGCGGCACCCCAGCACCCATCAGCCTTCTTGCCTGTGGACCCTGATCATGATCTTGATCAGAAAGCTGAGCTGAATGTCAGGCAGAACCCTGGGTCCCAGGAGCCACATTTCCTGTGGCCCATGATCGTGATTTGACAGCTGGACCACGGGCAAGGTGGCACCCCGGGACAAATGGGCCGCCTTGCTTGGGCCTGTGGTCGTGATCTGTATTAGAATGTAAGGCCGCAGCAAGGCAACACCCTGGGTCAAAGGAGCCTCCTTGCCTGAATCAAGTGATTGAGATGGGAAAGCTGGACCACAGGCAAGGTGACACCGAGGGACACAGGAGCAGGCTTGCCTGTGGCCCATGATGATTGCAGTCAGAAAGCCAGGATGCAGGCAGCCTGGGTCCCAAGAGCCACCTTGCCTGTGGGCCATGATAGTGATTTGAAAACCTGACCACAGGCAAGGTGGCACCCCAGGATAAAGGGGCTGCCTTGCCTGTGGCCTGTGATCGTGATTATGATTGGAAAGTAAGGCCTCAGGCAAGGCAGCACTCTGGGTCCCAGGCGACGCCTTGCCTGTGGCCCATGATAGTGATTTGAAAGCCTGACAACAGGCAAGGTGGCACCCCAGGACAAAGGGGCCGCCTTGCCTGTGGCCTGTGATCATGATCGTGATCGGAAAGTAAGGCTTCGGGCAAGGTAGCACCCTGGGTCCCAGGAAACGCCTTGCCTGTGTCCTGTGGTTGAGATAGGATAGCAGGACCACCGGGTTCTCAGGACCCGCCTTGTCTGTGGCCCTTGATGGTTATTAGAAAGCCGGACCACAGACAAGGTGGCACCCCGGGACCCAGGATCTGCCGTGCATGCAGCCATAATCGAGATCATCATCGTGATTTAAAAGCAGGACCACAGGCAAGGGAGCACCCAGGGACACAATGCAGCCCGTGATCATGATCATGCTCAGAGGGCCGGCCTAAGGCACTGCCCCACACCGAGACCCAGGAGCCGCCTTGCCTCTGCCCCATGATCATGATCGTGATCTGAATGCCTGGCCTCAGGCATGGGGGCACCCAAGGTCCCAGGAGCCGCCTTGCCTGTGGCACATGATTGTGATTTAGAAGCCGGGTTTCTGCCAAGGGGGCACCCCCGGGCCCAGGAGCCGCTGTGCCCCCAGCCAGTGATTGAGATTGGAAAGCATGACCACAGGCAAGGCGGAACCCCGGGACCCAGGAGCTGCCTTGCCTGCAGCCCCTGATAGTGATTTGAAACCCGGGTCGCAGACAAGGGGTGCCCCAAAGACCAAGGAACCACCTTGCCTGTGGCTTTTGATTAAGATCAAAATCAGAAAGGAGGACCGCAGGCAAGTCAGCTCCTGGGCATAAGGGTGCCACCGTGGCTGTGGCCCATGACTGAGATCAGAAAGCAGGACGACAGGCAAGGTGGCACCCCGGGACAAAGGTGCCGCCTTGCCTGCGGCCAGTGATTGTGATCATGATCAGAATGTAAGGCTTCAGGCAAGGTAACACCCCGGGTCCCAGGAGCTGCCTTGCATTGGTCCCATGATAGAGATAGGAAAGCCGGACCACAGGAAAGGTGGCACCCCGGGTCCCGGGAGCCGCCTTGCCTGTGGCCCATGATGGTGATTTGAAAGCCGGACCACAGGCAAGGTGGCATCCTGGGACCCAGGAGGTGCCTGGCCTGCAGCCATGATGGTGATCTTGATCTTGATCTGAAAGCAGGACCACAGGCCCGGCGGCACCCCAGCACCCATCAGCCTTCTTGCCTGTGGACCCTGATCATGATCTTGATCAGAAAGCTGAGCTGAATGTCAGGCAGAACCCTGGGTCCCAGGAGCCACATTTCCTGTGGCCCATGATCGTGATTTGACAGCTGGACCACGGGCAAGGTGGCACCCCGGGACAAATGGGCCGCCTTGCTTGGGCCTGTGGTCGTGATCTGTATTAGAATGTAAGGCCGCAGCAAGGCAACACCCTGGGTCAAAGGAGCCTCCTTGCCTGAATCAAGTGATTGAGATGGGAAAGCTGGACCACAGGCAAGGTGACACCGAGGGACACAGGAGCAGGCTTGCCTGTGGCCCATGATGATTGCAGTCAGAAAGCCAGGATGCAGGCAGCCTGGGTCCCAAGAGCCACCTTGCCTGTGGGCCATGATAGTGATTTGAAAACCTGACCACAGGCAAGGTGGCACCCCAGGATAAAGGGGCTGCCTTGCCTGTGGCCTGTGATCGTGATTATGATTGGAAAGTAAGGCCTCAGGCAAGGCAGCACTCTGGGTCCCAGGCGACGCCTTGCCTGTGGCCCATGATAGTGATTTGAAAGCCTGACAACAGGCAAGGTGGCACCCCAGGACAAAGGGGCCGCCTTGCCTGTGGCCTGTGATCATGATCGTGATCGGAAAGTAAGGCTTCGGGCAAGGTAGCACCCTGGGTCCCAGGAAACGCCTTGCCTGTGTCCTGTGGTTGAGATAGGAAAGCAGGACCACCGGGTTCTCAGGACCCGCCTTGTCTGTGGCCCTTGATGGTTATTAGAAAGCCGGACCACAGACAAGGTGGCACCCCGGGACCCAGGATCTGCCGTGCATGCAGCCATAATCGAGTTCATGATCGTGTTTTAAAATCAGGACCACAGGCATGGGAGCACCCAGGGACACAATGCAGCCCGTGATCATGATCATGATCAGAGGGCGGGCCTAAGGCACTGCGCAACACCCGGACAAGGAGCCGCCTTGCCTCTAGCCCATTATCATGACCGTGATCTGAAAGCCTGGCCTCAGGCATGGGGCACCCCGGGTCCCAGGAGCCGCCTTGCTTGTGACCCATGATTGTGATTTAGAAGCCGGGCTTCAGGCAAGGGGGCACGCCACAAACAAGGAGCCACTGTGCCTGCAGCCCATGATTGAGATTGGAATGCATGACCACAGGCAAGGCGGAACCCTGGGACCCAGGAAATGCCTTGCCTGCAGCGCATGATAGTGATTTGAAAGCCAGGTTGCAGACAAGGGGTGCCCCCAGAACAAAGA
This sequence comes from Myotis yumanensis, assembly GCF_028538775.1. Lineage (NCBI taxonomy): Eukaryota > Metazoa > Chordata > Mammalia > Chiroptera > Vespertilionidae > Myotis > Myotis yumanensis. The sequence goes on from NW_027223752.1 coordinate 136,913,256, forward strand.
GCCACATTGCCTGTGGATTGTGATTAAGATCGAGATCAGAAAGGAGGACCACAGGCAAGTCAGCTCATGGGCACGAGGGTGCCCCCCTGCCTGTGGTCTGTGATTGAGATGGGAAAGCCGGACTACGGACAAGGTGGCAATCCGGATCCCAGGAGCCGCCTTGCCTATGGCCCACGATCGTGATTTGAAAGCCGGACCATAGGATAGGTGGCACCCCGGGACAAAGGTGCCGCCTTAACTGTGGCCTGTGATTGAGATAGGAAAGCAGAACAAGAGGCAAGGTGGCACCCCGGGTCCCGAGAGCCGTCTAGGCTGTGGGCCATGATGGTGATTTGAATGACGGACCACAGGCAAGGTGTCAAACCCGGCACCCAGGAGGTGCCTTGCCTGCTGCCATGATTGTGATCTTGATCATGATCTGAAAGTAGGACCACAGGCACGGCGGCACCCCAGGACCCACCAGCCAACTTGCCTGTGGCCCATGATCATGATCATGATCAGAAAGCTGAGCTGAAGGTCAGGCAGAACCCTGGGTCCCAGGGGCCGCCTTGCCTGCGGCCCATGATCATGATTTGAAAGCCGGACCACAGGCAAGGTGGCACCCCGGGACAAAGGGGCCGCCTTGCCTGGGGCCTGTGATCGTGATCTTGATTGGAAAGTAAGGCCTCAGGCAAGGCAACACCCTGGTTCCCAGGAGCCGCCTTGCCTGTGTCCCCTGTTTGAGATAGGAAAGCCGGACCACAGGCAACGTGGCACCCGGGGTACCAGGAGCCGCCTTGCCTGTGGCCCTTGATGATTATTTGAAAGCCAGACCACAGAAAAGGCGGCACCCCGGGACCCAGGAGCTGCTGTGCCTGCAGCCGTGATCTAGATCATCCTCGTGATTTAAAAGCAGGACCACAGGCTGGGGGGCACCCAGGGACACAAGAGAGCCGGTGATCGTGATCATGCTCAGAGGGCCGGCCTCAGGCACTGCGCCACACCGAGACCCAGGAGCTGCCTTGCCTCTGGCCCATGATAATGATCATGATCTGAAAGCCTGGCCTCAGGCATCGGGGCACCCCTGATCCCAGGAGCCGCCTTGCCTTTGGCCCATGATTGTGATTTAGAAGCCGGGCTTCTGCCAAGGGGGCACCCCAGGACCCAGGAGCTGCTGTGCCTGCAGCCCGTGATTGAGATTGGAATGCATGACCACAGGCAAGGCGGCACCCTGGGACCCAGGAGCTGCCTTGCCTGCAGCCCCTGATAGTGATTTGTAAGCCGGGTCGCAGACAAGGGGTGCCCCAAAGACCAAGGAGCTACCTTGCCTGTGGCTTTTGATTAAGATCAAGATCATAAAGGAGGACCGCAGGCAAGTCAGCTCCTGGGCATAAGGGTGCCACCGTGGCTGTGGCCCATGACTGAGATCAGAAAGGAGGACCACAGGCAAAGTGGCACCCCGGGACAAAGGTGCCGCCTTGCCTGCGGCCAGTGATTGTGATCGTGATCAGAAAGTAAGGCCTCAGGCAAGGTAACAACCTGGGTCCCAGGAGCCGCCTTGCATTCGTCCCGTGATTGAGATAGGAAAGCAGGACCACAGGCAAGGTGGCATCCCGGGACCCAGGAGGTGACTGGCCTGCAGCCATGATGGTAATCTTGATCTTGATCTGAAAGCAGGACCACAGGTACAGCGGCACCCCAGGACCCATCAGCCTTCTTGCCTGTGGACCCTGATCATGATCATGATCAGAAAGCTGAGCTGAATGTCAGGCAGAACCCTGGGTTCCAGGAGCCGCCTTGCCTGTGGCCCATGATCATCATTTGAAAGCTGGACCACAGGCAAGGTGACACCCCGGGACAAATGGGCCGCCTTGCTTGGGCCTGTGGTCGTGATCTGTATTGGAATCTAAGGCCGCAGCAAGGCAATACCGTGGTCAAAGGACCCTCCTTGCCTGAATCAAGTGATTGAGATGGGAAAGCTGGCCACAGGCTAGGTGGCACCTAGGGCCACAGGAGCAGGCTTGCCTGTGGCCCAAGATGATGATTGCAATCGGAAAGCCGGGATGCAGGCACCCTGGGTCCCAGGAGCCGCCTTGCCTGTGGCCCTTGATGGTTATTTCAAAGCCAGACCACAGACAAGGCGGCACCACGGGTCCCAGGATCTGACGTGCCTACAGCCATAATCGAGTTCATGATCGTGTTTTAAAATCAGGACCACAGGCATGGGGGCACCCAGGGACACAAGGGAGCCAGTGATCGTGATCATGATCAGAGGGCGGGCCTAAGGCACTGCGCAACACCCGGACAAGGAGCCGCCTTGCCTCTAGCCCATTATCATGACCGTGATCTGAAAGCCTGGCCTCAGGCATGGGGCACCCCGGGTCCCAGGAGCCGCCTTGCTTGTGACCCATGATTGTGATTTAGAAGCCGGGCTTCAGGCAAGGGGGCACGCCACAAACAAGGAGCCACTGTGCCTGCAGCCCATGATTGAGATTGGAATGCATGACCACAGGCAAGGCGGAACCCTGGGACCCAGGAAATGCCTTGCCTGCAGCGCATGATAGTGATTTGAAAGCCAGGTTGCAGACAAGGGGTGCCCCCAGAACAAAGAGCCACATTGCCTGTGGATTGTGATTAAGATCGAGATCAGAAAGGAGGACCACAGGCAAGTCAGCTCATGGGCACGAGGGTGCCCCCCTGCCTGTGGTCTGTGATTGAGATGGGAAAGCCGGACTACGGACAAGGTGGCAATCCGGATCCCAGGAGCCGCCTTGCCTATGGCCCACGATCGTGATTTGAAAGCCGGACCATAGGATAGGTGGCACCCCGGGACAAAGGTGCCGCCTTAACTGTGGCCTGTGATTGAGATAGGAAAGCAGAACAAGAGGCAAGGTGGCACCCCGGGTCCCGAGAGCCGTCTAGGCTGTGGGCCATGATGGTGATTTGAATGACGGACCACAGGCAAGGTGGCAAACCCGGCACCCAGGAGGTGCCTTGCCTGCTGCCATGATTGTGATCTTGATCATGATCTGAAAGTAGGACCACAGGCACGGCGGCACCCCAGGACCCACCAGCCAACTTGCCTGTGGCCCATGATCATGATCATGATCAGAAAGCTGAGCTGAAGGTCAGGCAGAACCCTGGGTCCCAGGGGCCGCCTTGCCTGCGGCCCATGATCATGATTTGAAAGCCGGACCACAGGCAAGGTGGCACCCCGGGACAAAGGGGCCGCCTTGCCTGGGGCCTGTGATCGTGATCTTGATTGGAAAGTAAGGCCTCAGGCAAGGCAACACCCTGGTTCCCAGGAGCCGCCTTGCCTGTGTCCCCTGTTTGAGATAGGAAAGCCGGACCACAGGCAACGTGGCACCCGGGGTACCAGGAGCCGCCTTGCCTGTGGCCCTTGATGATTATTTGAAAGCCAGACCACAGAAAAGGCGGCACCCCGGGACCCAGGAGCTGCTGTGCCTGCAGCCGTGATCTAGATCATCCTCGTGATTTAAAAGCAGGACCACAGGCTGGGGGGCACCCAGGGACACAAGAGAGCCGGTGATCGTGATCATGCTCAGAGGGCCGGCCTCAGGCACTGCGCCACACCGAGACCCAGGAGCTGCCTTGCCTCTGGCCCATGATAATGATCATGATCTGAAAGCCTGGCCTCAGGCATCGGGGCACCCCTGATCCCAGGAGCCGCCTTGCCTTTGGCCCATGATTGTGATTTAGAAGCCGGGCTTCTGCCAAGGGGGCACCCCAGGACCCAGGAGCTGCTGTGCCTGCAGCCCGTGATTGAGATTGGAATGCATGACCACAGGCAAGGCGGCACCCTGGGACCCAGGAGCTGCCTTGCCTGCAGCCCCTGATAGTGATTTGTAAGCCGGGTCGCAGACAAGGGGTGCCCCAAAGACCAAGGAGCTACCTTGCCTGTGGCTTTTGATTAAGATCAAGATCATAAAGGAGGACCGCAGGCAAGTCAGCTCCTGGGCATAAGGGTGCCACCGTGGCTGTGGCCCATGACTGAGATCAGAAAGGAGGACCACAGGCAAAGTGGCACCCCGGGACAAAGGTGCCGCCTTGCCTGCGGCCAGTGATTGTGATCGTGATCAGAAAGTAAGGCCTCAGGCAAGGTAACAACCTGGGTCCCAGGAGCCGCCTTGCATTCGTCCCGTGATTGAGATAGGAAAGCAGGACCACAGGCAAGGTGGCATCCCGGGACCCAGGAGGTGACTGGCCTGCAGCCATGATGGTAATCTTGATCTTGATCTGAAAGCAGGACCACAGGTACAGCGGCACCCCAGGACCCATCAGCCTTCTTGCCTGTGGACCCTGATCATGATCATGATCAGAAAGCTGAGCTGAATGTCAGGCAGAACCCTGGGTTCCAGGAGCCGCCTTGCCTGTGGCCCATGATCATCATTTGAAAGCTGGACCACAGGCAAGGTGACACCCCGGGACAAATGGGCCGCCTTGCTTGGGCCTGTGGTCGTGATCTGTATTGGAATCTAAGGCCGCAGCAAGGCAATACCGTGGTCAAAGGACCCTCCTTGCCTGAATCAAGTGATTGAGATGGGAAAGCTGGCCACAGGCTAGGTGGCACCTAGGGCCACAGGAGCAGGCTTGCCTGTGGCCCAAGATGATGATTGCAATCGAAAAGCCGGGATGCAGGCACCCTGGGTCCCAGGAGCCGCCTTGCCTGTGGCCCTTGATGGTTATTTCAAAGCCAGACCACAGACAAGGCGGCACCACGGGTCCCAGGATCTGACGTGCCTACAGCCATAATCGAGTTCATGATCGTGTTTTAAAATCAGGACCACAGGCATGGGGGCACCCAGGGACACAAGGGAGCCAGTGATCGTGATCATGATCAGAGGGCGGGCCTAAGGCACTGCGCAACACCCGGACAAGGAGCCGCCTTGCCTCTAGCCCATTATCATGACCGTGATCTGAAAGCCTGGCCTCAGGCATGGGGCACCCCGGGTCCCAGGAGCCGCCTTGCTTGTGACCCATGATTGTGATTTAGAAGCCGGGCTTCAGGCAAGGGGGCACGCCACAAACAAGGAGCCACTGTGCCTGCAGCCCATGATTGAGATTGGAATGCATGACCACAGGCAAGGCGGAACCCTGGGACCCAGGAAATGCCTTGCCTGCAGCGCATGATAGTGATTTGAAAGCCAGGTTGCAGACAAGGGGTGCCCCCAGACCAAAGAGCCACATTGCCTGTGGATTGTGATTAAGATCGAGATCAGAAAGGAGGACCACAGGCAAGTCAGCTCATGGGCACGAGGGTGCCACCCTGCCTGTGGTCTGTGATTGAGATGGGAAAGCCGGACTACGGACAAGGTGGCAATCCGGATCCCAGGAGCCGCCTTGCCTATGGCCCACCATCGTGATTTGAAAGCCGGACCATAGGATAGGTGGCACCCCGGGACAAAGGTGCCGCCTTAACTGTGGCCTGTGATTGAGATAGGAAAGCAGAACAAGAGGCAAGGTGGCACCCCGGGTCCCGAGAGCCGTCTAGGCTGTGGGCCATGATGGTGATTTGAATGACGGACCACAGGCAAGGTGGCAAACCCGGCACCCAGGAGGTGCCTTGCCTGCTGCCATGATTGTGATCTTGATCATGATCTGAAAGTAGGACCACAGGCACGGCGGCACCCCAGGACCCACCAGCCAACTTGCCTGTGGCCCATGATCATGATCATGATCAGAAAGCTGAGCTGAAGGTCAGGCAGAACCCTGGGTCCCAGGGGCCGCCTTGCCTGCGGCCCATGATCATGATTTGAAAGCCGGACCACAGGCAAGGTGGCACCCCGGGACAAAGGGGCCGCCTTGCCTGGGGCCTGTGATCGTGATCTTGATTGGAAAGTAAGGCCTCAGGCAAGGCAACACCCTGGTTCCCAGGAGCCGCCTTGCCTGTGTCCCCTGTTTGAGATAGGAAAGCCGGACCACAGGCAACGTGGCACCCGGGGTACCAGGAGCCGCCTTGCCTGTGGCCCTTGATGATTATTTGAAAGCCAGACCACAGACAAGGCGGCACCCCGGGACCCAGGAGCTGCTGTGCCTGCAGCCGTGATCTAGATCATCCTCGTGATTTAAAAGCAGGACCACAGGCTAGGGGGCACCCAGGGACACAAGAGAGCCGGTGATCGTGATCATGCTCAGAGGGCCGGCCTCAGGCACTGCGCCACACCGAGACCCAGGAGCTGCCTTGCCTCTGGCCCATGATAATGATCATGATCTGAAAGCCTGGCCTCAGGCATGGGGGCACCCCTGATCCCAGGAGCCGCCTTGCCTGTGGCCCATGATTGTGATTTAGAAGCCGGGCTTCTGCCAAGGGGGCACCCCAGGACCCAGGAGCTGCTGTGCCTGCAGCCCGTGATTGAGATTGGAATGCATGACCACAGGCAAGGCGGAACCCTGGGACCCAGGAGCTGCCTTGCCTGCAGCCCCTGATAGTGATTTGTAAGCCGGGTCGCAGACAAGGGGTGCCCCAAAGACCAAGGAGCCACCTTGCCTGTGGCTTTTGATTAAGATCAAGATCAGAAAGGAGGACCTCAGGCAAGTCAGCTCCTGGGCATAAGGGTGCCACAGTGCCTGTGCCCATGACTGAGATCAGAAAGCAGGACGACAGGCAAGGTGGCACCCCGGGACAAAGGTGCCGCCTTGCCTGCGGCCAGTGATTATTATTGTGATCAGAATGTAAGGCTTCAGGCAAGGTAACACCCCGGGTCCCAGGAGCCGCCTTGCATTCGTCCCATGATAGAGATAGGAAAGACGGACCACAGGCAAGGTCGCACCCCGGGTCCAGGAGCCCCTTGCCTGTGGCTCATGATGGTGATTTGAAAGCCAGACCACAGGCAAGGTGGCATCCTGGGACCCAGGAGGTGCCTGGCCTGCAGCCATGATGGTGATCTTTTTTTTTTTTTTTTTTTTTTATTTATTTATTTATTATTTTTTTTTTTTATTTTATTTTTCGCTTAAAGTATTACAAAGGGTATTACATAAGTGTCCTTTTTTCCCCCCCACCTTTGACAAACCCCTACCCTCCCTTAACCCCAGTGTCTTATGTCCATTAGTTATGCTTATATGCATGCATACAAGTCCTTTGGTTGATCTCTTACTCCCCTCCCTCCTGCCCCCCAACTCTCTCTGGCCTTCCCACTGCAGTTTGACAATCAGTTTGAGGCAGCTCTGCCTCTGTATCTATTATTGTTCAAAAGTTTGTAATGGTCTTTATTATCCATGAATGAGTGAGATCATGTGGTATTTTTCCTTCATTGACTGGCTTGTTTCACTTAGCATAATGCTCTCCAGTTCCATCCATGATGTTGCAAATGGTAGGAGTTCCTTCTTTTTAACAGCAGCATAGTATTCCATCGTGTAGATGTACCACAGTTTTCTAATCCATTCATCTACTGATGGGCACTTAGGCTGTTTCCAGATCTTAGCTATGGTGAATTGTGCTGCTATGAACATCTGGGTGCATATATCCTTTCTGATTGGTGTTTCTGGTTTTTTGGGATATATTCCTAGAAGTGGGATCACAGGGTCAAATGGGAGTTCCATTTCCAATTTTTTGAGGAACCTCCATACTGCCTTCCATAGTGGCTGCACTAGTCTGCATTCCCACCAGCAGTGTAAGAGGGTTCCTTTTTCTCCACATCCTCTCCAGCACTTGCCATTTGTTGATTTGTTGATGATGGCCATTCTGACAGGTGTGAGATGGTACCTCATTGTTGTTTTGATTTGCATCTCTCGGATGATTAGTGACTTTGAGCATGTTTTCATATGCCTCTTGGCTTTCTGAATGTCCTCTTTTGAAAGGTGTCTATTTAGATCCTTTGCCCATTTTTTGATTGGATTGTTTATCTTCTTTTTGTTAAGTTGTATGAGTTCCCTATAAATTTTGGAGATTAAGCCCTTATCAGATATGACGTTGGCAAATATGTTTTCCCACGAGGTGGGTTTTCTTGTTGTTTTGTTGATTGTTTCTTTTGCTGTGCAGAAGCTTTTTATTTTGATCTAGTCCCATTTGTTCATTTTCTCTTTAGTTTCAACTGCCCTAGGAGCTGTATCAGTGAAGAAATTGTTTTGGCATATGTCTGAGATTTTGTTGCCTTTGTATTCTTCTAGAATTTTTATGGTTTCCTGTCGTACATTTAAGTCCTTTATCCATTTTGAGTTTATTCTTGTGTATGGTGTAAGTTGGTGGTCTAGTTTCATTTTCTTGCATATGTCTGTCCAATTTTCCCAACACCATTTATTGAAGAGACTATCTTGGCTCCATTGTATGTTCATGCCTCCTTTGTCAAAAATTAATTGAGCATATTGGTTCGGGCTAATTTCTGGACTCTCTATTCTATTCCACTGATCTATATGTCTGTTCTTGTGCCAGTACCAGGCAGTTTTGAGAACAGTGGCTTTGTAATACAGCTTGATATCTGGCATTGAGATCCCACCTACTTTGTTCTTTCTCAGGATCGTTGCAGCTATTCAGGGTCTTTTTTTATTCCAGATGAATTTTTGGAGAGTTTGTTCTAGATCTTTGAAGAAGGCCATTGGTATTTTAATGGGAAGTGCGTTGAATGTATAGATTGCTTTGGGTAGTATGGACATTTTAATGATGTTGATTCTACCAATCCAAGAACATGGTATGTTCTTCCATCTGTTTATGTCTTCCTCTATCTCTTTTTTCAACGTCCTGTAGTTTTCTGAGTAGAGGTCTTTAACCTCTTTAGTTAAGTTTATTCCTAGGTATCTTAATTTTTTTGGTGCGATGGTAAATGGGATTGTTTTTCTGATCTCCCTTTCTGAAAGTTCACTATTGGTGTATAGAAATGCCTCAGATTTCTTGGGGTTAATTTTGTATCCTGCTACATTGCCAAATTCTTGTATTAAGTCTAGTAGCTTTTTGATGGAGTCTCTAGGGTTTTGTATGTATAATATCATGTCATCTGCAAATAAGGACAGTTTTACTTCCTCTTTTCCAATTTGGATGCCTTTTATTTCTTCTTCTTGCATAATTGCAATGGCTAATACTTCCAGTACTATGTTGAACAGGAGTGGTGAGAGTGGGCATCCCTGTCTTGTTCCTGTTCTTAGGGGAAATGGTGTTAGTTTTTGTCCATTGAGTATGATGTTGGCTGTGGGCCTGTCATATATGGCTTTTATTATGTTGAGGTATGATCCTTCTATTCCCACCTTTCTGAGAGTTTTTATCAAAAATGGGTGTTGGATTTTGTCGAATGCTTTTTCTGCATCAATTGATATGACCATGTGGTTTTTTTCTTTCAATTTGTTTATGTGATGTATCACATTTATTGATTTACGGATGTTGTACCATCCTTGCATCTCTGGGATAAATCCTACTTGGTCATGGTGTATGATCCTTCTGATGTACTGCTGGATCCAATTTGCTAAGATTTTGTTGAGGATTTTGGCATCTATGTTCATGAGGGATATTGGCCTGTAATTCTCTTTCATTGTGATGTCTTTACCTGGTTTTGGTATTAGGGTGATGCTGGCTTCATAGAATGAGCTTGGAAGTGTTCCTTCCTCTTGAATTTTTTGTAGTAGTCTGAGGAGGGTAGGTTTTAGTTCTTCCTTGAATGTTTGGTAGAACTCCCCTGTGAAGCCGTCTGGCCCTGGGCTTTTGTTTGCTGGAAGCTTTCTGATGACTGCTTCAATTTCTTCCATAGTTATTGGCCTATTGAGGTTTTTAGATTCTTCCTGATTGAGTTTTGGAATGTTGTATTTTTCTAGGAATTTGTCCATTTCCTCCAGGTTGTCTAGTTTGTTGGAGTAGAGTTGCCCGTAGTATTGTTTAACAATCATTTGTATTTCTGTGGGGTCTGTTGTTATTTCGCCTCTATCATTTCTGATTTGGTTTATTTGGGACCTCTCTCTTTGCTTCTTGGTGAGCCTGGCTAGGGGTTTGTCAATCTTGTTTATCCTTTCAAAGAACCAGCTCTTGGTTTCATTGATTTTCTGTATTGTTTTTTTGGTCTCTATTTCATTGATTTCTGCTCTAATCTTTATTATCTCCTTCCTTCTGCTCACTCTGGGGTTTTCTTGTTGCTCTCTTTCTAATTCTTTGAGTTGTAGAGTTAGATGATTGACTACCATTTTTTCTTGTTTTTTGAGATAGGCCTGTAGAGCTATAAACTTTCCTCTCAGGACTGCTTTCATTGTGTCCCAGAGGTTTTGGATTGTTGTGTTTTCATTGTCATTAGTGTCCAGGATGTTTTTAATTTCTTCTTTGATGTCATCGGTAACCCAATCAATATTTAATAACATGCTATTCAGCTTCCAATTGTTTGAGTATTTTGGGTTGTTTTTATTGTAGTTTATTTCTAACATTATGCCTGCCATCGTGGTCTGTGAAGAAGCTTTTTATGATTTCAATCTTCTTGAATTTGTGGAGACTTTGCTTGTGACCCAATATGTGGTCTATTTTTGAATATGTCCCATGAGCACCTGAGAGGAATGTATATTCCGCAGCTGTGGGGTGAAGTGTTCTGAAGATGTCAATTAAGTCCATCTGATCTAGTGAGTCATTTAGGATTGCTGTTTCTTTGCTGAGTTTTTGTCTAGCGGATTTATCCAGTGATGTCAGTGGTGTATTAAAGTCCCCTACTATGATTGTATTGTTGTCGATCTCTCCCCTGATATCTTCCAGAAGTTTTCTTATGTATGTGGGTGCTCCTGCATTGGGTGCATATATGTTTACCAGGGTTATATCTTCTTGTTGTATTGATCCCTTTAGTATTATGAAGTGGCCTTCCTTATCTCTGGTTATGGCCTTCACTTTGAGATGTATTTTGTCAGATATAAGTATTGCTACCCCAGCTTTCTTTTCCTTTCCATTTGCGTGAAAGATATTTTTCCATCCCTTCACTTTCAGTCTGTGTGAGTCCCTTCTAATGAGGTGGGTCTCTTGTAGACAGCAGATGTATGGGTCATGTTTTTTTATCCATTCAGCCACTCGATGTCTTTTGGTTGGAGCATTTAGTCCATTTACATTTAAAGTTATTATTGAAAGGTATTTGTTTGTAGCCATTTCTTTTTGTGTGTGTGTGTGTGGCTGTTTTCTTTCTGAGCTTGATATTTCTTCTTTTTACACCAGTCCCTTTAGCATTTCTTGCATGGCTGGCTTGGTGGTGATAAACTCCCTTAGCCCTTTTTTGTCTGTGAAGCTTCTTATTTCCCCTTCAATTTTGAATGATAGCCTTGCTGGATAGGGTATTCTTGGATTCAGTCCTTTGCTTTGCATCACTTTGTAGATTTCCGTCCATTCTTTTCTGGCCTGATGTGTTTCTGTTGAGAAATCATTTGATAATCTAATGGGAGATCCCTTGTATGTTACTTTCCGTCTCTCTCTTGCAGCCTGTAAGATTCTCTCTTTATCCTGAACATTTGCCATGGTAATTATGATGTGTCTTGGTGTGGGTCTTTTTGGGTTCACCTTGTTTGGGACTCTCTGGGCTTGTGTGACTTTTTTCTTCCCCACCTCAGGGAAGTTTTCTGATATTATTTCTTCGAATAGGTTTTCTAATCCATGTTCATCTTTCTGTTGTTCTGGCACCCCTATTATTCGTATGTTGTTTCGTTTCATGTTGTCCCAAAGCTCCCTTAGGCTCTCCTCCTGTCTTTTAATTTTTTTCTCCATTTGCCGTACAGTTTGAGTGTGTTTTGCTTCCTTGTCTTCTAATTCACTAATTCGGTCCTCCGCTTCTCCCAGTCTACTGTTGATACTTTCAATGGAGTTTTTTATTGAAGCTATGTCACTCTTCATTTCTTCTTGGGACTTACTTAAGTTGTTGATTTTTTCATCTGTTTCTTCTAGCTTCTTGCATAAGTAGTTGAGTTTTTCATCTGTTTCTTCTTGCTTCTTGAACATCTGGTGCATGTACTCTAGGAACCTTATTCTGAATTCTTTTTCCGTCATGTTGCATATCTCTGTCTCACTTAGCTGCTTTTCTGGCGAGTCCTCCTTTTCTTTCCTTTGGGGGTTTCTTTGCCTACCCATGTTTGATCTCGCTGACATATGTAGATGTTGAGATGTTCAGTGGCTGCTCCCTGGGTGGCAGGGGCTCCTTGGGTTGTGGTTGCTGCTCAGACGGTTGCGGTAGCAGCTGCTTTCCAGTTGGCAGCAGCTCCTCTGGTGGGTGTTGTTCACAGCTGTGTTGGCTCTTCTGGCTGGTGGGGGGAGGCTTCACGTACAGCTGCTGTTCCACAGACAGAGGGTGTGGTGATCAGGAGGCTGTGGTGATCAGGAGGCTGCGGTGATCAGGGGGCTGCTGTTGCTTGGATCTGCGGTCTGGGAAACGCTCCTCTCTTACCAGCACTGCATGGTCTGGGAAACGCTCCTCTCTTATGGGCACTGCATGGTCTGATCAGTTCCTCAGGATGCCCCCTTTAGTCTCAGTTCACCGCAATCACAAAATCCAAATCTCAAATCTCCTGGAGCCAGCAAACCTGCGGAACTCCTTACCCTGGTCAGGGTCTGTGTCTGTCCCAAGAGATGCGGCTGTCTGCCATGCGGTCTCCCTCCGACCCTCTGGGCTCAGGTCTGGCAAACTTTCCTGCCCAGATCCCTGGTTTTTAACCTTTCCAGGGGAGGTCTGCCCTTCCCGGCTGCAAACCGTCTCACCAGCTGAGTAAATTTGCCAATTCGGGGTGGGTGTTATTAGTTTCAGCTGCTTACTCCGTTTGCTCCGGGACAAGACCTGGGACGCGTCTGCCTATATCGCCGCCATCTTGCTTCTCCCCCATGATGGTGATCTTGATCTTGATCTGAAAGCAGGACCACAGGCACGGCGGCACCCCAGGACCCATCAGCCTTCTTGCCTGTGGCCCCTGATCATGATCTTGATCAGAAAGCTGAGCTGAATGTCAGGCAGAACCCTGGGTCCCAGGAGCCGCCTTGCCTGTGGCCCATGATCGTGATTTGAAAGCTGGACCACAGGCAAGGTGGCACCCCGGGACAAATGGGCCGCCTTGCTTGGGCCTGTGGTCGTGATCTTGATTGGAATGTAAGGCCGCAGCAAGGCAACACCCTGGGTCAAAGGAGCCTCCTTGCCTGAATCAAGTGATTGAGATGGGAAAGCTGGACCACAGGCAAGGTGGCACCGAGGGACACAGGAGCAGGCTTGCCTGTAGCCCATGATGATGATTGCAGTCGGAAAGCCAGGATGCAGGCACCCTGGGTCCCAAGAGCGGCCTTGCCTGTGGTCCATGATCGTGATTTGAAAGCCTGAACACAGGCAAGGTGGCAGCCCAGGACAAAGGGGCCACCTTGCCTGTGGCCTGTGATCATGATCGTGATTGGAAAGTAAGGCCTCAGGCAAGGTAGCACCCTGGGTCCCAGGAGACGCCTTGCCTTTGTCCTGTGGTTGAGATAGGAAAGCCGGACCACTGGCAAGGGTGCACCCGGGGTCTCCGGAGCCGCCTTGCCTGTGGCCCTTGATGGTTATTTGAAAGCCGGACCACAGACAAGGCGGTACCCCGGGACCCATGATCTGCCGTGCCTGCAGCCATATTCGAGATCATGATCGTGATTTAAAAGCAGGACCACAGGCAAGGGGGCACCCAGGGACACAAGCGATACCTTGATAGTGATCATGCTCAGAGGGACGGCCTCAGGCACTGCGCCACACCGAGACCCAGGAGCCGCCTTGCCTCTGGCCCATGATCATGATCGTGATCTGAAAGCCTGGCCTCAGGCATGGGAGCACCCCGGGTCCCAGGAGCCGCCTTGCCTGTGGCACATGATTGTGATTTTGAAGCCGGGCTTCTGCCAAGGGGGCACCCCAGGACCCAGGAGCCGCTGTGCCTGCAGCCCGTGATTGAGATTGGAATGCATGACCACAGGCAAGGCGGAACCCCGGGACCCAGGAGCTGCCTTGCCTGCAGCCCCTGATAGTGATTTGAAAGCCGGGTCGCAGACAAGGGGTGCCCCAAAGACCAAGGAGCCACCTTGCCTGTGGCTTTTGATTAAGATCAAGATCAGAAAGGAGGACCGCAGGCAAGGCAGCTCCTGGGCATAAGGGTGCCAGCCTGCCTGTGGCCCATGACTGAGATCAGAAAGCAGGACCATAGGCAAGGTGGCATCCAGGGACAAAGGTGCCTCCTTGCCTGTGGCCCGTAATTGTGATCGTGATCAGAAAGTAAGGCCTCAGGCAAGGCAAAACCCTGGGTCCCAGGAGCCGCCTTGTCTGCATCCCGTGATTGAGATAGGAAAGCAAGACCACAGGCAAAGCGACACACCGGGACCAAGGTGCTGCCGTGCCTGCAGCCGTGATCGATATCATGATCGTGATTTAAAAGCAGGACCACAGGCAAGGGGGCACCCAGGGACACAAGGGAGCCCGTGATCGTGATCATGCTCAGAGGGCCGTCCTCAGGCACTGCGCCACACCGAGAACCAGGAGCCGCCTTGCCTCTAGCCCATTATCATGATCTTTATATAAAAGTCTGGCCTCAGGCTTGGGTGCACCCCAGTTCCCAGGAGCCGCCTTGCCTTTGGCCCATGATTGTGATTTAGAAGCCGGGCTTCTGGCAAGGGGGCACCCCAGGACCTCGGAGCCACTGTGCCTGTGGCCCGTGATAGAGATTGGAATGCATGACCCCAGGCAAGGCGGAACCCCTGGACCAAGGGTCTGTCTTGCCTGTGTCCCCTAATCATGATTGTGATCGTGATCGTGATTGGAATGTACTGCCACAGGCAAGGCAGCACCCTGGGTCCCACGAGGTGCCTTGCTTGTGTCCCGCGATTGAGATCGGAAAGCTGGACCACAGGCAATGTGGCACCCCCGGACAAAGTTGCTGCCTTGCCTGTGGCTCGTGATAGAGATTGGAATGCACGACCACTGGCAAGGCAGAACACCGGAACCCAGGAGCTGCCTTGCCTGCAGCCCCTGATAGTGATTTGAAAGTCAAGTCTTAGACAAGGGGTGCCCGGCAGACCAAGGAGCCACCTTGCCCGTGCCTTTAATTAAGATCGAGATCGGAAAGGACTGCAGGCAAGGCAGCCCCTAGGCACAAGGGTGCCGCCCTGCCTGTGGCCCGTGATTGAGATTTTAAAGCAGGACCACAGGCAAGGTGGCACCCTGGGACCCAGGAGCTGCCTTGCCTGCAACTGTGATCTTGATTGTGATCGTGATCCTGATTGTGATGTGAAAGCAGAACCACAGTTAAGGCGGGACCCCAGGACCCATCAGCCATCTTGCATGTTGCCTGTGATTATGATCATGATTGGATAGCTGGGCTGCAAGCTAGGCAGCAACCCAGGACCCAGAAGCCACCTTGCCTGAGGCCTGTGATCGTGATCGTGATCGCGATGCGCAAGCATGGCTGCAGGCAAGGCAGCACCCCGGGACCTAGGAACTGCCTTACCTGCAGCCGTGATCCTGATCGTGAACTTGATCTGAAAGCAGGACCACAGGCAAGGTGGAACCCCTGGACCCAGGGTCTGCCTTGCCTGTGTCCTCTAATCGTGATTGTGATCGTGATCATGATTGGAAAGTAATGCCACAGGAAAGGCAGCACCCTGGGCCCCAGGAGCTGCCTTGCCTGTGTCCCATGATTGAGATCGGAAATATGGACCAGAGGCAAGGTGGCACCCCCGATTCCAGGAGCCTCCTTGCCTGTGGCCCATGATTGTGATTTGAAAGCGGGACCACAGGCAAGGTGGCACCTCGGGACAAAGTTGCTGCCTTGCCTGGGTCCCATGATTGAGATAGGAAAGCCAGACCACAGGCAAGGCAGCAACACGGGACACAGGAGCAGGCTTGCCTCTGGCCCATGATGATTATTGTAATCTGAAAGCCGGGATGCAGGCCCCCTGGGTACCAGGAGGCACCTTGCCTGTGGCCCATGATCGTGATTTGAAAGCCAGACCACAGACAAGGCAGCACCCCAGGTCCCAGGAGGTTCCTGGCCTGCAGCCATGATGGTGATCTTGATCTTTATCTGAAAGCAGGACCACAGGCACGGCGGCACCCCAGGACCCATCAGCCTTCTTGCCTGTGGCCCCTGATCATGATCATGATCAGAAAGCTGAGCTGAATGTCAGGCAGAACCCTGGGTCCTAGGAGCCGCCTTGCCTGTGGCCCATGATCGTGATTTGAAAGCCGGACCACAGACAAGGCAGCAACCCAGGTCCCAGGAGGTGCCTTGCCTGCAGCCATGATCGAGATCATGATTGTGATTTAAAAGCAGGACCCCAGGCAAGTGGGCACCCAGGGACCCGAGGGGGCTCGTGATCGTGATCATGCTCAGAGGCCCTGCCTCAGGCACAGGGGCAAACCGGGACCCAGGAGCCGCCTTGCCTCTAGCACATTATCATGATCATGATCTGAAAGACAGGCCTCAGGCATGGGTGCACACGGTTCCCAGGAGCTGCCTTACCTGAGGACTGAGATCTTGATTTGAAAGCCAGGCTGCAGGCAAGGCGGCACCCCAGGACCCATCAGCCATCTTTCCTCTTGCCCGTGATTATAATCATGATCAGAAAGCAGAGCCAGAGGCCAGGTAGGACAATGGTTCCCAGGAGCCGCCTTGCCTGTGGCCCATGATTGTGATTTAGAAGTCGGGCTTCAGGCAAGGGGGCACTCCACAAACAAGGAGCCACGGTGCCTGCAGCCCATAATTGAGATTGGAATGCATGACCACAGGCAAGGTGGAAACCCGGGACCCAGGATTGCCTTGCCTGCAGCTCATGATAGTGATTTGAAAGCCAGGTTGAAGACAAGGGGTGCCCCCAGACCAAAGAGCCACATTGCCTGTGGATTGTGATTAAGATCGAGATCAGAAAGGAGGACCACAGGCAAGTCAGCTCATGGGCACGAGGGTGCCACCCTGCCTGTGGCCCGTGCTTGAGATCGGAAAGCCAGACCAGCAGCAAGGTGGCAATCCGGGTCCCAGGAGCCGCCTTGCCTATGGCCCACGATCGTGATTTGAAAGCCGGACCATAGGGTAGGTGGCACCCCGGGACAAAGGTGCCGCCTTAACTGCGGCCCGAGATTGAGATAGGAAAGCAGAACAAGAGGCAAGGTGGCACCCCGGGTCCCGAGAGCCGTCTAGGCTGTGGCCCATGATGGTGATTTGAATGACGGACCACAGGCAAGGTGGCAACCCTGCACCCAGGAGGTGCCTTGCCTGCTGCCATGATGGTGATCTTGATCATGATCTGAAAGTAGGACCACAGGCACGGCGGCACCCCAGGACCCACCAGCCAACTTGCCTGTGGCCCATGATCATGATCATGATCAGAAAGCTGAGCTGAAGGTCAGGCAGAACCCTGGGTCCCAGGGGCCGCCTTGCCTGCGGCCCATGATCATGATTTGAAAGCCGGACCACAGGCAAGGTGGCACCCCGGGACAAAGGGGCCGCCTTGCCTGGGGTCTGTGATCATGATCTTGATTGGAAAGTAAGGCCTCAGGCAAGGCAACACCCTGGTTCCCAGGAGCCGCCTTGCCTGCGTCCCGTGTTTGAGATAGGAAAGCCGGACCACAGGCAACGTGGCACCCGGGGTACCAGGAGCCGCCTTGCCTGTGGCCCTTGATGGTTATTTGAAAGCCGGACCACAGACAAGGCGGCACCCCGGGACCCAGGACCTGCTGTGCCTTCAGCTGTGATCGAGATCATGATCGTGATTTAAAAGCAGGACCACAGGCTAGGAGGCACCCAGGGACACAAGGGAGCCGGTGATCGTGATCATGCTCAGAGGGCCGGCCTCAGGCACTGCGCCACACCGAGACCCAGGAGCCGCCTTGCCTCTGGCCCATGATAATGATCATGATCTGAAAGCCTGGCCTCAGGCATGGGGGCACCCCGGGACCCAGGAGCCGTCTTGCCTGTGGCCCATGATTATGATTTAGAAGCCGGGCTTCTGCCAAGGGGGCACCGCAGGACCCAGGAGCCGCTGTGCCTGCAGCCCGTGATTGAGATTGGAATGCATGACCACAGGCAAGGCGGAACCCCGGGACCCAGGAGCTGCCTTGCCTGCAGCCCCTGATAGTGATTTGAAAGCCGGGTCGCAGACAAGGGGTGCCCCAAAGACCAAGGAGCCACCTTGCCTACGGCTTTTGATTAAGATCAAGATCAGAAAGGAGGACCGCAGGCAAGGCAGCTCCTGGGCATAAGGGTGCCAGCCTGCCTGTGGCCCATGACTGAGATCAGAAAGCAGGACCATAGGCAAGGTGGCATCCAGGGACAAAGGTGCCTCCTTGCCTACGGCCAGTGATTGTGATCGTGATCAGAATGTAAGGCCTCAGGCAAGGTAACACCCTGGATCCCAGGAGCCGCCTTGCATTCTTCCCATGATTGAGATTGGAAAGCCGGACCACAGGCAAGGTGGCACCCCGGGTCACGGGAGCCGCCTTGCCTGTGGCCCATGATCATGATTTGAAAGCGGGACCACAGGCAAGGCGGCAACCTGGGACACAGGAGGTGCCTTTCCTGCAGCCATGATCGTGACAGTAATTGGAAATTAAGGCCCCAGGAAAGGCAGTACCCTGTGTCCCTGGAGACGCCTTGCCTGGGTCCTGGGATTGAGATAAAAAACCCAGACCACAGCCAAGGTGGCACACTGGGACCCAGGAGCCACCTTGCCTGAGGACTGAGATCTTGATTTGAAAGCCAGGCCACAGGCAAGGCGGCATCCCGTGACACAGGAACAGGCTTGCCTGTGGCCCATGATGATGAGTGAAATCGGAAAGCTGGTATGCAGGCATCCTGGGTACCAGGAGCCGCCTTGCCTGTGGCCCATGATGGTGATTTGAAAGCAAGACCACAGGCAAGGAAACAACCCGGGACCCAGGAGGTGCCTTGCCTGCAGCCATGATCGTGATAGTAATTGGAAATTAAGGCCCCAGGTAAGGCAGCACCTTGTGTCCCAGCTGCCGCCTTGCCTGTGTCCTGTGATTGAGATCAGAAAGCCGGACCACAGCCAAGTTTGCACACTGGGATCCAGGAGCCGCCTTGCCTGAGGACTGAGATCTTGTTTTTAAAGCCATGCCACAGGTAAGGCGGGACCTGGAGACCTACAAGCTGTCTTGCCTACAGCCATGATCGTGATCTTGATCTTGATCTGAAAACAGGACCACAGGCAAGGCGGCAACCCAGGACCCATCAGCCATCTTGCCTGTGGCCGGTGATCAAGATCATGATCAGAAAGCTCAGCCGAAGGCCAGGCAGAACCCTGGATCCCAGGAGCCGTCTTGCCTTCATCAGGTGATTGAGATTAGAAAGTCGGACCACAGGTAAGGTGGCATCCTGGGTCCCTGGAGCCGCCTTGCCTGTGGCCCATGATCATGATTTGAAAGCCAGACCACAGGCAAGTTGGTACCCCCGGACAAAGGGGCCGCCTTACCTGCGGCCAGTGATTGTGATCCTGATCAGAAAGTAAGGCCGCAGGCAAGGCAATACCCTGTATCCCAGGAGCCGCCTTGCCTGCTTTCCGTGATTGAGATCAGAAAGCAGGACCACAGACAAGGTGGCACCCCGTGAGACAGGAGCAGGCTTGCCTGTGGCCCATGATGATGATTGTAATCGGAAAGCCGGGATGCAGGCCCCCTGCATACCAGGAGCCACCTTTCCTGTGGCCCATGATCGTGATTTGAAAGCCGGACCACAGACAAGGAGCCACCACAGGTACCAGGAGGTGCCTTGCCTGCAGCCTTGATCCAGATCGTGATTGTGATTTAAAAGCAGGACCACAGGCAAGCGGGCACCCAGGGACCCAAGGGGGCCCGTTATTGTAATCATGCTCACAGGGCCGGCCTCAGGCACGGAGGCAAACCGGAAGCCAGGAGCCGCCTTGCCTCTGGCCCATTATCATGATCATGATCTGAAAGCCATGCCTCAGGCATGGAGGCACCCAGGGTTCCAGGAGCCGCCTTGCCTGAGGACTGAGATCTTGATTTGAAAGCCAGGCTGCAGGCAAGGCGGCACCTAGAGACCTACAAGCTGCCTTGCCTGCAGCCATGATCGTGATCTTGATCTTGATCTGAAAACAGGACCACAGCAAGGTGGCAACCCAGGACCTAGGAACTACCTTGCATGCAGCAGTGATCATGATAGTGATCTTGATCTGAAAGTGGGACCACAGGCATGGCAGCACCCCAGGACCCATCAGCCATCTTTCCTGTGGCCCGTGATTATGATCATGATCAGAAAGCTGAGCCGGAGGCCAGGTAGGACCATGGGTCCCAGGAGCCGCCTTGCCTGTGGCCCATGATCATGATTTGAAAGCCAGACCACAGGCAAGGCGGCATCCTGGGACAAAGGGGTCCCCTTGCCTGGGGCCCATGATTGTGATCATGATTGGAAAGTAATGCCCCAGGCAAGGCAACACCCTGGGTCCCAGGAGCCTCCTTTCCTGCATCAGGTGATTTAGATCAGAAATCCGGACCACATGCAAGGTGGCACCCGGCGTTCCTTGAGCCGCCTTGCCTGTGGCCCATGTTTGTGATTTGAAAGCCAGACTACAGGCAAGGCAGCACCCCAGGACCCAGGAGGTGCATTGCCTGCAGCCTTGATCGTGATTGTGTTCGTGATAGTAATTGGAATTTAAGGCCACAGGAAAGGCAGCACCCTCTGTCCCAGTTGCCACCTTGCCTGTGTCAAGTGATTGATATAAGAAAGCCAGACCACAGCCAAGGTGGAAACACTGGGACCCAGGAGCCGCCTTGCCTGAGGACTGTGATCATGATTTGAAAGCCAGGCTGCAGGCAAGGCGGCACCTCGAGACATACAAACTGCCTTGCCTGCAGCCATGATCTTGATCTTGATCTTGATCTGAAAGCAGGCCACAGGCAAGGCGGCACCCCAGGACCCATCAGCCATCTTGCCTGTGTCCCGTGATTATGATCATGATCAGAAGGCTGAGTCGAAGGCTGGCAGCACCCTGAGTCCCAGGAACCGCCATGCCTGTGGGCCTTGATCGTGATTTGAAAGCCGGACCACATGCAAGGTGGCACCCCCGGACACAAGAGCAGGCTTGCCTGTGGCCCATGATGATGATTGTAATCGGAAAGCCGGGATGCAGGCACCCTGGGTACGAGGAGCCACCTTGCCTGTGGCCCATGATCGTGATTTGAAAGCCGAACAACAGACAAGGCGGCACAATGAGACCCAGGAGCTGCCTTGCCTGCAGCCGTGATTGATATAGTGATCGTGATTTAAAAGCAGGACCACAGGCAAGGGGCACCCAGGGACACAAGGGAGCCTGTGATCGTAATCAGGCTCAGAGGGCTGGCCTCAGGCACGGCGCCACAGCGGGACCCAGGAGCCGCTTGCCTCTGCCCCAGTATCATGATCGTGATGTGAAAGCCAGGCCTCAGGCATCCAGGCACCCCGGGTCCCAGGAGCTGCCTTGCCTGTGTCCCATGATTGTGATTTAGAAGGCAGGATTCAGGCAAGGAGGCACCCCAGGACCTAGGAGCCGCTGTGCCTGCGACCTGTGATTGAGATTGGAATGCCGGATCACAGGCAAGGCATAACTCCGGGACCCATGAGCTGCCTTGCCTGCAGCTCGTGATAGTGATTTGAAAGCCAGTTCGCAGACAAGGGGTGCCCTGCAGACCAAGGAGCCACCTTGCCTGTGGCTTGTGATTAAGATTGAGATCAGAAAGGAGGACCGCAGGCAAGGCAGCCCCTGGGCACAAAGGTGCCGCCCTGTCTGTGGCCCGTGATTGAGATCGGAAAGCAGGACCACAGGCAAGGTGGCACCCCAGGACCCAGTAGCTGCCTTGCCTGCAACTGTGATTGTGATTGTGATCGTGATCCTGATTGTTGTCTGAAAGCAGAAGCACACGCAAGGTGGCACCCCAGCACCCATCAGCCATCTTCCTGTGGTCTGTGATTATGATAATGATTGGAAAGCTGGGCCGCAAGCTAGGCAGCATCCCAGGACCCAGAAGCCACCTTGCCTGAAGCCTGTGATTGTGATTGTGATCTTGATCAAGATCCTGATCGTGATCGTTATCCGAAAGCATGGCCGCAGGCAAGGCAGCACCCTTGGACCCAGTAACTACCTATCCTGCAGCCGTGATCCTGACCTTTACTGAGATTGTGAGCTGAAAGCAGCACTGCTTGCTAGGTGGCACCCCAGGACCCATCAGCCACCTTGACTATGGCCCTTGTTCGTGATCACGATTGGAAAACTTGGCCTCAGGCAAGGCAGCACCTCAGCACCCAGGAGCCACCTTGCCTGCAGCTCGTGATCGAGAAGGTGATCGTGATCAGAAAGCTGGGCCCCTGGCAAGGCGGCACCCCGGGACCCAGGTACCTCCTTGCCTGCGGCCCGGGATTGAGATTGGAATGCCAGGCCACAAGCAGGGCAGCACCCTGGGACACTGGAGCCGCCTTGCCTGTGGTCGTGATAGTGATCGTGGTCTGAAAGCCAGGCCTCAGGAAAGGCGGTGTCCCCTGACCCAGAAGCTGCCTTTCCTGTGGCCCACGAGCATGATTGTGATCGTGATCGTTATCAGAAAGCCGGGCCATGGGCAAGGCGGAACCCCGGGACCAAAGTTCATAAAAATGTTATGAGAAAATATTGAAAATGTGTACTCTTACTGGTTATTTTATTAATAAAGACTGAGTATTAATTGTGTTTGTGTAATCATGTTATTGCCATTGTTACAAAGAAAAAATTGTTACCTTTCAGATTAAGATCCTAGAATTCCAAGATATGCTTCAAAGAATGTGGGGGAGAGGGGAGTGTGTAGGCAAATAGGCATGTATGATTCAAGAGGGCCTGAATTAATAATTGTTAAAACTAAATGATAAGAACATAAAAGTTCATTATTCTATTTTCTCTATTTTTGTATACATTTGAAATTTCAATATCAAAAAGTTATTTTTAAAAGTGGGGGTGGGTTGACAGTCTTGGGAGGATAACAAGCAGCCAAAGTCCTTAAACACAGAGATTTGAAGTCACGTGGAATCTGTGCATGCCTACAACCGTACCGTTCCACTCATTGGTGTTTAGAAAATTCAAATTCTGAGAGGCTGAATGACACACTGAAAGGTTTTTGAATTCTCAGGCTATTGCCTTCTTAATATCTTAAAATTATCAATGCCTATAAGAAAGACACAAGTTACATTTAATGAGGCAATGGGAAGATAAACTGGCTGCCATGACTATAGATATCTGTTTTTATGTTTTGTCGTTTTTATGAAATATCTAAGGTGCATGCAGTAAACAGATTTATAGAAATATCTCACACAAACAACTATGTGTAGTCCATAGTGGAAAATTGGAAGTGATATAAATCTGCATTAGTGGAAGAATGGTAATGCACTCAATGTGCAAACGTAAAAATGAATAAACTAGATATAAATGTGGGAAGTTTCCAAAACATAATGTTGAACAGAAAAAAAAGCAAGTATAAAAGATCAGCCAGGCGCTGGCCAATGTGGTTCCGTGGTTAGAGTGTGGGCCTGCACGCCAAAGGGTTCAAGGACACATACCTGGGTTACAGGTTCGATCCCAGGTCCCTGTTGAGTCATGAGCAGAGGTAACCAAAAGGTGTATCTCTCTTCTCACATCAGTGTTTCTCTCTCCCTCTCTTCCCTCCCTGCCTTCCTTTCCACTCTCTCTAAAAATCAGTGGGAAAAATATTCTTGGGTAAGGATGAACAACAAAAGAAGAAAGTCAGTAGGATAGATGACAAAGACATGAATGAAAAAACTGGACTTGAAATACTAGGGAGTAAGAACAGTGAGTGCAAATAGGAATAATGCATATGGTGTTCAAGTGCACCTGTGATCTTTTTTTTCTACAGATGAGTGGTAGGTGTGTGTATGTTGGTTAGATTAGCTATACTTTTTTGTAGCCCTGAAATCTATCTATATCTACACTAATAAAAGAGAAACATGTTACTTAGCATATGACTGCTATCCTTCCCATTAGCTAATCAGCATATCTTTATGCAAATTAACTGTCAGCCAAGATGGCGGCCAGCAGCCATGCACTGAAGCAAACAGGGAGGCTTGCTTGCTCCAGTGACTGCGGACTCCAACGTTCCCCCGCCTGACTTGCCGGCCTCTCAGCTGCAACTCTAAGCAACTATGTTGCAAATATAGAAGCTAAATATAACCCCAGAAACCGGCTTTCAGTCAGCCAGGCTTCAGCCAGCCTGACTGCAACATTGTATCAAAGTTTTCAGCAGCAGAGGCCTCAGAGCTAAAGCTGGTACAGAATAGAAAAAAAGAAAAAGAAAAAAAGGAGCGGTTGGGAGCTTCAGTCACCATCCAGCTGGAAAACGGCCCTCAGCCCCACACCCAGACTGGCCAGGCACCCCAGTGGTGACCCCCACCCTGATCCAGGATACCCTTCAGGACAAACCAGCCAGCCCTCACCCATGCACCATGCCTCTATTCTATATAGTAAAAGGGTAATATGACTCCCAGCACCAGGATCAGCGGAGCCGCGAGGCTCCCAGCACCAGGATCAGCTTGACAGGGAGCAGCACCCCAACCCCCTGATCAGCACTGCTCTGTGCATGATAGGGAGTGCTCCCCAATCCTTTGATTGCCCTGTGGCTCTGTGTTTGACAGGGTGCAGCGCCCCAAGCCCACCCCCCCCACGGGCCCTGCTCTGTGTGTGACAGGGTGCAGCGCCCCAACCCCCCCATGGGCCCTGCTCTGTGTGTGACAGGGTGTGGTGCCACAACTACCCCCTCATGGGCCCTGAGCTGTATGTGACTGGGTAGAGCCATAACCTCCCCATCGGCCCTGCCCTGAGTGTGACAGTGGCGTCACCCAAACCCCCTGATAGGCACTGCTCTGTGTGTGACAGGGTGCAGCACCCCAACCCTCCCAACCCCACAGGCCCTGCTCTGTGTGTGACAGGGGAGAGCCATACCCTCCCCATTGCCCCTGCCCTGAGTGTGACAGGATGCAGCACCCTAAACCAATCATCTGCCCTGCTCTGTGTTTGACAGGGGGGTGCCCCAACTCCCCTATCAGCCCTACTCTGTGAGTGACAGGGGGGAGCTCCTCAACGCCCTGATCGGCCTTGCTCTGTGTGTGACAGGGGGGAGCTCCTCAACCCCCTGATGAGCTCTGCTCTGTGCATGCCAGGGGTGCTCCCCAACCCCCTGATTGACCCTGCTCAGTTTGTGACAGGGGGCAGCACACCAACTCCCTGATTGGCCCTGCTCTGTGACTGACAGGGGGCAGCGCCCCAACCCCCTGATCTACCCTGCTCTGTGCGTAACAGGGGGTGATGCTGCAACCTTCCCATTGACCCTGCCTTGAGTTTGACAGGGTGCAGTGCCCCAACCCCCCAATTGGCCCTACCCTGAGTGTGACTGACGTTGGCATCCCAACCTCCCTATCCACCCTGCTCTGAGCATGACAGGGGGCGGTGCCCAAACTCCCCATTCGGCCCTGCTTTGAGCCTGACCAGGAGCTGCACCTAGGGATTGGGCTTGCCCTCTGCCACCCGGGAGCAGGCCTAAGCCAGCAGGTCGTTATGTCCCGAGGGGTCACAGACTGTGAGAGAGCACAGGGCAGGCTGGGGTGTTCCCCTCCTCCCCCCTGAGTGCACAAACTTTTGTGCACCCAGCCTCTAGTATATATATAAAACCCTAATATGCAAATAGACCAAATGGCTGAACAACCAAACAACTGAACAGCCGGTCACTATGACGTGTGCTGACTACCAAGGGACGTGCGCGGAACATGGCGGTGTCTCCAGCAGGCGGTAGAGTGTGGAACATGGTGGGCAATGGCCACAGAGGGACGGTGGAGCAGGTGAGCGGGGGCGCCAGACCAAGGCAGAGCACTGGTTGCTGTCATCAGGGCGGGCCTCTGATGGTTACAGAAAATTCTTTGCTCCCATGTGCCACTGTCCAGCCCAGCACTTGCCAGCGCTGGCCCTGATCACTCGGTGCTGTCAGTGGATGTGAGTGGTGGCTACTGGCCCCAATCGCCCCTCAGGGCTTCTCTACCTCCCCCTGCTCCTGAGGGGCGATCACTGCCAGCAGCCGCCTCTCACACCCACTGCCAGCAACGGCCCCACTCCTGCCCGCTGCCGGCACCAGAGCCACCATTCACACCCACTGCTGGCACTAGCCCTGTTCACACCCACAGACAGCGCCAGAGCCACCACTCCCACCTGCTGCCAGTGCCGGGCGCCAGTCTCAATCGCTCCATGCTGTCTGCACATGGGAGCAGTAGCAGCAGGAGCTAGGCTGCTGGCAGACAGGGGAATAGAGTCCATGGCAGGAGGGGCCAGGTAGGTGCGCAGAGGATGGGCTGAGACCCGACTCTGTGCCCACTACAGCCTCGTGGCTTACAGTTCCTTTCAAGGTACAAAAATGCATGCACTGAGCTCCTAGTTTTGATAAGACAAAGTAAAAATTGAACAACGTTCCTATTAGCCAGCCTCAGTGACAGGCCTGGGGGTGGCAGAAAGGTCCTGCAGCCAGCCAGATTGTCACTCATTCATTCACTCATCAGATAGACTTTATCCTATTTGTTAGTGTTAGCGATATTTTAAAAATTGAAAGGCTGTTTTCTGGGAGGCAAAACTCAATTTTCAGAGTAACATCACTTCTCTGGACTTTGTTGTTTTAAGTGCTGAAAAAAACAATAAAGGATTTGTGAGGGGATTCATCTACTTATCTAGATTTTAAGACCTGAAGAGGAAATATTAACAGAATACATTCAGAATCTCAGATGAGAGGTATTAGAGAAAAATGCCTAAGGAATGGATGTTTAGACAATATCTATTTACATAAGACACAAAATTTTTATAGGATTTGGAAAATAAAAAGGAGACTTAGAATCTCAGTTGGTATCTAATTAGAACCAGGTTAAGAGACCTGGGTTTTTCCTCTCAACCCCTCTTCTAAGATGACAAGTTTCTGATGAGTGTCCTAGAAAGCAACAGCTCCGAAAAATGATCAAAAGACAATGTAACATCGCCATCTCCTGAGTCCTTGATAGCTTTACACAGAAACTTGGGACCTGTCCCAAGGTATAGAAAACATAGGTTGAAGTGAAGGATCTATAATAATAAAAGGGTAATATGCTAATGAGACTGGACGTCCTTCTGGATGACCTTCCAGATGAAGCCAGGACTTCGAGGGAAGACCGGGTCCCAGGTGCCAGAGGGAAGCCGGGGCTGGCAGCAGGGGAAGGAAGGCCTACTCTTGCACAAATTTCGTGCATTGGGCCTCTAGTAAATATGTAAAAGTACAATGCCTCAGGAAAGCTTTACAGTTGACATATTTATTTTATCCTTTAATACTAATGAAAGTAGTAAAGTAGAACATGTAACAGCAATGCTACAGAAGTATTTCAAATGATGAGGTTTGGTTTTGCTGCTTACAAATTACTGTACTATATTATTATTTACAAAAAGACAGTCTTAAGATGTCTTTTTCTTCAGAATCGTGGCACATAAAGTGGGATTTAGGGTGCCAGAGAGGGGTGTACTGGAAAAGGCTTAACAATCAGCCATCTGAGGCATCACTGACATTGCTATACTGTTGTTATCATTTAACTGTTTTAAAAGTTCTTGTTCTGCCCTGGCTGGGTTTTCTCAGTGGTTAGAGCATCAGCCTCCGTGTCAAAGGGTTTCAGGTTTGATTCCCAGTCAAAGGCATGTACCTGAGTTGCGAGTTCTGTCCCCGACCCGGTTGGGGCACCTGCAAGAGGGAAGAAATAAATGTGTCTCTCTCACATTGATGTCTCCCTCCCCCCTCTCTCTCTCTTTCTCTCTCCCTCTCTCTCACATTGATGTCTCTCTCTGTCTTCCATCCCCCCACAACTCTCAATAAAAAAAATCAATGGAAAAATTTCCTCAGGTGAGGATTAACAAAAAATAAATTAAAAGTTCTTGTTCTGCTAATGGACTAAACACACCGACAGCTATCATTTCATGTTTTGTATTTGCACAAGAAAATTAGAAATTTTTAAATGAAAAAAATTAATTTGCAATGGTCATTTGATCTTAATGTAAAGTCATGCTTCATGGAGTGACATGTAAACTCACCTTTTGTGGCTACTTACAGCCCTTCTAAAATCCCTACCACTTTAATATATATGCAGACATTTCTTCAATCCATTTGTTCTGTGATCAGTGATATCACCCTGTGATGGATAGTTGATGTCAGTCAATAGATATTTTGTGAAAATAATTCATTTATCATCACCTTCCTTGAGAAACAGAAATAGTACCTAATTGTTTTAATTAAATATGCATTTCCAATTTTTTTTAGCTCATTGCTCTTAAGGAAATTTATTGTGAAATGTAAAAAGCATTACCAAATAATGGCATGATTAATGAACAATTGTAGATAGACACCCTACAATAGATAACAAAACTACTCGATTCACTCTTTAACAGGACAGCCCAGCTTTTATTTTCTGTACATATTTCAAATACTCCTACGTATAGTTTCTCAACTTCACCGCTGATCACACCAGCTGGCAGTTTATGGGCTTCACGCTTCTCATAGGACAATGGGTAGGGGCCACGGCACAATTGGCTGGTATTATACCACATGGCCAGAAGGGGCCACTTGGACACCCATCAGAAGTTTTTGTCAAGAACTTCTTTTACTACAATTCAAGACAAAGAAGAACGTTTATTTTTAAAGCACTCT
The DNA here is from genome assembly GCF_028538775.1 of Myotis yumanensis. NCBI lineage: Eukaryota > Metazoa > Chordata > Mammalia > Chiroptera > Vespertilionidae > Myotis > Myotis yumanensis. The sequence continues at coordinate 136,941,857 of NW_027223752.1, forward strand.
GCATGGTGTCCATCAAAGAAAAACTTTAGTTATGTGGCATCAGGAGAGAGTTGGTGAAAGGAAAGTGTGTTATCTCTGGTTGCCTTTAAGATTTAACAATGTGTTAAAGTATGAACTCTCATATTTATACATCCCATGCTACTAGGCAAATCCTGGCAGAAGCTGGAAGAAGAAAGTCCACTAGAACTTTCCTGTCTTATTTGAATGCAACTATTAAAATTTTGTTGCAAAATGAAAAAGCCTAGGACAAATGCTAACCTAAAAAGTATTTTGAGAAAATGTGCACAAGCCAAAACTGTGCAGGGAAAACCAGGACATGGTCACCTAGTCATAGGGAATGTCCATGTTTCACTTTAGAAGATACTGGCAGTTTCCCAAAGTGGTTGTTGGAATTTACATCCCCACCAATAGCATCTGAGAGCTAGAATTACTCCACTTCCTCACCAACATTTGACACCATTTTTAATTTAATTTTTGAACATTTTGACATATATTCAATGCCACCACATTGTGTTTCTAATATTACTTTACCTGCTTAATAATAAGATGAACACATGTTTATTGACCATTGGATATACTCTTTTCTTGAGGTGCCTGCCTTCTCAAGCCCATTTGCCAGCAGGTTGTGTATGTATGTGCATTTTCCTTACTGGTTTGTAGTAGTTATTAATATACTAGAGGCCTGGTGCACAGATGCGTGCACAGGTGGGGTCCCTCCACATGGCCTATGGATATTGGGCCGAAACTGGCTCTCTGACATCCCCTGAGAGGTCCTAGATTGTGAGAGGGCAGGTCTCAGTGACATACCCCTGAATTGGGCTCCATCTGCTCTGGTTCTAGGTGTGTCACCTGAGAACCGCAGCTGCCAAGTCATCGCAGCTTGGCAGCTCCTATGTTGAGCGTCTGCCCACTGGTGGTCATTGTGCATCATAGCTACCGGTTGGACGGTCGAATGGTCGGAGCTCACTTAGGCTTATCTATATATATAAAGAGCCAGGAGCCGTAACAGCCACAATGACCAAGGCTCCACTGAACACCGAACACTGGAAGTCAGTTCTGGGTAGCCGTGGCTACCCAACACTGACTGTATCCAGTACCGGATCAGTGACCCAGCACTGACTGCTGAGGGGGCTGCAGATCAGGCCTGGAGAGATGCTCCAAGACAGAGGCAAGGTCTGATCTGCAGCCTCAGTGGCAGCTGTTGATCAGCCATTGCCTCTCTCTTTCTCTCCTGGCTTCGCCAGCAGCCATGCCTCTGTTTCTCTCTGGGCCTCTGCAAGAGTGTGGGAGGGGGTGCTGATCAGCTCTGCCTCTTTGATCAGGCCCAGAGATAGGCCCAGATTCGCTGACTGGCAGACAACCGACCAATCAGAACCAAATCTGGGTGAAGTGCCAGGAGCCAATGGCTGCCTAGGTGGTGGAGCTTTTGACACTGACTGGCATAGAAACCAACCAATCAGAACCTAATCTGGGTGAACTGCAAAGGGAGAACCTAAGGTAGGGGCTGAGAAGGGGTTTTAAGGGCAACAGCTGTTTGGTGTAAAGTGTAAGAAAGCAGTTCAATTTTTTAATGACCGCTTTGGCAGTATAGTGCATATGGCTGGCTATCAGTCCAGATATAAGGATTATGTGTGTTTGTCTACCAAGAGCATCTCCTCCTGCTGAAAAAGGCCCCCCCATTTAAACAATCCTATCCTAAATAATCTATCCTTACTAATAAAAGGGTAATATGCTAATTAGATCAGGTCCACCAGCCATCTTACAGACATTTGACTTCCTTCCAGTCAAAGCCATGGTGGTGGGGGCCAAGGCAGAGGCAGTTAGAGGTGAGATCAGGCTGGCAGGGGAGTGCAGTTAGAGGCATTGAGGCAGGCAGAGGCAGTTAGTGGTGACCAGGCATGCAGAGGCAGGTGGGGGTGAGATCAGGCTGGCAGGGGAGGGCAGTTAGGGCTGATCAGGCAGGCAGGCAGGTGAGCAGCTAGGAGCCAGCAGTCCCAGATTGCAAGAGGGATGCCTGGCTGCCGGACATTCCCCAAGGGGTCCCTGATTAGAAAGGGTGCAGGTTGGGCTGAGGGAACCGCCCTCCCTACGTGAATTTTGTGCACGGGGCCGTATATATATTTGAACTACTAGTTATATGAGTTGTAAACATTGTATAGGACTCTCTGGTTGCCTTTTGGGCATCTAAATGGTTTATTTTGGTGAACAAAAGTTCTTAATTTTATGTAGTCCAATTTTCTGTTTAAGAAATCATTCATTATTTGAAGAACAGGAAGATATTATCCTATGTTATTGTCCTAAAGTTTAGTTTTTAACCTGTCATAGTTAGGTATACAATACTACTCAACTGAACTTGGAATATTTAGTAAGGAAGAGGGATACTTTATTTTTTCCATATTGCTATCCATTTGATCAAGCATCATTTTTTTCAGAAGATTGTCCTTTGCCTTCTGAGTTTCAGTAGAAATTCTGCCATAAATTGGGTAGTTATGAAACTGTATGTTTGGGCACTTTCTGGATTCTCTATCCCTTTCCACCAATCTGCATGACTTTCCCCATGCCAGTACTGTCCCATGTCTTAGAACTCTAACTTTACAGTAAATTGGTTTCTGGTGGTAAAAGTGTTCATCATGTACTTCTTTTTAAAGACTGGCTTGGTTACTCTAGCTTCTTTACATTTCCATATAAATTTTAGACTCAGCTTGTCAGTTTTCACTAGAAACTAACACTGTCTGCTCGAATGAACTGACAATAATATTGAGTCTTCTAGCCATGAATGTGGCGTATTATTCATTTCTCTCAGCAATGCTTAGTAGTTTTCAGTGCAGACATTACACCCATCTTTTAGATATATTACTATATATTTTACATTTTTCATGTTATTATAAATTCCATTTTAATTTCATTTTCTTTTTGTTAATTGCTAACACATAGAAACACAAGTGATAATTATATTCTAAACTTGTATCCAGGAACCTGTTAAATTCACGTAAGTCCAAAATTCATATGTTGAAGCCCAACCTCCAGTACCTGAGAATGTGACTGTATTTGGAGATGGGCCTTAAAAGAGGTAACTAAGTTAAAATAAGGCTGTTAGGATGGGCCCTAATCCAATATGATAGGCATCCACATTAGAAGAGATTAGAATATACAGTGAGATACTGGGGGTCAGAAGCTCCCATACACAGAGGGACAACCACGTGAAGGGGCAGCAAGAGGATAGCCATTTGCAAGCCAAAAGGAGAGGCCTCAGTGGACCAGACCTTCAGTGGACTTCTAGCTTCTAGAACTGTGAGAGAATCAATTTCTGTTGTGCAGGCCAAAGCAGACTACTACAGAGGAAGACCCTGATTAGAGCTCATTAAACCAGGAGGGCGTTAAGAGAGCTTCTGAGCCGGTGAACACAGGGAGTTGCTGGAACAGTGTCACCTGAAGAGGCTGTAGAAACTCCATGCCCTGCCCCTTGACTTACCTAAGCTCTCTTCCATTTGGCTGCTCCAGAGTTATACCCTTTTAGAATAAATCAGTGATCTACTAAGTAAAATGTGTCTCTGAGTTCTGTGAGCCAATCTAGCAAATAATTCCCAAAGAGGAGGTGGTTGGAACCTCCACCTTATCGCCAGTTAGAAACACAGGTGACAACCTGAAGTTGTGACTAGAATCTGAAGTGTGTGTGTTGGCGGCGGGTGGGGGGGGCGGGGGCGGGGGAGCAGTCTTGTAGGACTGAGTCCTTACCTATGAGACCTGACACTATCTTCAGATAGATACTGTCAGAATTGTGTCAAATTGCAGGACCCCCGACTTGGTGTCCAAGAATTATTGGGTGGATGGAGGGTAAATCCCTCATTTATGTCCCTTCTTTATGTCCCATTGTTGGGGACAATTTGTATCAGTACTGTTGGGAAAGTGGCAATTTCAAGAAAAGCCAGGTTTAGGAGATGATAACATGAACTAACTGCCAAGACAACAATCATGCGTTTTTTGGTTTGTGTTTTCTTTTTCTTTTTTCCTTTTTTTTATTAATCCTCACCCAAGGATACTTTTTCCATCTATTTCCTGAGAGAGTGGAGGAGAGAGAGAGAGAGAGAGAGAGAGAGAGAGAGAGAGATCAGATGCCTCCTGCACTCAGGATTGAACCTGCAACCCAGATACCCGTCCTTGACCTCAAACCAAACCTGTGACCCTCAGTGTGCAAGCCGACATTCTAACCAATGCCACACCGCTTTTCTTTCTTTTATTCACAAATTATCATTCATGTGAGTGAATCAAATAGTTGTTTTGATTTCATATAAAAAGAAGTGAAAGTAAATATTGAATCATCTAACAACATAACTAATATAATGAAATATTTTAGAATTAAATTAAAATGTTTAAAAATGGAGTAACTTATCAGTAAGAGGAAAATCTATGCTTGTAGAAAATGACAAGGTATTTTCTGTAATAAAAATAATGTTTTAAGGAACATGTTGAATTCCCAGGAGTCAAAAAATATGTTTGGAGTTTTACAGTTTTCTGAAGATGAAGCCTACAAGTCTAGGACAGATGCTGTACTCTTTCTTAATATTTAGATGCCAAAAAAAGGAAGGGGACCAGCAGTTATTCCCCTCCCACTGGAATAGAAATCATTCTCATATTTAATATTAACAAGGCATTTTGTTAACAATAGACTCTCCAAGGAAAATAAAGATGGTTTTACATAAGGAGGGCCATCAAAAGAAAAAGATCCATTCAAGAGAAATCAGTATGAATTTCAGCAAACACTGAAACTATTAGCCAAGTCCAGCAGGAAGTATAAACAATATTACCTTTCCCGAGAAATATGTCTTATCCCAATGATTATTCATCAAGACACAAAGCCAGGCAACTCTTCAATATTTTGATTTATAGAGGATAGCATAAGGGGAATTCCACTTAGAAACCTAGCCAAGAGACTAGCTCCTGGCATTTCAATTAAATATTTAAGCCACTACAGGAATAATTTGGGATACTAGAAAGAGGAAGTTTATGCACCTGGAAAAGACTACATAAACCTGGAGAACTTGATGATCCTGTGTGTGCCATCCTCAATTCCTTCAATTTGGTTTTCTCAAGAACCCTGTCAGTTTGCAATTGGGAAGGGCTGGGTGTACAGGGAAATCTACATCCACATTACCAGCCCTTTCAGCTCCATGAGGACAGGAACATTGTCTAGTTCACCCCGAGGACTCCCCCTAGTAGGTCTTTAAGATGTACTTATTTAATTTGCCCTGGCTGATTTGGCTCAGTGGATAGAGTGTTGGCCTGTGGAATGAAGTGACCCGGGTTCAATTCCGGTGAGGGCACATGCCCGGGTTTTGGCTTCGATCCCCAGTGGGGGGTATGCAGGAGGCAGCTGATTAATAATTCTCTCTCATCATTGATGTTTCTATCTCTCCCTCTCGCTTCCTCTCTGAAATCAAGAAAAATATATTTTAAAAAAGAAAAAATGTACTTAATTAAATCAAATGGTGTTTACCAAAGCTAAGATTTCATTTATAAAAGGATGGAAATTAATAATGGCGATCTTCCTGTAGTTTTTATTTCATCAAATTGGGAAGTTTTGTTTTTGCATATTCTTTTCCTCTTCTCCTCTACCAAGCACCAACTCTTGAGGGAAAAGAACCTGTATCATTTGTCTTCTTACTCTGACTCTAGCGTAGCAAAAGTTCAATACTGCTTTTAAATGAGTGGAATGAATGTTGCTTTAAATTCCTTTTTGTTAGACATGATTACTCTATACTGCAGAAAATTAATTTAAAGAAATAGTGGCTCACGAACATGAGAAAAAAATAACACCTAGTACAGGGGATGGGATAACAATAAGTAGACAAAATAAACTAAGCATGCACTTTTTAGCTCTGTCTAATGCAAATTTAAAATATGAAACAGATATTCTGGATGAACAAAAATGCAAAGGCCCAATAGGATAATACCAATAATTAATAAAGTATGTGCATCAATATAGGGTCCAAGTGCCATGAGTTTCAATATTAGTAGGAGAAACTATAAACCAGATTAGGGAATGCTTTTAAATTCTAAGTGCAAAGCAAATCAAAAAGATAAGTAGTTAGAAAAGGGACAAAAAGTGCTCATAATCTTGCTCTAACTGCCACCCTAATCCCAATAGTTCCTTTTCATCACTGACTCCTGAATTTCCATCAACTTATGATTATATCAATTGATGCAGAAAAAGCACTTGACAAAATCCAACACCCATTGCTGATAAAAATTCTCAGTAAAATAGGAATAGAGGGATCATATCTCATCATAATAAAAGGCATATATGACAAAACCTACTGCCAACATCATACTCAATGGGCAAAAAAGAAAACCATTTCCCCTAGGAACGGGAACAATACAGGGATGTCCTCTTTCACCACTCTTGTTCAGCATAGTACTGGAAGTCCTAGCCACTGTGATCAGACAAGAAGTCATAAAAAAGAGATCCAAATTGGAAAGGAGGAAGCAAAACTCCTTATTCTCAGATGACATGATATTGTACTAGAAAATCCTAAAGACTCCATCGAAAAATTACTGGATTTAATAAATTCGGAAATGTAGCAGGATCCAAAATTAACACTGAAACACCAATGGCTTTTTAATACACCAATAATAAACTAATAGAAAGAGAAACTAAACAAAAAATTCCATTTACCACTGCAACAAAAAAATTAAGAGTCTTAGGAATAAAATTAACATAGGAGGTAAAAGAAAGAGCTTTTATTTGCAAGTTGACTTCCAAGAAAACAGGAGGCTAGTGTCAAATCTGTCCCGCTGGTCAAGGGGCAAGATTTAAGGGGCTTTAGCACCAGATCATCCTGGACAATAGACACTTTGCTTCAGAAAGGATTCTGGGGTTCAGGTTCTAATCATATGGGTATTTTGGATCCATGGGGGTGGAGAGTAGTTTCTGGTGCACAAGTGTCACTCATGAGTGGTGTTTACCTATAAGTGGTGTATCCAAGGTTTAAATATTTCAAATCTGGTTAGAAACAGCATAGGACCAGTTTAAGCTGGTTCTGTGGTCACAATTTCTTAAAATGTGAATAATAATAGCATCTTCTCAAATAGTTAACTTAGCCTGACTACCTTAGCCTTATATATAATAAGCAAATACTTACTACCAGTTGATGCATCATCTCCACATTCAAAAGTGAATTTCTGTTGTCTCTCCCCCAACAGCCCCACGTTAATGACAATTCCATCATTTTAGGTGTTTTGGCCAAAAGCTTTGACTCCTCATTCCCTCACACTGCACATCCATTCTGTCAGGAGATTCTGTTGGTTCTACCTTCAAAATATATGCTGACTCCCAAAGCTTCCTAATTGGTTCCTTGCTCTCATCCTTGATCCTGTCAATTTATGCTCAAGCAGTGGAGGTGAGACTTTTAAACATCAGGCAGATCAGGTTGACTCCTCTTCTCAGAATCCCACAGTGGTCCCTCAATTTCACTATGAATAAAAGCTAAAGATTTTTAAATGGCCTACAAGACCCTATAAGATCTGCCACCTCTTCACATTCCTATTACCCCTCCAGCCACATCTCCAGTTCCTCTCTCCCTGCTCACTTAACTTCCCTCTCTTCCTGCTCACTCACCTTCAGCCTCATGGGCCTCTGTGTTCCCCAAATATACCAGGCATATCCCTGACTTACAGCCTTGGCACTGGCTGTTTGAGCTTCTTGGAAGAGTTACCTCAGGGAGCCTCTTAACTCCTTCAGACCTTTGTTCAAATTCATCTTCTCCATGAGACCAAGCCTTACCAACTTCTATAATATCATAATTGTACTTCACTAAACTTAGTGTTTTTATAGCCCTTTTAACTTACTAATATCTATATTATTTCCTTATATATTATGGTTATTAAGTATTGTCTGTGTCTCCTCACTAGAATATAAGCTACACAAATGCAGAGCCCTTTGTCTCTTCTGTTTACCAACATATCCCATGCACCTAGAATAATATTTGGCAAATATCTTTGGAATGATCAAATTATATTTAAAGTAGAAATCTAGGTACTATGGAAGAAGTAGCAGTCCCTAAATTCCTTATTTTACTTCCACCTAAACGTTACAGTGATGAATCTGAGTCATAGAAATATCTTTACTGATACAGCTCCAAGGGCAATGGAAACTAAGGAGAAAATAAACAAATGGTACTACATCAAATGAAAAAGCTTCTGCACAGCAAAAGAATCCATCAACGGAAGAACAAGAAAGCCCACTGCATGGGAAAACATAATTGCCAAGTTTATCTCCGATAAGGATTTAATCTCCAAAATTCATAGGGAACTCATACAACTTCATAAAAGGAAGATAAACAATCCCATCCAAAAATTGGACAAAGGACCTAAATAGACACTTTTCAAAAGAGAACATACAGAAGGCCAATATGAAAACACTATTGCCCAGGGCATGGATTAGTGCACATTGAAAGGATATTAATTAGAAGAAATATTTTAATATTATTATTCTCCCTGTCTTTATAGGTGTCAGAGATGAAAGAAAATTAGTCAAATCATCACACAGACGGCCAGTCACTTTGCATTATATATAGACTAGAGATCTGGTGCATGAAATTCATGCACAGGGAGAGGGGGAAATGTCCCTCAGCCCAGCCTGCACCCTCTCCAATCCAGGTCCCTTCAGGAGATCCCCTGTGGGATCGGGCCTAAACTGGCAGTAAGACATCCCTCTCACAATCTGGGACCACTGGCTGCTAACTGCTCTCCCCTGCCGGCCTGGTCACCCCTGTGTGCCACTGCCTCGGCCCCTACCATCATTGCTTTGTGCAGAAGGACATCCGGATTGATGACTGGAAGATGTCCAGTCTAATGAGCATATTACTCTTTTATTTATATAGATTATACAAACTAACCCTTAAGGCAGAGTTGCATTAGTAGAAATGAAGAGACATTTCATTAAAAAATGTATATTGGTTTGCTATGATTCAAATCCACTTGTTTATGACAAAAATCAAGCCTTTAAGCATAAGATTGCTTGTCCTAGCTGGTTTTGCTCAGTGGCTAGACCTTCAGCCTGCGGACTGAAGGGTCCCAGCTTTGATTCTGGTCAAGAGCACATGCCTGGGTTGCAGGCTCGATCCCCAGTAGGATGCGTGCAGGAGGCAGCCGATCAATGATTCTCTCTCATCACTGATGTTTCTATCTCTCTTCCTCTCCCTTCCTCTCTGAAACCAATAAAAATGTACTTAAAAAAATAAAAGAATAAGATTGCTTTGCTATCAAAGCCAAGTAAGGTGTGTCATTCGATGTATCTGATGAAGTCTGAGCAGCTCAGTTGCTAAGCAACTTCGCTGGGTTCTTATCAAATGAAATCTGTGGAGAAGCAACTAAACCCACCATGCATTTAGGCTATAAAGACCGAAAGTTGTGGAGGACAGAGTGTTTCTGGGGCTGGAGACAGTGAGGGTCAGTGGCCGGAAGGCAGGGTAGATGCCAGAATGCCCAGTGCCTGGAAATACTGGAGGGTCTCTGATATGCAAATATTCTGGGGGTGGGGTCAGGCCCTGTGCTCCCTGACATCAGGTCTGGATGGAGGGCAGGGGTGCAGTTCCAGGGTATCCCCTTCCTGCAGGGCTCCTCCTCCTCCCCTTAACCCCTTAACCTGTCCATTTGGATAAAGTGGGTGGGAAGCAGGTACACAATGTCTGGGCAAGACGTCCCTCAGTCCCGGATCTCTCCAGGGCAGGGACTGGTGTTTGTATTGGTTTATTTGATTCTTCTTACATGTTGGTTGAGGGGGGTAGCACGGGATTGTCTGCCAGATATGGTTTCCTTCCACTTGCTCGCCAGAGCTGCCCCACATGATGGCTTTTCCCTTCTTTCCCTTCTGATGGAGCTAATGCACATGACATCGCCAGGGACGAAACTGGGGCCCCCTCGTATTACCTGGAGATTGCACTCCACAGGAACCTGCCTGTTCGAGGGAGGGCTGGCGTCATTCACTGCTGGAGAGGCTCGATTTAAACCAAGCCTCCGCTTGCCACAGCTTAGATAGGCGCTGGCTGAGTTTGAGGAGGGTTTATCATCCCTTCTGGCTTTTTCCTTGGGAACCACAAACTCAAGATAGCAGAGCTGGGGCCCTTCACATCTCAGCACCTGCTCTCCTCAGTCAGCTGCTGAAGTTACTTTAAGGATGTAGAATAATTTGTAAACAATGCTAAAGTGTGTACAATTAGGACAAAGCACTATGCAATTGTTTCCTATTAATTTGTATGATTTAGGGTCCTGAGTGTTTGAGGATGTCAGCTCTTACAGTTCATGGTGATTTTAACTATTGAATTTAACCAGAGTCTCCAGTGACTCTTTCAGCTGGGCATCCTCTGGCCCGGATGCAGGGTGCCTGCTTCCACCTCTGCCTATGGCCACTTCCACCTGGGTCGGGCCTAAGCCAGGAAGTGAGGCTTGCCTCTTCGTGACCCATGGCGGGGTAGTCTCAGGGCTGAGCGGCGCCCCTGATGGTGACCACTTTCTCTGGGGGACACACCCGGGCTGCGCCTGACAAGTCATGACTATTAAGCACCTGAATGGTCTTAACTAATTAGTATATCTGGGCTAATTAGCATATTCCTCTTTGATTATATAGGATATATATAGGTGTTCGAGAGGACATTCTTCAAAGTTGCTGTCCTACAGGGTGTGAAACGCAAACACGGGTGTACAGTAAAACAGATTCAGGGCCAACAGTGCCCCAGCAGCACAATCCAGAGCCTCCGCCCCCCTCCAGCATGGGATCTGGGCTTGTCGTGTGTGGGGCAGAGCAGGAGGCAGCACAATCTGACTGGCCACCATACCCAGCTCGGGATCCAGGCCTGCCATCTGAGACCAGGGGAGACAAGGCAGACACTGCGGTATTGGGCGTGCCATCGGCCACCAGAGGAGCAGGCCTAAGCCAGCAGGTGGTTATATCTCGAGGGGTCCCAGACTGTGAGAGGGCACAGGTTGGGCCGAGGGACACCCCTCGCCCCCTCCAGTGCACAAAGTACTGTGCACCAGGCATCTAGTATATATATAGATGCTCAAAGTCAGTAATCATCTGAGAGATGCAAATCAAAAGAACAATGAGATACCATCTCACACCTGTCAGAATGGCTATCATCAACAGATCAAGAAAAGACAAGTGCTGGAGAGGATGCGGAGTAAAAGGAACCCTCTTACACTGCTGGTGGGAACGCAGACTGGTGCTGCCACTATGGACACAGTATGGTGTTTCCTCAAAAAATTAAAAATGGAACTCCCATTTGACCCAGTGATCCCACTTCTAGGAATATGTCTCAAGAAAACAGTAACAATAATCAGAAAGGCTATATGCATCCTTATGCTCATAGCAGCACAATTTTCCATAGCTAAGATTTGGAAACAGCCTAAGTGTCCATCAGCAGATGAGTGGATTAGAAAACTGTGGTACATCTACCCAATGGAATACTATGCTTCAGTAAGAAAGAAGGAATTCTTACCATTGGCAACAGCATGGATGGAACTGGAGAGCACTATGCTAAGCAAAATAAGATATTCAGAGAAAGAAAAATATCACACGATCTCATTCATTTGTGGAATATAATGAACATAAACTGGTGAACAAAAATGGAACCAGAGTCATAGAAGCATTTAACAGACTGTCCAACCTGTGAGGGAAGGCAGGGGGTGAGGGGGTAAGAGAGCAACCAAAGGACTTTTATGCAAGCATATGAGCATAACCAATGGACACAAACAGTAGGCATGTGAGGGCATATGCTGGGGGTGGGGGCGGCCAGGGAGAGGTCAATGGGGGGAAAGGGAGACTTATGTAATTCTTTAAACAATAAAGAATTTAAAAATAGAATAAAAGGAAAAATTTACAATAACATTTAGGATTAGATTAAAGTAACATAAATAGTATTGCCAAGTAACATGAACAGAGAATAATGATGCTTATCTCAGATACATTTAATGATGTGACCTGTGGCTTTTTATAGTCTCACACTTCATTTAGTGATCATTTTTATGCCGAAATTGCCTGGTTAGACCATCTTATAGAAGGCCACAGTTGCAAGTTTAAACTGCACAGGCTGGTGAACTTTGCAGGCACAAAGCACTATCCATTATGAATCGATAGTGATTGATCCTTGCTGAGCAAAGGCATGACAATTTAGAATCCAGAAAATACAGCACACTGAAATAGGGAGCAGCTAATGACCTCACTGGGGTCTCCACTGAAGGAGCCAACATGATCTATCTAATACCTAATATTAAAATAATTCACATATTGTATTCTAATATTTGTAGAATAATTTAGTGTACTCTATACAAACTGATAAAATAGTGTGAAACTCTTTTTGAACTTTAACGTATAGGATACATCTTTACATTCCTCCCATACCCCCAACTTTATAGCTTTGAGCTCCTATTGTATTTTTCTTGTTCCAGTGCCATACTGGAGACATTGCTGCTAACACCTACATTGCAATGCAGTTAGGCCCCAAACAAAAACAACCTTGCTAATCCTGCCCACAATCATTCATTCAAAACAGATCAGGGTTTACCAAGTGGCAAGGAATAGAACTACATACATGAGTTAAGGCAGCTCCTACTCTCGAGAAACTAATAATCAGGTGGAGAATATAAAATAGCCTCAAAATAATCTCAGAACTTTCCTTTAATTCCTTTCAATGCAACATAGGCCTAATTACTTTGATTCTGCATGCCTACTGAATATTAATTAGAAAATGTCAAACATTTCCAAAGACAAAAAAATTACCCATTCATTCTGATATTACATACATATAATTTATATACATATTACCTCAATTTTTTGTTTATAAAGATATTTAACAGCTCAACTTTGTTTCTTTTAAAACAAGTCCCTATAAACTGAGCCTTTGGTACTATTTCAGTCATAGTCAAGATTTCTGGTTCCCCTGGTTACTTTTTAAAAAATTTATCTTTATTGTTGAAAGTATTACAGCTGTCTCCCCATCTCTCCCCTTCCCCAATAAGCATCTCTACCCTATATATGTCCATTGCAGGTCTTCATCACACTATTGTCTGTTTCCCAGGGCTATGCATGTATACATATGTGTTGCCCTGGTTAATGTCTCCCCACCCATATCCTACCCCTACCTTCCCTCAGATTCCTCAGACTATTCCATGCTTCTGTGTCTCTGGATCTAATTTGTCCATCAGTTTATTTAGTTCATTAGTTTCCCTGGTTCCTTCTTATCTTTGTTTTGCTTTTCAATTTAATTTATTATTATTGTGGTGAACTATGCCTAACAAAATGTATTATTTTAACCATTTTTAAATGTATAATTCAGTGGCATGAAGCACAGTCACAATATTGTGTAACCATCATCCACTGTCATTTCCAGAACTTTTTATCATAACTAACAGATATTCTACACAAATTAAACACTAACTTCTCATTTCTCCCTATATCCAGTGCCTTGTAATCTCTATTCAACTTTCCATCTCTTTGAATTTGTCCACTGTAGATATCCCATATAAATGGAATCATATTTGTCCTTTTTTCCCCCTGGCTTACTTCATACTTACCATGTTTTCAAGGTTCACCTACTGTAACATGAATCAGAATTTCATTACCTTTGTAAAATGAATAATATTCTGTTGTATTTATATATAACTGTTGTTTGTCCATTCCTCTGTTGATAGGCATTTATGTTATTTCCGCCTCTACATTATTGTAAATAATGCTTCTATGAGCCTTGGTGTACAATAACCATTTGAGTTCCAGATTTCAAGTCCTTTTAGTGTATACCATAAAATGGAATTGTTGGGCCCTGGCCAGTGGGGCTCAGATGATTGGGCACCATCGCTTGCACTTAAAGGTTGCCCATTTGATTCCTGGTCAAGGCTCATATCCAGGTTGTCGGCTCCATCCCTTGTAGGAGCACATACAGAAGGCAACAAATTGATGTTTCCCTGTAACATCAATGCTCTTTCTCTTTCCCTCCCTCCTTCTCTTGCTCACTCCCTCTCCCATTTTCTCTCTAAGCATGTCCTTGGGTGAGGATAAAAAAAAAAAAAAAAAAAAAAAGCTGTGGTACATATGCACATGGAATACTACTTGACCATTAAAAAGAAATCTTACCTTTTGTGACAGGATGAATAGACCTAGGGGGTATTATGCTTAGTGAAATAAGTCAGGTAAAGAAAGACAAATACCGTATGATTTCCCTTACATATGAAATCTAAAGAACAATATAAGGAAAAAAATAGAAACAGATTCACAGATACAGACAACAGAGTGTCAATTGACAGAGGAGATGAAAGCTGTGGGCACTGGGTGAAAAAGGTGAAGGGACTAAGAAGTATAAATTGGTAGTTAGAGAATAGTCACAGGGATGTAAATTATAGCACAGGGACTAATCAATATCGTAATAACTATGTATAGGGCCATGTAGGTACTTGAAATATTGGGGGAACCAGTCTGTAAATTACATGATTTTCTAACCACTATGCTGTACATCTGAAAGTAATCTATACCTGTATAAAAACCCAGTGACCAGAACGCCGTAATGACCGGAACAACTGATCACTATGACGCCCTCTGTGGCCAACGAAAGGGCCGTTCTGGGAACTCTCGTGGCCCTTCCTCCCTGGCAGCCCCCCCCCCAATGGGCTCACAATGTGCCTGATTGCCCCCCCACCCCAATAGGAGGTGGGGCTGGTGGCCAACCTCCTGCAGCCCTTCCCCCTGGCCAGCCCCACCCACAATGGGCCCCCACCACACCGCACACCCTGCAGCCCCTCTCCCCAGCTGGCCCTGCCCCTGATTGCCACCCTCTACCCCAATAAGCGGCAGGGCCAGACAACCAACCTCCTGCAGCCCCACCTCATTGCTGGCCCCACCCCCAATTGTCAGCCCCACCCAAATTGGGGGCGGGGCCCACCAGCCAATCACCCACAGCCTCTTCCCCGATGTGTCCTGGCCCCGATCGGGGTGGTCCGGCTGGACACCCTCCCACCTTCTCCTCCTCCCCACAGGCCCAGCCTTGATCCACCCCAATTGGGGCCTGGCCAGCTGGACCGCACCCGTGCACAAATTCGTGCACTGGGCTTCTAGTACAGAATAATATTAAATGTAAACTGTAACTGAAAATAAGAGAAGTATATCTTAAGAATAGGCAAGGTGTTGAAAACCCAATTGTCTTTTATCTCAAAGAACTTATAAAAGAGCTGTGAGAGGTAAACAAATGCAACACATTATGATGTATGCAACGAAATGAGAAGTAGAGTGTGCTCTGCACACATATACTAGAGTAGGCTTTAAAGAACACAGAAAAGGCAACCCAGGAGCAGTGACATCTAACTTGACAGCTGAAGGTATTTGGGAAGATTGCCTGCTAAAAGTCTGGAGGAAGTAGAGAGGTAAGTGGAGTGGAGAGTATTCCGACCAGAAGGAACTATATAAATGAAGCTCAAAACAAAAAAGTTGGATGTGCTGACAAAACTGAGACTTCAGTATGACTACAGTGTAAGAGTGGAGAGAGAAGGTTATAGAAAGAAGGCTAAGAAATTAACAGAAACCAAAAGCCTGAAGTATTTTGAACTGAATCTGAACATTAATGTCAGTATGGTGATGGAATCAGATTTGGACTTTGTAGAGGAGGCTCCCTCTGACTACACTGGAAAGAAAGGATAAACACAGGCAAAATTGGAGGCAGGAAGACCACTTGTTCACCTTCAAGTCACCTATACTTAGAACATACCCTGGCACATAATAAGCATTGGTTGACTAAGTGAACGATGCAAAAATAATATCCAGGGTCAAGAACTGCTGAGAATACCTCATTGTAATTATTGCCTCAATGATCATTACAAGACATACCCAAGACACAGGAAAATGAGAGAGGGAATGATACAATACCTTACAATGTTATCATCCTATCTAATAAAGAGGGAATATGCAAATTGACCATCACACCATCATGAAGATGGCAGTGCCCAAAGCGGAGGCGGGGTTTCTTTATCAAAAAATGGCTGACCTCACAGCAGAGGCTGAGTTCCTGTAAGAAGCCTTAATGAGCAAACAGCAGGGACCTGAGGCTGTGTGGTGCTGGTCCAGGGAAGGGGACCTGACGCTGCACCCCCTGCCTAGTGGGTCTTGACAGGGAACCTCAGGCCATGACCCCCACCTTAGCCCAGGGGACCTCAGGCCATAGCCCCTGCCCAGCAGGGCTTGACGGGGGACCTCAGGCTGCACCCCCCCACCCCGGCGCTGGGGTGTGGGATCTCAGACCGCGCCCCCCACCCTGGCACTGGGCCAGGGGACCTGAGGTCGCTCCCCCCCATGCAGTGGGGCTTGACAGGGGATCTTAAGGTACACCCCTTGCCCAGGTGCTGGGCTGGGAAACCTCCGGCTGCTCCCCCTGCCCTTGGCTGGGTGACCTGAGGCTGCACCCTCCACCGGGCAGGGCTTTATGGGGTCCTGAGGCTGTGCCCTCCCACCAGGCAGGGCATGACAAGGTACCTCAGGCCATGCCACCCACCCTGGTGCCAGGCCAAGGGACCTCAGGCCATGCCCCCTGGTCTGGTGCTGGGCCAGGGGACCTGAAGCTGCACCCACCCCGCACATGGTGGGGCTTGACCAAGGTGGGGCTGGCTGGGTCTTGATCTCACCCAATGGTGGTGGGGATGGCTGGGTCTGGGTCTGGGTGTCTGGTGATTTTGGTAGGCGGGGACTTGACTCAGTCCCACAGTACCCCAGACACTGATAGGAGAAAGACTTTCATATACATTTTACTAATTTTCTTTTATCTCTGACACTTCTATTATAGAGGAAGGGCAAATAGAAATATTAAATTATTTCTTCTAATTAATCCCCTATTAATGTGCATGAATTTTGTGCACCAGGCCATTAGTTTCATTATAATCACCTTTAGAATGAAAGTGGTGAGAATTTCTGCCTCCCAAGTTGGTTGTTAGATTTAAAATATAAAGGACTGTAGAGGTAGCACAGGCAGGGACATTTTGAAGCTCTTCGTCTTGCCTGGCCAGGGGAGGAGGGTGACTGTACTCAAACTTTCATCTTGCTGTCAATCTTCCTCTTGTTCTCTGTAATCACCCTGTCTAATACAGCGGTTCTCAACCTGTAGGTCGCGACCCCATTGGTGATCAAACGACCCTTCACAGGGGTCGCCTATGACCATCCTGCATATCAGATATTTACATTACGATTCATAATAGTAGCAACACTGCAGTTATGAAGTAGCAACGATAATAATTTTATGGTTGGGTCACAACATGAGGAACTGTATTTAAAGGGCCAAAAGGTTGAGAACCACTTGATACAACCCAAATTAGAAAGATATGAGGAAACTTGTTACTACATAGCTTTTTCTCAAAGCTTGATTCATGATTGCTTTATTTTTTTCCAAAGCCCATAACTTGCTCTACTAACAAGACAAAAGATGTCCAAATGCCTAGCAACCCATTTCCCACTTTTATTTTATAAATAAAAGGTGCACCTTTTATTTATTGTTTCACTGGTTGTTTTTTTTTCCTTTCTTTTTCTTTATTTTTTTCATTAAATTTTATTGAGGTGACATTAGTTAACATGAACATTTAGGTTTAACGTGTGGATTACTAAGTTGGTGCACCTTTTAGTAGTGACCAGTCAAGGACTCACCATCAAGGACTTACCGTGCGGGAAAGGCTTTTCTCCAGGAGCAAGTGGGAGGTACTGCTTTTGAACATTAGTCTCAGTTCAAGGTTTCCAGACACTCCGTGCCAAATCTTCTAGCCAGTGTCCTCGCAAGTTTCTATAGGTAAAACCATTTTGAAAATCAGTGAGCTCCTGCATTTTCCATTCCAACTTAGCTATAATGCCCTGACGCAGCCAGGCAGACCAAGAGATGATAATTGGGCAAGGGAGAGAGAACCGAGACCGCCTCTGCAAAGTCAGAAGCACTGCTTGGAGTTCATGCAAACGGGTCCCGTCAGCATTAATGTGCTGGAAATTTATTTCCTTGTCAGAACCTCAGCTTCCTCATCTATAAGCTGAGACCATTGGAATGGATTCCCTATATACCTCTTTCAGAGCTAATCTCCTGTGTCCTGCATTGAACATTCATCCAAGTGAAACTGTGTCTGAAGGTTCTCCTCAGCCTTCTGCTTTATGAATGTTGTAGTTTGTGTTTTAAGAAAAGAATGTCTCTAGTTTGCCTGGGGCCTGTGGACAGCCATGGATGATGGGGACGAATGTGTTAGGGTTGGGGGAGGCCAGGTCCTGGTCCAGTGGTCTCATTACAGCAAGTAACCAGTGGTGCAGCTCAATTAATCATTTGCTGGTCTGAGTGCCATTTTCCTTCACTGTAAGATAAGCCAGAGGACACATAAGGATCGATAACCTTAGTTGCCCCAAGACAGAGCTTTGTTAGCTGGATACCGGTTTTAGGTTTCCGCTGTACCCTTTAACTTTCATATCCTGTGAGTTTTCAACACACACTTGTACCACCTTTTCATTAAGCAAATACATGTTTAAAAATCTGTAACCTAGAAGTTGACGTATTTCCTTCCATTGGCAAAACCTGCTGTTGTATTCCTAGCCCACGATCTATATGCTTCTGAGGGTTTATAGGGCCTCCTTCATTTATCACCGTCATGATTTTATGAACAAAACTTGAATCTGGCTCTAAGAAAACTAAGTAAAATGACAAAGAAAGCAGCCCATTCTGATGCAGGTCATTAGCAGGCATGAGGAGGGCCAAAGCTGTTCCCCAGCTTGAAGCAGTCATTCCACAGCTGGCAGCACAAAGCACAGTGACACTGCCATGCAACCGCACCTTCTTAATTGGGAGTGCTCTTGGCAGGGGCAGCCACGATGTGCCTGGTGTAGGAATGCTGCCGCCACAAAGGCAGCCAGGCTGCCAGACAGAATTTTCACCGTCATCGCATGGAAATTGGATTAGTTAATATAATAAATTCCATCCCCAACTTCATTTTATAGGAAATGCCTACTATCTGGAACCTGTGCACTAATGCATGGTGAATTTCCACGGGGGTTTGAGCTGCATTTTGTGAGAAAATGTAAGGTATGTATGTGTCATATATATATTCTCTCAGATGTGTATGTCTGAGAGTACGGATGATAGAGGAAACCGAATTAGGAAACTTGGCAGCAACATCTCAAAAGCAAGATGTGCAAAAGATTCTAAGTACATTATACTTTCCCAAGTCTAACACAGTCAATTTCCAGAAACATGGCCCACCTTTCATGTTGACAGGAAGATGGCTCCTTCACTGCAGGCTGTTTTATGTGAATCTTTTAGACCCCTGACCTCGGAGAATTCTGTGCATGCCTATCTTCGAGATTTGATACCTGAGTGCCAGAGACATGCTGGCTGTTCACAATCGGCAACAGCAAAGAGATGTGCAGGATTCCAGGGATAAGTTTTTGTTTTGTTTTTCTTGATTTTTAGAGATAGAGGAGGGGAGAGAGATAGAAACATTGAGGAGAGAGGACCATCACTGGTCAGCTGCCTCCTACATGCCCCACACTGGGGATTGTGTCCACAACCCAGGCATGTGCCTCAACCGGAATCAAACAGACAACCTTCTGGTTCCTGGGACTATGCTCAACCACTGAGCGACACTGGCAGGACAAAGTTTTGTTTAATCGCTTGGTGTAGGCAGGAAGAAACCATCTCAGAGAGGTTGGGCACTCCTCTTTGGTCACACAGCCAGCAGGGGAAAAGCAGGAACTACAATGCTTTCAATACCTTTGATGGCTCCCAAGCGCTTCCCATCTCTGGCAGGTGAACATGTGACTTTTCCAGGTCGGGAAGAGAAGTTGGGCAGCTGTTAAAGGTAGGGTCTTCCCCAAAGAAGTGACCATAGAAACAGCGTGCAGTGGAGGATTTATCCGGGCCGTACATGGTTTCTGAATTGTGTCATCTGAATCTTTATCCTTTTTAACAAGTATGAGATTCAGAGAAGGACTGTCTCTGTAGACCCTGATCTCTGAATGCACCAGCAAGGCAATCATTTTGCAGCACTGGCACCTGTATTTAGGGTTCTGTGATTTACCCCGTCTCTGACCCACCAAGGATTGTGAGGTGGCCAGATGCTCTGTTCTTCCATAGGAATGAATAAGCAGTCTCATTATTTCAATGGACCTCTTGAGTGAAGTAATCACCTTCAAAAAACAGACACAGGATGGGAAGAGGGGATATGGCCATGCAGGTAAGGACCCTGACTGGGCCCAGGCCAGGTGTGGTGAAGGCATGCTCAGTGAGCACAGTGATACCCTGGGCCCTGTGAGGACCCGGGTGGGTGTGACACTGCAGTTCCCAGTGCAGCAGGATAAAGAGGAGGGCAAATAGCCATATGCAGGTTATGGGCAGTGCCTATCCTAGCAGTGAGGATGTTCTAATGAAAACCTATCTTGACGGTTCTGGGTGGCAGGTCTAACCCAGTTACAGACCTACTGTGTATCTGTGTGGGCCCCTGGAGGCACTGTGAAGCTGGGAACAGGCTGAGAGGTGGGTCTGTGGGCAGGAGGGAGAAGCTGGGGCAGGTGGGAGAAGCTAGGGCAGGAGTGATAAGCTGGAGTAGGAGGGAGGCCTGAGCGACCACCCCCACCCTCCTATCCCCCACCCCATCTCCTGGAGCAGGAATCCAGTTTCCTCCAGGGAACAGGACTGCACACAGGGGGCTGGAAAGGACAGGCGGCCTCTGAGAGAACAGGGCACACCCCTGTCCAGGTGCCCTGCTTGCCCAAGTCCACCAAGCTGGTGCACCCGCTGCTGCAGGTCCCATGGCCTCCCCCAGACTCGGTAGCAGGTCCACCTCAGCCCCCAAGACAAGTGGTGCAGGACCAGCCTCCCCTCCCCAGAACACCCAACCGGCACAGACATCACACCTGTGGACAGACAGCTTCACTCCTGCGGGGCAACGGAGCCATGGCTTCTGACAAATGGGAGAAGGAGACCCACAGGGATGCCTGGAGTGAGACCTTCGTCCTTTCACCCACACTGGTGGTGGTAGCTCCCCTGGGGCTCTGCTTACCTGCAGGTCCCCGCAGGGCAGGGTGGTCACAGCCACCCCCAGGAGCCTTCCGCCTGGAATAAAGGGAGCACAGGGACCACAGGGTGTCACCACGTGCACAGGCCTCCCTGACCCAAGCGCTCCACTCCCACAGCTCCTGCCCAGGAGGTCCAGAGCAAGTGCCCAGGGCATCAGACCACATGCTCTGTGCGTCAATACGCGTGCCCTGTGCATCAGAGCGCGTGTTCCCAGTGTCAAAGTGCATGCCCCCAGCGTGGACAGCGTGTGCCCCTGATGTCAAGAGAGCATGTGGCTTCCCCACACCACCAGGCATCGAGAGCAGAACAGAGGTCGCTTCCACAGGACCCATTTCAGGACAACATACCAGAGACAGTAGAGAAAGCTGTTGAGCCTGGGGAGCTCCCAGGGCGGAGGGGCCACTCAGCACTGCAGTCCAGGCGCTGGGCCCTTTCTGGGGGCTGGCTGCCAGGGTGGGAAAGGCTTGCGCGGTGTGGCGGGCTTGAGCCAACCTGGTGGACAGGTCAGAGGTTAGGGAAGGGAAACAGCGGAAAGGGCCATGCAGGATGCAGCAAATTTTCCTGGCTAAAGATTCGCGTCTAGAAAACGCGAATTTTGAGGATTATGTCTGCCAAAGTCAGCTGGAAAGCTGGTCAAACCCCACACGGAGGGAGAACCAGGGCGTCCAGGTCTCACGTGGAGATTTCCAGTCCCGTCCGAGGGAAATGGGAGCGTGGTTCTTACTGAGGAGATGGGATGGTCATCTCCAGCCTCCAGAGAGCACAGGGGCCCTGTGGGGGCTGGGCCTGCCCACCAGGTGTGCACTCACCTGCCTTCCCGCTCAGGCACAGCTGTGTCCCCACCTGGCAGCCAGGCTCCCCGAGGCTGCCCAGTCCCCCAGCCATCACATGCCTGCCTTCCTGGGGTGCTGGGCCCCTGCCCAGTCTGCCTTGTGCTGTGGGAAGACCAGCGAGGGTTACACTGAGTCCTCCCTGGGGAAGGGGGTCCTAGGCTCAGGGCTTCTGGTCCTTGTGGATTCAGAATTCAGGGAAGGCTGCAGACCCTGGCCCTGGAGGCAGGGCGTGGTCTCTGGGAGGTGGCAGGGTCCAAGCTGCTGAATCCTGGCTGGGCGCATTGCTGCTGGGCTAGGCTCTTCGGGGTGCTATGCACAATGGGAGGAGCCTGGCAGATGCGGATGTGGCAGGGATGTGCCCCTTTCTCCAGCCCACAAGTGGATTCCATGGACACCCCCTCTCCTGGGTGGAGGTGCTGAGATGGAAGGCGGGCGGGGCAGCTTCTTCCTTCCCAGGTCTGAGTCCACCTGCATCCATGGAGCCTGCCTGTCCAGGAGAAGCCCCAGAAACTATGGCAACAGGACGCCTTACCCTGAGCACCAGGCCCTGGCTCCCTGGGATCTGGCAGCAGTGTTTGGGGCGCTGTCAGAAAATTAGAAGGGGGTGGGAGAGTGGAAGGTGCTGTAAGGACAGACTTATGCCCTCTATCACAGGCTTTCTCCTTCCTGATCCTGGGAAGGGAGGGCGGGAGGAGGGGCGCAGTCCTCAGAAAGAGCACCTGTTCTTAGGTTTCTGGGGCCTGGAGGGAAAACCTTAAATGTCTGGCGATTTTAGTCTGAGTTTTGTTGGGTGCGTCTCTGGCGTTAAGTGCAGGCACTGCTTACAACATAATCTTCAGTGTTGTCTCAAGCTTCCAAGAGCCATCCAAAATGCTATCTAATGACATTCCTAGGACTTTAGACAATAATATTATTAATAGCATCCAGTTAAATCCAGGTTCTGAGGATGTAACTAGATGCTATTTAAAAGAAACTGAAGTTCATCAGGTCATTTCCCATTCCACTGTGGTCTCCACATGTTAATATCTTGCTCATTCTTGCCACCAGACTTATATCTCTTATACTGTTGAATATTAATAATCTCTGTTTCCCTGATTTTTTGAGGTGACCTTTTTCTCCTATTCTTTTAATAAAGGAAAACACTCCCTCTCGTCCTTTGGGGGGGCAACTATTTGATTGAAGGGTTTGTAAATGTCTGTACATTTTGCAATTACTGTACACGTCTTTTTCTTCTTGATTTTTTTCTGTTTTTCTCCAAAACGTGTACAGTAACTGAAAAATGTATTCACTTCTTTGCCATCGCCAAGGGCATTTGCATGTTTCCTGCCCTCCTGACAACATTTGAGTGTGTTTAGGAAATGCTGTTTGGAGCCCAAGGCTGGGCCACATGTGTGCGCTGGGAGAGGAGATAGAGGGCCTACAGGGCAGGGAGGACCAGCATTCTGACCCACTGCCTTCCCTGCCAGGTGGGCACATGGAGGGAACGCTGCCGTGATTGGTCCCTCGTAACCAGGTGACCACAGAATGTGTTCTGGTTGGCTGGGGCCCGCCAGGAGCCCTGCCTTCAGTTGAGAAGCAGCTGTGGCAGGAGGTGGAGCTTTGGCTGTGCTCTCTTCTTGCAGTGGTTGTGATTCTCAGCAGTTGCCTGATCAGCACACCTTTTAAATACGTGAGACTGCTGGCTGTCCTCACAGACTAGTCAACTCTGTGGAGGCGGCAGCAGCTGACAGCTGGGCGGGGGCGGCGGGGGCCCCTGGGTTTGCCCTTTTGGGGGTTGGGCGGGGCGGGGGGTGGTTAGGGCGACTGTTGAGTGAAGGCAGTGACAGCAGCACTAGTAGAGGTTCCTCATGGGGAACAAATTCAGCTGCTGCATGAAGCCCAATGCCAGCCCCAAGGTGGGCCAGAGCTTGGAGTGGGTGAATCCGCACCCTGAGTCTGATGCCTGTGAGGTGACTCAAGCTGCCTGGGCACATGAGGACTTGGGTCTCCTGTTCTGCAAATGCCACCCTGTGCTGCGCCTCAGTAACCGGCAAACGCCCAAAGGTAAGGAGTGGCAGGGGATCGCTGATCTCAGTCACACCTCTGGGCTCTGCTAACCCCAGGACCCCCTAGATGGGCACCACCTCAGACTCCTCCTTGCCTTCTTTCTGGCATCCCGAACCTTTATTTCCCCACCCCCGTCATGTCTGGCCAGTTTCTTTCCCTGTTCAGTACCCAACTACCCAGTTCTTTCTTTCATCCCCATTCAACCTGAGACACTCCAGTTGGCCCTTCCTGTTCCTGGCTCTCTGTAGTGTCTCCTGGGACTCCAGGAAGAATTGTGGGTATATTCTCTCCTTTTTCTCAGTGAAAACTTTAACATCCCAACTTCCAAGGTTCCATCCCATCTCCCTGTCCTTACCTAGCCTTTTGGTTCTTAGTGAAGGAATCAGGTAGGGCCCAGTGATACCCTTGTTTCCACCTGTTAAGACAGTTGATACTCTGAACAGTTCTGCTGCAAAGATTTTAGGGGTTGTTAGGTAAACTCGAAATCGATAACCGACACAGAACCTATATAGTGTTATTACATTGGCTGTTTTCAGTTGCCTGGATAGAAGCAATTTCTTCCTTCCAACTTATAATTTGAACACAGAAGGAAATGGTGGGAGAGGGAACTGAAAATTTCTCCAATCATGTGAAATGTTACTGCCAGTCCTACAGAGAATAGTTGCTTGTTTGTTTTTTTACTTATAGCAGAACCCAGGGAGTTCTGATTACTTTGATATGTCCACGTTGACACAAAATTTCCTCAGTCTTCCTTCAGTGACCTAACAGACTTCCCTGTCACATTGTTTGTCCTAAAGGAGCGGGGATCGTTCACAAGAGTGTTGGTCAAAAGTTTCTAAAGAGAACACACATATGTAGACTTTAGTTTGTAACATAAAGTCTTGGCAGTTAAGATGTAAAATTGTGGGCAAGGATGTTTGTCCTCATCGTCTCCCGTACTGCCAGTAGGTTCCTGTTTAACTGTAAGAATGTTGTGGTCAAAGTTCTGAAGACCAGATGCCTGAAGATGGGTTTGGGGAGTGGAGAAGTGGGAGGAGAGAGGGAGAAGAGTGGAAATATGGTACTTGGTTTAAAATAATTCTGGGTAACAAATATAGCTAATGAATACTGTGATTTGTGAAGTAGGAAACATACATTTACAAAGATGTTAAAGCCTCTTTGGCCCCTTTTTTTTTTCATTTAAATGGTAGAGATTATTTCATAGAGAAAACACATCATAGCTCTTATTCTATTTAAACTCTAGTTTAGCTTTTAATTTCTTTAAAAGTTAGAATAATTAAGCCTAGGGGTTCACCTGGATGGTTGCTATGTCTTTATAACTGAAAAGTACTCCCTGTTCAGTATATTAAAATAGTATGAAAAAACGAGCAACTTACGTGACTTAATGAATTGTACCTTTAAACACAAAACAAGTGAGAACCTGTGAAATTTTCTGTTCACTCTGTTTGGTGCTGTAAGGTAAGCCTCTGTCTGAGGGGTTTTATAAACCAGTTAGTAGATGGGTAGTGTTGGATGAGAGACCAAAATAGGACATTTATATATTTAAGATTTACAGCTCACTCCCATGTATAGCCCATTTGGTCCTTCTAACTGCAAACAAGTCCCGTGTATATTCTTCTATTGCTGATGAAGAAACTGAGACTTAGAGATGTGAACGGATGTGTAACCAGCTGCTGAACAGGAGAGGCTGATATGCTGGTGATAGATATGCCAAATTCAATTTGTTGATGCATACAGCGCTCCTTAGAATGCAGCCTATATGTTAAAACCTCTCCCCAAAGTGAGCCTATTTAACTTGCTCCAGTCTTGATTATTTCCATTTGATATTATTGTATACAACTCAGCAACAACAATTACCACTCCATCTATGTCTAAAACAGCAACAACAACAAACTGAAAAACAAAATAGATCCAGAGACATAGAAATATGAAACAGCTGATGAATCTCAGAGGGAAGGCTGGAGTGGGTGGGTGGGTAGGACTAGATCAAGCAAAGAATGCAAGTGAAAACTTTCACATATATGCATAACCCATGGACACAGACAATAGGGGGGTGACGGCCTGGGCGTGGGCTAGAAGGGGACAATTGTGGAAAATAGGGGACATCTGTAATACTTTGAACAATAAAGATTGAAAAAAATCACTTTGATGAAAGTATAAAAAGTCACTGTCGTGAAAGTTTCCCCGTAGATTAAAACATTGAGCTTTTATACTACCCTTTTAAACGTGCCACGATGAATAGCCCCAAGTAAGCCACAGCTAACTAAATAAGTTCATTTTGTGAATGGAGTTAGAATTAGCCAAATGGTAAAGAACATTTGCCAAATATAGCTCATGATTTGGGCATATTTGATGTATTAGCAGGTACCTGACAGTAATTGGCCACAGTTTAATTTGTTTCTTAACATGGTTTCTGAAATGGGCTGGTAATATCAGCATGAAAGAGACTGACTATATTTCTAATTGATAAGTAGAAGTGGGGAAACACATAAATAATCCATAGATTATTTAGGTGCAAGTTAGAAAAAAAAGTCTAAGACATAGCCGGGTTTTACTGCACATGTATAGCAAGATTCTGCAATTTTGAATTTTCTGAGTAGAATTTTTATATTGTTGCCTTTACTAAAATCGGCTGATTACCATTACTTAAAATGTCTTCCCATGCCCTAACCGGTTTCCCTCAGTGGATAGAGTGTTGGCCTGCGGATTCAAGTGTCCCAGGTTCAATTCCTGTCAAGGGCATGTACCTTGGTTGCGGGCACATCCCCAGGAGGGGATGTGCAGGAGGCAGCTGGTCGATGTTTCTCTCTCATCAATGTTTCTAACTCTCTTTACCTCTCTCTTACTCTCTGTAAAAAATCAATAAAATATATTTTTAAAAAAGTCTTCCCAACAGGAAGTGATATAAGTTGATGTGTAGCTATTTTTTAAATTACCAATTTTTCTACTCAGCAAAATTGTATGCCTTTTCTCTTCTTCCTTCAGGTTTAATCCCTTCTGGCCATCCTGTGGCTGGCACAATTTTCCGGAAGAAATGTCAAATGATTGGTAAGTCAAGATAGGATTTAGGTCACAGGTTTTTGTTTGAACAAATAAAAAACATTTCAGTTGTTTACATATGAGGATTGAATTTGTGATCTTACATAGTGCTCAAGCACAGGATCCTGTCCCATATTAGAATTTGAAGCTATTCAAACTCTCTCCCCTATGTAATGCTGCCAGAGTACCTCAGAGGAACAGAGCCCTATGTGGTTCCCAGAAGCCTAGCAGGAGCACCTACAACTATGTCAATTTCCTGTGTCCTGTTTGTTTTAGGATAAGAACCAGAACTGTAGGACTTTAATGCTTCTGCTTGCCTGCTTATTTCCTTAATGTTATGTTCAATCGAGTTTACTTGCTTAAAAAGGCACAAGGATCGAGTCTCAGTTGATTGTGACAGCAGAAGTACAGGCAGGGAAGGGTCCATTTTATTTGCATCCATGCAGCTCAATACAAAGTGGGGGTTTTAACATGCGTTTCATGGCATGTGTGCATGACTGTCTGGAGCTGATCATTTTGCTTAGGATTGCTGCATTTCTCAGTTTATTCCAGAGCCAGGGGCTGCTCAGCTGTAGAGACAGGGTGAGAGAGTAAAGGAAGTGATATCCCATGCCCCTCTCCTCAGTCCTAAGGAATGTATGCCTATGATGCCCCTGCCACGTTAAAGGAGGCAGAGTGGGAAACAGAGTTCAGCCCAAGACCCACTTTGGAGCTTTTATTTTTCTTCAGATCTTTATTGGAGCAAAATGATTTTGTGTGTTGTATACTTGTTTACTTAGCTTAGCCCCATCATTTTAAAGTTTAAATTGGATAGGTTACTTTGCAGTTGAGTAGAGATGCATTTAATTTCTTAGTAAGATATTCTAGGTGGTTACCTAAGTGGTTCAGGATGCTTGCAGGTGCCTGGCCAGAAACTGGTTCTTAGAGCCCTCAACTGTTAGATCCTGGTGGGTCAAGTACAGAGGGTATCCGTGTAGAATTGGAAACTACGACTGAGTAGTGGCTCAGAGGCACAACAGATAAGTTTTTTTATTAGCCAAGTTTCTCCCCTGGCTTTGCCCTTTGCCCTTTCCTTCTGGACATGAGAGACTTTTATTTGTACCTAAAACAGAATATCCATTAGGTCAAAAGTATAAAACTTAGTTTTAAGATACTGCTTATGGGACTCATCTTGCCAGGTGCTTTAAATTTTAAATTTTGTTGGAAGTTATAAAAGAAATGGAATAAAATTTGGTCTTATCTATATATATAAAAAGCCAGCGACTAGAACACCATAATGGGTGGGATCAGGCCAGTCGTTTTGACACCCACTGTGGCCAGTGAACTGACCAGATTGTGGGGGGGGCTGGCTGGCCAACCTCCTGCAGCCCCTACCCCAGGCCCGCACCACCCCTGCTGGGCCCCCACCACTCCCTGTGGCCCACAACTCCTCCCCCAGGATGGTCCTGCCCCTGATTGCTCCCCCTCCCCAACAGGGCAAGGGGCTGGCCAGCCAACCTCCTGCAGCTCTAATCCCCAGCCAGCCCACTCCTGATCACCCACCACCACCCTGATCGCCCGTGGCCCCTCCCCACAGCCAGCTCTGCCCCTGATCACCGCCCCCCACACATCCAGGCCCTCCCCACAGCTGGCCACGCCTTCAATCTGCCTCCCCCACCCCAATTGGGGGCGGGCCTTCTGGTCAATCACCCATGGCCCCTCCCCGCACCCAGCTTGGCCCTAATCAGGCCCCAGTCAGGGCAGGCTGGCTGGCCAACCTTCTGCCATTTCCTCCTCTCAACAGGCCCGCCCACATCTGTCTTGATTGGGGCCTGGCCAGCCAGACTCCACCCTTGCATGAATTCCTTCACTGGGCTTCTAGTTTTGTATATTAATAATCTTTCAGAAAATCAGTAACTTATGTTTTTCTGTGGCATTTGTATCAGTATTGATCAGTTCATTCTTTGTATTCTTAGTGGGACAAAAGAGGAAGAACAACTATTTCTACCATGTAAGTACATACTCAAAAAGTTATGTAAGAAATTAATAATTTGAATTAAAAATTGTCTGCCATAATTGTTAAAAATCTATTATGAGTCCAGTATCATTAGCATGAACCTGTTTTGGAAGACTTTCTTAATCACTTCTGTTACCTTAATTAACAGGTTTACACATGCAGGAAAGTTTTCGCTTAGTAATGGTCATTTTTTAAGGGGTTCTGTCCTTTAAGTTAAATGTCAGTAACATGGTTGTGATAAAAAGATCTACCTTAATTTTGTGCCTTAACTTTTCATTTGTTTTTTAACAAAAGTAACAACCATATCATAGCTACGGCAATTTTTGTGTTATCTATTGACTTGTTGTTTTAGCAGCTGACAGCTTAGCTTCCTCCCTCCAGTGTGGTCTTCTTTCCCTCCTTCTGTTCTCCCAACATGTATCATGGTTGTTAGTAAATCTGAATCAGTGTTTCTGTTATCATGACTATGCAAATGTTTGTTACCGTTGAGCCCTCTAGTTCTCTGGCTGTGCCTTTTCCTTGTATGCCCTTCATTCTTTTGATCAAAAAATGTATACGCACTCTGCATGATTATGTTGGTGTTTATTAACTTACTTGAGGCCCCGTGCATGTGATTCAGGCCCTGGTGGGGGGTGTGGCCTGTGGGGATTGGCCCGCTGTGGGAGCCGCCGAGCGGCACTCCCGTTGTGGGAGTGCACTGACCACCAGGGGGCAGCTCCTGCATTGAGAGCCTGCCCCCCACTGGTCAGTGCACATCATAGCGACTGGTCATTCCACCGTTTGGTCGTTTTGCACATTAGGCTTTTATTATATAGGATAGTTCATTTTCAAAATTTGAAAGAATCTTCAGGAGTGAATAATTTTGTGAATACCTGTTTTCAAATTGATGACCATTCTGGTCCAGGCACTGCTAACAAAACTAAGCAGTGGAATTGCAAATGTCAAGAATTAATATTTTAGTCGATATTTGTGTGCCCTCAATTTGTCATCTATTGCCGGTTATATATCTCCCCATTTAAAAAGAGTCTAGTCAGAGTTTAGAATAAGTTTCCTTTATTCAAAGCATAGTCTGACTTTACCTATTATTTTGAATCAATTAAACCTGAAAAGGAGTGAAAATTGAGTTATCATCTGTTAAAATGTGTATTCATTTTTGGGACCCCCTGGATTACTGAAATTTGAGCACTGCTACACTTCATCAGAATAATCCAAACCCCTCTCCCTCGTCAACATGATCTCACGTAGTCAAAGGCAGCAGGTAGGCTGGTCTCTCTGGTTTCAGAAATAACTGCTTTATATCTAACAATCTAGTAACTTGGCAGAGAAAGATGACTGTTGGCAAAAACTCTACATTTATGCTACATTAACATAATACCTAGTAAGTTTTCATTTTTATGTAGTGGAATTAATTTTTTTAGTGTATTCACTTCTTCTTTTCTATTTTTTTTCCCGAACATGCTGTGACTTTTGTCACAGGCCTGTCAAAAATATTTTCCACGTACTGACCACATTTGTTCCATTTGTCATTGGAAGCCATCTCCCTAGCCTTTTGTTATCCTCCTCTACTATGCACTTGTTCTCTGAAGGCCTGCTCTGTGTCTGCTTTGAAGCATATTTCTTTAAAGTCATCTGGGATCTCACATACTGCTCTCTTATGTTGGATCCCCGATTTCTTAGATCAGCGATTTTCAACCTTTTTCATCTCATGGCATGCATAAACTAATGACTAAACTTTGTGACACACTAAAAAAATATGTGTCTTACCAATCTAAAAAAAAAGTATAATTGTGATTCATTCACTTTTGGCATCTATTGTGGTGTTGGTTGTTGTCTTTTTGTTATTTGACAATGTAAGGGAAAAGGTCAGTGCCCCTGCCCAAACAGTCAGGTATTGCATTTTGTAAACATTCTTGCCACACACCAGTGTGCTGGGTGGTACACTGGTTGAATATCTTTGTCCTGTGTTTATGTTTTCCTCCGTATTGTTATTCTCCGTTGTTTCACTGAAGCACTTTTTGCTGGGAAAGGATACATGGGCAAAAATTGTTTGAAGATCTAGCCCCTCTGAAATGCCTCCTACTTAACAAAGCAGAGAATTCTAGGTTGAAATTAATTTTTGCAGTTCTAAAGACATTTCTACTGTTTTCTCATTATAGTGTTGCTCTCAAATATATTGGCAACGTATGATACATTGTATATTTGCAATTTCAGTAATTTCCTCCACCCTTTCTTCTCTGGAAATGTTTAGAAGCTTATCTATTCTTGGGATTCTAAAATTTGATGGTATGTATTGGTATGCACCTCTTCATTTAATTGTGGCCATCAAGACTCCAGGTCTTATCTACTTTCTGGGAATATTTTTGTTTCTTTTATACATTCTTTATTCCTTCTTTTTCCTAACATTCCCATTACTCAGACATTGGAACTCTTAGACCAGTATTCCTGGATAAATCTCTAAATATTCCCCCCTCTTATTTCTCATTTTGTCTTTTTCTGCTCCTGGAGATTTCCTTCACTTTGTTTACCAACCTCCTTTTTTAAACATTTTTATTGATACCAGAAAGGAATGGAAAAATAGAAACATCAATGATAAAAGATAATCATTGATTGGCTGCTTTCTGCATGACCCCTACTGGGGATTGAGCCCGCAACCTGGGCATGTGCCCTTAACCAGAATCAAGCCCGGGACCCTTCAGTCCGCAGGCCAATGCTCTATCCACTGAACCAAATTGGCTAGGGCCACCAATACTTTATAATTCTGTTTTGTTTATCTACTTTTTAATTGATAGTGTTCTCTTATACCCTGTCATTTTTTATAGCATTTCATTCTTTTACCAATGCAATGTTTTGCTTTTCTGAAGTTTATTTATTTATTTGTTTGTTTGTTTACTAGAGGCCTGGTGTACAGAGTCTTACTCAGGTGGGGTCCCTCGGTGATTGGGACCAATGGGGAGGGGGCTTGCAGGAGGGAGGGACCTTGGGAAGTTGGCCAGCCAGCCCCCCACCCCCTTATTGCCAGCAGCAAACAAGGCACGGTTAAGGCACCGCCAATTCCATGAGGAATTGGGCTCCCTCCTCCCTCCTGTCTGGTTCCGAGGTACAGGTGAACCAGATTTGAGGATGTCAGGGCCCCAGCTGCAAGGTCTGGGTCAGTGCGCATCATAGCTACAGGATAGTCGTCCAGTTGTTCCACTTGTTGGGCTTTTATATAGAGAAAAATTTAATCCTGACCTGAAGATAGTTTTCTATTGCTTTTCAGAGAGAGTAGAAGGATGGGAGGTAGGAAGTGGGAGAGGAGAGAGAGACAGAGAGAGAAACATCTATGTGAGAAATACATCCACTGACTGCCTCTCAAATGCTCCCCAACCAGGGGAAGGGCATGTATCTAAAACCCAGGTACTTGCCCTTGAGTAGGAACCAAACCCTAGACCTTTTGGTGCAAAGTACAATGCTCTAACTACTGAACATCACTGGCCAAAGAAAGACTGATTTATTTATTTATTTATTTATTTATTTATTTATTTATTTATTTTTGCTTCTGTATTTTTTCACACACATTATTTCCTTTTATACTACCATTTTATTTTATACTAGAGGCCCGGTGCATGAAATTCATTCACGGGTACAGTCACTAGGCCTGGCCTGCAATCAGGGCCGTTTTCCCCACCATCCCGTAGCCGGTCCTGCTCCCCACTACCACCCAACCCCGTTTGCCATCAGGTGATCTGTGCTTGACAGCCAGGGGAAGGGACTACAAGAGGTATTCAGTGCACCTCATAGTGACTGGTCCAGCAGTCATTCTGGTCATTCTGCCATTTGGGTCAATATAACCCTTTGATTATATAGGATAGAGGCCTGGTGCATGGGTGGAGGCCAGGTGGCCTGCCCTGAAGGGGGTCCCGGATCAGGTTGGTGATGCCTGCAGGGTGGAAGGGCCCCTGGGGCAGGGGATGTGGGGTTTGCAAACTGGCCCTGCCCCCAATCTGAGTGGGGCTCCCTTCTGGGGGTAGGGATGGCCTGGGCAAGGGGCCACCAGAGTTTGCAGGAAGGCCATGCCCCCAATCAGAGTGGGTGTTCCCTGCTGGGGGCAGAGCCTGCCTGGGTGAGGGGTCTGGGGTGGTTTTCATGCAGGCCACACCTTCTGCTCAGGGTGGGGGTCCATGTTGGGGGCAGAGCCAGCCTGGTTTAGGGGCCTGGAGTGATTTTCAGGCTGGCCACCCCCCCTGATCAGGGTGGGGTCCCCGCTGGGGGCAGAGCTGGCCTGGGTGAGGTGTCCGGGCAGTTTGCAGGCTGACCATGCCCCCAGTTGGGGTGGGGGTCCCTGCTTGGGGGTGGGAATGGCCTGGGCAAGGGGCTGAGGGTGGTTTACAGGCCAGCCACAACCCCAATGGGGTTGGGGTCCTCACTGGGGGCGGAGCCGGCCTGGTTGAGGGGCCTGGGTGGTTTGCAAGCTGACTTAATCTCCAGTCAGGATGGGGAGGGGGTCCTCACTGGGGGTGGGGCTGGCCTAGGCAAGGGTCCTGGGGTAGTTTACAGGCCAGCCAAGTCCCCGGCTTTGTCAGGACAGACGTGTGGAAGATGTCCAGTCTAATTAGCATATTACCCTTTTATTAGTATAGATAGGACAACTCATTTGCTGATACCACAGATTCTAAATTGTTCTATGAAAGTAATAACTAAGAAATATGATGTTCTTAGCATGTAGATTTTAGGAAATGCTTTCAATTTGCTTTTTGTTTATGAGTTCAGATTTTTTTAAATTAAATTCATTGGGGTGACATTGGTTAAAATCCTTATTTAGATTTCAAATGTACATGTCTCTGATACATGATCGCTACATTGCATTGTGTGTCCACCACCTAAAGTCAAATAATCTTCCTCAGCATATATTTGGTCCCCTTTACCCTTTACTTATCACCACACCCCTTCCCTCTGGTAACCACCATACTGTCGTCTATGTCTGAGTTTTAGTTTTATATTCCACATATGAGTGAGATCATATGCTTCTTAACTTTTTCTGTCTGACTTCATTTAGCATATAATACCCATGTTGTGACAAATGGCAGTACTTCCTCCTTTCTTATGGCTGAGTAGTAGCCATACACACACACACACACACACACACACACACACACGCACACCACATCTTCTTTATCCAAACATTTACTGAAGGACACTTTATTTTCATGTTTTGGCCATCAGGAATAATGCTACAGTGAACATATATCTTTGCAAATAAATGTTTTTCAATTATTCTGGTAGATAACCAAAAGAGGGGTTGTCAGGTCATATGGTAATTCTATTCTTGTTTTTGTGAGGTAATTCCATACACTTTTCCATAGTTGATGTACAGTTTATATTCCTACTAGCAGTGAATGATGGTTCCTTTTATCCATAACTTATACAACACTTGTGATTACCATTCTGCTTTGGTCTGTCTTTCTTGTTGGCTTCCTTCAGGTGTGTGGTGGTTCCTGGCTGACTTTTTATATCTAACAAGAGGCCCAGTACACAAAATTCATGCACTGAGGGGGGGCGGGGGTTGTCCCTGATCCCGGCTGCACCCTCTCCAATCTGGGACATCCCCCTCATCACAATCCAGGACTGCTGGCTCCCAACCACTCACCTGCCTGCCTGTCTGATTGCCCCTAACCACTTCTTCCTGCCAACCTGATCACCCCCTAACCACTTCTGCCTGCCAACCTGATCACCCCCTAACCACTTCTGCCTGCCAGCCTGATTGGCACCTAACTGCTCCCTTGCCGGCCCAATCACCCCCAACTGCCCACCCCTGCAAGCCTGATCTTGCCCTCAACTGCCCTCCCCTGCCAGCCTGATCTCACCCTCAACTGCCTTCCCTTATAGACCATCTTGTGACAACATGGGAGTGGCCATCTTGTGATGACATGCAGGTAGCCATCTTGTGACAATGTAGGGCGGCCATCTTGTGATGATGTGAGGGTGTGAGGGTCAATTTGCATATTACCTCTTTATTATAAATGATTGGAAACACAAGGTGTGAGCATAATTTTTTTTCATATTTACTCCAGAATTTCATTATTTCTATTTTTGTTTAAATAAGTCTTTATTGTTCAGGTTATTACAGTTGTTTGTCTTCTTTCCCCTGTTAGCTCCCCTCTACCTGGTTTCCACCCCACCCCATGCCCTTACTCCCCCATTCTCTTCCTCCATAGCTGTTCAATTTTTACCAGTCTCTTCCTGCACCACCCACCTACTTCCCCCTAAGAAATGTCAGTCCACTCCCTTTCTATGCCCCTGATTCTGTCTGCCAGATTTGTCCACTGTAAAGGTACTATTTACCTTTTTAAAAATAAAACTTTATTTTTCAGATTATTACAGTTCCTCTTTTTCTCCCATAGCTACCTTCCACCCAGTTCCCATCTCTGTCCTTACCCCTCCATCCCCCACACACTGCCCTCATCCATAGGTGTACGATTTTGGTCCAGTCTCTTTCTGCACCTCCACCGCCTTTGACCCTGAGAATTGTCAGTCCACTCCCTTTCTATGTCCCTGATTCCATTATATTCACCAGCTTATTCTATTCATTATATTTTTATTGACTTGATTTTTAGATTAACTTGTTGATAGATATGTATTTGTTGTCACTTTGTTGTTCATAATTTTTATCTTTACCTTTTTCTTCTTCCTCCTCTTCTTAAAGAATACCCTTCAGCATTTTGTATAATACTGGTTTGGTGGTGATGAACTCCTTTAGCTTTTTCTTATCTGTGACGCTCTTTATCTGACCTTCAATGCTAAATGATAGCTTGGCTGGGTAGAGTAATCTTGGTTGTAGGTTCTTGCTATTCATCACTTTGAATATTTCTTGCCACTCCCTTCTGGTCTGTATAGTTTCTGTTGAGAAATCAGCTGACAGTTGTATGGGTACTCTCTTGTAGGTAACCAGCTATTTTTCTCTTGTTGCTTTTAAGATTCTCTCTTTGCCTTTTGCTCTTGGCATTTTAATTATGATGTGTCTTGGTGTGGTCCTCTTTGGATTCCTCTTGTTTGGGGTTCTCTGAGCATCCTGGACTTGTAAGTGTATTTCTTTCACCAGGTAGGGGAAGTTTTCTGTCATTATTTCTTCAAATAGGTTTTCAATATCTTGCTCTCTCTCTTCTTCTGGCAACCCCATAATTCAGATGTTGGTATATCTCAAGTTGTCCCAGAGGCTCCTTACACTATCTTCATATTTTTTATTCTTTTTGCTTTTTACTTTATGGGTTGGGTGTTTTTAGCTTCTTCATATTTCAAATCTTTGACTTGACTCTTGGGATCCTCTAGTGTGCTGCTGGATCTCTCTATATTATTCTTTATTTCAGTCAGTGTATGCTTAATTTCTAATTGGTCCTGTTTCATATCCTTAATGGTCTCACTAAATTTCTCAGAGGTTTTTAGTTAATTCTTGGGTAACCTTATAACCATGGTTTTGAACTCTGTATCCAGTAGTTTTCTCTCCTCCATTTCTTTGATTGTGACATGTTTCTTTGTCTTTGCATTTTGGCTGCTTCCCTGTGTTGATAGAGTGGTTTTGTGTGCCAGGTGTCCTATAGGGCCCAGTGGCTCAGCACCCCACTCACCTGAGGTCGACACTCTTGGTGCACCCCTTTGTGGGCTTTGTGTACAGTTTTGTTGTAGTGAAGCCTTGACTGTTGTTGGTATCAATGGAAGGAATTGACCTCCAGGCCAGTCGGCTGTGATGTCCAGTTGAGTGTAGAATGGTAGAACTGTTGTGCTGGAGACAACCTTATGAGGCAGGACTTGCTTCAGTGAGGCTTTGATGCTCACTGAGTCTGCTCCCTGAATGTGTCTCTTATGAATCTGTGGGGTTTTAATCTGGTGTGATCTCACTTTGACCACTGCGTACACTGGCTCTTGGATTTCCAAGGAGGTGCAAAGTCAGCCACTGCCTGAGGCCAGCCAGCAGGAGCTACAATGAGATCTGCAGATTCCTCCTCTTTGTTTGGGGTTTGGAGGTTCCCACATGGAGTGCAGCTGTGAAGCAGTGCAGGCTGCTAAGGAGCCTTAGGCCTTCTTTGGAAGCTCTGGGGTTCTTAGACCCAGTTGCAGTTTGTTAGATTAGGTTGCAAAAGGTCAGGCCATTCATATGCAAAAGCCTCTGTGCACAGCTTGGGTGAGGTTATAAATTGGGTGTAGTGTGGTCTCAGGGAATCACAGGGTGGTGCAAACAGCAATGGTTGCCCATCAGCCTTGCCCCATTAGGTTCCTGGGTCTCTGTGTCCCACGGCTTCATTCAGGAAAAATGATCGCTGCAAGCACCTCTGTGAGAAACCCGCCCTCGTGTTCCGACTTGATGCCAGACAATTTGGGTTCTCCTCATATGAGTGTGGGTCCCCAGATTCTGGCCCAGCACTGGATTTCAGAGCTTTCGGGAGTTTGTATCTCCCTCCCAATTGAAAAAGACAACAGCATACCCAGTTGCCAGCCCATTTCACATGCCTCCGTACCTCTGCTCTTCCGCACCTCTGCATCTCCTACCAGTCTAGATGTGTTTTTCTCATTCCCTCTAGTTGTCGGACTTCCACTCAGCCAGCCTTCCAATGGTTCTGGATGATATCCATTTTGTCTTTTAGTTGTAGTTTTGATGTAGTTGTGTGAGGCAGCAAATACAGGCATTCACCTATGCCGCCATCTTGGTTCTCCCCCGAGCAGGAACTTTTAACTCTCAGGGCTACACTGCAAGAATTTGGGGTCTGCATTCTAAGCCTGCCTTGGGTTCTGTAAGACAAACTGGCTTTCTTACCCCTATTCCAGTCACTGTCTTTAGACAGTAAAGTGTGCTTCCTCTGTTTTGTTCTTATACTTTGGGTAGCTTTTTTATGCCTTTAATTCTAATGACATATCTCTGAAAGGAAGGGGAAAGGAACCGGAATTGTGGTCAATTCAGAAATCTCAATCTTACACGTTCGAACTCAAAATTAGAACTTAGAACTTATATTTAAAGTGTAAATCAAAGTTTAAATTTTTAATTCAATGCAGTTAAAAATATTAATTCAGAGAATATTTTCGGTTACTTCTATAGTTAGCATACTCCATTTTTCTACTAAA
This sequence comes from Myotis yumanensis, assembly GCF_028538775.1. Lineage (NCBI taxonomy): Eukaryota > Metazoa > Chordata > Mammalia > Chiroptera > Vespertilionidae > Myotis > Myotis yumanensis. Next base: position 136,979,923 of record NW_027223752.1, read on the forward strand.
GGCTTGGTTAAGAGTTCTATTCAAACTGCATTTCATCAGATTGTCCCATTTCTGTGCCACATAGATGGAACAGTTCCCATTAATGCGTATAAGTGTTAGAAATTTTAAGTGATTCAGAAGTCATTATTAATTCTTAATATCCACAACTTGTGAAAAAGTAGAGAGAAAACAGTAAAGTTCCATTTTATTTTTTAACTAGACACCGGGTTCTTGAAATTCATGCATGGAGGGGTGGGGTGGTCCCTCAGCCCAGCCTGCACCCTCTCCAATATGGGTAAATCGGCAGTCGGACATCCCTCTCACAGTCCAGGACTGCTGGATCCTAACCGCCTCCCTGCCTGCCTTCCTAGTTGCCCCTAACCGCTTCTACCTGCCAGCCTGATTGCACCCTAACTGCTCCCCTGCCGACCTGATTGACACCTAACTGCTCCCCTTACAGCCTGATCACCCCCAACTGCCCTCCCCTGCTGGTCCAATCGCCCCAAACTGCCCTACAGGCCTGGTCAGCTCCAATTGCCCTCCCCTGCAGGCCTGGTCACCCCTAACTGTCCTCTCCTACTAGCCTGTTTGCCTCCAAATGCCCACCTTGCCAGCCTCATCACCTTCAAATGCCCTCCCCTGCCAGCCACCTCGTGACTTCCATCTTGTGACAGCCATCTTGTGACAATGTCGTGTGACATTACCTAGGCTTTTATTATATAGGATATGTAAAGATGAGGCAGCAGGCAGGATTTCAACAGGTACTTGATAGTAAGGTTTGAGTTGTCACCTAGACTCCTAGGCATGATAATTTTTCTAGCCTTTGCTATTGAACTTAAATCTGAGGAACCCTGGGTTCTCTGTTCTATTCCATTAGTCTATATGTCTTTTCTTGTCCCAGTACCAGGCAGTTGTGAGAACCATGTCTTGCTGATATAGCTTCATTTCTGGTATTGTGATCCCTCCAACTTTGTTCTTCTTTCTCAGCATTGCTGTGGTTATTCAGGGTCTTTTTTTATTCCATATAAATTTTAAGAATGTATGTTATAGATCTTTGAAATGTGCAAATGGTATTTTAATGGGGATTGCATTGAATCTGTAGATTGCTTTGGGTAGTATGGACATTTTAATGATGTTGATTCTACCAATCCATGCACATAATATGTTCTTCTATTTGTTTAGCTCTTCCTCTATCTCTTTTTTCAATGTCCTATAGTTTTCTGAGTAGAGGTCTTTTACCTCCTTAGTTAAATTTATTCCCAGTTATCTTAATTTTTTTGGTGCATGGATAAATGGGATTTTTTTTTCATTTCTCTTTCTGTGAGTTCATTATCCTATATAATAAGAGAGAAACATGCAAATTAACGATCTCTCTGCTATGCCTGAGCCACGCCCACAAGCCTCACCCACAAGCCAATCTGAGTGACTATGCAAAATATCCAACAAGGATGGCGGTTAATTTGCATATGCCTGTGTCAAGTGCCCCAGGAGGCGACGGTGGCCACGGCCGTGGGCTCCTGGGACCTTCACCAGCCCCAGGAGGCACGCCAAGCCACACCCAGGGGCTCTCAGGACTTTCGCCAACTCTGGTACCGTCCCCTCCGCTACCCTCACCAGCCAATCAGGATGAGAGTCTCCCTTCCCCTCCCTCCCCCATGCATGAATTTCTGCACCGGGCTACTAGTCTATATATATAAAAAGGCAGGGACCATAATGTACAAAACAACTGAAGGGATGACCGAACACCACACTTCATACGCAGCAGGCTCCGGTGAGCAGGGACTGGCGAGTGGGCTAAACTGCTGACCTCTCAGAAAACGGGAGACACAGGGCTGATCAGCTGCTGTAGGTGCTTGTGTGGCCCAGAGAGAGAAGCAGGGTCTGATACACAGCCTCCATGGCAGCTGCTGATCAGCCCTTGCCTCTCTCTCTCTGGGCCTCACCAGCAGCTGCATCTCTCTCTCTCTGAGAGGTCAGCAGTTCAGCCTGCTTGCCAGAAGCCTGGGTGACTGCTGGTCAGCCACACCTCTCTGATCAGGCCCGGAGATAGGCCCAGAGATGCTGACTGGCATAGAAACTGACCAATCATACAAATCTGGGTGAACTGAGAAGAGCCATTGGCTGCCTAGGAGGCAGAGCTTTTGAGGCTGACTGGCATTGAAACTGACCAATCAGAACATAATCTGGACCCAATGGCTGCCTAGGAGGCAAAGATTTTGAAGCTGACTGGCATAGAAACCAACCAATCAAAACCTAATCTGGATGAACTGTGAAGGCAGATCTTAAGGTGGGGACTGAGGAGAGGTTTTAAGGGCAAAGTTTGTTTGGTGGAAGGTGTAAGAAAGTGGTTCAATTTTTTAATGACCAGTTTGGCTGTACAGTGCATAGGGCTGGCTCTCAATCAAGATATAGTGATTATGTATTTTTGTCTGCCAAGTGCATCTCCTCCTGCTGAAAAAGGCTTCCCTTCCCCCCCGCCTCCCCCCCCCCACGCCTTAAAGCAATCCTATCCTATATAATCTAATGAAAGGGTAATATGTGAATTATAATGGGTTGACTCACCATCTTCTGGACATCCAACTTCCTTCTGGACAAAGCCATGGTGGTGGGGGCCAAGGCAGATGCAGTTAGGGGTAATCAGGCTGGTAGGGGAGGGCAGTTGGGGGTGAGATCAGGCTGGCAGGGGAGAGCAGTTGGAGGCAACCAGGCCAGCACGGGAGGGCCATTGAGGGCAAGATCAGCCCATCAGGGGAGGGCAGTTGGGGGCAATCAGGCTGGCAGGGGAGGGCAGTTGGGGGCGATCAGGCCAGCAGGCAGAAGCAGTTAGGGGCAATCAGGCAGGCTAGCAGGCGAGTGGTTAGGAGCCAGCAGTCCCAGATTGTGAATGGATTGTGTATGGATTGGGCTTAAACGAGCAGTCAGACATCCGCGAGGGGTTCCAGATTGGAGAGTGTGCATCTGGGCCGAGGGACACCACCCCCAGTGCACAAATTTCATGCACCGTGCCTCTAGTGCTGCTATAAAAAAGAAGGAACTTTTACCATTTGCAACAGCACAGATGGAACTGGAGAGCATTATGCTAAGCGAAATAAGCCTGTTGGAGAAAGATAAATATCATATGATCTCACTCATATGTATGATATAATGATGAACATAATTTGATAAACAAAAGTAGATCCAGAGACAAATAGCAGCGGGGAGTGGGGGAGGGATTAAGAAGAGAAACCAAAGGACTTGTATGCATACATATTAGCATAACCAATGGACACAGACACTGGGGCGGTGGGGGCTTGCCCACCAGGGGTGGGAATGGCATGGGGAGTCAATTGGGGAAAAAGTAGACATGTAAAACTTTAGACAATAAAAAACAATGATAATAATAAATAAGTAAATCTAAGGATCCGCTTCCCTTTCTTGAAAAGATTGTAAAAGTCAATCTATTCTACCATTTGTTCTGAATGAGTGAACATACAGTAGGATTTTTGCCTTGTGTATTTTAGTGACCTACTGCAATAACTATAAAGACTACCTTATCATTGGCATTTAGGCTCTTTGATTCTATTTTAGTATTTGCATTTTTATCTCTATGTTTTCCTGTGGAGTTTATTGAGGTTGTATGCTAGCAACAGTAAAGTTTTAACCATAAAGAACAATTGTTTTACATATGCAAGCAAGATGAGAGGAACATAATCATCTGGCAGCCAGTATACCCAGGATTTGCTATGAGGTTTAATTCTGCCACCATAGTGGGTACTAGATACTTGGTACTGGAAATTTTGAAAAATTGGGAGTAGACCTGGACTGATGGGGAAGTACTCAGTGTTGCTTTGATTGGACCTAACAGTACTATACTGTAAAGTGTTGCTTTACTAAATGAACCCCCATAGACCTGTGAGCCCATGTCTGATTAAAAATTTTCAGTGTTTTAGCACTATTTTCAAATAGAACACAATGTACATTTATAATGGAAAAAAATTTTAAATAGAGGAAATGGGAGCAAATATCACCCAAAGTTTTACTAACTAGTCTATATTTTGGTGCATTTTTTCTTATTCTTTTTACTCCCCCTATATAGGTTTCTGGTCATAATTGACTTTATTATGGTGTATTATATGCCATATTGCAGCTGTATAGTAGTAAACCTTCCATTTAGTAAAAAAGTATTTGAATTGAGTTTTCATATTTTATGCTGTATTTGTCTAATGAGATCCCAAAATTAAAGAATATGTTAACTGCATGGCTTAAGAAATATATCAGAGTTTTAGCTATAGTTAAATTATTTCTAGCTTGAAGGAGAATTTGTTCCTCCAAATAGTGATTGTTTTCAAATTATGCCATCTGGAGCCTATGGTTACTGAGGAGTCAGTGGCTTTAAAGGGAAGCATCGGAAACAGGCACAATGATATTATATCTATAATGATAAAGGTATAATATGCTAATTTGACCCCACATCCTCCCGGACAACCAACTTCCGGATGAAGCCAGGACTGTGAGGGAAGCCTGGGTCCCGGGTGCCAGAGGGAAGCTGGTGCTGGCAGCCAGGGAAAGGAAGGCCTACTCCTGCATGAATTTTGTGTATCTGGCCTCTAGTATAATATAAAGATATTTCTGATTATTGGATACTGGCAGTTTTTAAATGCTCTGTATTTTAAATGATATCAACCGGATAATCTCCCTTCCTGTCTTTTGTGTATATGAGGGGCACACTGGTGGGAAAGTATGACAGCATGATGAAAGCTAGTTTATAGGAATATGAGGAAAGAAGGCTTATCTGAATTAGTTTATAATAACACAAGGAAACTGATACAGTAGGCAGTTAGGCAGACACGAACAGAGTAGGAATGATAGGCCAAGTATGTCACCAAAGTAGAAAGCTGTTGGTGCCTAGCAATGGGCAAAACTGGGAAACCAAGTATTGTAGGGTGGGACCTCACCCAAGGGTGACCTTTCCTCCCTTAGCATATCACAGGTCATGCAGTTTACAACCCTTGAACTTTCATATCTCTGGTCCCCTCACCTTTCCTCCCCCAGCATATGGACACCCTTGAAGAGAAACAATGGTCACAGAGAATAGTCTCATACAACTTGCATGCATGCCCTTGCATCCTGACTCCCATAGCATTAAGCCCTGAGGACAAAAGAAGTCCTGGCCTGATTCTAACAACCTTAGTAACAAAGCCTCCGGTCTGCTGAGCTTAGAGACAGAGTTTTGGTCAAAGTACAAGTAATATCTAGGCCTCAGTTGGTTTCAGCTTCAGGCCCAGCTTAGGTCCCCTAAGACCGTCCCTAAAATTTCTGCCTTTAGATAAAAGCCCTTAAGATGAAGGACCCAGCACCTGTGCTCTCTCTCCCTTGAGCATGCATGTAGTTTTCCCCGCCCTCTTCTCAGGTGCTCTCAACCTGGAGCATGCCCATGCCTTCCCCCTCTTGTTCCCCCGGGCGTGTATATTCTTCCTTTCTTTCTTCTAAGTTCCAGGGGCCCTTCTTCTGCCTCTGTAACTTGTGTGTGGAGCCCACGCAGCAACACTGGCTTACTTCTACCTCTGTGACTTTCTAAATATACTTTCTCTTATAATTTAAGTTCTTGGCTCTAAATTCTTCCTCAGCAAAACTCAACGACAAAAGTCAAACCTCTGGTGCCATTTTGCCACTAACAAAATGAAGCTTATTAAAATTGTTGGTATTCTGTCATATTAAAGAATACTACTATTACTTTCAACTACTTACAGTGACTAGAATTGGGTTTTGGTTTTACTCTAAGAGGATTTTTGTAACATCGTTTGGGCTCTTTCCGTATTTGATTATTGCTGTATTGTTAGGGTCTTAACAAATCAATGGGTACTTGTAAAAGACATGAATATTTCTAGTGTTTTAAAGATAATTTATTCTCTAGCATATCTCAAAAAATCGTTGTCATATCTCTGACACAACTGCAGGTAAATTCTGATTTACATCTGTAGTAGGATTCGCCTTCCAGTTGCAATTGATTTTAGGTAATTGGTCAAGCACTTGTCCCACTCCTAACTTGCCCCAGATTCTGTGCTCAGCAGGTTGGGGGTATAAGAGGAGTGAAAGTCCTGTCTTCCCTAGAGAAGGTCACTTTTTTATGAGGGGGATGCCCTGGAAGCAGTTGATACCGTGTAACAAGTAGTAACTCAGATGTGTGAGAGTAGAGAAAGGAGCAGCTGTGTCGTGTGGCTGTTGGCAGAAGTGTCCTGGAGGTAGATGGGAAGTGGGGTTAACCTTGCTGAGAAAAAGTGGAAGAAAAAGGCCTTGTAGTCAGAGAGAGCATCTGAGTGAGGCAGGGTCCTGATAAGTATCATGTAGCTTAGGGAATCTATATATATAAAAGCCTAAGCAACCAAACAACCGGTAGCTATGATGCATACTGACCACCAGGGGACAGACACTTAATGCAGGAGCTGCCCCATGGTGGTCAGTGTGCTTCCACAGCCAACGTCCCACAAACCCTCCCCGCACCGGCCAGCCAGCCTGATGGCCCCGATGGCATAGCTAATCTCCCGCAGTCTCTCCCCTGGGCCTGGCAAGCTCCCACAAGCCCTCTCCCTGGGTGACTAGCCAACCCTTTGCAGCACCTCCCGCTGACCAACCAACTTTCCATGGCCGTTCCCCAAGGCCGGCCGACCACCGTCCCATGTTTCCTCCCTCCAGCTGGCCCCAATGGTCCTGATTGGAACCTCCAATGACCTCTCCCCCTGGTCAGCTGCCCCCAATGGCCCCGATCAGGGTGGCTGGCCAACTTTTCATGGCCTGTCCCCCCTGCCAACCACCCACAGCCCCAATTGGCCCTGAATGAGGAACCCTACTCATACATGAATTTGTGCATTGGATCTAGTATATATATATATATATATATATATATATATATATATATATGCCTAAGAGACCGTTACAACCAATCATCCAGTCGCTATGATGCCCACTGTCCACCAGGGAGCCGACACTCAATGCAGAAACTGCCCCTGGTGTTAAGTGTGCTCCCAAAGCCAACCTCCCACGGCTGGCCAAACTCCCATAGTCCCTCACCCTGCCTGGTCGGCCCTGATCAGCCAGGATCAGGACTGGGCAAGGTGGCCCCAATCAGTCCTGATCAGCGGCCAGGCCAAGCAACCCCTACCTGTGCATAAATTTGTGCACCAGGCCTCTAGTAGAATTCGTAATATCATGTTAAGTACCGTATTATCTGAGGTTCTCTTTTGAGTAATGTAATAATAGTCTTATTTTAACATGAGGAGAGAGTTAAAATCTCAGAGTTGTTTGATCTATTTTTGGATGTGAAAGAATCTTAAAACAATACTTTTTAATTCTCAAGGTAAGGAAACTGAGGCCCAGAGAGAACTCTGGTCCCTAACTTGTGAGCCGCAGGCCAGCCCCAGCACACACACACCTCTGCCTCAGATACATGTATTTTGTCACACTGTCTCCTGAACTAACATTTTTTATTGGCTTTTATGTACTTCAGTAAAACCTCTTGCTCCAATATTATAGAAGGCAGTATGTCTTAATGTAGAAAATAATTAGTAGAAATAGAAATCTTGGCAGGATTCATTTCTCAAGGAAAAAACACTAAAATCTTATTTTAAATGTTTTACATTGTTATAAAGGGAATTTATCATATGTGTTTGCGAAGTTGGATTATAGGTAGTATGTCAAGGGCAGCATTTTATGACCCGCTTGTCAATTCTCATCGTTGGAAGTGAGAGCATGCAGTGTGTTTACTGTAGAGCTGCACATGGTATGGCACTGAAGCAGTTCATAGGGTATGAGAACAATTGTAATGCTTAATTGTCTGACATTTTAACCAAGGAAAAACACACTTTTATAGGTTTAACTTATTGTGACATTTTCTTCTGCTCCCCTTCCCATTCAGGTGTCTCCTGGTCACCTTAGGGAAAAGTACAGCTCGTGTGCTACAGTATTTGTAGACAGCACTATTTCTCAGACTGATTTGAAAATCACCTTGCAGTGGTGAGTACAAATAGGGGACAGAACCCTTATCCTGCCCATATGTACTTTCATTTTATTGTCCTTTTCAGTGCTCAGGTTAAAAAACTGGTGTCAATTATATATTGATTTCCACTTCCATTTTAATCTTAGAGTGGATGGAAGAAGGGAAACCCACTTAACATTAAAAAATCCCCCCCAAAGTGTTTATCTTTACTTGAGGCATTACTGTTCCTGAGACATTGTTGAACACAATGAAAGGAGAGGTGTGTTTTACTGAATGTTTCTGGAATAAAGTATTTCTTCATGAGATACAGGCCTAAAACCATGTGTACTACCCTGGAAGCTGCTCTTGGAAGAAGGGACAGCTTGTCCCCTACTGGCACCAGAGTATATCTGCAATTACAGTTCATTGGATTGTGTCAGGTTTCCCCCATCCTACTTTCTTTTTTCCTGCACCATTTCTATATTGAAATGCACTCTCCTTCCAGGAAAAATGCATCAAAGCAGTCTAAAGGAACAACTTTTCAAAATAATTTCTTTGAGGGTTAAATTTGTTCAACTGAGGTTTTCATTTCATAGATGAATTAAATTTAGTTATATATATATATATATATATATATATATGTATAGATATATATTTACACATCTTCAAGAAACTACATTATATCGATCCATATATAACAAAATCAAAGCAAAATCATGAGAGAGGTGAAGTTTGGGAAACATAGTCACAGTCAGGTTTACGCTTAAGCAAACATAACAGTGTCATGATGATGAAAACTATTCATTAAATTCTGTGAGTTCATAGTCCACAATTGGAGATGCACTTTAAAAACACCCTAATATGAAACTCTCAAGCTTACTTAAGAGCAAAATAAAACCAAAACTTGGATGTAGAGCTTCCTGAATCCCATTGGCGCTTTCCAAAGATCATTATTGGTGTCTCTCCAGGATGAGAGGGTTGACTTTCCAGAACACAGTTTGGGAAATTCTACCTGAAAATATTAAAATCCTCATTCCTGATTTTATTTTTCAGTCCTAAGACATAATTTATTTATAAACTTGATTTTGTTTATATTGTATCAGCTTTTTGGCTAATTAAATTCTCAGTAACTTCTACTTTAATGATAACAGCCAGTTCACAATCATAATAATGTAAGTTTCTTCTCTCATAACAACAGTTGAGATCAAATTGAGTTTCAGCAAAACTGGAGCCCGTCTCTCTCTAAAGTCCTGAGCTTTGGCACCCAACTCACAATCACTGAGTCTTTTTCTTCAGTCTGGCCACTAAATCCGGGAGTAAAAACCAGTCCTTTCTGGCTGCATTTCATAGCTTCTTTTGAATTAGATGATTCTGGTGTTACAATATATAATTCAAGAGTTGTTCTGAAGATTAGCCTTACTTAGACAAGTGGGTGTTACGCCTTTTCCCTCCAAATTCGTCTAATTTTTGGAAGTACAGTAAATTTTCATTTGCTCTTATCAAGTTTTGAAAATGATCATTCAGTACATTTACTATTGGTAAATTAAAGGTTTAGTGAGAATATTAATAGAGCTCATTAGCTTTTAGGAATCGTTTTGAAAAAAAAGTTTATTCTGGGATAATAGTGCATTGTTCTCAATGGGATGGGTGAGCCTTATTAGAATCACTTACACAATTTTTGTCTAAATGTGTCTCTAAAAACATGCATTCCATTTCTCCTTCCCTAACACACTCTGTCACTCTCACAAGCCTTCTGATAAGCTGAGAAGGGATGGAAGGCATTTTTATGTGGAGAAAAGCATTTGGGATGATTTTGATTTTAACTCTACTTCATGTGTTCTCAAACTTTGCTGCACTTTGTCATCACCCCAGAGAAGCTTCCAAAGTTAACCAATGCCCGTTAAATCAGAGCATCTCAAGGTGGAAGAAGGCAGTTTGTAAAACTCCTCTGATGATCCCAATGCACAGCCAAGCTTGGGAACCACACTGCCTGGGTAGAGGGTAGAAGAAGGAGAACTGCTTCTCACTCTTGGTGGGACCTTGAGCAAGTCAGTTTTAAGCCTTGGTTACTTTCTCTGTAAAATGGGTTGCTGAGTTAAATATCATCACAAGTTCATTGGTTCCTTTCAGCTTATATGCTTCAAATTCTATGATTTTAAAATCATTTTGAAGATGAAACTGTTTGAAGCACTATAGAAGTGCCCATCTTTGATGCTAATACAGGCCTTTGTACAACTGCTAATATTCTATAGCCTAGTTATAAAATTCAGATTTGCTTTTCCTCAATTATTTGGAGCTTCATTTCTGACATTTGGGGCAAAGAGAAAAAGCATATAACTTGATCTACAGCACTCCTTTGTTTCATGTTACACAGCATCTGGGAATAACATGGGGATATAGGAACTTACGCAGTATGTGAGGACTTACATCTACTCATTAAAATTTTATTTAAACTAATTTGGAAATAAATGTTTTTAATACTACACGGTGTATAATTTTACTTCATTGCATTCTTATATTTGCCATTACATTTTCTTAACAATTATGTAAAAGTGACCTTAAATGATTCTCTTCGGTATAGAGCATTTTATTTAACTTTAGGGGAAGAAGGAAAATAGGTGGGCAGGTGGAAAAACTACTGTGGCTTAAATATAAGCATGTGTACAAGTAGATCTAACTTGTACAGGATGAAAGGTTCTCTGAGTAGAAAGGCAAAAGATAGGGCAAGAGTGTAATAACTTATATGTTATAATAATCACCCCAAACATGTCTTCTAACAGCATATTCCTTAGCATTTTGGTTTTCCTAATTTTAGTAACTGACAAAGAACTACCACAAGGCAGAAAGTGCTTGGGCGATACTTTCTGAATGAGGATCTCATGGCCACTGGGCAGCTGGGATGGTCTTCCTCCACCACAACCCTTTTAAAACCTGTCTTCAGAGCTGACATAAAGTCAATTGTTACTTTTTCTTTTCTCCACAGCCTGGCACTAGCAATATATTACCACATAAAGAAGAGGTGAGTTTTAAAATCAGTCTTGTTATTCTAGCTAATAAACTTACAAGATATAAAGTTAGTGTTAGATTTTAACTATGGATATTATTGGAGTAAGCTATAGTGCTCTTATTACATTGTTGAAATGAACCATTTGTTTTTGTCTTAGGACTCCTAATGCATAAGTTATTGAGGATCCTGAAGAAAATTTGTTTATGTGGTTTATATTGGTATTTACTGTATTAGAAATTAAAATTGAGAATTTAAAAATGAATTCCTTGTATGTTGAAACATGGTTTTTATAGCACTGTTGAAATTTTGAGCAGGATACTGCTTTGTTGTGGCGGATTGCCTTGTGCATTACAGAGTGTTTACAGCTTCCCTGGCCTCTCCTCACTAGATGCCAGTAGCATAATCTTCCCAGGCCCCATTTTGACAACAAAAGCTGTATCCACCATGGCCGAATGTTTCCTGGGGGGCAGAAACACCCCTGATAGCGAGCCATAGTGTTAACAAAATTCTTTATAAAAGAGAATCATTTTCCACAATAAATTGGTCGAATGGAAATTGTGTCACTTATTTACATTTTGCAAATCTCTTTATGTCTGGTTCAACAGAAGACAGCTGATTCTCACTTACACCCTGTCTTCAATCCTTAGTGATTACCTCAGTCATCTCAATAATTTGTTTTGAATAAACAATATGCAGACCCAGCCTCATGTATCTTTATGGCTAGAAAAGTTTGTATTTTCAAAGCCTTCAGATAATTTTGGATATTCTTCGATACTATACCAGAAGTCTACAGAAGCTGTCTTCTGAAATTAGTTACAATGGAATTTTAAATCCTATCCTTGAACTTGTACTAAGGTCTCTGTTAAATTAGTACCCATGCATACATCTTCTATGCTAAATGAATCTCTTAAATTGTAAGTAATTTTCTAATAACATTGTGCATTGGTCATTTGTCAAGTATCAGCTCACATTTCTTTTTACAGTATCAAAACTCACTTTTGTTAGGTAGCATCACATAACCACCAGTCTTCCCAGAAAAACCTTCAGGTATTGAAAAACTGTTAGGTTACAAAAAGGATACAAGTTTTCCCCAATCTTGATTTTGAGCTTGATAGCTGGAACTGTGCAATTGGCAAGAAATGTATAAGTTATTTTCCTGGAAGTGACAGACTCACTTTTCAGTCTTGGGTGCACGACACTTGTATTATCAAATAAAAATATTATTCTCTGAGAACAGTAGGGCATTCATCTCACAACTAATTCCAAGTGCTTTTCCTTAACAACCACATTTCAGTATGCAGAAATGCTTAATGCATACTTCCCCTTGCAGCATTTCTCAACCTGTGGGTCACGACCCCTTTGGCGGTCGAATGATCCTTTCACAAGGGTCACTTAAGACCATCCTGCATATCAGATATTTACAGTACAACTCATAACAGTAACAACGTTACAGTTATGAAGTAGCAACGAAAATAATTTTATGGTTGGGTCACAACATGAGGAACTGTATTTAAAGGGCCAGAAGGTTGAGAACCACTGTAGAGTATAAAAAGAAGATTCAACTTCTAATTACATTATTCATTGTCACTGCTTTATCAAAGATGTGCTTAAGTAAAGCATATTTCTTGTCAACAAGTGGCAGTGAAGAACAGAATAACTACTAGCACAGATTGGGACCCCTGCCTTGATTCTTGCTCAGAAACCAGTTTTACTGACTTTGGCTCTTATCCAGTCATTGCAAATGTCAGTGTAAATGCAGGCAGTGCCTTAATATTTCTATACAAACAGTTTTGGCCTCATGGGTCTCCTGGAAATGGTCTAGTGGAACCACTGAAGCCTGCAAAACACACTTGGAGAACCACTGTGTAAATAAGCAGAGTGTAGTAGTGTGGAATATTAAACCTAAAAACCCCCAGAAGACTGGTTTCCCTCACTCAGTTGGTTGGAGCATTGTCTTGTACACCAAAAGCTGGCAGGTTTGATTCCAAGTTAGGGCAACACATACCTAGGTTGTAGGTTCAATACTGTAAGGCCACATAGCTAGTTTTCCAGTTCCATGTATAGGAGTCAGCCAATCCATTTTTTCCCCCTCAAATCAATAGAGTGGTCACATTTAAAATACAAAGGCAAATTTTAACCTCAGATTTTTGTAAAGAATCAAGAAGAATATAATATAGGAAACTAGTAAGAGAGAAAACAGTGGAAAAAAATAACAAACAGGAATCTCATTCTCACATGAAGAATTGCCCACTACTACTGTGTTGTAAAATGTTCCTGTGTCTGCCAATGAGAGGTTAGAGGACTGGCCATCGATTTGGTTGCCTAGTGTTGCCTATTAGGGAGGGTCAATGCTTATAAAGGCAGCTCTGGCAGGTCATTCTAGAAAAAATTTCACAGAATTTGATGTGCTGAATAAAATAGGTCAGAAAATTCCTAGGGGATATAAGAGAAGAATTTGTAGAAGGACTTTCTTTGTTGAAGGTTAAGCTCCCTCCACCCCCCTCTATTCCCAGCAGATGTGTTGCTAACATGACAATTCCTGGATTAGTTTTTTTTCAATCACGTTCTTGTTTTCTAGAGATGCAAATAGATCCAAGGACGTTTTTGATGAGAGACTCCATCCTGTCACAGTAAGTGCCAGTTGTATTGAGGTTGTCCTTTTCTCTCAGACAGTTGTGCTTATTCCATGCTGATTTGCTTCAAAATTAATCACTAGTAAAAAATTACTTTCTCCAGCTTGGAGTTCACATTACCTTCCTTTAAGTTTTCTTCCCCACCACATGTTGTATCTAATTATTTTACAAAAGAAATCTCTATATATAAAAGCATAAGCGACTGTCTAACTGGTAGCTATGGCGCGCACTGACCAACAGGGGGCTGACACTCAATGCAGATGCTACTGAGTTGCTGTGACTGGGCAGCTGTGGTTCTCAGGTGATGCACCCCGAACCAGAAAGGAGGGAGCCAATTCTGGGGTGTGTAACCCGAGAACTGCTCTCTTGCAATCCCGGATGCTTTGGGGGATGTCGGAGAGCGGTTTCAGCCTGATCCCTGCAGGCCAGACCAGGGGAGTCCACCTGTGCACAAATCTGTGCATCAGACCTCTAGTGTTATATAAGAAACTAGAGGTCCAGTGCACAACATTTGTGTACTGGGGTGAAGGGTGCCTCAGCCTGACCTGCACCCTTTCACAGTCCCGGAGCCCTCGAGGGATGTTGGAGAGCTGGCTTTGGCCTGATCCCCGTAGGCCAGGCCGTGGGACCCCACCTGTGCTCAAATCCATGCACCAGGCCTCTAGTTTATAATAATAAAAGTGTACTATGCAAACCAACCAAACAACCAAACAGCAGAACGACCTTCCAGATGAACTTTGGATGACCATGCTATGACACACACTGGTGCCAGGCCTGCCAATGTGGGTGCAATGTGATTGGTCAGGGGGCCCGGCCATCGCCCCATGATCGCCCTACAGAGGGAGGAAAGGCCCCAAAGAGGGAGACACATGCCTCTGGCTGGCGGGGCGATCGATCGGGGTAGGGTGGCACTCCGTGATCGCCCCAATGAGGGAGGCCCAGGCCATCCTCTGTGCAGTGACCATTTGTGGAGCCCCAGCTGGGTGGGCAGAGCCCCACGATTAATTGTCCTAAAGAGGAAGACCCAGGCTACCTCTACAGACAGCACTGTCGTGTGTGGGCAGGGCCACCCTCTGCAGGGTGATTGATCAGGGGGCCCCCGCAATCAATCAACCCACAGAGGGAGGCCCAGCCCACTCGCTAGCAATGTGGTGGTGGGTGTGCAGGGCCAGCCAATGATCACCCCGCAGAGGGAAATCCCAGGCCAGCCAATGATCACACCCCACGCCTGTTGTCCGCAGAGGGAGATGCCAAGTGATGGGGTAGGGGTTGGCAGTGCCACACCAATGGCAAGCAGTGGCAGCAACGGGGGCATGGCCAGGTGCCAGTAGCCAGCAGAAGGAAAGCCCCAATAGGGCCTCATCACCAGTCAAGCCTAGGGACCCTACGCGAGGGGTTCCAGATTGTGAGAGGGCACAGGCTGAGGGCCACCCACCCATGCACAGATTTTGTGCACTGAGCCTCTCATGTTATATAAGAAACTAGAGGCCCGGTGGGTGACATTCATGTACTGGGGATGGAGGATCCCTCAGCCCAGTCTGTGCATTTTGCAGTCTAGGAGCCCTTAGGGGATGTCTGACTGATGGCTTACATCCTTAGCACTGCCGCGGAGGCGGGAGTGGCTCCTGCCACAGACACTGTGCTCGCCAGCCATCAGCCTGGCTTCTGGCTGAGCAGCACTCTGCCTGTGGGAGCACACTGACCACCAGGGGTCAGCTCCTGTGTTGAGGCTCTGCCCCTTGGTGGTCAGTGGGCATCACAGTGACCAATTATTCCGCCATTCAGTCGATTTGCTTATTACCCTTTTATTATATAAGATAGGTCAGTAAGAACTGAGTTTCAGCTTTGTATAATTAGTGAGCTACAGTGGACAACATGCCTGAAAAACAAAAATGTATATTTTTAAAAGAAAATTTTCAATACCATCAAGCAATATGAATATGTGTACATAAACCTAATAGATATGTCAGGATCTCTAGAAGACAATTAAACAGCTATTTAAATATTGAATTAATTAGAATGACAAAAATTTTAAAATGTCTTCAGATATGCTCTATAACAATATGTGGCTGGAGGGCACTGTATGCACAGCACAGCCTTAGAGCCTGATGGTTACATTCTCAAAGTTGATTGCAGAGAAGTATGACATGATAACCAACAAGTCTTTGGAGCCTAAAAATAGTTCACATTTAGACAGAATATTGTAGGGGAAGGTCGAAAGGAATATATACATATTCTGAGGTTGTGCCTGTATTTATCTTTATTGAGTGTCAATATTCAGTCGCTGTTTTTTAAGGTCCCATTATTTATATTTAAAAGGCTAAAATACATGTCACCCAATCAAAATTATTTTAAGCGGCACATGGGCACAAGTGGAACATGGTTGTTACAAAAGTACTTAATATTTTTCTTCAATGGGTACTTTCTTTCAGGAAGAAAAGGTTCCTGAGGAATTCTTTCATCATAATCCTGATCCCGAATCAATTTACAGATTTATTCGACCTTTCTTCATTGCCTTTAAGGCAACAGGAGGATATGCCATAACAACATTGGTAAGATAGTTCTTCCTTCAGAACTTTATTAAGGGAAACCTATCAAAGGATGTAAAGTTCA
This sequence comes from Myotis yumanensis, assembly GCF_028538775.1. Lineage (NCBI taxonomy): Eukaryota > Metazoa > Chordata > Mammalia > Chiroptera > Vespertilionidae > Myotis > Myotis yumanensis. The sequence goes on from NW_027223752.1 coordinate 136,996,106, forward strand.
CACACTTGAGCTTAATAATCACTATGATTTAAAATGTCCTTGCTTTTTTCACCACAAAGCGATTGTTATCAAAGGCAGCAGGAGGGAGAGGTTTCCAATTTCTCCCTCCAGACCTCAGGAGACATAGGCACATGCAGTGCACACAGGCATACATACAAGGTGTGCTGATGGGGCAGGATGGGGGCAATAACAGAACCTTCTGGGCCCCAGGCAGTGTCAGGTTCAGTGTAGGTCTAAGCTGAGTCGCAGGCTGCATTCCCCAGGCAGTTGTAATGTGTGTCCTGACTGAGAACTAGAGCCCAATGTTCTCTGTTCCTTGGATGATGGGTGTTCATCTGTCCTTGCTGTCCTCCTGTGCCTGCCTGTGATGTTTCCAGGATTCTAGTGCCAGTAGGACCTGAAAGGGCTTTGCTGGTTGTCTGCTCAGCTACAGCTGTGTAAGGGGCTCTGTGTCATTCATCCAGGATTCCTGTGGAAAGAGTGTGTCATTTGGAATGAGTGGTCCATTCTAGTGAGAAAGAATGGGGATTGTATCACTCCTCCCTCGGACAATCCTAAAGGGGAAAGTCTCCTGCTTGGTCTGAGGGAAGAGTACTTAGTGCAGTGCCTCCTCCGTCAGTGTTCAGTCAGAATTTTGGAGAGGCAGCCTGTGCTTCTGAATAGAGACCCCTCAGTGGGCACTGGATTAGACACAGGCCATTCCACGTATCTGCCAGCCCTCTGGAGTGCTGAGCACAGCTGATCAAAGGCGGGAGTGGTGCTCCCACTTGAAGAGCTAGGGAACTCAGCAAGGAGAGCATCTGGGGTAGAAGAGGGTGAGTGCTTTTCAAACACATTAAGATGATGCACCTGTGAGACAGAGGGGCATCTCTAGAGATCATCCTACTATATAAAAACCCTGAGTTCGTCATAATCGGAGGTTCAGCCAACCGAAAGTCAGTTCTGCAGTCAGCACTTGGTTGCCGTGGTGACCCAGCACTGACTGCTGCGGCTGCAGGCACTATGACCCAGCACTGACTGCTGAGGGGACTGCAAACCAGGCCCAGAGAGAGGCCTGAAGAGAGAAGCAGGGTCTGATCCATACCCTGTGTGGCAGCTGTTAATCAACACTTGCCTCTCTCTTTCTCTCCAAGCCGGGCCAGCAGCAGCACCTCTATTTCTCTCCAGGCCTCCACCGGGGCTGCTCATCAGTGCCGCACTTCTGAGCAGGCTCTGTTGATAGACCCAGAGACGCTGACTGGCATAGAAACTGACCAGTCAGAACCAAATCTGGGTGAAGTGTGAGGAGGCAATGGCTGCCTAGGAAGCAGAGCTTTTGATGCTGATTGCCATAGAAAGAGACTAGTCAGAACCAAATTGGCCAGCAGAGGAGGGCAGTTAGGGGTGATCAGGCAGTCAGGCAGAGGCAGTTAGGGGCAATTAGGCAGGCAGGCAAGCAGGCAGGCAGGCAGGAAGGCAGGCAGAGGCAGTTAGGGGCAATCAGACAGGTAGGCAGGTGAGCAGTTAGGAGCCAGCAGTTCCAGATTGTGAGGGAGATGTCCGACTGCCAGTTTAGGCCGATGGGATTGGGCCTAATCTGGCAATTGGACATCCCCCAAGGGGTTCCCGATTGGAGAGGGTGTAGGCTAGGCTGAGGGAACACCCTCCTCCATGCACACATTTGATGCACCAGGCCACACGTTTGAATATGTGGAATTCGAGCATGAATCTGAGCTACTGGCAGGGAATTAGTATTAGCTATTCCAATACCAAGAAAATGTGTGAATAAAAAGTGCATGGAAGCAGGAAGAGTAACAAGAGCAGGTATTTAGTGGATATTTATGGAATGAGCAACTTCTTGTCAGCATTGAGCGCTTTGACCTCACTCTCTTTCTGGAACCTCGCTTATCTTCCTTCTATTTTATTGTTTCTCCCTGTTTTTGATAGCACCCTAAGCTATGCCTGATGATTTCTCCTTCAGAGCTGAGTCCTTACAGATCTAAGTGCAAAGGATAGAGGAGAGCCATGGTTGATTAAAGTGTTTGCTTTTGTGGAGCTTCTGTCCTAGTGAGGAAGAGATAAATATTTCTTTAACTGAGTGTTGTTAAAAGGTGACTATCTCAGGTAGTAGTAAATATCACGAAGGTACAGCAGGGTGACATGATATCATGCTGGGAGGAGCTTGCTACTTGAGAGAGGTGATCAGGAAGAGCCTCTGTAAGAGATGACATCTGACCCTGGCCTGACTGAACTGAGGAAGATGAGGAGCTCTGGCGTTATGTGCAGAGGGAACAAGTGCCAGCCTCTGAGACAGGAACTTATTCTTGGTATTTGAGTAAGAGTGAGGTATGGCCAATGTGGTCAGAGTGTGGAATGAGGGAGAGAATGTAGGTCATGTGGACCTAGAAGGGCAAGTGCTACCTGATTGGGCCTTGCAGCTTGCAGGCCATGGGAGAAAGTGACATTTTTATTTGTTTGGTGGAAACACTTTGGCAGAGTTGAGCAGGGTGGGGAAGTGCTCTTGATTACAAAAGCTATCCAGGCTGCTTTGGGGAGAATGATGGTAGCTGGGAGTCTGAGTGGAGGCCGAGAAGTCAGGGGCAATAACATTGACATGGGTGAGAAGTGACAAATAGACTAGGAAGCAGACTCACTATCAGTGACAGGCAGCGATAACAAGAGTTGCTAACAGTTTGGAACAGGTCAACTCAATTGGACGTCTTTGGCCAAGCACCTAGGCAAATGGCAGTGCCCCACATGAAATTAGGGAATGTGTGGGGAGTGGGGAGCTGGGGTGAAGAGCTCTGGCTTGTATGTGCACACGCACCGATGACCTTAGCAGTAGTAGTTTCAGTCGAGTGACAGTGCCAGGGGCAGACTACAGTGGGTGAAGGAGAGAGTGGGAGATGAGAAGCAGCTTCAGGGCATTCACTGTGAGCAAACAGAGAGGAGGCAATCTAGGGATTGTGGGGAGTGGGATGGGTACCACATAAATACATTCATATTGGGGAGAATCTCTGGCACAGGAAAGTGTTCAAGAAGAGGTAATTGTGGGAGGTGTTCTTCAGAAGTTTGATGGGATTGACTTCACTGCTGGAAGAGTTTCAGTGAGAAGAGAAACTCAATTCCACTGACACAGGAAGGCAAGTGGTATAAATGAATGAGTAATGGCACATTCTAAATCTGTAGAAGTGATGAAGGAAAGTTGAGTGATTTCCAATGTTGTGTATGTCTCTAATTATTCCCAGAAAGTTGACAGTTGAACCTTGTAAGGAGGTTCATTCTTAGGGTATCTGGGAGCATTTAGCTTTGGAAGATTGGTGCAAACTTTCACTAATAGCACATAATGTTCAGTAACCGTTTGCTTTCTAAAATACAGTTGGGTTTTAACACCTTTGGCTAATGTGAGCTGTCAATCTGATAACCTCGGACAGTAAACATATTCTCCTTCAAAGAACCCTTTGACGAAACAGCAAATCACAGCTTGCCTCTATAATCTTTGCTTAGCTGTTAACTTCACCCAGTTCTTTGTAGAATAGACATGTAATACATGTGAAGAAATCATGAGATCTCACCAGCTATCTGGCAGGTTTAGAGGAGAACCAGGGAGATAGAGACTGGCAGCTCTGCTACCAACTGAAACCAACAGAACTGACCAAGCTTCAGGTTGTGTAAGACAGAGATGGATTTCACAGAATCGTGAATGGAGATGTGAGGCTTAGGGGATATGAAATGTCTATCCTTGGTGTGCGTGTGTGTTTCTTACAAAGGCACTAAGTCCAGGAATACCTGACAGTTGTAGAGACCTGCCTCAGACACACCTGTTTGCACTGCCTGTCCTGCTGCACCACACAGCAGCCACTGTGGGGACTCTCTTTAAAAAAAATTTGTTTATTCTCACCAGAGAATATTTTATCCATTGATTTTCAGAGAAAGTAGAAAAGAAAGGGGAGGAGAGGAGAAATAGAGAGAGAATCATCAGTATGAGAGAGAGACATCTATTGATTGCCTCCCACATGAGTCCTGACAGGGGCCAAGAGTGGAACCAGCGACTCTTTGGTGTGCAGGCTGGAAATTCACATGGGAAAGTAGGCAGTAGAAGTGTCTGATTTGCAACTGTTTCTTGGCCTCTGGCTTTGGCTGGCCAAGCAGTCTCTCTAGAAGCTATGAATAAAAGGCATGTCAAAAACTGATGAAATCTATCATTCCTGAAAGTTCTTATCACAGCACTTAAACTGAACCAGAATCAAAAACCAGTGTTCTACTTTGCAGGTTTACATAGAAAGACTTTTATCTTATGCTGAAATCGACATTTGCCCATCTAACTGGAAACGCATTGTTTTGGGAGCGATTATTCTGACCTACAAGTATCTGCACGATGAGGCTATGTGGAATTTTCACTTCTTCTCATTGCTAAGGGGCATTACAATCAAGAACTTGTGAGTTGGCAAGATTTTGATGAAGTTTCAAACCATTTTCGAATACCTTATTTGCCCCCATAAAGTTTACAAAATAAGAAATATTTTGAAAGGTTCCATTGTGCAGAGGACTGAACTAGGCTTAAAATTACATACATTTTTCTATCCATATTTGCTTTGACATTTCATACTCCTCATTAATTAGTATGTCTTCATGTGTTATTATTGTAATAATCTGTGTGATAATTTGGTATATTTCTGTGGTAGCAAAGTTTGTAGAAGCTCAGATTCAAAAACAACAGTAATGTAAATACCTTCATGCCTTTCTTAACGCTTTCTACCAGTTCAGGTCTTTTATTCCCCCGTTTTCAAAATTTCATTTATTTTCAATAAGACTTTACATTCAATATCTATATATAAAGAAAAACCTAAGCGACCGGCTGCCCAGCCAGTAGTTATGATGTGCACTGGCGACCTGGGCAGATGCTTAACGCAGGAGTGAAACCATAGGAATGGGAACATGGAACAGACTGATGAATCTCAGAGAGAATGGGGGAGTGGGAAGTGCGGGAAGAGATTAACCAAAGATCTTATATGCATACTAGAGGCCCAGTGCACAGATTCGTGCACCAGTGGGGTCCCTTGGCCTGGCCTGCAGGGATCAGGCCGAAACTGGCTCTCTGACATCCCCCGAGGGGTCCCGGGTTGTGCGTGAACACAAATCTGTGCACCGGGCTTCTAGTTATTTCATATTAGTCTCAGGTGTACAGCATAATGGTTAGAAAATCATGTGCTTTGCGAAGTGTTTTCCACAGTATTTTTAGTACTGACCTGACACCATGCATAGTTACTGCAGTATTATTGACTCTCTTTCCCATGGTGTAATTTATATCCCCATAACTGCATTGTAATTGCCAGTCTGTACTTCTCAATTTCTTCACCTTCTTCACCCAGCGCCCCCAAACCTCTTCTCCTCTGGCAACCATCAAAATGTTCCCTTTACCTCTGAGTCTGCTTCTGTTTTGTTTGTTCATTTATATTGCTTTTTAGTGAAATCATATGTTATTTGTATTTCCCTGACTGACTTATTTCACTAACATTATACCCTCTAGGTCCAACTATTCTCTCCCAAATGGCAGGAATTCATTCTTTTTTATGGATGAGTCATAATATTCCACTACTTTTTTATCCACTCATCAGTTAATGGGTACTTGAGTTGCTTCTACAGCTTAAGGATTATGAATAATACTGCAGTGAATATAGGGTGCATATATCCTCTCAATTAGTGGCCTGGTTTTCTTCAGATATATACCAGGGGTAGAATCACTGAGTCATAGGCAGTTCAATTTTTAATTTTTGAGGAACTTCCATACTATTTCCCACAGTGTCTGCACCAATATACCGTGCCACCAAAAGTGCACGAGGGTTCCCTTTTCTCTACATCCTTGTCAGCACTTGCTGTTTGTTGATGATAGCCATTCTGAAAGGTGTGAGGATATCTCATTGTGGTTTTAATTTGCATATCACTGATGATCAGTGATGTTAAGCATCTTTTCCTATCTATCAGCCATCTGTATTCTCTCTTTGGATAAGTGTCTTTTCAGGTCCTCTGTCCATTTTTTAATTAGGATTGTTCGTATTTTTGGTATTGAGCTGTATATGTTTTTTATAAGGTGTTGCGTTATATATGTTTTTTATAAATTTTGAATATTAAACCCCCTATTAGATATATCAATGTCACATATGTTTTCCCATCAGTGGGTTGTCTTTTTATTTTGTTGCTGTTTTCTTTTGCTATACTAAAACTATTAGTTTGATATAGTCCCAATCCTTTATTTTTTCTTTTATTTTGCTTGCTCAGGGTAATCTATCAGCAAAGCACTAAGAGAAATATTCCAGATTTTAGTGCCTATGTTTTCTTCTATGTGTTTTATGGTTTTGACACTTACATTTAGGTTAACAATCCATTTTGAGTCTATTCTTGTATATGGTGTAAGAAGTGGTCTAGCTTCAATGTTTGAATGTATCTGTTCAATTTTCCCAACATCATTTATTGAATAGACTGTCTTCATACCGTTGAATGAAGTCTCCTCTTTTGTCAAATAGTAATTAAACATATAGGTATGGGGTTATTTCTGGGCTTTCAATTTTGTTTCATTGATCTATGTTTGTTTTCATGCTAGTACCATGCTGTTTTGATGACTATAACCCTGTAGTGGAGTTTGATATCAGGTAGTGTGATACCTCCAGCCTCTGTTGTTTTTCTCTCAACTGCTGTGACGAATTGTCCAGGGTCTTTTGTGGGTATGTATAAAACTCTGGATTAGTTGTTCTACTTCTGTAAAAGATGGCATTGGCATCTTGATAGGAATTTGGTTGAAAGAGATTATTTGAGGTGGTATGGACATTTTAAAGGTGTTAATGCTTCCTGTCCATGAGCATTGTACATGCTTCCATTGATTTGTCTCTTCCTCAGTTTGTTTTTTGGTGTCTGATAATTTTCCAAGAGTTTTCCCCTCAAAGATAAGAGTGGTGGTTCTGAATGGATCCATTTGTTGCTGTGGTGATGTGCCCAGTCCTTTTGTTGGCACATCTTTATTTTACTAATCCCCTTCCTGCTATCAGCCTGGTAAAATGTCTGCAAGTTCTTCAGGGCTAAGAAACAGCATACATCATTCCTTTCATCTGAGCACTAGAGTGGAGCCCTGAGAGTGAGCAAGAAGAATAAACCTACAGCTGCACTAATGGGACTCTGATAATTGAGCCCCTAGTCAACAGCTGTTGTGCACAAGAGACATAACCTCCTTCCCTTTGTCCCAAACTCAAAGTCCTTCCCCTTGTCCCAAACTCAAAGGGGACCACAAATTGTTGAGCCTTGTTTGCCTGGTTGAACATTAGTGTATTAGCTCAGCTGGGTAGCCTTTATTTAATTCAAAACTAAACTCAGAGCCAACCTAGTAGCTTAGAATGACAATATTGAAGAGAACCATGTTGACTAAAACTGCCCTGTGGTGGTTTTGTGTTTTCCTTCTTCCCCAGAAATGAGTTGGAAAGGCAATACATATGTCTACTGCGGTTTCGTCTGTATATTTCTACCAGTGTCTATGCCCAATACTATTTTGACCTTCGGTCCTTAGCAAGTGACCATGGATTGTTGCCTATTGCATTGACTCCTCTTCGAAAAGAAAGAGCACTGAACCTAGAGGTAAGGCTGTGGAATCACAAAGTGGGGTTTTCTGCCAGACTCAAAAACCAGTACCTGTGCATAAATCATATTATGTAGAGACTAGGAAAATGAAAAGCTGTTTTAAACTAACACATTGAATAAGACTTATTAACTCTCTCACATCATATTAGTAGTATTTTTATGGTGTATATAAGAATCCTACATTATAAAAATTACCTTTTCTGGGAGGGGAGTAAGAGATCAACCGAAGGACTTGTATGCACCCATATAACCATAACTAATGGACATAAGACACTGGGGGGTAAAGGAGGGCAGGGGCTTGTCAAGGGCGGGGGGGAAAAAAGGACACTTATGTAATACCCTTTGTAATACTTTAAGCGAAAAATAAAAAAAATTAAAAAATTTAAAAAAAAATTACCTTTTCTGTGACCACGATTCAGAATAATTTAAATCCATTTTAAACTTTGATGGTTTTTTTTGAAACTGTATTCTATTTTATAACCATACATGAATAATTTACTACAATTGTATCATTAATCATATCTACAACCATATTCTACTTATCACTCTTAACTCAGTTTGCAAATTCATGTCTTTTCTGTATAGATCACAGTTCAGTACCTTCAGTTTGTTAGAAAAAAGTAACCTGAGAGACTGATACTTAGATTGTAGAATATGTACTTCAAGCACTGGGTGTAGAAAGTATATGGGTTTTTAATGGCAATTGTAAAGGATGTGCAACAAAGTAATATTTATGGCTTATGAATTCTGGGGAGTATACAACAAAATTACAACAAAAATGGACAGTTTTTGTGGTACTTAATAGTCCTTTAGAGTGCGTCTGCCTTAATGTGCAAGTGAAATAGTACCTTGATGGTGCATCAGTCACTAGACCTTTCGAGGTTTCAGTAAAATACAGCACATGCCTGCCTCATTAAAATTTCCTTAGAGTAAACGCTAGCTAATGAAGATTGGATAGAATGTAAATAGCTGAGTAAACAACAACATTTCCCAACTGTATATTTATTATATTTAAGGAACCAAGTGTACAGACAACAGATGATCCTGTTGTGAGGAAGACTGTCACACCTTTGACATCTTGAAAAACTTTAACAAATTCTAAGTTCCCCTTTGCTCTGTCAATCTAACCAGAGTCCCTAAACTACTTAACTTCGTGGATGAACATAAAATAGGATCCCAAGGACCATGCAGTGTATACGCCAGCTCTCCGAAGAGGCAATGAGTATAATCCATATAAAGAAGTGGGACTGTGTGGCTATCAGTGATGCTTTCTCTGTGAAGGCTGCAGCTCCTTTATTTTGAATGTACCTGTGTTCTATCTCATGTTTACCCGTAGGCCATTTCCAGATATTGTGAAAACAAAAACCTGTGCAGGGTGGCCACAAAAAAATCTGGCAGCTGTGCTAACCTTACTGATGTGCAGCGTGGCCATGCCATCTTATCTTAAGGAGGAATGAGGGCTGTGACAGGATGAGCGCCTCCTCTGCAAGGACTGGAGAAGAATCACTGCTCCTGCTCCAATCCCAGATAAGTTCTTTCCTTTTAAGTGAGACAGGGGTGGCGGGGGCGTATTGACATAAAGAGTATCTCACCTATCAAAACAAGGACTGTTGAAATATAATATTCCCTATTCTGGCAAGTTTAGTATTTCCTCTTAAAAATAAGTGAAAGGTTTTAACCTGATGAGGATCTTTCTTAGCCTATGCTTAATTTATGATCCTTAGTATTTTTCATTTCCCTTTTGATTATTTTTATTACTAGAGGTTATTACATTTGTTTAATTTTGGATAAAAAGGAAATGTCTCTCTTAAATTTTTAACAATTTCTAGTTAACCTGCCACTTGACATTTTCTTTTCAGCTTTGGTCCTCTCACTTAATAAGTTTAAAGTACCTATTTCTGTATACTAGTATAGTTTCAAATGCTTTAATGTTTACTTTAATAATGTGGAAAATGGATTATTTTACAGTAGAAAATTCCTTAAATATTTTATATTGCTTCCTAGAGCAAAATGGCTACTTTTTTAATATATATATTATGTGCTGTTTCCTTTCCTCCGGAACCTTTTGGACATTGTTACCATATATGAATTACTTTAAAATAATTTTAATTATGAGTTTTCATTTCAGTTTTTCTGACTTTGAAGATTTCTCTTTCTTTTTAATTGATGTCAGAGGGAAAGGAAGGGAGAAGGAAAGGGAAAGGGAGAGAAACATGGATATGTGAGAAATATCTACCAGTTGCCTCCCATCCAGTGTCTGGGACTGGGGATCAAACCTGGCACCTGGGTATGTGCCCTGACTGGTCACTGAATCCTGGACCCTTTGGTGCCTGGGAAGACACTCCAATCCACTGAGCCATCTAGCCAGGGTGAAGGTTTCTCTTTCAAAGAAATTAAATAACAACTATTCTCATTATAAAAATCATATAGTCTGTGCTCTTTAGCCTTTGAAAATTCTCGTGTAACTGGCCTTAAAACTGCCACAATGAACTAGTGAAGTGTAGATTTCTGGTGGTACAGACGCTGGATACAAAGGGTGGCTGTTCTGTATTACTTTCCAGGACCGCCTTGCTAGCAGGTATTTCCAAGGGCTTACATTGAGTAAGTGACTTACTCTACCTATAATGCATGCCATTAGCTATCATGTCTAGAAATTGGTTTTAAAGAAATTAGACAACCAGTATCTAGAAAGTAAAATCTCATTGTTTGTGATCTACATCTTGCTTTCCCTAGAGGACTGTCTGTGTTGCACTATTGACTTTTTGAGTTAAAATGTGTCTGTGATGTCAGCATTTTCTCTCCTAAATCTGCAGTTACAATGGCAAATTCTAAAAGCACATTAGCAAGGAAGAATTTTAAAAATTGGAACACTTCCATGATGTTTCTTCTTGAGTCTTTTCAAGCATAACCTTTCAAAAATTTTAACATGTTTAGAGTTGATAATACAGTTGAAGGAAGTGAGTAGAAAATATTCACTAGGCTAGGATGTCAGTCAAAAGGGTCATTAAGATTGAGTTTAAATATTTTCCAGGTTTTACTGGGTTGCATATAGGTATATTTAATATTTCATTAAAGTTATCAGAATGTTGGCAGGAATAGTTGAAGTAATTAAAATTTTTTGTAAAGATTAGGTGCTTAAAGCCAGTCTCTATATTAAAAAGTAAGGAAATAGTAAGAACTTTTATTGTAACTTTTTTATTAGTATCTTAGTATATACTGCATACTTACTGTGGACAGTGCTGTAAGATCCACAGTGATAGATTAAAAGGCTTCATAATATATTAAGTTTGCTACTTCAGTAACTAATTAAGGTGGGCATACTACACTGAATTCCCCTTTGAGAAATATAGTTTCGTACTTTTTCAATTTACTTTGCCTCATTTTTAAAGTGCACATGAAAAAAATGAGATTTTAAATTTTTTATATTGTGGTATACATTTGAAAAGTTTTGTTAACTGAAAATATGAGAATTTATCTTACATGTCAACATGTGATCATGATTTCAAAGCCGGGCCGCATGAAGAAGGCAGCCCAGGATCAAGGAGCTGCCTTGCCTGCAGCCGTGATATTGATCCTGATTGCGATCTGAAAGCAGGACCACAGGCAAGGCAGCACTCCAGGACTGAAGGCGGCCCGAGATCTACGTCATGATCAGAAGGCCGGCCGCAGGCACGGTGACACCCCGGGACACAGGAGCCGCATTGCCTGTGGCATATGATCATGATCGTGATCAGAAAGCCCAGCCTCAGGCAAGGTTGCACACCAGGACCCAGGAGCCACTGTGCCCTTCGGCCTGAGATTGAGATCGGAAAGCAGGACCAAGGCAAGGCGGCATCCCAGGAAACAAGGGGACCAGTGATCCTGATCATGATCAGAGGGCCGACCTCAGGCACGGCGCACACCGGGTCCCAGGAGCCGCCTTGCCTCTGGACGTTGATCATGATCGTGATTTGAAAGCCTGCACTCAGGCATGGTGACACCCTGGGTCCCAGGAGCCGCCTTGCCTGTGGCCCATGAATGAGATTTAGAAGCCGGGCTTCAGGCAAGGGGGCACCCCAGGACCAAGGAGCTGCTGTGCCTGCTGCCCGTGATTGAGATTGGAATACCGGACCACAGGCAAGGCGAAACCCCGGAACCCAGGAGCTGCCTTGCCTGCAGCCTGTGATACTGATTTGAAACCCCGGTAGCAGTCAAGGCGGCACCTCGGGTCCAAGGAGCCACTGTGCCTGCGGCCCGTGATTGAGATCTGAAAGCAGGACCACAGGCAAGGTGGCACCCCGGGAAACAGGAGGTGTCTTGCCTGCAGCCGTGATCACGATCATGATAGTGATAGGACTCGGAAATTAAGGCTGCAGGCAAGGCAGCGATCTGGGTCACAGGAGCCGCCTTGCCTGTGGCCCATGATCATTATTTGAAAGACGGACCACAGACAAGGCGGCACGCCGGGACCCAGGAGCTGCCTGCCTGCAGCAGTGATACTGACCGTGATTTGAAAGCCGGGCCACAGTCAAGGCGGCACCTCGGATCCCAGGAGCCATCCTGCCTATGGCCCAAGATTGTGATTTAGAAGCCAGGTTTCAGGTAAGGCAGCATACCAGGACCCAGGAGCCGCCTTGCCTGCAGCCCATGATTGAGATCTGAAAGCTGGACCACAGACAAGGCGGCACCCCTGTACCCAGGAGCGGCCTTGCCTGCAGCTGTGATCATGATCGTGATCGTGATTGTGATCTGAAAGCAGGACCACAGGCAATTCGGCACACCGGGACACAGGAGCTGCCTTGCCTGCAGCCGTGATCGTGATCCTGATCGAGATTTAAAAGCAGGACCACAGGCAAGGCGGCACGCGGGACCAAAATGGACCCATGATCATGATCATGTTCAGAGGGCTGTCCTCAGGCGCGGCGGCACAACGGGACCCAGGAGCGGCCTTGCCTGTGGCCCATGATTGTGATTTAGAAGCCGTGCTTCAGTCATGGTGGCATCCAAGGACCCAGAATCCTCCGTGCCTGCGGCCGGTGATTGAGATCTGAAAACAGGACCACAAGCAAGGTGTCACCCCGGGACCCAGGAGGTGCCTGGCCTGCAGCCATGATCATGATCGTGATCGTGATAGTACTCGGAAATTAAGGCTTTAGGCAAGGCAGCAGTCTGGGTCCGAGGTGCCTCCTTACCTGCGTCCCATGATTGAGATCCACAAGTCGGACTACAGGCAAAGTGGCGCCCCTGGACACAGGAGCCAGCTTGCTTATGGCCCATGATGATGACTGTAATCAGAAAGCCGGGATACAGGCACCCCGAGACCCAGGAGCCGCATTGCCTGTGGCCAATGATCTTGACTTGAAGGTCGGACTACGGACATGGCGGCACACCGGGACCCAGGAGCTGCCTTGCCTGCAGCCCCTGATTGAGATCTAAAAGCTGGACCACAGGCAAGGTGGCACCCCAGGACCAAGCAGCGGCCTTGCCTGCAGCTGTGATCATGATCCTGATCCTGCTTGTGATCTGAAAGCAGGACCACAGGCAAGGCGGCACCCCAGGAATCGTCAGCCATCTTGCCTGTGGCCCAGGATCATGATCACGATCAGGAAGCTGAGCCCAAGGCCAGGCAGCACCTCGGGTCCCAGGAGCCGCCTTGCCTGTGGCCCATTATCGTGATTTCAAAGCCGGACCACAGACAAGGCGGCACTCCTGGACCCAGGAGCTGCCTTGACTGCAGCCGTGATCGTGATCCTGATCGAGATTTAAAAGCAGGACCACAGGCAAGGCTGCACCCCGGGACCCAAGTGGACCCGGGATCATGATCATGTTCAGAGGGCTGTCCTCAGGCACGGCGGCACAAGGGGACCCAGGAGCGGCCTTGCCTGTGGCCCATGATTGTGATTTAGAAGCCGCACTAGAGGCATGGTGGCATCCAAGGACCCAGGATCCGCCGTGCCTGCGGCCGAGGATTGAGGTCTGAAAACAGGACCACAGGCAAGGTGGTACCCCTGGACACAGGAGGTGCCTTGCCTGCAGCCATGATCATGATCGTGATCATGATAGTACTCGGAAATTAAGGCTGCAGGCAAGGCAGCAGTCTGGGTCCCAGGTGCCTCCTTACTTGCGTCCCGTTATTGAGATCCGCAAGTCGGACCACAAGAAAAGTGGGGACCCTGGACACAGAATCCAGCTTGCTCGTGGCCCATGATGATGACTGTAATCTGAAAGCCGGGATGCAGGCACCCCGGGTCTCAGGAGCCGCCTTCCCTGTGGCCTATGATCTTGACTTGAAAGTCGGACCACAGACAAGGCGGAACCCCAGGACCCAGGAGCTGCCTTGCCTGCAGCCGTGATCCTGACCGTGATTTGAAAGCCAGGCCACAGTCAAGGCGGCACCCCGGATCCCAGGAGCCATCCTGCCTATGGCCCAAGATTGTGATTGAGAAGCCAGGCTTCAGGCAATACAGGATCCCAGGACCCAGGAGCCACCTTGCCTGCATCTGCTGATTGAGATCTGAAAGCAGGACCACAGGCAAGTTGGCACCCCGGGACCCAGGGGCGGACTTGCCAGCAGCTGTGAAGATGATCGTGATCATGATTGTAATCTGAAAGCAGGACCATGGGCAAGTCGGCACACCGGGACCCATTTGAACCCGTGATCCTGATCATGTTCAGAGGGCTGTCCTCAGGCACAGCGGCACAACGGGACCCAGAAGCGGCCTTGCCTGTGGCCTATGATTGTGATTGAGAAGCCGCGTTTCTTCATGGTGGCATCCAAGGACCCAGGATCCGGAGTGCCTGAGGCCCGTGATTGAGGTCTGAAAGCAGGACCACAGGCAAGGTGGCACCCCGGGAAACAGGAGGTGTCTTGCCTGCAGCCGTGATCACGATCATGATAGTGATAGGACTCGGAAATTAAGGCTGCAGGCAAGGCAGCGATCTGGGTCACAGGAGCCGCCTTGCCTGTGGCCCATGATCATTATTTGAAAGACGGAACACAGACAAGGCGGCACGCCGGGACCCAGGAGCTGCCTGCCTGCAGCAGTGATACTGACCGTGATTTGAAAGCCGGGCCACAGTCAAGGCGGCACCTCGGATCCCAGGAGCCATCCTGCCTATGGCCCAAGATTGTGATTTAGAAGCCAGGTTTCAGGTAAGGCAGCATACCAGGACCAGGAGCCGCCTTGCCTGCAGCCCATGATTGAGATCTGAAAGCTGGACCACAGACAAGGCGGCACCCCTGTACCCAGGAGCGGCCTTGCCTGCAGCTGTGATCATGATCGTGATCGTGATTGTGATCTGAAAGCAGGACCACAGGCAATTCGGCACACCGGGACACAGGAGCTGCCTTGCCTGCAGCCGTGATCGTGATCCTGATCGAGATTTAAAAGCAGGACCACAGGCAAGGCGGCACGCGGGACCAAAATGGACCCATGATCATGATCATGTTCAGAGTGCTGTCCTCAGGCGCGGCGGCACAATGGGACCCAGGAGCGGCCTTGCCTGTGGCCCATGATTGTGATTTAGAAGCCGTGCTTCAGTCATGGTGGCATCCAAGGACCCAGAATCCTCCGTGCCTGCGGCCGGTGATTGAGATCTGAAAACAGGACCACAAGCAAGGTTTTACCCCGGGACCCAGGAGGTGCCTGGCCTGCAGCCATGATCATGATCGTGATCGTGATAGTACTCGGAAATTAAGGCTTTAGGCAAGGCAGCAGTCTGGGTCCGAGGTGCCTCCTTACCTGCGTCCCATGATTGAGATCCACAAGTCGGACTACAGGCAAAGTGGCGCCCCTGGACACAGGAGCCAGCTTGCTTATGGCCCATGATGATGACTGTAATCAGAAAGCCGGGATACAGGCACCCCGAGTCCCAGGAGCCGCATTGCCTGTGGCCAATGATCTTGACTTGAAGGTCGGACTACGGACATGGCGGCACACCGGGACCCAGGAGCTGCCTTGCCTGCAGCCCCTGATTGAGATCTAAAAGCTGGACCACAGGCAAGGTGGCACCCCAGGACCAAGAAGCGGCCTTGCCTGCAGCTGTGATCATGATCCTGATCCTGCTTGTGATCTGAAAGCAGGACCACAGGCAAGGCGGCACCCCAGGAATCGTCAGCCATCTTGCCTGTGGCCCAGGATCATGATCACGATCAGGAAGCTGAGCCCAAGGCCAGGCAGCACCCCGGGTCCCAGGAGCCGCCTTGCCTGTGGCCCATTATCGTGATTTCAAAGCCGGACCACAGACAAGGCGGCACTCCTGGACCCAGGAGCTGCCTTGACTGCAGCCGTGATCGTGATCCTGATCGAGATTTAAAAGCAGGACCACAGGCAAGGCTGCACCCCGGGACCCAAGTGGACCCGGGATCATGATCATGTTCAGAGGGCTCTCCTCAGGCACGGCGGCACAAGGGGACCCAGGAGCGGACTTGCCTGTGGCCCATGATTGTGATTTAGAAGCCGCACTAGAGGCATGGTGGCATCCAAGGACCCAGGATCCGCCGTGCCTGCGGCCGGTGATTGAGATCTGAAAACAGGACCACAGGCAAGGTGGTACCCCTGGACACAGGAGGTGCCTTGCCTGCAGCCATGATCATGATCGTGATCATGATAGTACTCGGAAATTAAGGCTGCAGGCAAGGCAGCAGTCTGGGTCCCAGGTGCCTCCTTACTTGCGTCCCGTTATTGAGATCCGCAAGTCGGACCACAAGAAAAGTGGGGACCCTGGACACAGAATCCAGCTTGCTCGTGGCCCATGATGATGACTGTAATCTGAAAGCCGGGATGCAGGCACCCCGGGTCTCAGGAGCCGCCTTCCCTGTGGCCTATGATCTTGACTTGAAAGTCGGACCACAGACAAGGCGGAACCCCAGGACCCAGGAGCTGCCTTGCCTGCAGCCGTGATCCTGACCGTGATTTGAAAGCCAGGCCACAGTCAAGGCGGCACCTCGGATCCCAGGAGCCATCCTGCCTATGGCCCAAGATTGTGATTGAGAAGCCAGGCTTCAGGCAATACAGGATCCCAGGACCCAGGAGCCACCTTGCCTGCATCTGCTGATTGAGATCTGAAAGCAGGACCACAGGCAAGTTGGCACCCCGGGACCCAGGGGCGGACTTGCCAGCAGCTGTGAAGATGATCGTGATCATGATTGTAATCTGAAAGCAGGACCATGGGCAAGTCGGCACACCGGGACCCATTTGAACCCGTGATCCTGATCATGTTCAGAGGGCTGTCCTCAGGCACAGCGGCACAACGGGACCCAGGAGCGGCCTTGCCTGTGGCCTATGATTGTGATTGAGAAGCCGCGTTTCTTCATGGTGGCATCCAAGGACCCAGGATCCGGAGTGCCTGAGGCCCGTGATTGAGGTCTGAAAGAAGGACCACAGGCAAGGCGGCACCCCAGGAATCCTCTGCCGTCTTGCCTGTGGCCCAGGAACATGATCACGATCAGAAAGCTTAGCCCAAGGCCAGGCAGCACCGCCAGTCCCAGGAGCCGCCTTGCCTGTGGCCCTTGATCTTGACTTGAAAGTCAGACCACAGACAAGGCGGCACCCCTGGACCGAGGAGCTGCCTTGCCTGCAGCCGTGATCGTGATCCTGATCGAGATTTAAAAGCAGGACCACATGCAAGGCAGCACCCCGGGACCCAAGTGGACCCGTGATCATGATCATGTTCAGAGGGCTGTCCTCAGGCACGTCAGCACAACGGGAGCAGGAGCGGCCTTGCCTGTGGCCCATGTTTGTGATTTAGAAGCCACCCTTCAGGCATGGTGGCATCCTAGGACCCAGGAGCTGCCTTGCCTGCAGCCGAGATCGTGATCCTGATCGAGATTTAAAAGCAGGACCACAGGCAAGGCTGCACCCCAGGACCCAAGTGGACCCGTGATCATGATCATGTTCTGAGGGCTGTCGTAAGGCACGGTGGCACAAGGGGACCCTGGAGCGGCCTTGCCTGTGGCCCATGATCGTGATTTCAAAGCCAGACCACAGACAAGGCAGCACCCCTGGACCCAGGAGCTGCCTTGCCTGCAGCCGAGATCGTGATCCTGATCGAGATTTAAAAGCAGGACCACAGGCAAGGCGGCACCCCGGGACCCAAGTGGACGCGTGATCATGATCATGTTCAGAGGGCTGTCCTCAGGCATGGCAGCACAACGTGACCCAGGAGCGGCCTTGCCTGTGGCCCATGGTTGTGATTTAGAAGCCGCGCTTCAGGCATGGTGGCATCCATGGACCCAGGATCCTGTGTGCCTGCCGCCTGTGATTGAGGTCTGAAAGGAGGACCACAGGCAAGGTGGCACCACAGGAATCATCAGCCATCTTGCCTGTTGCCCAGGATCATGATCACGATTAGGAACATGAGCCCAAGGCCAAGCACCACCCTGGGTCCCGGGAGCCGCCTTGCCTGTGACCCATGATCGTGATTTCAAAGCCGGACTACAGACAAGGCGGCACCCCTGGAACCAGGAGCTGCCTTGCCTGCAGCCGTGATCTTGATCCTGATCGAGATAGTATTCCGAAATTAAGGCCGCAGGCGAGGCAGCACCCTAGGGCCCTGGAGCCGCCACACCTGAGTCCCGTGATTGAGATCAGAAGGACAGACCACAGGGAAGGTGGCACCCCGGTTTCTAGTAGCTGCCTTGCCTGTGGCCCATGATCGTGATTTCAAAGACGGACCACACAAGGAGGAACCCCTGGACCCTGGAGCTGCCTTGCCTGCAGCCGTGATCATGATCCTGATCCAGATTTAAAAGCAGGACCACATGCAAGGCGGCACCCCGGGACCCAGCTGGACCCGTGATCATGATCATGTTCAGAGGGCTGTCCTCAGGCATGGCAGCACAACGTGACCCAGGAGCGGCCTTGCCTGTGGCCCATGAGTGTGATTTAGAAGCCGCGCTTCAGGCACGGTGGCATCCACGTACCCAGGATCCGGTGTGCCTGACGCCTTTTATTGAGGTCTGAAAGCAGGACCACAGGCAAGGCGGCACCCCAGGAATCATTAGCCATCTTGCCTGTAGCCGAGGATCATGATCACGATTAGGAAGATGAGCCCAAGGCCAGGCAGCACCCCAGGTCCGGGAGCCGCCTTTCCTGTGGCCCATGATCGTGATTTCAAAGCCGGACCACAGACAAGGCGGCACCCCTGGACCCTGGGGCTGCCTTGCCTGCAGCCTTGATCGTGATCCTGATCGAGATTTAAAAGGAGGACGACATGCAAGGCTGCACCACGGGACCCAAGTGGACCCGTGATCATGATCACGTTCAGAGGGCTGTCCTCAGTCACTGTGGCAAAAGGGGACCCAGGAGCGGCCTTGCCGGTGGCCCATGATCGTGATTTCAAAGCCGGACAACAGAAAAGGCGGCACCCCTGGACCCTGGGGCTGCCTTGCCTGCAGCCGTGATTGTAATCCTGATCGAGATTTAAAAGCAGGACCACATGCAAGGCGGCACCCCGGGACCCAAGTGGACCCGTGATCATGATCATGTTCAGAGGGCTGTCTTCAGGCATGGCAGCACAATGTGACCCAGGAGCGGCCTTGCCTGTGGCCCATGATTGTGATTTAGAAGGCGCTTCAGGCATGGTGGCATCCACGGACCCAGGATCCTGTGTGCCTTCCGCCTGTGATTGAGGTCTGAAAGGAGGACCACAGGCAAGGTGGCACCGCAGGAATCATCAGCCATCTTGCCTGTGGCCCAGGATCATGATCACGATCAGGAAGCTTAGCCCAAGGCCAGGCAGCAACCTAGGTCCCCGGAGACGCTTTGACTGTGGCCCATGATCGTGATTTCAAAGCCGGACCACAGACAAGGCGGCAACCCTGGACCCAGCAGCTGCCTTGCCTGCAGCCGTGATCTTGATCCTGATCGTGATAGTATTCGGAAATTAAGGCTGCAGGCAAGGCATCACCCTAGGTCCCACGAGCCGCCACACCTGCGTCCCGTGATTGAGATCAGAAGGACAGACCACAGGGAAGGTTGCACCCCCGTTTCCAGGAGCCGCCTTGCCTGTGGCCCATGATCGTGATTTCAAAGCCTGACCACAGACAAGGCGGCACCCCTGGACCCTGGAGCTGCCTTGCCTGCAACCGTGATCGTGATCACGATCGAGATTTAAAAGCAGGACCACATGCAAGGCGCACCCCGGGACCCAAGTGGACCCGTGATCATGATCATGTTCAGAGGGCTGTCCTCAGGCACTGCGGCACAAGGGGACCCAGGAGCGGCCTTGCTGTGGCCCATGATTGTGATTTAGAAGCCACGCTTCAGGCATGGTGGCATCCACGGACCCAGGATCCTGTGTGCCTGCCGCCTGTGATTGAGGTCTGAAAGCAGGACCACAGGCAAGGCGGCACCCCAGGAATCATCAGCCATCTTGCCTGTAGCCGAGGATCATGATCACGATTAGGAAGATGAGCCCAAGGCCAGGCAGCTCCCCGGGTCCCGGGAGCCGCCTTACCTGTAGCCCATGATCGTGATTTCAAAGCCGGACCACAGACAAGGCAGCACCCCTGGACCCAGGAGCTGCCATGACTGCAGCAGTGATCGTGATCCTGATCGAGATTTAAAAGCATGACCACAGGCAAGGCTGCACCCCGGGATCCAAGTGGACCTGTGATCATGATCATGTTCGGAGGGCTGTCCTCAGGCACGGCGGCACAAGGGGACCCAGGAGCGGCCTTGCCTGTGGCCCATGATTGTGATTTAGAAGCCGCACTTCAGGCATGGTGGCATCCAAGGACCCAGGATCCGCCGTGACTGCGGCCGATGATTGAGATCTGAAAACAGGACCACAGGCAAGGTGGTACCCCTGGACCCAGGAGGTGCCTTGCCTCCAGCCATGATCATGATCGTGATCATGATAGTACTCGGAAATTAAGGCTGCAGGCAAGGCAGCAGTCTGGGTCCCAGGTGCCTCCTTACTTGCGTCCCGTTATTGAGATCCGCAAGTCGGACCACAAGAAAAGTGGGGCCCCTGGACACAGAAGACAGCTTGCTTGTGGCCCATGATGATGACTGTAATCTGAAAGACGGGATGCAGGCACCCCGGGTCCCAGGAGCCGCCTTCCCTGTGGCCTATGATCTTGACTTGAAAGTCGGACCACAGACAAGGCGGAACCCCAGGACCCAGGAGCTGCCTTGCCTGCAGCCGTGATCCTGACCGTGATTTGAAAGCCAGGCCACAGTCAAGGAGGAACCTCGGATCCCAGGAGCCATCCTGCCTATGGCCCAAGATTGTGATTGAGAAGCCAGGCTTCAGGCAAGGCAGGATCCCAACCCAGTAGCCGCCTTGACTGCAGCTGCTGATTGAGATCTGAACGCAGGACCACAGGAAAGGTGGTACCCCAGGAACCAGGGGCGGACTTGCCAGGAGCTGTGATCATGATCGTGATCATGATTGTGATCTGAAAGCAGGACCACGGGCAAGTCGGCACCCCGGGACCCAAGTGGACCCGTGATCATGATCATGTTCAGAGGGCTGTCCTCAGGCACAGCGGCACAACGGGACCCAGGAGCGGCCTTGCCTGTGGCCCATGAGAGTGATTTCAAAGCCGGATTACAGAAAAGGCGGCACCCCTGGACCCAGGAGCTGCCTTGCCTGCAGCCGTGATCGTGATCATGATCGAGATTTAAAAGCAGGACCACATGCAAGGCGGCACCCCAGGACCCAAGTGGACCCGTGATCATGATCCTGTTCAGAGGGATGTCCTTAGGCACGGCAGCACAAGGGGACACAGGAGCGGCCTTGCCTGTGGCCCATGATTGTGATTTAGAAGCTGCGCTTCAGGCATGGTGGCATCCAAGGACCCAGGATCCGGATTGCCTGCTGCCTGTGATTGAGGTCTGAAAGCAGGACCACAGGCAAGGCGGCACCCCAGGAATCCTCAACCATCTTGCCTGTGGCCCAGGATCATGATCATGATCAGAAAGCTCAGCCCAAGGCCAGGCAGCACCCCTGGTCCCAGGAGTCGCCTTGCATGTGGCCCTTGATCTTGACTTGAAAGTCGGACCACAGAGAAGCCGGCACCCCTGGTCCCAGGAGCTGCCTTGCCTGCAGCCGTGATCGTGATCATGATAGAGATTTAAAAGCAGGACCACATGCAAGGCGGCACCCCAGGACCCAAGTGGACCCGTGATCATGATCCTGTTCACAGGGCTGTCCTCAGGCATGGCAGCACAACGGGACCCTGGAGCGGCCTTGCCTGTGGCCCATGATTGTGATTTAGAAGCCACGCTTCAGGCATGGTGGCATCCACGGACCCAGGATCCTGTGTGCCTTCCGCCTGTGATTGAGGTCTGAAAGGAGGACCACAGGCAAGGTGGCACCGCAGGAATCATCAGCCATCTTGCCTGTGGCCCAGGATCATGATCACGATCAGGAAGCTTAGCCCAAGGCCAGGCAGCAACCTAGGTCCCCGGAGACGGTTTGACTATGGCACATGATCGTGATTTCAAAGACGGACCACAGACAAGGAGGCAAACCTGGACCCAGCAGCTGCCTTGCCTGCAGCCGTGATCTTGATCCTGATCGTGATAGTATTCGGAAATTAAGGCCGCAGGCAAGGCAGCACCCTAGGTCCCAGGAGCCGCCACACCTGCGTCCCGTGATTGAGATCAGAAGGACAGACCACAGGGAAGGTGGCACCCCGGTTTCTAGGAGCCGCCTTGCCTGTGGCCCATGATCCTGATTTCAAAGCCGGACCACAGACAAGGCGGCACCCCTGGACCCTGGAGCTGCCTTGCCTGCAGCCGTGATCGTGATCCTGATCGAGATTTAAAAGCAGGACCACAGGCAAGGCTGCACCCCGGCACCCAAGTGGACCCATGATCATGATTATGTTCAGAGGGCTGTCCTCAGGCACGGCGGCACAACGGGACCCAGGAGCGGCCTTGCCGGTGGCCCATGATCGTGATTTCAAAGCCGGACCACAGACAAGGCGGCACCACTGGACCCAGGAGCTGCCTTGCCTGCAGCCGTGATCTTGATCCTGGTCGTGATAGTATTCGAAAATTAAGGCCGCAGGCAAGGCAGCACCCTTGGTCCCAGGGGTCGCCACACCTGCGTCCCGTGATTGAGATCAGAAGGACAGACCACAGGGAAGGTGGCACCCCGGTTTCTAGGAGCAGCCTTCCCTGAGGCCCATGATCCTGATTTCAAAGCCGGACCACAGACAAGGCGGCACCCCTGGACCCTGGAGCTGCCTTGCCTGCAGCCGTGATCGTGATCCTGATCGAGTTTTAAAAGCAGGACCACAGGCAAGGCTGCAACCCGGGACCCAAGTGGACCCGTGATCATGATCATGTTCAGAGGGCTGTCCTCAGGCACGGCGGCACAAGGGGACCCAGGAGCGGCCTTGCCTGTGGCCCATGATTGTGACTTAGAAGCCACACTTCAGGCCTGGTGGCATCCACGGACCCAGGATCCTGTGTGCCTGCCGCCTGTGATTGAGGTCTGATAGCAGGAACACAGGCAAGGCGGCGCCCCAGGAATCATCAGCCATCTTGCCTGTTGCCCAGGATCATGATCACGATTAGGAAGATGAGCCCAAGGCCAGGCAGAACCCCGGGTCCCGGGAGCCGCCTTGCCTGTGGCCCATGATCGTTATTTCAAAGCGGGACCACACACAAGGCGGCACCCCTGGTCCCAGGAGCTGCCTTGCCTGCAGCCGTGATCTTGATCCTGGTCGTGATAGTATTCGAAAATTAAGGCCGCAGGCAAGGCAGCACCCTAGGTCCCAGGGGTCGCCACACCTGCGTCCCGTGATTGAGATCAGAAGGACAGACCACACGGAAGGTGGCACCCTTTTTCTAGGAGCCACCTTGCCTGTGGCCCATGATTGTGATTTAGAAGCCAAGCTTCAGGCATGGTGGCATCCACGGACCCAGGATCCTGTGTGCCTGCCGCCTGTGATTGAGGTCTGAAAGGAGGACCACAGGCAAGGCGGCACCCCAGGAATCATCAGCCATCTTGCCTGTGGCCCAGGATCATGACCACGATCAGGAAGCTTAGCCCAGGCCAGGCAGCACCCCAGGTCCCCAGAACCGCCTTGCCTGTGGCCCATGATCGTGATTTCAAAGCCGGACCACAGACAAGGCGGCACCACTGGACCCAGGAGCTGCCTTGCCTGCAGCCGTGATCTTGATCCTGATCGTGATAGTATTCGGAAATTAAGGCCGCAGGCAAGGCAGCACCCTAGGTCCCAGGGGTCGCCACACCTGCGTCCCGTGATTGAGATCAGAAGGACAGAACACACGGAAGGTGGCAACCTGGTTTCTAGGAGCCGCCTTCCCTGAGGCCCATGATCCTGATTTCAAAGCCGGACCACAGACAAGGCGGCACCCCTGGACCCTGGAGCTGCCTTGCCTGCAGCCGTGATCGTGATCCTGATCGAGATTTAAAGGCAGGACCACAGGCAAGGCGGCACCCCGGGACTCAAGTGGACCCGTGATCATGATCATGTTCAGAGGGCTGTCCTCAGGCACAGCGGCCCAGGGGACCCAGGAGCGGCCTTGCCTGTGGCCCATGATTGTGATTTAGAAGCTGCGCTTCAGGCATGGTGGCATCCACGGACCCAGGATCCTGTGTGCCTGCCGCCTGTGATTGAGGTCTGAAAGGAGGACCACAGGCAAGGTGGCATCCCAGGAATCATCAGCCATCTTGCCTGTGGCCCAGGATCATGATCATGATCAGGAAGCTTAGCCCAAGGCCAGGCAGCACCCCATGTCCCCGGAACCGCCTTGCCTGTGGCCCATGATCGTGATTTCAAAGCCGGACCACAGACAAGGAGGCACCACTGGACCCAGGAGCTGCCTTGCCTGCAGCCGTGATCTTGACACTGATCGTGATAGTATTCGGAAATTAAGGCCGCAGGCAAGGCAGCACCCTAGGTCCCAGGAGCCGCCACACCTGCGTCCCGTGATTGAGATCAGAAGGACAGACCACAGGGAAGGTGGCACCCCGGTTTCTAGGAGCAGCCTTCCCTGAGGCCCATGATCCTGATTTCAAAGCCGGACCACAGACAAGGCGGCACCCCTGGACCCTGGAGCTGCCTTGCCTGCAGCCGTGATCTTGATCCTGATCGAGTTTTAAAAGCAGGACCACAGGCAAGGCTGCAACCCGGGACCCAAGTGGACCCGTGATCATGATCATGTTCAGAGGGCTGTCCTCAGGCACGGCGGCACAAGGGGACCCAGGAGCGGCCTTGCCTGTGGCCCATGATTGTGACTTAGAAGCCACACTTCAGGCCTGGTGGCATCCACGGACCCAGGATCCTGTGTGCCTGCCGCCTGTGATTGAGGTCTGATAGCAGGAACACAGGCAAGGCGGCGCCCCAGGAATCATCAGCCATCTTGCCTGTAGCCTAGGATCATGATCACGATTAGGAAGATGAGCCCAAGGCCAGGCAGAACCCCGGGTCCCAGGAGCCGCCTTGCCTGTGGCCCATGATCGTTATTTCAAAGCGGGACCACACACAAGGCGGCACCCCTGGTCCCAGGAGCTGCCTTGCCTGCAGCCGTGATCTTGATCCTGGTCGTGATAGTATTCGAAAATTAAGGCCGCAGGCAAGGCAGCACCCTAGGTCCCAGGGGTCGCCACACCTGCGTCCCGTGATTGAGATCAGAAGGACAGACCACACGGAAGGTGGCACCCTTTTTCTAGGAGCCACCTTGCCTGTGGCCCATGATTGTGATTTAGAAGCCACGCTTCAGGCATGGTGGCATCCACGGACCCAGTATCCTGTGTGCCTGCCGCCTGTGATTGAGGTCTGAACGAAGGACTACAGGCAAGGCGGCACCCCAGGAATCATCAGCCATCTTGCCTGTGGCCCAGGATCATGATCACGATCAGGAAGCTTGGCCCAAGGCCAGGCAGCACCCCAGGTCCCCGGAACCGCCTTGCCGGTGGCCCATGATCGTGATTTCAAAGCCGGACCACAGACGAGGCGGCACCCCTGGACCCAGGATCTGCCTTTCCTGCAGCCGTGATCTTGATCCTGGTCGTGATAGTATTCGAAAATTAAGGCCGAAGGCAAGGCAGCACCCTCGGTCCCAGGGGTCGCCACACCTGCGTCCCGTGATTGAGATCAGAAGGACAGACCACAGGGAAGGTGCCACTCCGGTTTCTAGGAGCAGCCTTCCCTGAGGCCCATGATCCTGATTTCAAAGCTGGACCACAGACTAGGCGGCACCCCTGTACCCTGGGGCTGCCTTGCCTGCAGCCGTGATCATGATCCTGATCGAGATTTAAAAGCAGGACCACAGGCAAGGCTTCACCCTGGCACCCAAGTGGACCCGTGATCATGATCATGTTCAGAGGGCTGTCCTCAGGCACGGCGGCACAACGGGACACAGGAGCGGCCTTGCCTGTGGCCCATGATTGTGATTTAGAAGACGCGCTTCAGGCATGGTGGCATCCACGGACCCAGGATCCTGTGTGCCTGCCGCCTGTGATTGAGGTCTGAAAGGAGGACCACAGGCAAGGCGGCACCCCAGGAATCATCAGCCATCTTGCCTGTGGCCCAGGATCATGATCACGATCAGGAAGCTTAGCCCAAGACCAGGCAGCACCCCAGGTCCCCGGAACCGCCTTGCCTGTGGCCCATGATCGTGATTTCAAAGCCGGACCACAGACAAGGCGGCACCACTGGACCCAGGAGCTGCCTTGCCTGCAGCCGTGATCTTGATCCTGATCGTGATAGTATTCGGAAATTAAGGCCGCAGGCAAGGCAGCACCCTAGGTCCCAGGGGTCGCCACACCTGCGTCCCGTGATTGAGATCAGAAGGACAGACCACACGGAAGGTGGCAACCTGGTTTCTAGGAGCCGCCTTCCCTGAGGCCCATGATCCTGATTTCAAAGCCGGACCTCAGACAAGGCGGCACCCCTGGACCCTGGAGCTGCCTTGCCTGAGCCGTCATCGTGATCCTGATCGAGTTTTTAAAGCAGGACCACAGGCAAGGCTGCAACCCGGGACCCAAGTGGACCCGTAATCATGATCATGTTCAGAGGGCTGTCCTCAGGCCCAGCGGCACAAGGGGACCCAGGAGCGGCCTTGCCTGTGGCCCATGAGTGTGATTTAGAAGCTGCGCTTCAGGCATGGTGGCATCCAAGGACCCAGGGTCCGGTGTGCCTGATGCCTGTGATTGAGGTCTGAAAGCAGGACCACAGGCAAGGCGGCACCCCAGGAATCATCAGCCATCTTGCCTGTGGCCCAGGATCATGATCACGATCAGGAAGCTTAGCCCAAGGTCAGGCAGCACCCAAGGTCTCCGGAACCGCCTTGCCTGTGGCCCATGATCGTGATTTCAAAGCCGGACCACAGACAAGGCGGCACCACTGGACCCAGGAGCTGCCTTGCCTGCAGCTGTGATCTTGATCCTGATCGTGATAGTATTCGGAAATTAAGGCCGCAGGCAAGGCAGCACCCTAGTTCCCAGGGGTCGCCACACCTGCGTCCCGTGATTGAGATCAGAAGGACAGACCACAGTGAAGGTGGCACTCCGGTTTCTAGGAGCAGCCTTCCCTGAGGCCCATGATCCTGATTTCAAAGCTGGACCACAGACAAGGCGGCACCCCTGGACCCTGAGGCTGCCTTGCCTGCAGCCGTGATCATGATCCTGATCGAGATTTAAAAGCAGGACCACAGGCAAGGCTTCACCCTGGGACCCAAGTGGACCCGTGATCATGATCATGTTCAGAGGGCTGTGCTCAGGCACGGCGGCACATGGGACACACGAGCGGCCTTGCCTGTGGCCCATGATTGTGATTTAGAAGACGTGCTTCAGGCATGGTGGCATCCACGGACCCAGGATCCTGTGTGCCTTCCACCTGTGATTGAGGTCTGAAAGGAGGACCACAGGCAAGGCGTCACCCCAGGAATCATCAGCCATCTTGCCTGTGGCCCAGGATCATGATCACGATCAGGAAGCTTAGCCCAAGGCCAGGCAGCACCCCAGGTCCCCGGAACCGCCTTGCCTGTGGCCCATGATCGTGATTTCAAAGCCGGACCACAGACAAGGCGGCAACACTGGACCCAGGAGCTGCCTTGCCTGCAGCCGTGATCTTGATCCTGATCGTGATAGTATTCGGAAATTAAGGCCGCAGGCAAGGCAGCACCCTAGGTCCCAGGGGTCGCCACACCTGCGTCCCGTGATTGAGATCAGAAGGACAGACCACACGGAAGGTGGCAACCTGGTTTCTAGGAGCCGCCTTCCCTGAGGCCCATGATCCTGATTTCAAAGCCGGACCACAGACAAGGCGGCACCCCTGGACCCTGGAGCTGCCTTGCTTGCAGCCGTGATCGTGATCCTGATCGAGTTTTTAAAGCAGGACCACAGGCAAGGCTGCAACCCGGGACCCAAGTGGACCCGTGATCATGATCATGTTCAGAGGGCTGTCCTCAGGCACGGCGGCACAAGGGGACCCAGGAGCGGCCTTGCCTGTGGCCCATGAGTGTGATTTAGAAGCTGCGCTTCAGGCATGGTGGCATCCAAGGACCCAGGATCCGGTGTGCCTGACGCCTGTGATTGAGGTCTGAAAGCAGGACCACAGGCAAGGCGGCACCACAGGAATCATCAGCCATCTTGCCTGTAGCCGAGGATCATGATCACGATCAGGAAGCTTAGCCCAAGGCCAGGCAGCACCCCCGGTCCAAGGAGCCGCCTTGCTTGTGGCCCATGATCTTGACTTGAAAGTCAGACCACAGACACGGCGGCACCACTGGACCCAGGACTGGCCTTGCCTGTGGCCCATGATTGTGATTTAGAAGCTGCACTTCAGGCATGGTGGCATCCACGGACCCAGGATACTGTGTGCCTGCCGCCTGCGATTGAGGTCTGAAAGGCGGACCACAGGCAAGGCGGCACCCCAGGAATCACCAGCCATCTTGCCTGCGGCCCAGGATCATGATCACGATCAGGAAGCTTAGCCCAAGGCCAGGCAGCACCCCAGGTCCCCGGAACCGCCTTGCCTGTGGCCCATGATCGTGATTTCAAAGCCGGACCACAGACAAGGCGGCACCACTGGACCCAGGAGCTGCCTTGCCTGCAGCCGTGATCTTGATCCTGTTCGTGATAGTATCCGAAAATTAAGGCCGAAGGCAAGGCAGCACCCTAGGTCCCAGGAGGCGCCACACCTGCATCCCGTGATTGAGATCAGAAGGACAGACCACAGGGAAGGTGGCACCGCGGTTTCTAGGAGCAGCCTTCCCTGAGGCCCATGATCCTGATTTCAAAGCTGGACCACAGACAAGGCGGCACCCCTGGATCCTGGAGCTGCCTTGCCTGCAGCCGTGATCGTGATCCTGATCGAGATTTAAAAGCAGGACCACAGGCAAGGCTGCAACCCGGGACCCAAGTGGACCCGTGATCATGATCATGTTCAGAGGGCTGTCCTCAGGCCCGGCGGCACAAGGGGACCCAGGAGCGGCCTTGCCTGTGGCCCATGAGTGTGATTTAGAAGCTGTGCTTCAGGCATGGTGGCATCCAAGGACCCAGGGTCCGGTGTGCCTGATGCCTGTGATTGAGGTCTGAAAGCAGGACCACAGGCAAGGCGGCACCCCAGGAATCATCAGCCATCTTGCCTGTGGCCCAGGATCATGATCATGACCAGGAAGCTTAGCCCAAGGCCAGGCAGCACCCCCGGTCCCAGGAGCCGCCTTGCTTGTGGCCCATGATCTTGACTTGAAAGTCGGACCACAGACACGGCGGCACCCCTGGACCAAGGAGCTGCCTTGCCTGCAGCCGTGATCTTGATCCTGATCGTGATAGTATTCGGAAATTAAGGCCGCAGGCAAGGCAGCACCCTAGGTCCCAGGAGTCGCCACACCTGCGTCCCGTGATTGAGATCAGAAGGACAGACCACAGGGAAGGTGGCACCCCGGTTTCTAGGAGCCGCCTTGCCTGTGGCCCATGATCGTGATTTCAAAGCCGGACCACAGACAAGGCGGCACCCCTGGACCCTGGAGCTGCCTTGCCTGCAGCCGTGATCGTGATCCTGATCGAGATTTAAAAGCAGGACCACAGGCAAGGCGGCACCCCGGGACCCAAGTGGACCCGTGATCATGATCATGTTCAGAGGGCTGTCCTCAGGCAGCGGCCCACGGGACCCAGGAGCGGCCTTGCTTGTGGCCCATGATTGTGATTTAGAAGCTGCGCTTCAGGCATGGTGGCATCCACGGACCCAGGATCCTGTGTGCCTGCCGCCTGTGATTGAGGTCTGAAAGGAGGACCACAGGCAAGGCGGCACCCCAGGAATCATCAGCCATCTTGCCTGCGGCCCAGGATCATGATCACGATCAGGAAGCTTAGCCCAAGGCCAGGCAGCACTCCAGGTCCCCGGAACCGCCTTGCCTGTGGCCCATGATCGTGATTTCAAAGCCGGACCACAGACAAGGCGGCACCACTGGACCCAGGAGCTGCCTTGCCTGCAGCCGTGATCTTGATCCTGATCGTGATAGTATTCGAAAATTAAGGCCGCAGGCAAGGCAGCACCCTAGGTCCCAGGAGCCGCCACACCTGCGTCCCGTGATTGAGATCAGAAGGACAGACCACAGGGAAGGTGGCACCCCGGTTTCTAGGAGCAGCCTTCCCTGAGGCCCATGATCCTGATTTCAAAGCTGGACCACAGACAAGGCGGCACCCCTGGACCCTGGAGCTGCCTTGCCTGCAGCCGTGATCGTGATCCTGATCGAGATTTAAAAGCAGGACCACAGGCAAGGCTGCAACCCGGGACCCAAGTGGACCCGTGATCATGATCATGTTCAGAGGGCTGTCCTCAGGCCCGGCGGCACAAGGGGACCCAGGAGCGGCCTTGCCTGTGGCCCATGAGTGTGATTTAGAAGCTGCGCTTCAGGCATGGTGGCATCCAAGGACCCAGGGTCCGGTGTGCCTGAAGCCTGAGATTGAGGTCTGAAAGCAGGACCACAGGCAAGGCGGCACCCCAGGAATCATCAGCCATCTTGCCTGTGGCCCAGGATCATGATCATGATCAGGAAGCTTAGCCCAAGGCCAGGCAGCACCCGAGGTCTCCGGAACCGCCTTGCCTGTGGCCCATGATCGTGATTTCAAAGCCGGACCACAGACAAGGCAGCACCACTGGACCCAGGAGCTGCCTTGCCTGCAGCCGTGATCTTGATCCTGATCGTGATAGTATTCGGAAATTAAGGCCGCAGGCAAGGCAGCACCCTAGGTCCCAGGGGTCGCCACACCTGCGTCCCGTGATTGAGATCAGAAGGACAGACCACACGGAAGGTGGCAACCTGGTTTCTAGGAGCCGCCTTCCCTGAGGCCCATGATCCTGATTTCAAAGCCGGACCACAGACAAGGCGGCACCCCTGGACCCTGGAGCTGCCTTGCCTGCAGCCGTGATCGTGATCCTGATCGAGATTTAAAAGCAGGACCACAGGCAAGGCGGCACCCCGGGACCCAAGTGGACCGGTGATCATGATCATGTTCAGAGGGCTGTCCTCAGGCACAGCGGCCCACGGGACCCAGGAGCGGCCTTGCCTGTGGCCCATGATTGTGATTTAGAAGCTGCGCTTCAGGCATGGTGGCATCCACGGACCCAGGATCCTGTGTGCCTGCCGCCTGTGATTGAGGTCTGAAAGGAGGACCACAGGCAAGGCGGCACCCCAGGAATCATCAGCCATCTTGCCTGCGGCCCAGGATCATGATCACGATCAGGAAGCTTAGCCCAAGGCCAGGCAGCACCCCAGGTCCCCGGAACCGCCTTGCCTGTGGCCCATGATCGTGATTTCAAAGCCGGACCACAGACAAGGCGGCACCACTGGACCCAGGAGCTGCCTTGCCTGCAGCCGTGATCTTGATCCTGATCGTGATAGTATTCGAAAATTAAGGCCGCAGGCAAGGCAGCACCATAGGTCCCAGGAGCCGCCACACCTGCGTCCCGTGATTGAGATCAGAAGGACAGACCACAGGGAAGGTGGCACCCCGGTTTCTAGGAGCAGCCTTCCCTGAGGCCCATGATCCTGATTTCAAAGCTGGACCACAGACAAGGCGGCACCCCTGGACCCTGGAGCTGCCTTGCCTGCAGCCGTGATCGTGATCCTGATCGAGATTTAAAAGCAGGACCACAGGCAAGGCTGCAACCCGGGACCCAAGTGGACCCGTGATCATGATCATGTTCAGAGGGCTGTCCTCAGGCACGGCGGCACAACGGGACACAGGAGCGGCCTTGCCTGTGGCCCATGATTGTGATTTAGAAGACGCGCTTCAGGCATGGTGGCATCCACGGACCCAGGATCCTGTGTGCCTGCCGCCTGTGATTGAGGTCTGAAAGGAGGACCACAGGCAAGGCGGCACCCCAGGAATCATCAGCCATCTTGCCTGTGGCCCAGGATCATGATCACGATCAGGAAGCTTAGCCCAAGGCCAGGCAGCACCCCAGGTCCCGGGAACCGCCTTGCCTGTGGCCCATGATCGTGATTTCAAAGCCGGACCACAGACAAGGCGGCACCACTGGACCCAGGAGCTGCCTTGCCTGCAGCCGTGATCTTGATCCTGATCTTGATAGTATTCGAAAATTAAGGCCGCAGGCAAGGCAGCACCCTAGGTCCCAGGAGCCGCCACACCTGCGTCCCGTGATTGAGATCAGAAGGACAGACCACAGGGAAGGTGGCACCCCGGTTTCTAGGAGCAGCCTTCCCTGAGGCCCATGATCCTGATTTCAAAGCTGGACCACAGACAAGGCGGCACCCCTGGACCCTGGAGCTGCCTTGCCTGCAGCCGTGATCGTGATCCTGATCGAGATTTAAAAGCAGGACCACAGGCAAGGCTGCAACCCGGGACCCAAGTGGACCCGTGATCATGATCATGTTCAGAGGGCTGTCCTCAGGCACGGCGGCACAAGGGGACCCAGGAGCGGCCTTGCCTGTGGCCCATGAGTGTGATTTGGAAGCTGCGCTTCAGGCATGGTGACATCCAAGGACCCAGGGTCCGGTGTGCCTGATGCCTGTGATTGAGGTCTGAAAGCAGGACCACAGGCAAGGCGGCAACCCCGGAATCATCAGCCATCTTGCCTGTGGCCCAGGATCATGATCACGATCAGGAAGCTTAGCCCAAGGCCAGGCAGCACCCCTGGTCCCAGGAGCCGCCTTGCTTGTGGCCCATGATCTTGACTTGAAAGTCGGACCACAGACAGGGCGGCACCCCTGGACCAAGGAGCTGCCTTGCCTGCAGCCGTGATCTTGATCCTGATCGTGATAGTATTCGGAAATTAAGGCCGCAGGCAAGGCAGCACCCTAGGTCCCAGGAGTCGCCACACCTGCGTCCCGTGATTGAGATCAGAAGGACAGACCACAGGGAAGGTGGCACCCCGGTTTCTAGGAGCCGCCTTGCCTGTGGCCCATGATCGTGATTTCAAAGCCGGACCACAGACAAGGCGGCACCCCTGGACCCTGGAGCTGCCTTGCCTGCAGCCGTGATCGTGATCCTGATCGAGATTTAAAAGCAGGACCACAGGCAAGGCTGCACCCCGGGACCCAAGTGGACCCATGATCATGATCATGTTCAGAGGGCTGTCCTCAGGCAGCGGCCCACGGGACCCAGGAGCGGCCTTGCCTGTGGCCCATGATTGTGATTTAGAAGCTGCGCTTCAGGCATGGTGGCATCCACGGACCCAGGATCCTGTGTGCCTGCCGCCTGTGATTGAGGTCTGAAAGGAGGACCACAGGCAAGGCGGCACCCCAGGAATCATCAGCCATCTTGCCTGCGGCCCAGGATCATGATCACGATCAGGAAGCTTAGCCCAAGGCCAGGCAGCACCCCAGGTCCCCGGAACCGCCTTGCCTGTGGCCCATGATCGTGATTTCAAAGCCGGACCACAGACAAGGCGGCACCACTGGACCCAGGAGCTGCCTTGCCTGCAGCCGTGATCTTGATCCTGATCGTGATAGTATTCGAAAATTAAGGCCGCAGGCAAGGCAGCACCATAGGTCCCAGGAGCCGCCACACCTGCGTCCCGTGATTGAGATCAGAAGGACAGACCACAGGGAAGGTGGCACCCCGGTTTCTAGGAGCAGCCTTCCCTGAGGCCCATGATCCTGATTTCAAAGCTGGACCACAGACAAGGCGGCACCCCTGGACCCTGGAGCTGCCTTGCCTGCAGCCGTGATCGTGATCCTGATCGAGATTTAAAAGCAGGACCACAGGCAAGGCTGCAACCCGGGACCCAAGTGGACCCGTGATCATGATCATGTTCAGAGGGCTGTCCTCAGGCACGGCGGCACAACGGGACACAGGAGCGGCCTTGCCTGTGGCCCATGATTGTGATTTAGAAGACGCGCTTCAGGCATGGTGGCATCCACGGACCCAGGATCCTGTGTGCCTGCCGCCTGTGATTGAGGTCTGAAAGGAGGACCACAGGCAAGGCGGCACCCCAGGAATCATCAGCCATCTTGCCTGTGGCCCAGGATCATGATCACGATCAGGAAGCTTAGCCCAAGGCCAGGCAGCACCCCTGGTCCCAGGAGCCGCCTTGCTTGTGGCCCATGATCTTGACTTGAAAGTCGGACCACAGACAGGGCGGCACCCCTGGACCAAGGAGCTGCCTTGCCTGCAGCCGTGATCTTGATCCTGATCGTGATAGTATTCGGAAATTAAGGCCGCAGGCAAGGCAGCACCCTAGGTCCCAGGAGTCGCCACACCTGCGTCCCGTGATTGAGATCAGAAGGACAGACCACAGGGAAGGTGGCACCCCGGTTTCTAGGAGCCGCCTTGCCTGTGGCCCATGATCGTGATTTCAAAGCCGGACCACAGACAAGGCGGCACCCCTGGACCCTGGAGCTGCCTTGCCTGCAGCCGTGATCGTGATCCTAATCGAGATTTAAAAGCAGGACCACAGGCAAGGCTGCACCCCGGGACCCAAGTGGACCCATGATCATGATCATGTTCAGAGGGCTGTCCTCAGGCAGCGGCCCACGGGACCCAGGAGCGGCCTTGCCTGTGGCCCATGATTGTGATTTAGAAGCTGCGCTTCAGGCATGGTGGCATCCACGGACCCAGGATCCTGTGTGCCTGCCGCCTGTGATTGAGGTCTGAAAGGAGGACCACAGGCAAGGCGGCACCCCAGGAATCATCAGCCATCTTGCCTGCGGCCCAGGATCATGATCACGATCAGGAAGCTTAGCCCAAGGCCAGGCAGCACTCCAGGTCCCCGGAACCGCCTTGCCTGTGGCCCATGATCGTGATTTCAAAGCCGGACCACAGACAAGGCGGCACCACTGGACCCAGGAGCTGCCTTGCCTGCAGCCGTGATCTTGATCCTAATCGTGATAGTATTCGAAAATTAAGGCCGCAGGCAAGGCAGCACCCTAGGTCCCAGGAGCCGCCACACCTGCGTCCCGTGATTGAGATCAGAAGGACAGACCACAGGGAAGGTGGCACCCCGGTTTCTAGGAGCAGCCTTCCCTGAGGCCCATGATCCTGATTTCAAAGCTGGACCACAGACAAGGCGGCACCCCTGGACCCTGGAGCTGCCTTGCCTGCAGCCGTGATCGTGATCCTGATCGAGATTTAAAAGCAGGACCACAGGCAAGGCTGCAACCCGGGACCCAAGTGGACCCGTGATCATGATCATGTTCAGAGGGCTGTCCTCAGGCCCGGCGGCACAAGGGGACCCAGGAGCAGCCTTGCCTGTGGCCCATGAGTGTGATTTAGAAGCTGCGCTTCAGGCATGGTGGCATCCAAGGACCCAGGGTCCGGTGTGCCTGAAGCCTGAGATTGAGGTCTGAAAGCAGGACCACAGGCAAGGCGGCACCCCAGGAATCATCAGCCATCTTGCCTGTGGCCCAGGATCATGATCATGATCAGGAAGCTTAGCCCAAGGCCAGGCAGCACCCGAGGTCTCCGGAACCGCCTTGCCTGTGGCCCATGATCGTGATTTCAAAGCCGGACCACAGACAAGGCGGCACCACTGGACCCAGGAGCTGCCTTGCCTGCAGCTGTGATCTTGATCCTGATCGTGATAGTATTCGGAAATTAAGGCCGCAGGCAAGGCAGCACACTAGGTCCCAGGGGTCGCCACACCTGCGTCCCGTGATTGAGATCAGAAGGACAGACCACAGGGAAGGTGGCACTCCGGTTTCTAGGAGCAGCCTTCCCTGAGGCCCATGATCCTGATTTCAAAGCTGGACCACAGACAAGGCGGCACCCCTGGACCCTGAGGCTGCCTTGCCTGCAGCCGTGATCATGATCCTGATCGAGATTTAAAAGCAGGACCACAGGCAAGGCTTCACCCTGGGACCCAAGTGGACCCGTGATCATGATCATGTTCAGAGGGCTGTCCTCAGGCACGGCGGCACAACGGGACACAGGAGCGGCCTTGCCTGTGGCCCATGATTGTGATTTAGAAGACGTGCTTCAGGCATGGTGGCATCCACGGACCCAGGATCCTGTGTGCCTGCCGCCTGTGATTGAGGTCTGAAAGGAGGACCACAGGCAAGGCGGCACCCCAGGAATCATCAGCCATCTTGCCTGTGGCCCAGGATCATGATCACGATCAGGAAGCTTAGCCCAAGGCCTGGCAGCACCCCAGGTCCCCGGAACCGCCTTGCCTGTGGCCCATGATCGTGATTTCAAAGCCGGACCACAGACAAGGCGGCACCACTGGACCCAGGAGCTGCCTTGCCTGCAGCCGTGATCTTGATCCTGATCGTGATAGTATTCGGAAATTAAGGCCGCAGGCAAGGCAGCACCCTAGGTCCCAGGGGTCGCCACACCTGCGTCCCGTGATTGAGATCAGAAGGACAGACCACACGGAAGGTGGCAACCTGGTTTCTAGGAGCCGCCTTCCCTGAGGCCCATGATCCTGATTTCAAAGCCGGACCACAGACAAGGCGGCACCCCTGGACCCTGGAGCTGCCTTGCTTGCAGCCGTGATCGTGATCCTGATCGAGTTTTTAAAGCAGGACCACAGGCAAGGCTGCAACCCGGGACCCAAGTGGACCCGTGATCATGATCATGTTCAGAGGGCTGTCCTCAGGCACGGCGGCACAAGGGGACCCAGGAGCGGCCTTGCCTGTGGCCCATGAGTGTGATTTAGAAGCTGCGCTTCAGGCATGGTGGCATCCAAGGACCCAGGATCCGGTGTGCCTGACGCCTGTGATTGAGGTCTGAAAGCAGGACCACAGGCAAGGCAGCACCACAGGAATCATCAGCCATCTTGCCTGTAGCCGAGTATCATGATCACGATCAGGAAGCTTAGCCCAAGGCCAGGCAGCACCCCCGTCCAAGGAGCCGCCTTGCTTGTGGCCCATGATCTTGACTTGAAAGTCAGACCACAGACACGGCGGCACGACTGGACCCAGGATTGGCCTTGCCTGTGGCCCATGATTGTGATTTAGAAGCTGCACTTCAGGCATGGTGGCATCCACGGACCCAGGATCCCGTGTGCCTGCCGCCTGTGATTGAGGTCTGAAAGGAGGACCACAGGCAAGGCGGCACCCCAGGAATCACCAGCCATCTTGCCTGCGGCCCAGGATCATGATCACGATCAGGAAGCTTAGCCCAAGGCCAGGCAGCACCCCAGGTCCCTGGAACCGCCTTGCCTGTGGCCCATGATCGTGATTTCAAAGCCGGACCACAGACAAGGCAGCACCACTGGACCCAGGAGCTGCCTTGCCTGCAGCCGTGATGTTGATCCTGATCGTGATAGTATTCGAAAATTAAGGCCAAAGGCAAGGCAGCACCCTAGGTCCCAGGAGGCGCCACACCTGCGTCCCGTGATTGAGATCAGAAGGACAGACCACACGGAAGGTGGCACCGCGGTTTCTAGGAGCAGCCTTCCCTGAGGCCCATGATCCTGATTTCAAAGCTGGACCACAGACAAGGCGGCACCCCTGGATCCTGGAGCTGCCTTGCCTGCAGCCGTGATCGTGATCCTGATCGAGATTTAAAAGCAGGACCACAGGCAAGGCTGCAACCCGGGACCCAAGTGGACCCGTGATCATGATCATGTTCAGAGGGCTGTCCTCAGGCCCGGCGGCACAAGGGGACCCAGGAGCGGCCTTGCCTGTGGCCCATGAGTGTGATTTAGAAGCTGCGCTTCAGGCATGGTGGCATCCAAGGACCCAGGGTCCGGTGTGCCTGATGCCTGTGATTGAGGTCTGAAAGCAGGACCACAGGCAAGGAGCACCCCAGGAATCATCAGCCATCTTGCCTGTGGCCCAGGATCATGATCATGATCAGGAAGCTTAGCCCAAGGCCAGGCAGCACCCCAGGTCCCCGGAACCGCCTTGCCTGTGGCCCATGATCGTGTTTTCAAAGCCGGACCACAGACAAGGCAGCACCACTGGACCCAGGAGCTGCCTTGCCTGCAGCCGTGATCTTGATCCTGATCGTGATAGTATTCGAAAATTAAGGCCGCAGGCAAGGCAGCACCATAGGTCCCAGGAGCCGCCACACCTGCGTCCCGTGATTGAGATCAGAAGGACAGACCACAGGGAAGGTGGCACCCCGGTTTCTAGGAGCAGCCTTCCCTGAGGCCCATGATCCTGATTTCAAAGCTGGACCACAGACAAGGCGGCACCCCTGGACCCTGGAGCTGCCTTGCCTGCAGCCGTGATCGTGATCCTGATCGAGATTTAAAAGCAGGACCACAGGCAAGGCTGCAACCCGGGACCCAAGTGGACCCGTGATCATGATCATGTTCAGAGGGCTGTCCTCACGCACGGCGGCACAACGGGACACAGGAGCGGCCTTGCCGGTGGCCCATGATGGTGATTTCAAAGCCGGACCACAGACAAGGCGGCACCACTGGAACCAGGAGCTGCCTTGCCTGCAGCCGTGATCTTGATCCTGATCGTGATAGTATTCGGAAATTAAGGCCGCAGGCAAGGCAGCACCCTAGGTCCCAGGGGTCGCCACACCTGCGACCCGTGATTGAGATCAGAAGGACAGACCACAGGGAAGGTGGCACTCCGGTTTCTAGGAGCAGCCTTCCCTGAGGCCCATGATCCTGATTCCAAAGCTGGACCACAGACAAGGCGGCACCCCTGGACCCTGGGGCTGCCCTCCCTGCAGCCGTGATCATGATCCTGATCGAGATTTAAAAGCAGGACCACAGGAAGGCTTCACCCCGGGACCCAAGTGGACCCGTGATCATGATCATGTTCAGAGGGCTGTCCTCAGGCACGGCGGCACAACGGGACACAGGAGCGGCCTTGCCTGTGGCCCATGATTGTGATTTAGAAGACGCACTTCAGGCATGGTGGCATCCACGGACCCAGGATCCTGTGTGCCTGCCGCCTGTGATTGAGGTCTGAAAGGAGAACCACAGGCAAGGCGGCACCCCAGGAATCATCAGCCATCTTGCCTGTGGCCCAGGATCATGATCACGATCAGGAAGCTTAGCCCAAGGCCAGGCAGCACCCCCGGTCCCAGGAGCCGCCTTGCTTGTGGCCCATGATCTTGACTTGAAAGTCGGACCACAGACACGGCGGCACCCCTGGACCCAGGAGCTGCCTTGCCTGCAGCCGTGATCTTGATCCTGATCGTGATAGTATTCGGAAATTAAGGCCGCAGGCAAGGCAGCACCCTAGGTCCCAGGAGTCGCCACACCTGCGTCCCGTGATTGAGATCAGAAGGACAGACCACAGGGAAGGTGGCACCCCGGTTTCTAGGAGCAGCCTTCCCTGAGGCCCATGATCCTGATTTCAAAGCTGGACCACAGACAAGGCGGCACCCCTGGACCCTGGAGCTGCCTTGCCTGCAGCCGTGATCGTGATCCTGATCGAGATTTAAAAGCAGGACCACAGGCAAGGCTTCACCCCGGGACCCAAGTGGACCCGTGATCATGATCATGTTCAGAGGGCTGTCCTCAGGCACGGCGGCACAAGGGGACCCAGGAGCGGCCTTGCCTGTGGCCCATGATTGTGATTTAGAAGACGCGCTTCAGGCATGGTGGCATCCACGGACCCAGGATCCTGTGTGCCTGCCGCCTGTGATTGAGGTCTGAAAGGAGGACCACAGGCAAGGCGGCACCCCAGGAATCATCAGCCATCTTGCCTGTGGCCCAGGATCATGATCACGATCAGGAAGCTTAGCCCAAGGCCAGGCAGCACCCCAGGTCCCCGGAACCGCCTTGCCTGTGGCACATGATCGTGAGTTCAAAGCCGGACCACAGACAAGGCGGCACCACTGGACCCAGGAGCTGCCTTGCCTGCAGCCGTGATCTTGATCCTGATCGTGATAGTATTCGAAAATTAAGGCCGCAGGCAAGGCAGCACCATAGGTCCCAGGAGCCGCCACACCTGCGTCCCGTGATTGAGATCAGAAGGACAGACCACAGGGAAGGTGGCACCCCGGTTTCTAGGAGCAGCCTTCCCTGAGGCCCATGATCCTGATTTCAAAGCTGGACCACAGACAAGGCGGCACCCCTGGACCCTGGAGCTGCCTTGCCTGCAGCCGTGATCGTGATCCTGATCGAGATTTAAAAGCAGGACCACAGGCAAGGCTGCAACCCGGGACCCAAGTGGACCCGTGATCATGATCATGTTCAGAGGGCTGTCCTCAGGCACGGCGGCACAAGGGGACCCAGGAGCGGCCTTGCCTGTGGCCCATGAGTGTGATTTGGAAGCTGCGCTTCAGGCATGGTGACATCCAAGGACCCAGGGTCCGGTGTGCCTGATGCCTGTGATTGAGGTCTGAAAGCAGGACCACAGGCAAGGCGGCAACCCCGGAATCATCAGCCATCTTGCCTGTGGCCCAGGATCATGATCACGATCAGGAAGCTTAG
The DNA here is from genome assembly GCF_028538775.1 of Myotis yumanensis. Lineage (NCBI taxonomy): Eukaryota > Metazoa > Chordata > Mammalia > Chiroptera > Vespertilionidae > Myotis > Myotis yumanensis. The sequence continues at coordinate 137,036,442 of NW_027223752.1, forward strand.
CCCAAGGCCAGGCAGCACCCCTGGTCCCAGGAGCCGCCTTGCTTGTGGCCCATGATCTTGACTTGAAAGTCGGACCACAGACAGGGCGGCACCCCTGGACCAAGGAGCTGCCTTGCCTGCAGCCGTGATCTTGATCCTGATCGTGATAGTATTCGGAAATTAAGGCCGCAGGCAAGGCAGCACCCTAGGTCCCAGGAGTCGCCACACCTGCGTCCCGTGATTGAGATCAGAAGGACAGACCACAGGGAAGGTGGCACCCCGGTTTCTAGGAGCCGCCTTGCCTGTGGCCCATGATCGTGATTTCAAAGCCGGACCACAGACAAGGCGGCACCCCTGGACCCTGGAGCTGCCTTGCCTGCAGCCGTGATCGTGATCCTAATCGAGATTTAAAAGCAGGACCACAGGCAAGGCTGCACCCCGGGACCCAAGTGGACCCATGATCATGATCATGTTCAGAGGGCTGTCCTCAGGCAGCGGCCCACGGGACCCAGGAGCGGCCTTGCCTGTGGCCCATGATTGTGATTTAGAAGCTGCGCTTCAGGCATGGTGGCATCCACGGACCCAGGATCCTGTGTGCCTGCCGCCTGTGATTGAGGTCTGAAAGGAGGACCACAGGCAAGGCGGCACCCCAGGAATCATCAGCCATCTTGCCTGCGGCCCAGGATCATGATCACGATCAGGAAGCTTAGCCCAAGGCCAGGCAGCACTCCAGGTCCCCGGAACCGCCTTGCCTGTGGCCCATGATCGTGATTTCAAAGCCGGACCACAGACAAGGCGGCACCACTGGACCCAGGAGCTGCCTTGCCTGCAGCCGTGATCTTGATCCTAATCGTGATAGTATTTGAAAATTAAGGCCGCAGGCAAGGCAGCACCCTAGGTCCCAGGAGCCGCCACACCTGCGTCCCGTGATTGAGATCAGAAGGACAGACCACAGGGAAGGTGGCACCCCGGTTTCTAGGAGCAGCCTTCCCTGAGGCCCATGATCCTGATTTCAAAGCTGGACCACAGACAAGGCGGCACCCCTGGACCCTGGAGCTGCCTTGCCTGCAGCCGTGATCGTGATCCTGATCGAGATTTAAAAGCAGGACCACAGGCAAGGCTGCAACCCGGGACCCAAGTGGACCCGTGATCATGATCATGTTCAGAGGGCTGTCCTCAGGCCCGGCGGCACAAGGGGACCCAGGAGCAGCCTTGCCTGTGGCCCATGAGTGTGATTTAGAAGCTGCGCTTCAGGCATGGTGGCATCCAAGGACCCAGGGTCCGGTGTGCCTGAAGCCTGAGATTGAGGTCTGAAAGCAGGACCACAGGCAAGGCGGCACCCCAGGAATCATCAGCCATCTTGCCTGTGGCCCAGGATCATGATCATGATCAGGAAGCTTAGCCCAAGGCCAGGCAGCACCCGAGGTCTCCGGAACCGCCTTGCCTGTGGCCCATGATCGTGATTTCAAAGCCGGACCACAGACAAGGCGGCACCACTGGACCCAGGAGCTGCCTTGCCTGCAGCTGTGATCTTGATCCTGATCGTGATAGTATTCGGAAATTAAGGCCGCAGGCAAGGCAGCACACTAGGTCCCAGGGGTCGCCACACCTGCGTCCCGTGATTGAGATCAGAAGGACAGACCACAGGGAAGGTGGCACTCCGGTTTCTAGGAGCAGCCTTCCCTGAGGCCCATGATCCTGATTTCAAAGCTGGACCACAGACAAGGCGGCACCCCTGGACCCTGAGGCTGCCTTGCCTGCAGCCGTGATCATGATCCTGATCGAGATTTAAAAGCAGGACCACAGGCAAGGCTTCACCCCGGGACCCAAGTGGACCCGTGATCATGATCATGTTCAGAGGGCTGTCCTCAGGCACGGCGGCACAACGGGACACAGGAGCGGCCTTGCCTGTGGCCCATGATTGTGATTTAGAAGACGTGCTTCAGGCATGGTGGCATCCACGGACCCAGGATCCTGTGTGCCTGCCGCCTGTGATTGAGGTCTGAAAGGAGGACCACAGGCAAGGCGGCACCCCAGGAATCATCAGCCATCTTGCCTGTGGCCCAGGATCATGATCACGATCAGGAAGCTTAGCCCAAGGCCTGGCAGCACCCCAGGTCCCCGGAACCGCCTTGCCTGTGGCCCATGATCGTGATTTCAAAGCCGGACCACAGACAAGGCGGCACCACTGGACCCAGGAGCTGCCTTGCCTGCAGCCGTGATCTTGATCCTGATCGTGATAGTATTCGGAAATTAAGGCCGCAGGCAAGGCAGCACCCTAGGTCCCAGGGGTCGCCACACCTGCGTCCCGTGATTGAGATCAGAAGGACAGACCACACGGAAGGTGGCAACCTGGTTTCTAGGAGCCGCCTTCCCTGAGGCCCATGATCCTGATTTCAAAGCCGGACCACAGACAAGGCGGCACCCCTGGACCCTGGAGCTGCCTTGCTTGCAGCCGTGATCGTGATCCTGATCGAGTTTTTAAAGCAGGACCACAGGCAAGGCTGCAACCCGGGACCCAAGTGGACCCGTGATCATGATCATGTTCAGAGGGCTGTCCTCAGGCACGGCGGCACAAGGGGACCCAGGAGCGGCCTTGCCTGTGGCCCATGAGTGTGATTTAGAAGCTGCGCTTCAGGCATGGTGGCATCCAAGGACCCAGGATCCGGTGTGCCTGACGCCTGTGATTGAGGTCTGAAAGCAGGACCACAGGCAAGGCAGCACCACAGGAATCATCAGCCATCTTGCCTGTAGCCGAGTATCATGATCACGATCAGGAAGCTTAGCCCAAGGCCAGGCAGCACCCCCGTCCAAGGAGCCGCCTTGCTTGTGGCCCATGATCTTGACTTGAAAGTCAGACCACAGACACGGCGGCACGACTGGACCCAGGATTGGCCTTGCCTGTGGCCCATGATTGTGATTTAGAAGCTGCACTTCAGGCATGGTGGCATCCACGGACCCAGGATCCCGTGTGCCTGCCGCCTGTGATTGAGGTCTGAAAGGAGGACCACAGGCAAGGCGGCACCCCAGGAATCACCAGCCATCTTGCCTGCGGCCCAGGATCATGATCACGATCAGGAAGCTTAGCCCAAGGCCAGGCAGCACCCCAGGTCCCTGGAACCGCCTTGCCTGTGGCCCATGATCGTGATTTCAAAGCCGGACCACAGACAAGGCGGCACCACTGGACCCAGGAGCTGCCTTGCCTGCAGCCGTGATCTTGATCCTGATCGTGATAGTATTCGAAAATTAAGGCCAAAGGCAAGGCAGCACCCTAGGTCCCAGGAGGCGCCACACCTGCGTCCCGTGATTGAGATCAGAAGGACAGACCACACGGAAGGTGGCACCGCGGTTTCTAGGAGCAGCCTTCCCTGAGGCCCATGATCCTGATTTCAAAGCTGGACCACAGACAAGGCGGCACCCCTGGATCCTGGAGCTGCCTTGCCTGCAGCCGTGATCGTGATCCTGATCGAGATTTAAAAGCAGGACCACAGGCAAGGCTGCAACCCGGGACCCAAGTGGACCCGTGATCATGATCATGTTCAGAGGGCTGTCCTCAGGCCCGGCGGCACAAGGGGACCCAGGAGCGGCCTTGCCTGTGGCCCATGAGTGTGATTTAGAAGCTGCGCTTCAGGCATGGTGGCATCCAAGGACCCAGGGTCCGGTGTGCCTGATGCCTGTGATTGAGGTCTGAAAGCAGGACCACAGGCAAGGCGGCACCCCAGGAATCATCAGCCATCTTGCCTGTGGCCCAGGATCATGATCATGATCAGGAAGCTTAGCCCAAGGCCAGGCAGCACCCCAGGTCCCCGGAACCGCCTTGCCTGTGGCCCATGATCGTGTTTTCAAAGCCGGACCACAGACAAGGCAGCACCACTGGACCCAGGAGCTGCCTTGCCTGCAGCCGTGATCTTGATCCTGATCGTGATAGTATTCGAAAATTAAGGCCGCAGGCAAGGCAGCACCATAGGTCCCAGGAGCCGCCACACCTGCGTCCCGTGATTGAGATCAGAAGGACAGACCACAGGGAAGGTGGCACCCCGGTTTCTAGGAGCAGCCTTCCCTGAGGCCCATGATCCTGATTTCAAAGCTGGACCACAGACAAGGCGGCACCCCTGGACCCTGGAGCTGCCTTGCCTGCAGCCGTGATCGTGATCCTGATCGAGATTTAAAAGCAGGACCACAGGCAAGGCTGCAACCCGGGACCCAAGTGGACCCGTGATCATGATCATGTTCAGAGGGCTGTCCTCACGCACGGCGGCACAACGGGACACAGGAGCGGCCTTGCCGGTGGCCCATGATGGTGATTTCAAAGCCGGACCACAGACAAGGCGGCACCACTGGAACCAGGAGCTGCCTTGCCTGCAGCCGTGATCTTGATCCTGATCGTGATAGTATTCGGAAATTAAGGCCGCAGGCAAGGCAGCACCCTAGGTCCCAGGGGTCGCCACACCTGCGACCCGTGATTGAGATCAGAAGGACAGACCACAGGGAAGGTGGCACTCTGGTTTCTAGGAGCAGCCTTCCCTGAGGCCCATGATCCTGATTTCAAAGCTGGACCACAGACAAGGCGGCACCCCTGGACCCTGGAGCTGCCTTGCCTGCAGCCGTGATCGTGATCCTGATCGAGATTTAAAAGCAGGACCACAGGCAAGGCTTCACCCCGGGACCCAAGTGGACCCGTGATCATGATCATGTTCAGAGGGCTGTCCTCAGGCACGGCGGCACAACGGGACACAGGAGCGGCCTTGCCTGTGGCCCATGATTGTGATTTAGAATACGCACTTCAGGCATGGTGGCATCCACGGACCCAGGATCCTGTGTGCCTGCCGCCTGTGATTGAGGTCTGAAAGGAGAACCACAGGCAAGGCGGCACCCCAGGAATCATCAGCCATCTTGCCTGTGGCCCAGGATCATGATCACGATCAGGAAGCTTAGCCCAAGGCCAGGCAGCACCCCAGGTCCCCGGAACCGCCTTGCCTGTGGCCCATGATCGTGATTTCAAAGCCGGACCACAGACAAGGCGGCACCACTGGACCCAGGAGCTGCCTTGCCTGCAGCCGTGATCTTGATCCTGATCGTGATAGTATTCGGAAATTAAGGCCGCAGGCAAGGCAGCACCCTAGGTCCCAGGGGTCGCCACACCTGCGTCCCGTGATTGAGATCAGAAGGACAGACCACATGGAAGGTGGCAACCTGGTTTCTAGGAGCCGCCTTCCCTGAGGCCCATGATCCTGATTTCAAAGCCGGACCACAGACAAGGCGGCACCCCTGGACCCTGGAGCTGCCTTGCCTGCAGCCGTGATCGTGATCCTGATCGAGTTTTAAAAGCAGGACCACAGGCAAGGCTGCAACCCTGGACCCAAGTGGACCCGTGATCATGATCATGTTCAGAGGGCTGTCCTCAGGCACGGCGGCACAAGGGGACCCAGGAGCGGCCTTGCCTGTGGCCCATGAGTGTGATTTAGAAGCTGCGCTTCAGGCATGGTGGCATCCAAGGACTCAGGATCCGGTGTGCCTGACGCCTGTGATTGAGGTCTGAAAGCAGGACCACAGGCAAGGCGGCACGACAGGAATCATCAGCCATCTTGCCTGTAGCCGAGGATCATGATCACGATCAGGAAGCTTAGCCCAAGGCCAGGCAGCACCCCCGGTCCCAGGAGCCGCCTTGCTTGTGGCCCATGATCTTGACTTGAAAGTCGGACCACAGACACGGCGGCACCCCTGGACCCAGGAGCTGCCTTGCCTGCAGCCGTGATCTTGATCCTGATCATGATAGTATTCGGAAATTAAGGCCGCAGGCAAGGCAGCACCCTAGGTCCCAGGAGTCGCCACACCTGCGTCCCGTGATTGAGATCAGAAGGACAGACCACAGGGAAGGTGGCACCCCGGTTTCTAGGAGCCGCCTTGCCTGTGGCCCATGATCGTGATTTCAAAGCCGGACCACAGACAAGGCGGCACCCCTGGACCCTGGAGCTGCCTTGCCTGCAGCCGTGATCGTGATCCTGATCGAGATTTAAAAGCAGGACCACAGGCAAGGCTGCACCCCGGGACCCAAGTGGACCCATGATCATGATCATGTTCAGAGGGCTGTCCTCAGGCACGGCAGCACAACGGGACCCAGGAGCGGCCTTGCCGGTGGCCCATGATGGTGATTTCAAAGCCGGACCACAGACAAGGCGGCACCACTGGAACCAGGAGCTGCCTTGCCTGCAGCCGTGATCTTGATCCTGATCGTGATAGTATTCGGAAATTAAGGCCCCAGGCAAGGCAGCACCCTAGGTCCCAGGGGTCGCCACACCTGCGACCCGTGATTGAGATCAGAAGGACAGACCACAGGGAAGGTGGCACTCCGGTTTCTAGGAGCAGCCTTCCCTGAGGCCCATGATCCTGATTTCAAAGCTGGACCACAGACAAGGCGGCACCCCTGGACCCTGGGGCTGCCTTCCCTGCAGCCGTGATCATGATCCTGATCGAGATTTAAAAGCAGGACCACAGGAAGGCTTCACCCCGGGACCCAAGTGGACCCGTGATCATGATCATGTTCAGAGGGCTGTCCTCAGGCACGGCGGCACAACGGGACACAGGAGCGGCCTTGCCTGTGGCCCATGATTGTGATTTAGAAGACGCACTTCAGGCATGGTGGCATCCACGGACCCAGGATCCTGTGTGCCTGCCGCCTGTGATTGAGGTCTGAAAGGAGAACCACAGGCAAGGCGGCACCCCAGGAATCATCAGCCATCTTGCCTGTGGCCCAGGATCATGATCACGATCAGGAAGCTTAGCCCAAGGCCAGGCAGCACCCCAGGTCCCCGGAACCGCCTTGCCTGTGGCCCATGATCGTGATTTCAAAGCCGGACCACAGACAAGGCAGCACCACTGGACCCAGGAGCTGCCTTGCCTGCAGCCGTGATCTTGATCCTGATCGTGATAGTATTCGGAAATTAAGGCCGCAGGCAAGGCAGCACCCTAGGTCCCAGGGGTCGCCACACCTGCGTCCCGTGATTGAGATCAGAAGGACAGAACACATGGAAGGTGGCAACCTGGTTTCTAGGAGCCGCCTTCCCTGAGCCCCATGATCCTGATTTCAAAGCCGGACCACAGACAAGGCGGCACCCCTGGACCCTGGAGCTGCCTTGCCTGCAGCCGTGATCGTGATCCTGATCGAGTTTTAAAAGCAGGACCACAGGCAAGGCTGCAACCCTGGACCCAAGTGGACCCGTGATCATGATCATGTTCAGAGGGCTGTCCTCAGGCACGGCGGCACAAGGGGACCCAGGAGCGGCCTTGCCTGTGGCCCATGAGTGTGATTTAGAAGCTGCGCTTCAGGCATGGTGGCATCCAAGGACTCAGGATCCGGTGTGCCTGACGCCTGTGATTGAGGTCTGAAAGGAGGACCACAGGCAAGGCGGCACCCCAGGAATCACCAGCCATCTTGCTTGCGGCCCAGGATCATGATCACGATCAGGAAGTTTAGCCCAAGGCCAGGCAGCACCCCAGGTCCCTGGAACCGCCTTGCCTGTGGCCCATGATCGTGATTTCAAAGCCGGACCACAGACAAGGCGGCACCACTGGACCCAGGAGCTGCCTTGCCTCCAGCTGTGATCTTGATCCTGATCGTGATAGTATTCGAAAATTAAGGCCGCAGGCAAGGCAGCACCCTAGGTCCCAGGAGCCGCCACACCTGCGTCCCGTGATTGAGATCAGAAGGACAGACCACAGGGAAGGTGGCACCCCGGTTTCTAGGAGCAGCCTTCCCTGAGGCCCATGATCCTGATTTCAAAGCTGGACCACAGACAAGGCGGCACCCCTGGACCCTGGAGCTGCCTTGCCTGCAGCCGTGATCGTGATCCTGATCGAGATTTAAAAGCAGGACCACAGGCAAGGCTGCAACCCGGGACCCAAGTGGACCCGTGATCATGATCATGTTCAGAGGGCTGTCCTCAGGCACGGCGGCACAAGGGGACCCAGGAGCGGCCTTGCCTGTGGCCCATGAGTGTGATTTGGAAGCTGCGCTTCAGGCATGGTGGCATCCAAGGACCCAGGGTCCGGTGTGCCTGATGCCTGTGATTGAGGTCTGAAAGCAGGACCACAGGCAAGGCGGCAACCCCGGAATCATCAGCCATCTTGCCTGTGGCCCAGGATCATGATCATGATCAGGAAGCTTAGCCCAAGGCCAGGCAGCACCCGAGGTCTCCGGAACAGCCTTGCCTGTGGCCCATGATCGTGATTTCAAAGCAGGACCACAGACAAGGCGGCACCACTGGACCCAGGAGCTGCCTTGCCTGCAGCCGTGATCTTGATCCTGATCGTGATAGTATTCGGAAATTAAGGCCGCAGGCAAGGCAGCACCCTAGGTCCCAGGGGTCGCCACACCTGCGTCCCGTGATTGAGATCAGAAGGACAGACCACAGGGAAGGTGGCACTCCGGTTTCTAGGAGCAGCCTTCCCTGAGGCCCATGATCCTGATTTCAAAGCTGGACCACAGACAAGGCGGCACCCCTGGACCCTGGGGCTGCCTTGCCTGCAGCCGTGATCATGATCCTGATCGAGATTTAAAAGCAGGACCACAGGCAAGGCTTCACCCCAGGACCCAAGTGGACCCGTGATCATGATCATGTTCAGAGGGCTGTCCTCAGGCACGGCGGCACAAGGGGACCCAGGAGCGGCCTTGCCTGTGGCCCATGATTGTGATTTAGAAGACGCGCTTCAGGCATGGTGGCATCCACGGACCCAGGATCCTGTGTGCCTGCCGCCTGTGATTGAGGTCTGAAAGGAGAACCACAGGCAAGGCGGCACCCCAGGAATCATCAGCCATCTTGCCTGTGGCCCAGGATCATGATCACGATCAGGAAGCTTAGCCCAAGGCCAGGCAGCACCCCAGGTCCCCGGAACCGCCTTGCCTGTGGCCCATGATCGTGATTTCAAAGCCGGACCACAGACAAGGCGGCACCACTGGACCCAGGAGCTGCCTTGCCTGCAGCCGTGATCTTGATCCTGATCGTGATAGTATTCGGAAATTAAGGCCGCAGGCAAGGCAGCACCCTAGGTCCCAGGGGTCGCCACACCTGCGTCCCGTGATTGAGATCAGAAGGACAGACCACACGGAAGGTGGCAACCTGGTTTCTAGGAGCCGCCTTCCCTGAGGCCCATGATCCTGATTTCAAAGCCGGACCACAGACAAGGCGGCACCCCTGGACCCTGGAGCTGCCTTGCCTGCAGCCGTGATCGTGATCCTGATCGAGTTTTAAAAGCAGGACCACAGGCAAGGCTGCAACCCGGGACCCAAGAGGACCCGTGATCATGATCATGTTCAGAAGGCTGTCCTCAGGCACGGCGGCACAAGGGGACCCAGGAGCGGCCTTGCCTGTGGCCCATGAGTGTGATTTAGAAGCTGCGCTTCAGGCATGGTGGCATCCAAGGACCCAGGATCCGGTGTGCCTGACGCCTGTGATTGAGGTCTGAAAGCAGGACCACAGGCAAGGCGGCACGACAGGAATCATCAGCCATCTTGCCTGTAGCCGAGGATCATGATCACGATCAGGAAGCTTAGCCCAAGGCCAGGCAGCACCCGAGGTCTCCGGAACAGCCTTGCCTGTGGCCCATGATCGTGATTTCAAAGCCGGACCACAGACAAGGCGGCACCACTGGACCCAGGAGCTGCCTTGCCTGCAGCCGTGATCTTGATCCTGATCGTGATAGTATTCGGAAATTAAGGCCGCAGGCAAGGCAGCACCCTAGGTCCCAGGGGTCGCCACACCTGCGTCCCGTGATTGAGATCAGAAGGACAGACCACAGGGAAGGTGGCACTCCGGTTTCTAGGAGCAGCCTTCCCTGAGGCCCATGATCCTGATTTCAAAGCTGGACCACAGACAAGGCGGCACCCCTGGACCCTGGGGCTGCCTTGCCTGCAGCCGTGATCATGATCCTGATCGAGATTTAAAAGCAGGACCACAGGCAAGGCTTCACCCCGGGACCCAAGTGGACCCGTGATCATGATCATGTTCAGAGGGCTGTCCTCAGGCACGGCGGCACAAGGCGACCCAGGAGCGGCCTTGCCTGTGGCCCATGATTGTGATTTAGAAGACGCGCTTCAGGCATGGTGGCATCCACGGACCCAGGATCCTGTGTGCCTGCCGCCTGTGATTGAGGTCTGAAAGGAGGACCACAGGCAAGGCGGCACCCCAGGAATCATCAGCCATCTTGCCTGTGGCCCAGGATCATGATCACGATCAGGAAGCTTAGCCCAAGGCCAGGCAGCACCCCAGGTCCCCGGAACCGCCTTGCCTGTGGCCCATGATCATGATTTCAAAGCCGGACCACAGACAAGGCGGCACCACTGGACCCAGGAGCTGCCTTGCCTGCAGCCGTGATCTTGATCCTGATCGTGATAGTATTCGGAAATTAAGGCCGCAGGCAAGGCAGCACCCTAGGTCCCAGGGGTCGCCACACCTGCGTCCCGTGATTGAGATCAGAAGGACAGACCACACGGAAGGTGGCAACCTGGTTTCTAGGAGCCGCCTTCCCTGAGGCCCATGATCCTGATTTCAAAGCCGGACCACAGACAAGGCGGCACCCCTGGACCCTGGAGCTGCCTTGCCTGCAGCCGTGATCGTGATCCTGATCGAGTTTTAAAAGCAGGACCACAGGCAAGGCTGCAACCCGGGACCCAAGAGGACCCGTGATCATGATCATGTTCAGAGGGCTGTCCTCAGGCACGGCGGCACAAGGGGACCCTGGAGCGGCCTTGCCTGTGGCCCATGAGTGTGATTTAGAAGCTGCGCTTCAGGCATGGTGGCATCCAAGGACCCAGGATCCGGTGTGCCTGACGCCTGTGATTGAGGTCTGAAAGCAGGACCACAGGCAAGGCGGCACGACAGGAATTATCAGCCATCTTGCCTGTAGCCGAGGATCATGATCACGATCAGGAAGCTTAGCCCAAGGCCAGGCAGCACCCCCGGTCCCAGGAGCCGCCTTGCTTGTGGCCCATGATCTTGACTTGAAAGTCGGACCACAGACACGGCGGCACCCCTGGACCCAGGAGCTGCCTTGCCTGCAGCCGTGATCTTGATCCTGATCGTGATAGTATTCGGAAATTAAGGCCGCAGGCAAGGCAGCACCCTAGGTCCCAGGAGTCGCCACACCTGCGTCCCGTGATTGAGATCAGAATGACAGACCACAGGGAAGGTGGCACCCCGGTTTCTAGGAGCAGCCTTCCCTGAGGCCCATGATCCTGATTTCAAAGCTGGACCACAGACAAGGCGGCACCCCTGGACCCTGGAGCTGCCTTGCCTGCAGCCGTGATCGTGATCCTGATCGAGATTTAAAAGCAGGACCACAGGCAAGGCTGCACCCCGGGACCCAAGTGGACCCATGATCATGATCATGTTCAGAGGGCTGTCCTCAGGCACGGCAGCACAACGGGACCCAGGAGCGGCCTTGCCGGTGGCCCATGATGGTGATTTCAAAGCCGGACCACAGACAAGGCGGCACCACTGGAACCAGGAGCTGCCTTGCCTGCAGCCGTGATCTTGATCCTGATCGTGATAGTATTCGGAAATTAAGGCCGCAGGCAAGGCAGCACCCTAGGTCCCAGGGGTCGCCACACCTGCGACCCGTGATTGAGATCAGAAGGACAGACCACAGGGAAGGTGGCACTCCGGTTTCTAGGAGCAGCCTTCCCTGAGGCCCATGATCCTGATTTCAAAGCTGGACCACAGACAAGGCGGCACCCCTGGACCCTGGGGCTGCCCTCCCTGCAGCCGTGATCATGATCCTGATCGAGATTTAAAAGCAGGACCACAGGAAGGCTTCACCCCGGGACCCAAGTGGACCCGTGATCATGATCATGTTCAGAGGGCTGTCCTCAGGCACGGCGGCACAACGGGACACAGGAGCGGCCTTGCCTGTGGCCCATGATTGTGATTTAGAAGACGCACTTCAGGCATGGTGGCATCCACGGACCCAGGATCCTGTGTGCCTGCCGCCTGTGATTGAGGTCTGAAAGGAGAACCACAGGCAAGGCGGCACCCCAGGAATCATCAGCCATCTTGCCTGTGGCCCAGGATCATGATCACGATCAGGAAGCTTAGCCCAAGGCCAGGCAGCACCCCAGGTCCCCGGAACCGCCTTGCCTGTGGCCCATGATCGTGATTTCAAAGCCGGACCACAGACAAGGCGGCACCACTGGACCCAGGAGCTGCCTTGCCTGCAGCCGTGATCTTGATCCTGATCGTGATAGTATTCGGAAATTAAGGCCGCAGGCAAGGCAGCACCCTAGGTCCCAGGGGTCGCCACACCTGCGTCCCGTGATTGAGATCAGAAGGACAGACCACATGGAAGGTGGCAACCTGGTTTCTAGGAGCCGCCTTCCCTGAGGCCCATGATCCTGATTTCAAAGCCGGACCACAGACAAGGCGGCACCCCTGGACCCTGGAGCTGCCTTGCCTGCAGCCGTGATCGTGATCCTGATCGAGTTTTAAAAGCAGGACCACAGGCAAGGCTGCAACCCTGGACCCAAGTGGACCCGTGATCATGATCATGTTCAGAGGGCTGTCCTCAGGCACGGCGGCACAAGGGGACCCAGGAGCGGCCTTGCCTGTGGCCCATGAGTGTGATTTAGAAGCTGCGCTTCAGGCATGGTGGCATCCAAGGACTCAGGATCCAGTGTGCCTGACGCCTGTGATTGAGGTCTGAAAGCAGGACCACAGGCAAGGCGGCACGACAGGAATCATCAGCCATCTTGCCTGTAGCCGAGGATCATGATCACGATCAGGAAGCTTAGCCCAAGGCCAGGCAGCACCCCCGGTCCCAGGAGCCGCCTTGCTTGTGGCCCATGATCTTGACTTGAAAGTCGGACCACAGACACGGCGGCACCCCTGGACCCAGGAGCTGCCTTGCCTGCAGCCGTGATCTTGATCCTGATCATGATAGTATTCGGAAATTAAGGCCGCAGGCAAGGCAGCACCCTAGGTCCCAGGAGTCGCCACACCTGCGTCCCGTGATTGAGATCAGAAGGACAGACCACAGGGAAGGTGGCACCCCGGTTTCTAGGAGCCGCCTTGCCTGTGGCCCATGATCGTGATTTCAAAGCCGGACCACAGACAAGGCGGCACCCCTGGACCCTGGAGCTGCCTTGCCTGCAGCCGTGATCGTGATCCTGATCGAGATTTAAAAGCAGGACCACAGGCAAGGCTGCACCCCGGGACCCAAGTGGACCCATGATCATGATCATGTTCAGAGGGCTGTCCTCAGGCACGGCAGCACAACGGAACCCAGGAGCGGCCTTGCCGGTGGCCCATGATGGTGATTTCAAAGCCGGACCACAGACAAGGCGGCACCACTGGAACCAGGAGCTGCCTTGCCTGCAGCCGTGATCTTGATCCTGATCGTGATAGTATTCGGAAATTAAGGCCGCAGGCAAGGCAGCACCCTAGGTCCCAGGGGTCGCCACACCTGCGACCCGTGATTGAGATCAGAAGGACAGACCACAGGGAAGGTGGCACTCCGGTTTCTAGGAGCAGCCTTCCCTGAGGCCCATGATCCTGATTTCAAAGCTGGACCACAGACAAGGCGGCACCCCTGGACCCTGGGGCTGCCTTCCCTGCAGCCGTGATCATGATCCTGATCGAGATTTAAAAGCAGGACCACAGGCAAGGCTGCAACCCTGGACCCAAGTGGGCCGTGATCATGATCATGTTCAGAGGGCTGTCCTCAGGCACGGCGGCACAAGGGGACCCAGGAGCGGCCTTGCCTGTGGCCCATGAGTGTGATTTAGAAGCTGCGCTTCAGGCATGGTGGCATCCAAGGACTCAGGATCCGGTGTGCCTGACGCCTGTGATTGAGGTCTGAAAGCAGGACCACAGGCAAGGCGGCACGACAGGAATCATCAGCCATCTTGCCTGTAGCCGAGGATCATGATCATGATCAGGAAGCTTAGCCCAAGGCCAGGCAGCACCCCCGGTCCCAGGAGCCGCCTTGCTTGTGGCCCATGATCTTGACTTGAAAGTCGGGCCACAGACACGGCGGCACCCCTGGACCCAGGAGCTGCCTTGCCTGCAGCATTGATTTTGATCCTGATCGTGATAGTATTCGGAAATTAAGGCCGCAGGCAAGGCAGCACCCTAGGTCCCAGGAGCCGCCACACCTGCGTCCCGTGATTGAGATCAGAAGGACAGACCACAGGGAAGGTGGCACCCTGGTTTCTAGGAGCCGCCTTGCCTGTGGCCCATGATCGTGATTTCAAAGCCGGACCACAGACAAGGCGGCACCCCTGGACCCTGGAGCTGCCTTGCCTGCAGCCGTGATCGTGATCCTGATCGAGATTTAAAAGCAGGACCACAGGCAAGGCTGCACCCTGGGACCCAAGTGGACCCATGATCATGATCATGTTCAGAGGGCTGTCCTCAGGCACGGCAGCACAACGGGACCCAGGAGCGGCCTTGCCGGTGGCCCATGATCGTGATTTCAAAGCCGGACCACAGACAAGGTGGCACCACTGGAACCAGGAGCTGCCTTGCCTGCAGCCGTGATCTTGATCCTGATCGTGATAGTATTCGGAAATTAAGGCCGCAGGCAAGGCAGCACCCTAGGTCCCAGGGGTCTCCACACCTGCGTCCCGTGATTGAGATCAGAAGGACAGACCACACGGAAGGTGGCAACCTGGTTTCTAGGAGCCGCCTTCCCTGAGGCCCATGATCCTGATTTCAAAGCCGGACCACAGACAAGGCGGCACCCCTGGACCCTGGAGCTGCCTTGCTTGCAGCCGTGATCGTGATCCTGATCGAGTTTTTAAAGCAGGACCACAGGCAAGGCTGCAACCCGGGACCCAAGTGGACCCGTGATCATGATCATGTTCAGAGGGCTGTCCTCAGGCACGGCGGCACAAGGGGACCCAGGAGCGGCCTTGCCTGTGGCCCATGAGTGTGATTTAGAAGCTGCGCTTCAGGCATGGTGGCATCCAAGGACCCAGGATCCGGTGTGCCTGACGCCTGTGATTGAGGTCTGAAAGCAGGACCACAGGCAAGGCGGCACCACAGGAATCATCAGCCATCTTGCCTGTAGCCGAGGATCATGATCACGATCAGGAAGCTTAGCCCAAGGCCTGGCAGCACCCCAGGTCCCCGGAACCGCCTTGCCTGTGGCCCATGATCGTGATTTCAAAGCCGGACCACAGACAAGGCGGCACCACTGGACCCAGGAGCTGCCTTGCCTGCAGCCGTGATCTTGATCCTGATCGTGATAGTATTCGGAAATTAAGGCCGCAGGCAAGGCAGCACCCTAGGTCCCAGGGGTCGCCACACCTGCGTCCCGTGATTGAGATCAGAAGGACAGACCACACGGAAGGTGGCAACCTGGTTTCTAGGAGCCGCCTTCCCTGAGGCCCATGATCCTGATTTCAAAGCCGGACCACAGACAAGGCGGCACCCCTGGACCCTGGAGCTGCCTTGCTTGCAGCCGTGATCGTGATCCTGATCGAGTTTTTAAAGCAGGACCACAGGCAAGGCTGCAACCCGGGACCCAAGTGGACCCGTGATCATGATCATGTTCAGAGGGCTGTCCTCAGGCACGGCGGCACAAGGGGACCCAGGAGCGGCCTTGCCTGTGGCCCATGAGTGTGATTTAGAAGCTGCGCTTCTGGCATGGTGGCATCCAAGGACCCAGGATCCGGTGTGCCTGACGCCTGTGATTGAGGTCTGAAAGCAGGACCACAGGCAAGGCAGCACCACAGGAATCATCAGCCATCTTGCCTGTAGCCGAGGATCATGATCACGATCAGGAAGCTTAGCCCAAGGCCAGGCAGCACCCCCCGTCCAAGGAGCCGCCTTGCTTGTGGCCCATGATCTTGACTTGAAAGTCAGACCACAGACACGGCGGCACCACTGGACCCAGGATTGGCCTTGCCTGTGGCCCATGATTGTGATTTAGAAGCTGCACTTCAGGCATGGTGGCATCCACGGACCCAGGATCCCGTGTGCCTGCCGCCTGTGATTGAGGTCTGAAAGGAGGACCACAGGCAAGGCGGCACCCCAGGAATCACCAGCCATCTTGCTTGCGGCCCAGGATCATGATCACGATCAGGAAGCTTAGCCCAAGGCCAGGCAGCACCCCAGGTCCCTGGAACCGCCTTGCCTGTGGCCCATGATCGTGATTTCAAAGCCGGACCACAGACAAGGCGGCACCACTGGACCCAGGAGCTGCCTTGCCTGCAGCTGTGATCTTGATCCTGATCGTGATAGTATTCGAAAATTAAGGCCGCAGGCAAGGCAGCACCCTAGGACCCAGGAGCCGCCACACCTGCGTCCCGTGATTGAGATCAGAAGGACAGACCACAGGGAAGGTGGCACCCCGGTTTCTAGGAGCAGCCTTCCCTGAGGCCCATGATCCTGATTTCAAAGCTGGACCACAGACAAGGCGGCACCCCTGGACCCTGGAGCTGCCTTGCCTGCAGCCGTGATCGTGATCCTGATCGAGATTTAAAAGCAGGACCACAGGCAAGGCTGCAACCCGGGACCCAAGTGGACCCGTGATCATGATCATGTTCAGAGGGCTGTCCTCAGGCACGGCGGCACAAGGGGACCCAGGAGCGGCCTTGCCTGTGGCCCATGAGTGTGATTTGGAAGCTGCGCTTCAGGCATGGTGGCATCCAAGGACCCAGGGTCCGGTGTGCCTGATGCCTGTGATTGAGGTCTGAAAGCAGGACCACAGGCAAGGCGGCATACCCGGAATCATCAGCCATCTTGCCTGTGGCCCAGGATCATGATCATGATCAGGAAGCTTAGCCCAAGGCCAGGCAGCACCCGAGGTCTCCGGAACAGCCTTGCCTGTGGCCCATGATCGTGATTTCAAAGCCGGACCACAGACAAGGCGGCACCACTGGACCCAGGAGCTGCCTTGCCTGCAGCCGTGATCTTGATCCTGATCGTGATAGTATTCGGAAATTAAGGCCGCAGGCAAGGCAGCACCCTAGGTCCCAGGGGTCGCCACACCTGCGTCCCGTGATTGAGATCAGAAGGACAGACCACAGGGAAGGTGGCACTCCGGTTTCTAGGAGCAGCCTTCCCTGAGGCCCATGATCCTGATTTCAAAGCTGGACCACAGACAAGGCGGCACCCCTGGACCCTGGGGCTGCCTTGCCTGCAGCCGTGATCATGATCCTGATCGAGATTTAAAAGCAGGACCACAGGCAAGGCTTCACCCCGGGACCCAAGTGGACCCGTGATCATGATCATGTTCAGAGGGCTGTCCTCAGGCACGGCGGCACAACGGGACACAGGAGCGGCCTTTCCTGTGGCCCATGATTGTGATTTAGAAGACGCGCTTCAGGCATGGTGGCATCCACGGACCCAGGATCCTGTGTGCCTGCCGCCTGTGATTGAGGTCTGAAAGGAGGACCACAGGCAAGGCGGCACCCCAGGAATCATCAGCCATCTTGCCTGCGGCCCAGGATCATGATCACGATCAGGAAGCTTAGCCCAAGGCCAGGCAGCACCCCAGGTCCCCGGAACCGCCTTGCCTGTGGCCCATGATCGTGATTTCAAAGCCGGACCACAGACAAGGCGGCACCACTGGACCCAGGAGCTGCCTTGCCTGCAGCCGTGATCTTGATCCTGATCGTGATAGTATTCGAAAATTAAGGCCGCAGGCAAGGCAGCACCCTAGGTCCCAGGAGCCGCCACACCTGCGTCCCGTGATTGAGATCAGAAGGACAGACCACAGGGAAGGTGGCACCCCGGTTTCTAGGAGCAGCCTTCCCTGAGGCCCATGATCCTGATTTCAAAGCTGGACCACAGACAAGGCGGAACCCCTGGACCCTGGAGCTGCCTTGCCTGCAGCCGTGATCGTGATCCTGATCGAGATTTAAAAGCAGGACCACAGGCAAGGCTGCAACCCGGGACCCAAGTGGACCCGTGATCATGATCATGTTCAGAGGGCTGTCCTCAGGCACGGCGGCACAAGGGGACCCAGGAGCGGCCTTGCCTGTGGCCCATGAGTGTGATTTGGAAGCTGCGCTTCAGGCATGGTGGCATCCAAGGACCCAGGGTCCGGTGTGCCTGATGCCTGTGATTGAGGTCTGAAAGGAGAACCACAGGCAAGGCGGCACGACAGGAATCATCAGCCATCTTGCCTGTAGCCGAGGATCATGATCACGATCAGGAAGCTTAGCCCAAGGCCAGGCAGCACCCCCGGTCCCAGGAGCCGCCTTGCTTGTGGCCCATGATCTTGACTTGAAAGTCGGACCACAGACACGGCGGCACCCCTGGACCCAGGAGCTGCCTTGCCTGCAGCATTGATCTTGATCCTGATCGTGATAGTATTCGGAAATTAAGGCCGCAGGCAAGGCAGCACCCTAGGTCCCAGGAGCCGCCACACCTGCGTCCCGTGATTGAGATCAGAAGGACAGACCACAGGGAAGGTGGCACCCCGGTTTCTAGGAGCCGCCTTGCCTGTGGCCCATGATCGTGATTTCAAAGCCGGACCACAGACAAGGCGGCACCCCTGGACCATGGAGCTGCCTTGCCTGCAGCCGTGATCGTGATCCTGATCGAGATTTAAAAGCAGGACCACAGGCAAGGCTGCACCCTGGGACCCAAGTGGACCCATGATCATGATCATGTTCAGAGGGCTGTCCTCAGGCACGGCAGCACAACGGGACCCAGGAGCGGCCTTGCTGGTGGCCCATGATCGTGATTTCAAAGCCGGACCACAGACAAGGCGGCACCACTGGAACCAGGAGCTGCCTTGCCTGCAGCCGTGATCTTGATCCTGATCGTGATAGTATTCGAAAATTAAGGCCGCAGGCAAGGCAGCACCCTAGGTCCCAGGGGTCGCCACACCTGCGTCCCGTGATTGAGACAAGAAGGACAGACCACAGGGAAGGTGGCACCCCGGTTTCTAGGAGCCGTCTTGCCTGTGGCCCATGATCGTGATTTCAAAGCCGGACCACAGACAAGGCGGCACCCCTGGACCCTGGAGCTGCCTTGCCTGCAGCGGTGATCGTGATCCTGATCGAGATTTAAAAGCAGGACCACAGGCAAGGCGGCACCCCGGGACCCAAGTGGACCCGTGATCATGATCATGTTCAGAGGGCTGTCCTCAGGCACAGCGGCCCACGGGACCCAGGAGCGGCCTTGCCTGTGGCCCATGATTGTGATTTAGAAGACGCGCTTCAGGCATGGTGACATCCACGGACCCAGGATCCTGTGTGCCTGCCGCCTGTGATTGAGGTCTGAAAGGAGGACCACAGGCAAGGCGGCACCCCAGGAATCATCAGCCATCTTGCCTGCGGCCCAGGATCATGATCACGATCAGGAAGCTTAGCCCAAGGCCAGGCAGCACCCCAGGTCCCCGGAACCGCCTTGCCTGTGGCCCATGATCGTGATTTCAAAGCCGGACCACAGACAAGGCGGCACCACTGGACCCAGGATCTGCCTTGCCTGCAGCCGTGATCTTGATCCTGATCGTGATAGTATTCGGAAATTAAGGCCGCAGGCAAGGCAGCACCCTAGGTCCCAGGGGTCGCCACACCTGCGTCCCGTGATTGAGATCAGAAGGACAGACCACAGGGAAGGTGGCACCCCGGTTTCTAGGAGTCGCCTTGCCTGTGGCCCATGATCGTGATTTCAAAGCCGGACCACAGACAAGGCGGCACCCCTGGACCCTGGAGCTGCCTTGCCTGCAGCCGTGATCGTGATCCTGATCGACATTTAAAAGCAGGACCACAGGCAAGGCTGCACCCCGGGACCCAAGTGGACCCATGATCATGATCATGTTCAGAGGGCTGTCCTCAGGCACGGCGGCACAACGGGACCCAGGAGCGGCCTTGCCTGTGGCCCATGATTGTGATTTAGAAGCCACGCTTCAGGCATGGTGGCATCCACGGACCCAGGATCCTGTGTGCCTGCCGCCTGTGATTGAGGTCTGAAAGCAGGACCACAGGCAAGGCGGCACCCCAGGAATCATCAGCCATCTTGCCTGTAGCCGAGGATCATGATCATGATTAGGAAGATGAGCCCAAGGCCATGCAGCACCCCGTGTCCCGGGAGCTGCCTTGCCTGTGGCCCATGATCGTGATTTCAAAGCCGGACCACAGACAAGGCGTCACCCCTGGACCCAGGAGCTGCCTTGCCTGCAGCTGTGATCGTGATCCTGATCAAGATTTAAAAGCAGGACCACATGCAATTCGCACCCGGGACCCAAGGTGACCCGTGATCATGATCATGTTCAGAGGGCTGTACTCAGGCACGGCAGCACAACGGGACCCAGGAGCGGCCTTGCCTGTGGCCCATGATTGTGATTTAGAAGCCACGCTTCAGGCATGGAGGCATCCACGGACCCAGGATCCGGTGTGCCTTTGGCCCGTGATTGATGTCTGAAAGAAGGACCACAGGCAGGCGGCAACCCAGGAATCCTCAGCCATCTTGCCTGTGGCCCAGGATTATGATCACGATCAGGAAGCTTAGCCCAAGGCCAGGCAGCACCCCCGGTCTCAGGAGCCGCCTTGCTTGTGGCCCATGATCTTGACTTGAAAGTCGGACCATAGACAAGGCGGCACCCCGGGACCCAGGAGCTGCCTTGCCTGCAGCCGTGATCGTGATCCTGATCGAGATTTAAAAGCAGGACCACAGTTAAGGCGGCACCCCGGGACCCAAGTGGATCCGTGATCATGATCATGTTCAGAGGGCTGTCCTCAGGCATGGAGGCACAACGGGACCCAGGAGCCGCTGTGCCTGCAGCTCCTGATTGAGATCTGAAAGCTGGACCACAGACAAGGTGGCACCCCAGGACCCAGAAGTGGCCTTGCCTGCAGCTGTGATCATGATCGTGACATGATCATGATTGTGATCTGAAAGCAGGTCCACAGGCAAGGCGGCACCCCAGGAATCATCAGCCATTTGCCTGTGGCCCAGGATCGTGATCACGATCAGAAAGCTGAGCCCAAGGCCAGCCAGCACCCCGGGTGCCAGGAACCGCCTTGCCTGTGGCCCATGATCGTGATTTGAAAGCCGGACCACATACAAGGCAGCACCCCGGGACCCAAGTGGACCCGTGATCATGATCATGTTCAGAGGGCTGTCTCCAGCACGGCGGCACAACGGGATCCAGGAGCGGCCTTGCCTGTGGCCCATGATTGTGATTTAGAATCCCCGCTTCAGGCATGGTGGCATCCAAGGACCCTGGATCCGCCGTGCCTTCGGCCCGTGATTGAGATCTGAAAGAAGGACCACAGGCAAGGCGGCACCCCAAGAACAATCAGCCATCTTGCCCGTGGCCCAGGATCATGATCATGATCAGAGCTGAGGCCAAGGCCAAGCAGCAGGCTGGGTCCCAGGAGCCTCCTTGCCTTTGGCCCATGATCATGATTTAAAAGCCGGACCACAGGTAAGGCGGCACCCCAGGGATCATCAGCCATTTGACTATAGCCCAGGATCATGATCACGATAAGAATGCTGAGCCCAAGGCCAGGCAGCACCCCGGGTCCAAGGAGCCACCTTGCCTATGGCCCAAGATTGTGATTTAGAAGCCGGGCTTCTGGCAAGGCGGCACCCCAGGACACAGGAGTCGCCTTGCCTGCAGCTGTGATCATGATCGTTACCTTGATCATGATTGTGATCTGAAAGCAGGACCACAGGCAAGGCGGCACCCCAGGGATCATCAGCCATTTCCCTGTGGCCCAGGATCATGATCATGATCAGAAAGCTGGGCCCAAGGCCAGGCAGCACCCCGGGTCCCAGGAGCCGCCTTGCCTGTGGCCCATGATTGTGATTTAGAAGCCGGGGTTCGGGCGAGGGGGCACCCCAGGATCCTGGAGCCGCTGTGCCTGCAGCCCGTGATTGACATTGTAATACCGGACCACAGGCCAGGCCAAACCCCGGAACCCAGGAGCTGCCTTGCCTGCAGCCTGTGATAGTGATTTGAAAGGCGGGTCGCAGTCACGGTGGCATCTCGGCTCCCAGGAACAGCTGTGCATGCGGCCCGTGATTGACATTGTAATACCGGAACACAGGCAAGGCAAAACCCCGGAACCCAGGAGCTGCGTTGCCTGCAGCCCGTGATAGTGATTTGAAAGCCGGGTCGCAGTCAAGGCAGCACCTCAAGTCCCAGGAGCCACTCTTGCCTGCGGCCCGTGATTGAGATCTGAAAGGTGGACCACAGGCAAGGTGGCACCCCAGGACCCAGGAGCCGCCTTGCCTGCAGCCCCTGATTGTGATCTGAAAGCAGGACCACAGGCAAGGCGGCACCGCAGGAATCATCAGCCATCTTGCCTATGGCCCAGGATCATGATCACGATCAGAAAGCTGAGCCCAAGGCCAGGCAGCACCCTGGTTCCCAGGAGCCGCCTTGCCTGTGGCCCATGATCGTGATTTGAAAGCCGGACCACAGACAAGGCAGCACCCCTGGACCCAGGAGCTGCCTTGCTTGCAGCCGTGATCGTGATCCTGATCGAGATTTACAAGCAGGACCACAGGCAAGGCGGCACCCTGGGACCCAAGTGGGCCTGTGATCATGATCATGTTCAGAGGGCTGTCCTCAGGCACGGTGGCACAACGGGACCCAGGAGCGGCCCTGCCTGTGGCCCATGATTGTGATTTAGAAGTCGCGCTTCAGGCATGGTAGCATCCAACGACCCAATATCCGCTGTGCCTGCGGTCCGTGATTGAGGTCTGAAAGCAGGACCACAGGCAAGGCGGCACCCCAGGAATCATCAGCCATCTTGCCTGTGGCCCAGGATCATGATCATGATCAGAAAGTTGAGTGCAAGGCCAGGCAGCACTTCGGGTCCCAGGAGCCGCCTTGCCTGTGGCCCATGATCGTGATTTGAAAGCCGGACCACAGACAAGGCGGCACCCCTGGACCCAGGAGCTGCATTGCCTGAAGCCGTGATCTTGATCTTGATCGTGATAGTATTCGGAAATTAAGGCCGCAGGCAAGGCAGCACCCTAGGTTCCAGGAGCCGCCACACCTGCGTCCCGTGATTGAGATCAGAAAGACAGACCATAGGCAAGGTGGCACCCCGGTTTCTAGGAGCCGCCTTGCCTGTGGCCCATGATCGTGATTTGAAAGCCAGACCACAGGAAAGACGGCACCCAAGGACCCATCAGCCATCTTGCCTGTGGCCCGGGATCATGATCATGATTGGAAAGGTGAGCGAAAGGCCAGGTAGCACCCTGGGTCCCAGGAGTAGCCTTGCCTGTGGCCCATGATTGTGATTTGAAAGCCGGACCACAGGCAAGGTGGCACCCCAGGACAAATGGGCCGCCTTGTCTAGGCCCGGGATTTTGATCATGATCAGAAAGTAAGGCCGCAGGCAAGGCAACACCCTGGGTCACAGGAGCCGCCTTGTCTGCATCCTTTGATTGAGATAGTTAAGGCGGACCACAGGCAAGGTGGGACCCCGTGTCCCAGGTGCCGCCTTGCCTGTGGCCCATGATCGTGATTTGAATGCCGGACCACAGGCAAGGCGGCAACCCGGGACCCACTAGGTGCCTTGCCTGCAGCGTGATCCTTATTATGATAGTGATAGTAATTGGAAATTAAGGCCGCAGGCAAGGCAGCACCCTGTGTCCCAGTAGCCGCCTTGCCTGCGTCCTGTGATTGAGATCAGAAGCTGGACCATAGGCAAGGTAGCACCCCGGGACCTTGGAGACGCCTTGTCTGTGGACCATGATCATGATTTGAAACTCAGGCCACAGTCAAAGCGGCACCCCAGGACCTAGCAACTGCCTTGCCTGCAGCAGTGATTGTGATCATGATCTTGATCTGAAAGCAGGACCACAGGCAAGGCGGCACCCCAGGAACCATCAGCCATCTTGCCTGTGGCTCAGGATCATGATCCTGATCAGAAAGATGAGCTGAGGCCAGGCAGAACCCTGGGTCCCAGGAGCCCCCTTGCCTGTTGCCCATGATCATGATTTGAAACCTGGAACACAGGTAAGGTGGCAACCTGGGACTCAGGGGCCGCCTTGTCTGTGGCCCGTGATCTTGATCGGGATCAGAAAGTAAGGCCACAGGCAAGGCATCACCCTGGATCCCAGGAGCTGCCTTGCCTGCTTCCCATGATTGATATTATAAAGTCGGACCACGGGCAAGGTGGCACCCCAGGTCCCAGGAGCCGCCTTGCCTGCGGCCCATGATCGTGATTTGAAAGCCAGACCACAGGCAAGGCGGCACCGCAGAACCGAGGATGTGCCTTCCCTGCAGCTGTGATCGTGATCATGAATGTGATAGTAATCTGAAAGTAAGGCCGCAGTCAAGGCAGCACCCTGGGTCCAAAGAACCGCCTTGCCTGTGTCAGGTGATTGAGATCGGAAAGCCGGATCACAGGCAAGGTGGCACCCCGGGTCCCAGGAGCCCCCTTGCCTGTGGCCCATGATCATGATTTCAAGCAGGACCACAGGCAAGGTGGCTTACTGGGACCCAGGAGCCGCCTTTCCTGAGAACTGTGATCGTGATTTGAAAGCTGGCCACCTGCAAGGCCTCACCCGAGACCTCTGAAATGCCTTGCCTTCAGCCATGATGGTGATGTTGATCTTGATCTGAAATCAGGACCACTGGCAAGGCGGCACCCCAGGTCCCATCAGCAATCTTGACTGTGGCCCGTGATTATGATCATGATTGGAAAGCTGAGCCGAAGGCTAGGCAGCACCCTGCGTCCCAGGAACCGCCATGCCTGTGGGCCATGATCGTGATTTGAAAGCCAGACCACAGGCAAGGCTGCAACCTGGGAACAGGGGCCGCCTTGCCTGCGGCCTGTGATCGTGATCAAGATCAGAAAGTAAGTCCGCAGGCAAGGCAACAATCTGGGTCCCAGGAGCCGCCTTGCCTGCATCCGGTAATTCAGATAGGAAAGCTGGACCACAGGGAAGGTGGCACCCCGTGTCCCAGGACCCGCCTTGCCTGTGGCCCATGATCATGATTTGAAAGCCGGACCACAGACAAGGCGGCACCCCGGGACCCAGGAGGTGCCTTGCCTGCAGGGTGATCCTGATTATTTTCGTGATAGTAATTAGAAATTAAGGCCACAGGCAAGGCAGCACCCTGTGTCCCAGGAGCCGCCTTGCCTGTGGCCCATGATCATGATTTGAAAGCCGGACCACAGACAAGGCGGCACCCCGGGACCCAGGAGGTGCCTTGCCTGCAGGGTGATCCTGATTATTTTCGTGATAGTAATTAGAAATTAAGGCCACAGGCAAGGCAGCACCCTGTGTCCCAGGAGCCGCCTTGCCTGTGCCCTGTGATTGAAATCAGAAAGAAGAACCACAGCCAAGGTGGCACACCGGGACCCAGGAGCCGTCTTGCCTGAGGACTGTGATCGAGATTTGAAAGCTGGGCCGCAGGCAAGGCGGCACCCGGAGACCTACGAACTGCCTTGCCTGCAGCCATGATCGTGATCTTGATCTTGATCTGAAAGAAGTCCACAGGCATGGCGGCACCCAAGAACCCATCAGCCATCATGCCTGTGGCCCGTGATTATGATCATGATCAGAAAGCTGAGCCGAAGGCCATGCAGCACCCTGTGTCCCAGGAACCGCCATGCCTATGGGCCATGATCGTGATTTGAAAGCCGGACCACATGCAAGGTGGGACCCCGGGACAAAGGGGCCACCTTGCCTGTGGCCCATGATTATAATAGTGATCAGAAAGTAAGGCCTCAAGCCAGGCAACACCCTGGGTCCCAGGAGCCAGCTTTCCTGCATCCGGTGATTAAGATAGGAAAGCCGGACCACAGGCAATGTGGCCCCCCGGGTCCCAGGAGTCACCTTGCCTATGGCCCATGATTGTGATTTGAAAGAAGGACCGCAGGCAAGGCGGCAACCCGGGACCTAGGAGATGCCTTGGCTGCAGCCGTGAACGTGATTGTGATCGTGATAGAAATTGGAAATTAAGGCCGCAGGCAAGGCGACACCCTGGGTCCCAGGAGCTGCCTTGCCCTCTTCCCATGATTGAGATCTGAAAGCCAGACCACAGGCAAGATGGCACCCCAAATCCCAGGAGCCGCCTTGCCTGTGGGCCATGATGGTGATTTGAAAGCCGGACCACAGGCAAGGTGACAACCCGGGACAAAGGGGCCGCCTTGCCTGAGGCCTGTGATTGCGATCATGATCAGAAAGTAAGGCCGCAGGCAAGGCAACACCCTGGGTCCTCAGCCTTGCCTGCATCTGGTGATTGAGATAGGAATGCAGGACCACAGGCAAGGCGGCACCCCAGGACCCATCAGCCATCTTCCCTGTGGCCCATGATCGTGATTTGAAAGCCGGACCACAGACAAGGCGGCACCCCCGGACCCAGGAGCTGCCTTGCCTACAGCCGTGATTGCGATCGTGATTTAAAAGCAGGACCACAGGCAAGGGGGCACCCCGGGACCCAAGGGGGCCCGTGATCGTGATAATGCTCACAGGGCCGGCCTCAGGCATGGCGGCACACTGGAACCCAGGAGCCGCCTTGCCTCTGGCCCATTATCATGATCCTGATCTGAAAGCCTGGCCTCAGGCATGGGGGCACCCCGGGTCCCAGGAGCCGCCTTGCCTGTGGCCCATGATTGAGATTGGAATGCAGGACCACAGGCAAGGCCTAACCCCGGGACCCAGGAGCTGCCTTGCCTGCAGCCCGTGATAGTGATTTGAAAGCCAGGTCACAGACAAGGGGTGCCCCTCAGACCATGGAGCCACCTTGCCTGTGGCTTGTGATTAAGATCGAGATCAGAAAAGAGGACCCCAGGCAAGGCAGCCCCTGGGCACAAAGGTGCCGCCCTGCCTGTGGCCTGTGATTGAGATCTGAAAGCAGGACCGCAGGCAAGGCGGCACCCCAGGACCCATCAGCCACCTTGACTGTGGCCTTTGTTCGTTTTCATGATTGGAAAACTGGGCCGCAGGCAAGGCACCACCCCAGTACCCAGGAGCTGCCTTGCCTGCAGCTCGTGATCGAGCACTTGATCGTGATCAGAAAGCTGGGCTCTTGGCAAGGCGGCACCCCGGGACCCAGGTACCTCCTTGCCTGCGGCCCGGGATTGAGATTTGAAAGCCAGGCCACAGGCAGGACAGCACCTTGGGACACAGGAGCCGCCTTGCCTGCGGCCCATGGTCGTGATCATGATCTGAAAGCTGGGCCGCAGGCAAGGAGGCACCCTGGGACCCAGGAGCTGCCTTGCCTGTGGACATGATAGTGATTGTGATCTGAAAGCCAGGCCCCAGGAGAGGCGATGTCCCCTGACCCAGAAGCTGCCTTTCCTGCGGCCCATGATTGTGACTGTGATCGTGATCGTGATCGTTATCAGAAAGTCGGGCCGTGGGCAAGGCGGAACCCCTGGACCAAGGTTCATAAAATTGTTATGAGAAAATATTGAAAATGTGTACTCTTACTGGTTATTTTATTAATAAAGACTGACTATTAATTGTGTTTGTGTGATCATGTTATTGCCATTGTTTAAAAGAAAAAAATTGTTATCTTTCAGATTAAGATCCTAGAATTCCAAGATATGCTTCAAAGAATGTGGAGGAGAGGGGAGTGTGTAGGCAATAGGCATGTATGAATCAAGAGGGCCTGAATTAATAATTGTTAAAACTAAATGATAAGAACATAAAAGTTCATTATTCTATTTTCTCTATTTTTTATACATTTGAAATTTCAATATCAAAAAGTTATTTTTAAAAGTGGGGGTGGGTTGACAGTCTTGGGGGGATAACAAGCAGCCAAAGTCCTTAAACACAGAGATTTGAAGTCACGTGGAATGTGTGCATGCCTACAACCGTACCGTTCCACTCATTGGTGTTTAGAAAATTCAAGTTCTGAGAGGCTGAATGACACGCTGAAAGGTTTTTGAAATCTCAGGCTATTGCCTTCTTAATATCTTAAAATTATCAATGCTTATAAGAAACTAGAGGCCCGGTGCACAAAAATTTGTGCACTCGGGGGGGGAGGGGGGGTCCCTCAGCCTGGCCTGTGCCCCCTCGCAGTCTGGGACCCCTCGGGAGATAACAACGTGCTGGCTTAGGCCTGCTCCTGGGTGGCAGAGGGCAGGCCCAATCCCTAGGTGCAGCCCCTGGTCTGGCTCAGAGCAGGGCTGATTGGGGAGTTGGGGCGCCATCCCCTGTCATGCACAGAGCAGGGTGGATTGGGAGGTTGCGATGCCACCCTCAGTCACGCTCAGGGTAGGGCTGATTGGGGGGTTGGGGCACAGCCCCCTATCACACTCAAGGCAGGGTCAATGGGGAGGTTGTGGCACCACCCCCTGTGATGCACAGAGCAGGGCCAATCAGGGGGTTGGGGCGCTGCCCCCTGTCACTCACAGAGCAGGGCCAATCAGGGGGTTGGTGCACTGCCCCCCCCCCCGTCATGCACAGAGCAGGGCCCATCAGGGTGTTGGGGAGCTCCCCCGTCACGCACAGAGTAGGGCCGTTAGGGGAGTTAGGGTACCGTCCCCTGTCACACACAGAGCAGGGCGGATCAGGGGGTTGGGGCGCCACCACTGTCACACTCAGGGCAGGGCCGATGGGGAGGTTATGGCTCTATCCCGTCACAGACACAGCAGGGCCCATGGAGGGGGGGGGGGGGGTTGGGGCGCCAACCCCTGTCACACACAGAGCAGGCCGATCAGGGGTTTCAGGAGCTGCCCCCTGTCACGGTGATCCGGTGCCAGGAGGCCTCGCGGTTCCGCTGATCCCGGTGCTGGGAGGCATATTACCCTTTTACTATATAGGATAGAGGCCTTGGGGCCGGCTGGTTTGCCCTGAAGGGTGTCCTGGATCAGGGTGGGGGTCCCCACTGGGGTGCCTGGCCAGCCTGGGTGAGGGGATGATGGCTGTTTGCAGCTGGTCACACACCCTTCAGGGTGGGGGTCCCGACTGGGGTGCCTGGCCAGTCTGGGTCAGGGGCTGAGGGCTGCTTTCAGGCTGGCGGTTTTGACTGAAGCTCTCAACCACTCCTTTTTTCTTTTTTTTATGTTATTTTGGGCCAGCTTTAGCTCTGGCTCTAGCTCTGAGGCTTCCGCTGCTGGTTTGTTTGCCGTTCTGTAATCGAAACAATGTATAACTTCAGCTCTGAGATCCCAGCCGGCTATATTTGTTACAAAGTTTCAAACTGCCAGCTCAGAGGCCTGCAAGGCAGGCGGGAACATTGGAGTCTGCAGTCCCTGGAGCAAGCAAGCCTCATGTTCGCTTCCAGCTGCCTGGCTGCCGGCCGCCATCTTGGCTGAAGTTAATTTGCATAAGGATATGCTGATTAGCCAATGGGAAGGGTAGCGGTTGTACGCTAATTACCATGTTTCTCTTTTATTAGTGTAGATAACACAAGTTACATTTAATGAGGCAATGGGAAGATAAGCTGGCTGCCATGACTATAGATATCAGTTTTTATGTTTTGTTGTTTTTATGAAATATCTAAGGTGCATGCAGTAAACAGATTTATAGAAATATCTCACACAAACAACTATGGGTGTGGTCCATAGTGGAAAATTGGAAGTGATATAAATATGCATTAGTGGAAGAATGGTAATGCACTCAATGTGTAAACGTAAAAATGAATAAACTAGATATAAACGTGGGAAGTTTCCAAAACATAATGTTGAACAGAAAAAAAAGCAAGTATAAAAGATCAGCCAGGCACTGGCCGATGTGGTTCCGTGGTTACAGTGTGGGCCTGCACGCCAAAGTGTTCAAGGACACATACCTGGGTTGCAGCTTCAATCCCAGGTCCCTGTTGAGTCATGAGCAGAGGTAACCAAAAGGTGTATCTCTCTTCTCACATCAGTGTTTCTCTCTCCCTCTCTTCCCTCCCTGCCTCCCTTTCCACCCTCTCTAAAAATCAGTGGGAAAAATATTCTTGGGTAAGGATGAACAACAACAGAAGAAAGTCAGTAGGATAGATGACAAAGACATGAATGAAAAAACTGGACTTGAAATACTAGGGAATAAGAACAATTAGTGCAAATAGGAATAATGCATATGGTGTTCAAGTGCACCTGTGAACTTTTTTTCTAGAGATGAGTGGTAGGTGTGTGTATGTTGGTTAGATTAGCTATACCTTTTTGTAGCCCTGAAATCTATCTATATCTACTCTAATAAAAGAGAAACATGGTACTTAGCGTACGACCGCTACCCTTCCCATTGGCTAATCAGCATATCCATGCACTGAAGCGAACAGGGAGGCTTGCTTGCTCCAGTGACTGCGGACTCCAACGTTCCCCACCTGACTTGCCGGCCTCTCAGCTGCAACTCTAAGCAACTATGTTGCAAATATAGAAGCTAAACATAACCCCAGAAACCGGCTTTCAGTCAGCCGGGCATCAGCCAGCCGGACCGCAACATTGTATCAAAGTTTTCAGCAGCGGAAGCCTCAGAGCTAAAGCTGGCCCAGAATAGAAAAAAAAAGAAAAAGATAAAAAGGAGCGGTAGGGAGCTTCAGTCACCCGCCAGCCGGAAAACGGCCCTCAGCCCCTCACCCAGACTGGCTAGGCACCTGAGTGGGGACCCCCGCCCTGATCCAGGACACCCTTCAGGGCAAACCAGCCATCCGCCACCCATGCACCATGCCTCTATTCTATATAGTAAAAGGGTAATATGCCTCCCAGCCCCAGGATCAGCTTGACAGGGGGCAGCACCCCAACCCCCTGATCTGTCCTGCTCTGTGCCTGATAGGGGGGAGCTCCCCAATCCCTTGATCGCCCTGTGGCTCTGTGTTTGACAGGGTGCAGCGCCCCAAGCCAACCCCCCCCCCCCCATGGCCCCTGCTCTGTGTGTGACAGGATGCGGCACCCTAACTCCCCCCCCCCCCAACAGGCCCTGAACTGTGTGTGACGGGGTAGAGCCATAACCTCCCCATCTTCCCTGCCCTGAGTGTGACAGTGGCGGCACCCCAACCCCCTGATTGGCCATGCTCTGTGTGTGACAGGGTGCGGCGCCCCAACCCTCTCAACCCCATGGGCCCTGCTCTGTGTGGGACGGAGGAGAGCCATAACCTCCCCATTGACCTTGCCCTGAGTGTGACAGGATGCAGCGCCCCAACCCCCTGATCTGCCCTGCTCTGTGTTTGACCGGGCGGTGCCCTAACTCTCCTATCCACCCTACTCTGTGAGTGACAGGGGGCAGCTCCTCAACCCCATGATGGGCTCTGCACTGTGCATGCCAAGGGGGAGCTCCCCAACCCCCTGATTGACCCTGCTCTGTGCGTGACAAGGTACGGAGCCCCAATCCCCCTGATAGGCCCTGCTCTGTGCGTGACAGGGGGCAGCACCCCAACCCCCTGATTGGCCCTGCTCTGTGAGTGACAGGGTACAGTGCCCCAAACCCCTGATCGGCCCTGCTCTGTTCTTGACAGGGGGTGGTGCTGCCACCTCCCCATTGACCCTGCCTTGAGTGTGACAGGGTGCAGTGCCCCAACCCCACAATTGGCCCTACCCTGAGCGTGATTGACGTTGGCATCCCAACCTCCCTATCCACCCTGCTCTGTGCATGACAGGGGCGGTGCCCCAACTCCCCATTCGGCCCTGCTCTGAGCCTGACCAGGAGCTGCACCTAGGGATTGGGCTTGCCCTCTGCCACCCGGGAGCAGGCCTAAGCCAGCAGGTCGTTATGTCCCGAGGGGTCACAGACTGTGAGAGAGCACAGGCCGGGCTGGGGGGGATCCCCTCCTCTACCCTGAGTGCACAAACTTTTGTGCACCCAGCCTCTAGTATATATATAAAACCCTAATATGCAAATAGACCAAATGGCTGAACAACCGAACAACTGAACAGCCGGTCACTATGACGTTCGCTGACTACCAAGGGACGTGCGCGGAACATGGCGGTGGCGCCAGCAGGCGGTAGAGTGTGGAACATGGTGGGAAATGGCCACAGAGGGACCGTGGAGCAGGTGAGCCGGGGCGCCAGACCAAGGCAGAGCACTGGTTGCTGTCATCAGGGCTGGCCTCTCATGGTTACAGAAAATTCTTTGCTCCCATGTGCCACTGTCCCGCCCGGCGCTTGCCAGCGCTGGCCCTGATCACTCAGTGCCGTCAGTGGGTGTGAGTGGTGGCTACTGGCCCCGATCACCCCTCAGGGTTTCTCTACCTCCTCCTGTTCCTGAGGGGCGATCAGGGCCAGCAGCCGCCTCTCACACCCACTGCCTGTGACGGCCCCACTCGTACCCGCTGCGGGCAACAGAGCCACCGCTCGCACCCACTGCTGGCACTAGCCCTGCTCACACCCACAGCCAGCGCCAGAGCCACCACTCCCACCAGCTGCCAGTGCCCGGCGCCAGTCCCAATTGCTCCATGCTGTTAGCACATGGGAGCAGTAGCAGCAGGACCTAGGCTGCTGGCAGACAGGGGAATGGGGTCCATGGCAGGAGGGGCCGGGTAGGGGCACAGAGGATGGGCTGAGACCTGACTCTGTGCCCACTACAGCCTCGTGGCTTACAGTTCCTTTCAAGGTACAAAAATACATGCACTGAGCTCCTAGTTTTGATAAGACAAAGTAAAAATTGAACAACGTTCCTATTAGCCAGCCTCAGTGACAGGCCTGGGGGTGGCAGAAAGGTCCTGCAGCCAGCCAGATTGTCACTCATTCATTCACTCATCAGATAGACTTTATCCTATTTGTTAGTGTTAGCGATATTTTAAAAATTGAAAGGCTGTTTTCTGGGAGGCAAAACTCAATTTTCAGAATAACATCACTTCTCTGGACTTTGTTGTTTTAAGTGCTGAAAAAAGAATAAAGGATTTGTGAGGGGATTCATCTACTTATCTAGATTTTAAGACCTGAAGAGGAAATATTAACAGAATACATTCAGAATCTCAGATGAGAGGTATTAAAGAAAAATGCCTAAGGAATGGATGTTTAGACAATATCTATTTACATAAGACACCAAATTTTTATAGGATTTGGAAAATAAAAAGGAGACTTAGAATCTCAGTTGGTATCTAATTAGAACCAGGTTAAGAGATCTGGGTTTTTCTTCTCAACCCCTGTTCTAAGATGACAAGTTTCTGATGAGTGTCCTAGAAAGCAACAGCTCCGAAAACTGATCAAAAGACAATGTAACATCGCCATCTCCTGAGCACTTGATAACTATACACAGAAACTTGGGACCTGTCCCAAGGTATAGAAAACATAGGTTGAAGTGAAGGATCTATAATAATAAAAGGGTAATATGCTAATGAGACTGGATGTCCTTCTGGATGACCTTCCAGATGAAGCCAGGACTTCGAGGGAAGACCGGGTCCCAGGTGCCAGAGGGAAGCCGGTGCTGGCAGCAGGGGAAGGAAGGCCTACTCTTGCACGAATTTCGTGCATTGGGCCTCTTGTAAATATGTAAATGTACAATGCCTCAGGAAAGCTTTACAGTTGACATATTTATTTTATGGTTTAAGACTAATGAAAGTAGTAAAGTAGAACATGTAACAGCAATGCTACAGAAGTATTTCAAATGATGAGGTTTGGTTTTGCTGTTTACAAATTACTGTACTATATTATTATTTACAAAAAGACAGTCTTAAGATGTCTTTTACTTCAGAAGTATGGAGCATAAAGTGGGATTTAGGGTGCCAGAGGGGTGTACTGGAAAAGGCTTAACAGTCAGCCTTCTGAGGCATCAATGACATTGCTATTCTGTTGTTATCATTTAACTGTTTTAAAATTTCTTGTTCTGCCCTGGCTGGGGTTTCTCAGTGGTTAGAGCATCAGCCTTTGTGCCAAAGGGTTTCAGGTTTGATTCCCCGTCAAAGGCATGTACCTGAGTTGTGAGTTCAGTCCCCGACCCGGTTGGGGCACCTGCAAGAGGCAAGAAATCAATGTGTCTCTCTCACATTGATGTCTCTCTCTCTCTCTCTCTCTCTCTCTCACATTGATGTCTCTCCCCCTCTCTCTCTCCCTCTCCCTATGTCTCTCTCCCTCACTCTCACATTGATGTCTCTCTTTCTTCCATCCCTCCACAACTCTCAATAAAAAAAATCAATGGAAAAATTTCCTCAGGTGAGGATTAAC
Source organism: Myotis yumanensis (assembly GCF_028538775.1). Taxonomy (NCBI): domain Eukaryota; kingdom Metazoa; phylum Chordata; class Mammalia; order Chiroptera; family Vespertilionidae; genus Myotis; species Myotis yumanensis. The sequence goes on from NW_027223752.1 coordinate 137,070,376, forward strand.
AAAAAATAAATTAAAAGTTCTTGTTCTGCTAATGGAGTAAACACACCGACAGCTATCATTTCATGTTTTGTATTTGCACAAGAAAATTAGGAATTTTTAAATGAAAAAAATTAATTTGCAATGGTCATTTGATCTTAATGTAAAGTCATGCTTCATGGAGTGACATGCAAACTCACCTTTTGTGGCTACTTACAGCCCTTCTAAAATCCCTACCACTTTAATATATATGCAGACATTTCTTCAATCCATTTGTTCTGTGATCAGTGATATCACCCTGTGATGGATAGTTGATGTCAGTCCATAGATATTTTGTGAAAATAATTCATTTATCATCACCTTCCTTGAGAAACAGAAATAGTACCTAATTGTTTTAATTAAATATGCATTTCCAGGTTTTGTTTTTTTTTTTAGCTCATTGCTCTTAAGGAAATTTATTGTGAAATTTACAAAGCATTACCAAATAATGGCATGATTAATGAACAATTGTAGATTTACACCATACAATAGATAACAAAACTACTCGATTCACTCTTTAACAGGACAGCTCAGCTTTTATTTTCTGTACATATTTCAAATACTCCTAAATATAGTTTCCCAACTTTCCCGCTGATCACACCAGCTGGCAGTTTATGGGCTTCACGCTTCTCATAGGACAATGGGTAGGGGCCACGGCACAATTGGCTGGTATTATACCAAATGGCCAGAAGGGGCCACTTGGACACCCATCAGAAGTTTTTGTCAAGAACTTCTTTTACTACAATTCAAGACAAAGAAGAATGTTTATTTTTAAAGCACTCTGCATGGTGTCCATCAAAGAAAAACTTTAGTTATGCGGCATCAGGAGAGAGTTGGTGAAAGGAAACTGTGTTATCTCTGGTTGCCTTTAAGATTTAACAATGTGTTAAAGTATGAACTCTACTATTTATACATCCCACGCTACTAGGCAAATCCTGGCAGATGCTGAAAGAAGAAGGTCCACTAGAACTTTCCTGTCTTATTTGAATGCAACTATTAAACAAAATTTTGTTTCAAAATGAAAAAGCCTAAGACAAATGCTAACCTAAAAAGCATTTTGAGAAAATGTGCACAAGCCAAAACTGAGCAGGGAAAACCAGGACATGGTCGGCTAATCATAGGGAATGTCCATGTTTCACTTTAGAAGATACTGGCAGTTTCCCAAAGTGGTTGTTGGAATTTACATCCCCACCAATAGCATCTGAGAGCTAGAATTACTCCACTTCCTCACCAACATTTGACACCATTTTTAATTTAATTTTTGACCATTTTGACATATATACAATGCCACCACATTGTGTTTCTAATTGTACTTTACCTGCTTAATAATAAGATGAACACATGTTTATTGACCATTGGATATACTCTTTTCTTGAGGTGCCTGCCTTCTCAAGCCCATTTGCCAGTGGGTTGTGTATGTATGTGCATTTTTCTTACTGGTTTGTAGTAGTTATTAGTATACTAGAGGCCTGGTGCACAGATTTGTGCACAGGTGGGGTCCCTCCACATGGCCTATGGATATCGGGCCGAAACTAGCTCTCTGACATCCCCTGAGAGGTCCCAGATTGTGAGAGGGCAGGTCTCAGGTGACATACCCCTGAATTGGGCTGTATCTGCTCTGGTTCTAGGTGTGTCACCTGAGAACCGCAGCTGCCAAGTCATCGCAGCTTGGCAGCTCCTATGTTGAACGTCTGCCCACTGGTGGTCATTGTGCATCATAGCTACGGGTTGGATTGTCGAATGGTCGGAGCTCACTTAGGCTTATCTATATATATAAAGAGCCAGGATCCGTAACATCCACAATGACCAAGGCTCCACTGAACACCGAACACTGGAAGTCAATTCTGGGTAGCCGTGGCTACCCAACACTGACTGCAGCCAGTACCGGGGCAGTGACCCAGCACTGACTGCCGAGGGGGCTGCAGATCAGGCCTGGAGAGAGGCCCAAAGACAGAGGCAACGTCTGATCTGCAGCCTCAGTGGCAGCTGTTGATCAGCCATTGCCTCTCTCTTTCTCTCCTGGCTTCGCCAGCAGCCATGCCTCTGTTTCTCTCTGGGCCTCCACAAGAGTGGGGGAGGGGGTGCTGATCAGCTCTGCCTCTTTGATCAGGCCCAGAGATAGGCCCAGATTCACTGACTGGCAGACAACCGACCAATCAGAACCAAATCTGGGTGAAGTGCCAGGAGCCAATGGCTGCCTAGGTGGTGGAGCTTTTGACACTGACTGGCATAGAAACAAGCCAATCAGAACCTAATCTGGGTGAACTGCAAAGGGAGAACCTAAGGTAGGGGCTGAGGAGGGGTTTTAAGGCCAACAGCTGTTTGGTGTAAAGTGTAAGAAAGCAGATCAATTTTTTAATGACCGCTTTGGCAGTATAGTGCATATGGCTGGCTATCAGTCCAGATATAGGGACTCTGTGTGTTTGTCTGCCAAGAGCATCTCCTCCTGCTGAAAAAGGCTCCCCACCCCCCATTTAAGCAATCCTAGCCTAAATAATCTAGCTATACTAATAAAAGTGTAATATGCTAATTAGATCAGGTCCACCAGCCATCTTCCGGACATTTGACTTCCTTCCAGTCAAAGTGATGGTGGTGGGGGCCAAGGCAGAGGCAGTTGGAGGCGAGATCAGGCTGGCAGGGGAGTGTAGTTAGGGGCAATGAGGCAGGCAGAGGCAGGTGGGGGCGAGATCAGGCTGGCAGGGGAGGGCAGTTAGGGGTGATCAGGCAGGCAGGCAGGTGAGCAGCTAGGAGCCAGCAGTCCCAGATTGCCAGAGGGATGCCTGGTTGCCGGACATTCCCCAAGGGGTCCCTGATTAGAAAGGGTGCAGGCTGGGCTGAGGGAACCCACCTCCCTACATGAATTTTATGCACCGGGCCATATATATATTTGAACTATTAGTTATATGTGTTGTAAACATTGTATACGACTCTCTGGTTGCCTTTTGGGCACCTAAATGGTTTATTTTGGTGAACAAAAGTTCTTAATTTTATGTAGTCCAATTTTCTGTTTAAGAAATCATTCCTTATTTGAAGATCAGGAAGATATTATCCTATGTCATTGTCCTAAAGTTTAGTTTTTAACCTGTCATAGTTAGGTATACAATACTACTCAATTGAACTTGGAATATTTAGTAAGGAAGAGGGATACTTTATTTTTTCCATATTGCTATCCACTTGATCAAGCATCATTTTTTCAGAAGATTTTCTTTTCCTTCTGAGTTTCAGTAGAAATTCTGCCATAAATTGGGAAGTTATGAAACTGTATGTTTGGGCTATTTCTGGATTCTCTATCTCTATCCCGTTCCACCAATCTGCTTGACTTTCCCCATGCCAGTACTGTCCCATGTCTTAGAACTCTAACTTTATAGTGAATTGGTTTCTGGTGGTAAAAGTGTTCATTATGTACTGCTTTTTATTTATTTTTTTAAAATATATTCTATTGAATTTTTACAGAGAGGAAGGGAGGGGGATAGAGAGCTAGAAACATCGATGAGAGAGAAACATCGAGCAGCTGCCTCCTGCACACTCCCCACTGGGGATGTGCCCGCAACCAAGGTACATGCCCTTGACCGGAATCGAACCTGGGACCCTTGAGTCTGCAGGCCGACGCTCTATCCACTGAGCCACACCGGTTAGGGCATGTACTGCTTTTTAAAGACTGGCTTGGTTACTCTAGCTTCTTTACATTTCCATATAAATTTTAGACTCAGCTTGTCAGTTTTCACTAGAAACTAACACACTCTGCTCAAATTTAAATTGTGTTGCCTTAGCACAATTCACCATAGCTAAGATCTGGAAACAGCCTAAGTGCCCATCAGTAGATGAATGGATTAGAAAACTGTGGTACATCTACACAATGGAATACTATGCTGCTGTTAAAAAGAAGGAACTCCTACCATTTGCAACAGCATGGATGGAACTGGAGAGCATTATGCTAAGTGAAACAAGCCAGTCATTGAAGGAAAAATACCACATGATCTCACTCATTCATGGATAATAAACACCATTACAAACTTTTGAACAATAATAGATACAGAGGCAGAGCTGCCTCAAACTGATTGTCAAACTGCAGTGGAAAGGCCAGGGAGGGTTGGGGGGGTGGAGAGAGGGGATTAAGAGATCAACTGAAGGACTTGTATGCACCCATATAACCATAACTAATGGACATAAGACACTGGGGGGTAAGGGAGGGCAGGGGCTTGTCAAGGGCGGGGGGGAAAAAAGGACACTTATGTAATACCCTTTGTAATACTTTAAGCGAAAAATAAAAATAAAATAAAATAAAAATAAATAAATAAAGCAAAAATAAATAAATAAATAAATAAATAAATAAATAAATAAATAAATTGTGTTGCCTTGCATCTATGGGTCAATTTGGGATGAATTGACAATAATAGTGAGTCTTCTAGCCATGAATGTGGCATATTCTTTCATTTCTCTCAGCAATGCTTAGTAGTTTTCAGTGCAGACATTACACCTATCTTTTAGATATATTACTATATATTTTACTTTTTTCATGTTATTATAAATTCCATTCCAATTTCATTTTCTTTTTGTTAATTGCTAACACATAGAAACACAAGTGATAATTATATTCTAAACTTGTATCCAGGAACCTGTTAAATTCACGTAAGTCCAAAATTCATATGTTGAAGCCCAACCTCCAGTACCTGAGAATGTGACTGTATTTGGAGATAGGGCCTTAAAAGAGGTAACTAAGTTAAAATAAGGCTGTTAGGATGGGCCCTAATCCAATATGATAGGCATCCACATTAGAAGAGATTAGAATATACAGTGAGATATTGGGGGTCAGAAGCTCCCATACACAGAGGGACAACCACGTGAAGGGGCAGCAAGATGATAGCCATTTGCAAGCCAAAAGGAGAGGCCTCAGTGGACCAGACCTTCAGTGGACTTCTAGCTTCTAGAACTGTGAGAGAATCAATTTCTGTTGTGCAGGCCAAAGCAGACTACTACAGAGGAAGACCCTGATTAGAGCTCATTAAACCAGGAGGGGGTTCAGAGAGCTTCTGAGCCGGTGAACACAGGGGGTTGCTGGAACAGTGTCACCTGAAGAGGCTGTAGAAACTCCACGCCCTTCCCCTTGACTTACCTAAGCTCTCTTCCATTTGGCTGCTCCAGAGTTATACCCTTTTAGAATAAATCAGTGATCTACTAAGTAAAATGTGTCTCTGGGTTCTGTGAGCCACTCTAGCAAATAATTCCCAAAGAGGAGGTGGTTGGAACCTCCACCTTATCACCAGTTAGAAACACAGGTGACAACCTGAAGTTGTGACTAGAATCTGAAGTGTGTGTGTTGGTGGCGGGTGGGGTGGGGGGTGCCGGGGAGCAGTCTTGTAGGACTGAGTCCTTACCTATGAGACCTGACACTATCTTCAGATAGATACTGTCAGAATTGAGTCAAATTGCAGGACCCCCCAATTGGTGTCCAAGAATTATTGGGTCGATGGAGGGTAAATCCCTCGTTTATGTCCCTTCTTTATGTCCCATTGTTGGGGACGATTTGTATCAGTACTGTTGGGAAAGTGGAAATTTCAAGAAAAGCCAGGTTTAGGGGATGATAACATGAACTAACTGCCAAGACAACAATCATGTGTTTTTTGGTTTGTGTTTTCTTTTTGTTTTCCTTTTTTTGTTAATCCTCACCCAAGGATACTTTTTCCATCTATTTCCTGAGAGAGTGGAGGAGAGAGAGAGAGAGAGAGAGAGAGAGAGAGAGAGAGATCAGTTGCCTCCTGCACTCAGGATTGAACCTGCAACCCAGATACCTGTCCTTGACCTCAAACCAAACCTGTGACCCTCCGTGTGCAAGCCGAGATTCTAACCACTGCCACACCGGCTTTTCTTTCTTTTATTCACAAATTATCATTCATGTGAGTGAATCAAATAGTTGTTTTGATTTCATATAAAAAGAAGTGAAAGTAAATATTGAATCATCTAACAACATAACTAATATAATGAAATATTTTAGAATTAAATTAAAATGTTTAAAAATGGAGTAACTTATCAGTAAGAGGAAAATCTACGCTTTTAGAAAATGACAAGGAATTTTCTGTAATAAAAATAATGTTTTAAGGAACATGTTGAATTCCCAGGAGTCAAAAAATATGTTTGGAGTTTTACAGTTTTCTGAAGATGAAGCCTACAATTCTAGGACAGGTGCTGTACTCTTTCTTAATATTTAGATGCCAAAAAAAGGAAGGGGACCAGCAGTTTTTCCCTTCCCACTGGAATAGAAATCTTTCTCATATTTAATATTAACAAGTAATTTTGCTAACAATAGACTCTCCAACGAAAATAAAGATGGTTTTACATAAGGAGGGCCATCAAAAGAAAAAGATCCATTCAAGAGATATCAGTATGAATTTCAGCAAACACTGAAACTATTAGCCAAGTCCAGCAGGAATTATAAACAATATTACCTTTCCCGAGAAATATGTCTTATCCCAATGATTATTCATCAAGACACAAAGCCAGGCAACTCTTCAATATTTTGTTTTATAGAGGATAGCAAAAGGGGAATTCCACTTAGAAACCTAGCCAAGAGACTAGCTCCTGGCATTTCAATCAAATATTTAAGCCATCACAGGAATAATTTGGGATACTAGAAAGAGAAAGTTTTTGCACCTGGAAAAAAACTACATAAACCTGGAGAACTTAATGTTCCTGTGTGTGCCATCCTCAATTCCTTCAATTTGGTTTTCTCAAGAACCCTGTCAGTTTGCAATTGGGAAGGGCTTGGTGTACAGGGAAATCTACATCCACATTACCAGCCCTTTCAGCTCCTTGAGGACAGGAACATTGTCTAGTTCACCCCGAGGACTCCTCCTAGTAGGTCTTTAAGATGTACTTATTTAATTTGCCCTGGCTGATTTGGCTCAGTGGATAGACTGTCGGCCTGTGGAATGAAGTGACCGGGGTTCCATTCTGGTGAGGGCACATGCCCGGGTTTCGGCTTCGATCCTCAGTGGGGGGTATGCAGGAGGCAGCTGATTAATAATTCTCTCTCATCATTGATGTTTCTATCTCTCTCTCCCTCTCCCTTCCTCTGTGAAATCATAAAAATATGTTTTAAAAAAGAAAAAATGTACTTAATTAAATCAAATGGTGTTTACCAAAGCTAAGATTTCATTTATAAAAGGATGGAAATTAATAATGGCGATCTTCCTGTATTTTTTATTTCATAAAATTGGGAAGTTTTGTTTTTGCATATTCTTTTCCTCTTCTCCTCTACCAAGCACCAACTCTTGAGGGAAAAGAACCTGTATCATTTGTCTTCTTACTCTGACTCTAGCGTAGCAAAAGTTCAATACTGCTTTTAAATGAGTGGAATGAATGTTGCTTCAAATTCCTTTTTGTTAGACATGATCACTCTATACTGAAGAAAATTAATTTAAAGAAATAGTGGCTCAGGAACATGAGAAAAAAATAACACCTAGTACAGGGGATGGGATAACAATAAGTAGACAAAATAAACTAAGCATGCACGTTTTAGCTCTGTCTAATGCAAATTTAAAATATGAAACGGATATTCTGGATCAACAAAAATGCAAAAGGACCAATAGGATAATATCAATAATCAATAAATTATGTCCATAAATATAGGGTCCAAGCTCCATGAGTTTCAATATTAGTAGGAGAAACTATAAACTAGATTAGAGAATGCTTTTAAATTCTAAGTGCAAAGCAAATCGAAAAGATAAGTAATGACAAAAAGATAAGTAGTGATAATCTTGCTCTAAGTGCCACCCTAATCCCAATAGTTCCTTTTCATCACTAACTCCTGAATTTCCATCAACTTATGATTATATCAATTGATGCAGAAAAAGCACTTGACAAAATCCAACACCCATTGCTGATAAAAATTCTCAGTAAAATAGGAATAGAGGGATCATATCTCATCATAATAAAAGGCATATATGACAAAACCAACTGCCAAGATCATACTCAATGGGCAAAAAAGAAAACCATTTCCCATAGGAACGGGAACAATACAGGGATGTCCTCTTTCACCACTCTTGTTCAGCATAGTACTGGAAGTCCTAGCCACCGTGATCAGACAAGAAGTCATAAAAAAGAGATCCAAATTGGAAAGGAGGAAGCAAAACTCCTTATTCTCAGATGACATGATACTGTACTAGAAAATCCTAAAGACTCCATAGAAAAATTACTGGATTTAATAAATTCAGAAATGTAGCAGGATACAAAATTAACACTGAATCACCGATGGCTTTTCAATACACCAATAATAAACGAATAGAAAGAGAAACTAAACAAAAAATTCCATTTAACACTGCAACAAAAAAATTAAGATTCTTAGGAATAAAATTAACATAGGAGGTAAAAGAAAGAGCTCTTATTTGCAAGTTGACTTCCAAGAAAACAGGAGGCTAGTGCCAAATCTGTCCCGCTGGTCAAGGAGCAAGATTTAAGGAGCTCCAGTACCAGATCATCCTGGCCAATAGACACTTTGCTTCAGAAAGGGTTCTGGGGTTCAGGTTCTAATCATATGGTTATTTTGGATCCATGGGGGTGGAGAATAGTTACTGGTGCACAAGTGTCACTCATGAATGGTGTTTACCTATAAGTGGTGTATCCAAGGTTTAAACATTTTGAATCTGGTTAGAAACAGCATAGGACCAGTTTAAGCTGGTTCTGTGGTCACAATTTCTTAAAATGAGAATAATAATAGCATCTTCTCAAATAGTTAACTTAGCCTGACTACCTTAGCCTTATATATAATAAGCAAATACTTACTACCAGTTGATGCATTATCTCCACATTCAAAAGTGCATTTCTGTTGTCTCTCCCCCAACAGCCCCACGTTGATGACAATTCCATCATTCCAGGTGTTTTGGACAAAAGCTTTGACTCCTCATTCCCTCACACTGCACATCCATTCTGTCAGGAGATTCTGTTGGTTCTACCTTCAAAATATACGCTGATTCACAAAGCTTCCTAATGGGTTCCTTGCTCTCATCCTTGCTCCTGTCAGTTTATGCTCAAGCAGTGGAGGTGAGACTTTTAAACATCAGGCAGATCAGGTTGACTCCTCTTCTCAGAATCCCACAGTGGTCCCTCAATTTCACTATGAGTAAAAGCTAAAGATTTTTAAATGGCCTACAAGAACCTATAAGATCTGCCACCTCTTCACATTCCTATTACCCCTCCAGCCACATCTCCAGTTCCTCTCTCCCTGCTCACTTACCTTCCCTCTCGTCCTGCTCACTTACCTTCAGCCTCATGGGCCTCTGTGTTTCCGAAATATACCAGGCATACCCCTGACTTACAGCCTTGGCACTGGCTGTTTGCGTTGCTTGGAAGAGTTACCTCAGGGAGCCTCTTAACTCCTTCAGACCTTTGTTCAAATTCATCTTCTCCATGAGACCAAGCCTTACCAACTTCTATAATATCATAATTGTACTTCACTAAACTTTGTGTTTTTATAGCCCTTTTAACTTACTAATATCTATATTATTTCCTTATATATTATGGTTATTAAGTATTGTCTGTGTCTCCTCACTAGAATATAAACTACACAAATGCAGAGCCCTTTGTCTCTTCTGTTTACCAACATATCCCATGCACCTAGTATAGTATTTGGAAAATATCTTTGGAACGATCAACTTGTATTTAAAGTAGAAATCTAGGTATTATGGAAGAAGTAGCAGTCCCTAAATTCCTTATTTTACTTACACTTAAACGTTACAGTGATGAATCTGAGTCATAGCAATATCTTTACTGATACAGCTCCAACGGCAATGGAAACTAAGGAGAAAATAAACAAATGGTACTACATCAAATGAAAAAGCTTCTGCACAGCAAAAGAATCCATCAACGGAAGAACAAGAAAGCCCACTGCATGGCAAAACATATTTGCCAATTTTATCTCCGATAAGGATTTAATCTCCAAAATGTATAGGGAATTCATACAACTTCATAAAAGGAAGATAAATAATCCCATCCAAAAATGGGCAAAGGACCTAAATAGACACTTTTCAAAAGAGAACATACAGAAGGCCAATATGAAAACACTATTGCCCAGGGCACGGATTAGTGCACATTGAAAGGAAATTAATTAGAAGAAATATTTTAATATTACTCTTCTCCCTGTCTTTATAAGTGTCAGAGATGAAAGAAAATTAGTAAAATCATCACACAGATGGCCAGTCACTTAGCATTATATATAGACTAGAGACCTGGTGCACGAAATTCATGCACAGGGAGTGGGGGAAATGTCCCTCAGCCCAGGCTGCGCCCTCTCCAATCCGGGTCCCCTCAGGAGATCCCCTGTGGGATCAGGCCTAAACTGGCAGTCAGATATCCCTTTCACAATCTGGGACCACTGGTAGCTAACTGCTCACCTGTCTGGCAGCCTGATTGCAGCTAACTGCTCTCCCCTTCCGGCCTGGTCGCCCCTATGCGCCGCTGCCTCGGCCCCTACCATCATGGCTTTGTGCAGAAGGACATCCGGAATGATGTCTGGAAGATGTCCAGTCTAATGAGCATATTACCCTTTTATTAATATAGATCATACAACATAACCTTTAAGGCAGCGTTGCATTAGTAGAAATGAAGAGACATTTCATTTAAAAATGTATATTAGTTTGCTATGATTCAAATCCACTTGTTTATGACAAAAATCAAGCCTTTAAGCATAAGATTGCTTGTCCTATCTGGTTTTGCTCAGTGGCTAGAGCTTCAGCCTGAGGACTGAAGGGTCCCAGCTTCGATTCTGGTCAAGAGCACATGCCTGGGTTGCGGGCTCGATCCCCAGTAGGATGCGTGCAGGAGGCAGCCGATCAATGATTCTCTCTCATCATTGATGTTTCTATCTCTCTTCCTCTCCCTTCCTCTCTGAAACCAATAAAAATGTACTTAAAAAAATAAAAGAATAAGATTGCTTTGCTATCAAAGCCAAGTAAGATGTGTCATTCGATGTCTCTGATGAAGTCTGAGCAGCTCAGTTGCTAAGCAACTTCACTGGGTTCTTATCAAATGAAATCCGTGGAGAAGCAACTAAAACCACGATGAATTTAGGCTATAAAGAACGAAATTTGTGGAGGACAGAGTGTTTCTGGGGCTGGAGACAGTGAGGGTCAGTGGCCAGCAGGCAGGGTAGATGCCAGAATGCCCAGTGCCTGGAAATACTGGAGGGTCTCTGATATGCAAATATTCTGGGGGTGGGGTCAGGCCCTGTACTCCCTGAGGTCAGGTCTAGATGGAGGGCAGGGGTGCAGTTCCAGGGTGTCCCCGTCCTGCAGGGCTCCTCCACCTCCCCTTAACCCCCTAACCTGTCCTTTTGGATAAAGTGGGTGGGAAGCAGGTACACAATGTCTGGGCAAGACGTCCCTCAGTCCCAGATCTCTCCAGGGCAGGGAGGGGTGTTTGTATTGGTTTATTTGATTCTCCTTACATGTTGGTTGAAGGGCGTAGCACGGGAGTGTCTGCCAGACATGGTTTCCTTCCACTTGCTCGCCAGAGCTGCCCCACATGATGCCTTTTCCCTTCTTTCCCTGCTGACTGAGCTAATGCACATGACATCGCCAGGGACGAAACTGGGGCCCCCTCGTATTACCTGGAGATTGCACTCCACAGGAACCTGCCTGTTCGAGGGAGGGCTGGCGTCATTCACTGCTGGAGAGGCTCGATTTAAACCAAGCCTCCGCTTGCCACAGCTTAGATAGGCGCTGGCTGAGTTTGAGGAGGGTTTATCTTCCCTTCTGGCTTTTTCCTTGGGAACCACAAACTCAAGATAGCAGAGCTCGGGCCCTTCACATCTCAGCACCTGCTCTCCTCAGTCAGCTGCTGAATTTACTTGAAGGATGTAGAATAATTTGTAAACAATACTAAAGTGTGTACAATTAGGCCAAAGCATTATGCAATTGTTTCCTATTAATTTGTATGATTTAGGGTCCTGAGTGATTGAGGATGTCAGCTCTTACAGATCATAGTGATTTTAAATATTGAATTTAACCAGAGTTCTCAGTGACTCTTTCAGCTGGGCGGCCTCCAGCCCGGGTGCAGGGTGCCTGCTTGCACCTCTGCCGATGGCCACTTCTGCCTGGAGCAGCGCCTAGGCCAGGCAGTGAGGCTTGCCTCTTTGTGACCCCTGGCAGGGTAGCCTCAGGGCTGACCGGCGCCCCTGATGGTGGCCACTTCCTCTGGGGGCCACTTCCAGGCTGCACCTAACAGGTCGTGATTATTAAACACCGGACTGGTCATAACTAATTAGTATATATGGGCTAATTAGCATATTCCTCTTTTATTATATAGGAGTGCGAGAGGGCATTCTTCAAAGTTGCTGTCCTACAGGCTGTGAAACGCAAACACGGGTGTACAGTAAAACAGATTCAGGGCCAACAGTGCCCCAGCAGCACAATCCAGAGCCTCCGCCCACCCCAGCATGGGATCCGGGCCTGTCGTGTGTGGGGCGAAGTGGGAGGCAGCATGATCTGACTGGCCACCCGACCCATCGCGGGATCCGGGCCTGCCATCTGCGACCAGGAGAGACGGGGCAGACACTGCGGTATTGGGCGTGCCAGCGGCCACCAGAGGAGCAGGCCTAAGCCAGCAGGTGGTTATCTCTCGAGGGGTCCCAGACTGTGAGAGGGCACAGGTTGGGCTGAGGGACTCCCCCCCCCCCCCCGGCCCCCGCCAGTGCACAAATTACTGTGCACCGGGCATCTAGTATATTTATAGATGCTCAAAGTCAGTAATCATCTGAGAGATGCAAATCAAAAGAGCAATGAGATACCATCTCACACCTGTCAGAATGGCTATCGTCAACAAATCAAGAAACGACAAGTGCTGGAGAGGATGCGGAGAAAAAGGAACCCTCTTACACTGCTGGTGGGAATGCAGACTAGTGCTGCCACTATGGAAACAGTATGGTGTTTCCTCAAAAAATTAAAAATGGAACTCCCATTTGACCCAGTGATCCCACTTCTAGGAATATGTCTCAAGACAACAGAAACAATTATCAGAAAGGATACATGCATCCCTATGTTCATAGCAGCACAATTTACCATAGCTAAGATTTGGAAACAGCGTAATTGCCCATCAGCAGATGAGTGGATTAGAAAACTGGAGTACATCTACCCAATGGAATACTATGCTGCAGTAAAAAAGAAGGAATTCTTACCATTGGCAACAGCATGGATGGAACTGGAGAGCACTATGCTAAGCAAAATAAGATATTCAGAGAAAGAAAAATATCACACGATCTCATTCATGTGTGGAATATAATGAACATAAACTGGTGAACAAAAATAGAACCAGAGTCATAGAAGCATTTAACAGACTGTGGAACCTGTGAGGGAAGGCAGGGGGTGAGGGGGTAAGAGAGCAACCAAAGGACTTTTATGCAAGCATATGAGCATAACCAATGGACACAAACAGTAGGCGTGTGAGGGCATATGCTGGGGGTGGGGGCGGCCAGGCAGAGGTCAATGGGGGGAAAGAGAGACTTATGTAATTCTTTAAACAATAAAGAATTTAAAAATAGAATAAAAGGAAAACATTTACAATAACATTTAGGATTAGATTAAAGTAACATAAATAGTATTGCCAAGTAACATGAACAGAGAATAATGATGCTTATCTCAGATACATTTAATGATGTGACCTGTGGTTTTTCATAGTCTCGCACTTCATTTAGTGATCATTTTTATGCCGAAATTGCCTGGTTAGACCATCTTATAGAAGACCACAATTGCAAGTTTAAACTGCACAGGCTCGTAAACTTTGCAGGCACAAAGCACTATCCATTAGGAATCCATAGTGATTGATCCTTGGTGAGCAAAGGCATAACAATTTAGAATCCAGAAATTACAGCACACTGAAATAGGGAGCAGCTAATGACCTCACTGGGGTCTCCACTGAAGGAGCCAACATGATCTATCTAATACCTAATATTAAAATAATTCACATATTGTATTCTAATATTTGTAGAATAATTTAATGTACTCTATACAAACTGATAAAATAGTGTGAAACTCTTTTTGAACTTTAATGTATAGGATACATCTTCACATTCCTCCCATACCCCCAACTTTATAGCTTTGAGCTCCTATTGTATTTTTCTTGTTCCAGTGCCATACTGGAGACATTGCTGCTAACACCTACATTGCAATGCAGTTAGGCCCCAAACAAAAACAACCTTGCTAATCCTGCCCACAATCATTCATTCAAAAAACAGATCAGGGTTTACCAAGTGGCAAGGAATAGAACTACATACATGCATTAAGGCAGCTCCTACTCTAGAGAAAATAATAATCAAGTGGAGAATATAAAATAGCCTCAAAATAATCTTAGCACTTTCCTTTAATTCCTTTCAATGCAACATAGGCCTAATTACTCTGATTCTGCATGCCTACTGAATATTAATTAGAAAATGTCAAACATTTCCAAAGACAAAAAAATTACCCATTCATTCTCATATTACATAGATATAATTTATATACATATTACCTCAATCTTTTGTTTATAAAGATATTTAACATCTCAACTTTGTTTCTTTTAAAACAAGTCCCTATAAACTGAGCCTTTGGTCCTATTTCAGTCATAGTCAAGATTTCTGTTTCCCCTGGTTACTTTTTAAAAAATGTATCTTTATTGTTGAAAGTATTACAGCTGTCTCCCCCACTATCCCCTCCCCAATAAGCACCTCCACCCTATATATGTCCATTGCAGGTCTTCATCACACTATTGTCTGTGTCCCAGGGCTATGCATGTATACATATGAGTTGCCCTGGTTACTGTCTCCCCACCCATATCCTACCCCTACCTTCCCTCAGATTCCTCAGACTATTCCATGCTTCTGTGTCTCTGGATCTATTTGGTCCATCAGTTTATTTTGTTCATTAGATTCCCTGGTTCCTTCTTATCTTTGTTTTGCTTTTCAATTTAGTTTTATTGTGGTGAACTATGCCTAACAAAATGTATTATTTTAACCATTTTTAAATGTATAATTCAGTGGCATGAAGCACAGTCACAATATTGTGTAACCATCATCCACTGTCGTTTCCAGAACTTTTTATCATAACTAACAGATATTCTATACAAATTAAACACTAACTTCTCATTTCTCCCTACGTCCAGGGCCTTCTAATCTCTATTCAACTTTCCATCTCTTTGAATTTGTCCACTGTAGATATCCCATATAAATGGAAACATATATTTGTCCTTTTTTCCCCCTGGCTTACTTCATACTTACCATGTTTTCAAGGTTCACCTACGGCAGCATGAATCAGAATTTCATTACCTTTGTAAAATGAATAATATTCTGTTGTATGTATATACAACTGTTGTTGGTCCATTCCTCTGTTGATAGACATTTAGGTTATCTCCGCCTCTACATTATTGTAAATAATGCTTCTATGAGCCTTGGTGGACACATGTCCATTTGAGTTCCAGATTTCAAGTCCTTTTAGTGTATACCATAAAATGGAATTGTTGGGCCCTGGCCAGTGGGGCTCAGATGATTGGACACCATGCCTTGCACTTAAAGGTTGCCCATTTGATTCCTGGTCAGGGCACATATCCAGGTTGTGGGCTCCATCCCTGGTAGGGGCACATACAGAAGGCAACAAATTGATGTTTCTCTGAAACATCAATGCTCTTTCTCTTTCCCTCCCTCCCTCCCTTGTTCACTCCCTCTCCCATTTTCTCTCTAAGCATGTCCTTGGGTGAGGATAAAAAAAAAAAAGCTGTGGTACATATACACATGGAATACTACTTGAACATTAAAAAGCAATCTTACCTTTTGTGACAGCATGAATAGTCCTAGGGGGTATTATGCTTAGTGAAATAAGTCAGGTAAAGAAAGACAAATACCGTTTGATTTCCCTTACATATGAAATCTAAACAACAAAATAAGCAAGAAAATAGAAACAGATTCACAGATACAGACAACAGAGTGTCAATTGATAGAGGAGATGAAGGCTGTGGGCACTGGGTGAAAAAGGTGAAGGGACTAAGAAGTACAAATTGGTAGTTAGAGAATAGTCCCAGGGATGTAAATTATAGCACAGGGACTAATCAATATCGTAATAACTATGTATAGGGCCATGTAGGTACTTGAAATATTGGGGGAACCAGTCTGTAAATTACATGATTTTCTAACCACTATGCTGTACATCTGAAAGTATTCTATACATGTATAAAAACCCAGTGACCAGAATGCCGTAATGACTGGAACAACTAATCACTATGACGCCCTCTGTGGCCAACGAAAGGGCCGTTCCGGGGTTTGGCCCCCTAGCCAAACTCTCCTGGCCTTTCCTCCTGGCCAGCCGCGCCCCCGATGGGCTCACCCTGTGCCTGATTGCCCCCCCACCCCAATAGGAGGTGGGGCTGGTGGCCAACCTCCTGCAGCCCCTCCTCCTAGCCAGCCCCAACCACAATGGTCCCCCACCACCCTGCTCAGCCTGCAGCCCCTCTCCCCAGCTGTCCCTGCCCCTGATCAAAACCCTCTACCCCAATAAGGGGCGGGGCAGACAACCAACCTCCTGCAGCCCCACCCCATTCCTTGCCCCACCCCCAATTGGCACCCCCACACCAATTGGGGGCGGGGCCCACCGGCCAATCACCCACAGCCTCTTCCCCCTTCTGGCCTGGCCCTGATCAGAGCAGTCCAGCTGGACACCCTCCCACCTTCTCCTCCTCCCCACAGGCCCAGCCCTGATCCACCCCAATCGGGGCCTGGCCAGCTGGACTGTACCCATGCACAAATACGTGCACTGGGCTTCTAGTACAGAATAATATTAAATGTAAATGTAACTGAAAATAAAAGTAGTATATCTTAAGTATAGGCAAGGTGTTGAAAACACAATTGTCTTTGATCTCAAAGAACTTATAAAGGAGCTGTGAGAGGTAAACAAATGCAACACATTATGATGTATGCAACGAAATGTGAAGTAGAGTGCTCTGCACACATATACTAGAGTAGGCTTTAAAGAACACAGAAAAGGCAACCCAGGAGCAGTGACATCTAACTTGACAGCTGAAGGTATTTGGGAAGATTGCCTGCTAAAAATCTGGAGGGAGGAGAGAGGTAAGTGGAGTGGAGAGTATTCTGACCAGAAGGAACTATATAAATGAAGCTCAAAACAAAAAAGTTGGATGAGCTGACAAAACTGAGACTGCAGTATGACTACAGTGTAAGAGTGGAGAGAGAAGGTTATAGAAAGAAGGCTAAGAAATTAACAGAAACCAAAAGCCTGAAGTATTTTGAACTGAATCTGAACATTAATGTCAGTATGGTGACAGAATCAGATTTGCACTTTGTAGAGGAGGCTCCCTCTGACTACGCTGGGAAGAAAGGATAAACACAGGCAAGATTGGAGGCAGGAAGACCACTTGTTCACCTTCAAGTCACCTATACTTAGAACATACCCTGGCACATAATAAGCATTTGATAATTGTTTGTTGACTAAGTGAACGATGCAAAAATAATATCCAGGGTCAAGAACTGCTGAGAATACCTCATTGTAATTATTGCCTCAATGATCATTACAAGACATACCCAAGACACAGGAAAATGAGAGAGGGAATGATACAATACCTTACAATGTTATCATCCTATCTAATAAAGAGGGAATATGCAAATTGACCATCACACCATCAAGGAGATGGCAGTGCCCACAGCGGAGGCGGGGTTTCCATAACAAAAAAGACTGCACTCACAGCAGAGGCTGAGTTCCCGTAAGAAGCCTTAATGAGCAATCAGCAGGGACCTGAGGCTGCGTGGTGCTGCGCCTGGGCAGGGGACCTGACGCTGCACCCCCTGCCTAGTGGGGCTTGACAGGGAACCTCAGGCCATGACCCCCGCCCCAGCCCAGGGGACCTCAGGCCATACCTCCTTGCCCAGCAGGGCTCGACGGGGGACCTCAGGCTGCAACCCCACCCCGGCGCTGGGGCGGGGGATCTCAGACCTTGCCCCCCACCCTGGCACTGGGCCAGGAGACCTGAGGTCGCACCCCCCATCCAGTGGGGCTTGACAGGGGATCTCAAGTTACACCCCCTGCCCAGATGCTGGGCTGGGAATCCTCCGGCTGCTCCCCCTGCCCTGGGCTGGGAGACCTGAGGCTGCACCCTCCACCAGGCAGGGCTTGATGGGGTCCTGATGCTGTGCCCCCCCAACAGGCAGGGCATGGCGAGGTACCTCAGGCCATGCCACCCGCACTGGTGCCAGGCCGATGGACCTCAGGACATGCCCCCTTGTCTGGTGCTGGGCCAAGGGACCTGAGTGTGCGCTTGGGAAGCTGAGGATGCACCCCCTGACTGGTTCCAGGCCAGGGGACTTGAGGCTGCACCCCCTGCCCCCCCTGCATGGTGGGGCTTGACAAAGGTGGGGCTGGCTGGGTCTGGATCTCACCCAATGGTGGTGGGGCTGGCTGGGTCTGGGTCTGGGTTTCTGGCGATTTTGGTAGGCGGGGACTTGACTCAGTCCCACGGTTCACCCCAGGCTCTGATAGGAGAAAGAATTTCATATACATTTTACTAATTTTCTTTTATCTCTGACAATTCTATTATAGAGAAAGGGCAAATAGCAATATCAAATTATTTCTTCTAATTAATCCCCTTTTAATGTGCATGAATTTTGTGCACCAGGCCATTAGTTTCATTATAATCACCTTTAGAATGAAAGTGGTGAGAATATCTGCCTCCCAAGTTGGTTGTTAGATTTAAAATATAAAGGACTGTAGAGGTAGCACAGGCAGGGACATTTTGAAGCTCTTCGTCTTGCCTGGGCAGGGGACGAGGGTGACTGTACTCAAACTTTCATCTTGCTGTCAATCTTCCTCTTGTTCTCTGTAATCACCCTGTCTAATACAGCGGTTCTCAACCTGTAGTCGCGACCCCATTGGTGGTCAAACGACCATATCACAGGGGTCGCCAAAGACCATCCTGCATATCAGATATTTACATTACGATTCGTAATAGTAGCAACACTACAGTTATGAAGTAGCAACGATAATAATTTTATGGATGCGTCACAACATGAGGAACTGAATTT
This sequence comes from Myotis yumanensis, assembly GCF_028538775.1. Taxonomy (NCBI): domain Eukaryota; kingdom Metazoa; phylum Chordata; class Mammalia; order Chiroptera; family Vespertilionidae; genus Myotis; species Myotis yumanensis. Next base: position 137,089,433 of record NW_027223752.1, read on the forward strand.
AAAGGGCCAGAAGGTTGAGAACCACTGGATACAACCCAAATTAGAAAGATATGAGGAAACTTGTTACTACATAGCTTTTTCTCAAAGCTTGATTCATGATTGCTTTATTTTTTCCAAAGCCCATAACTTGCTCTACTAACAAGACAAAAGATGTCCAAATGCCTAGCAACCCATTTCCCACTTTTATTTTATAAATAAAAGGTGCACCTTTTATTTATTGTTTCATTGGTTGTTTTTTTTTCCTTTCTTTTTCTTTATTTCTTTTCATTAAATTTTTTGAGGTGACATTAGTTAACATGCACATTTAGGTTTAACGTGTGGATTACTAAGTTGGTTCACCTTTTAGTAGTGACCAGTCAAGGACTCACCATCAAGGACTCACCATGCGGGAAAGGCTTTTCTCCAGGAGCAAGTGGGAGATACTGCTTTTGAACATCAGTTTCAGTTCAAGGTTTCCAGACACTCAATGCCAAATCTTCTAGCCAGAGATGTCCTCGCAAGTTCCTATAGGTACAACCATTTTGAAAATCAGTGAGCTCCTGCATTTTCCATTCCAACTTAGCCATAATGCCCTGACGTAGCCAGGCAGACCAAGAGATGACAATGGGGCAAGGGAGAGAGAACCCAGACTGTCTCTGCAAAGTCAGAAGCACTGCTTAGAGTTCTCAAAAACGGGTCCCGTCAGCATTAATGTGCTGGGTATTTATTTCCTTGTTGGAAACTCAGCTCCCTCATCTATAAGCTGAGGCCATTGGAATGGATTCCCTATATATCTATTTCAGAGCTAATCTCCGGTGTCCTGCATTGAACATTCATCCAAGTGAAAGCACTGTGTCTGAAGGTTCTCCTCCGCCTTCTGCTTTATTAACGTTGTAGTTTGTGTTTTAAGAAAAGAATGTCTCCAGTTGCCTGGGGCCTGTGGACAGCCATGGATGATGGGGACGAATGTGTTAGGGGTGGGGGAGGCCAGGTCCTGGTTTAGTGGCCTAGCTACAGCAAGTAACCAGTGGTGCCGCTCAATTAATCGCTTTGCTGGTCTGAGTGCCATTTTCCTTCACTGTAAGATTAGCCAGAGGACACATAAGGATCGATAACCTTAGTTGCCCCTAGACAGAGCTTTGTTAGCTGGAGAGCGGTTTTAGGTTTCCGCTGTACCCTTGTAACTCTCGTATCCTGTGAGTTTTACACACACACTTGTACCACCTTTTCATTAAGCAAATACATGTTTAAAAATCTGTAACCTAGGGGTTGACGTATTTCCTTCCATTGGCAAAACCTGCGGTTGTATTCCTAGCCCACGATCTATATGCTTCCGAGGGTGTATAGGGCCCCCTTCATTTATCGTCGTCATGATTTTATGAACAAAACTTGAATCTGGCTCTAAGAAAACTAAGTAAAATGACAAAGAAAGCAGCCCATTCTGATGCAGGTCATAAGCAGGCATGAGGAGGCCCAAAGCTGTTCCCCAGCTTGGAGCACTCATTCCACAGCTGGCAGCACAAAGCACAGTGACACTGCCATGTAACCGCACCTTCTTAATTGGGAGTGTTCTTGCATGGGCAGCCAAGATGTTCCTGGTGAAGGAATGCTGCCGCCACAAAGACAGCCAGGCTGCCAGACAGAATTTTCACCGTCATCGCATGGAAATTGATTTAGTTAATATAATAAATTCCATCCCCAACTTCATTTTATAGGAAATGCCTACTATCTGGAACCTGTGCACTAATGCCTGGTGATTTTCCACAGGGGTTTGAGCTTCGTTTTGTGGGAAAATGTAATGTATGTATGTGTCATATATATATTCTCTCAGATGTGTATGTCTGAGAGTACGGAGGATAGAGGAAACAGAATTAGGAAACTTGGCAGCAACATCTCAGAAGCAAGATGTGCAAAAGATTCTATCTAGATGATAATTTCCCAAGTCTAACACAGCCAATTTCCAGAAACATGGCCCACCTTTCATGTTGACAGGAAGATGGCTCTTTCACTGCAGGCTGTTTTATGTGAATCTTTTTGACCCCTGACCTTGGCGCATCCTCTGCGTGTCTATCTTAGAGATTTGAAACCTGAGTGCCAGAGACATGCTGGCTGTTCACAATCGGCAAAAGCAAAGGGATGTGCAGGATTCCAGGGATAAGTTTTTGTTTTGTTTTTCTTGATTTTTAGAGAGAGAGGAGGGGAGAGAGATAGAGAGATAGAAACATTGAGGAGAGAGGAACATCACTGGTCAGCTGCCTCCTACATGCCCCACACTGGGGATTGTGTCCACAACCCAGGCATGTGCCTCAACCGGAATCAAACAGACAACCTTCTGGTTCCTGGGACTATGCTCAACCACTGAGCGACACTGGCAGGACAAAGTTTTGTTTAATCGCTTGGTGTAGGCAGGAAGAAACCATCTCAGAGAGGTTGGGCACTCCCCTGTGGTCACACAGCCAGCAGGGGAAAAGCAGGAACTACAATGCTTTCAATACCTTTGATGGCTCCCAAGCGCTTCCCATCTCTGGCAGGTGAACATGTGACTTTTCCAGGTCGGGAAGAGAAGCTGGACAGCTGTTAAAGGTAGGGTCTTCCCCAAAGAAGTGACCATAGAAACAGCATGCAGTGGAGGATTTGTCCGGGCCATTCATGGTTTCTGAATTGTGTCATCTGAATCTTTATCCTTTTTAACAAGTATTAGATTCCAAGAAGGACTGTCGCTGTAGACCCTGCTCTCCGAATGCACCAGCAAGGCAATCATTTTGCAGCGCTGGCAGCTGTACTTAGGGCTCTGTGATTTACCCCGTCTCTGACCTACCAAGGATTGTGAGGTGGCCAGATGCTCTGCGCTTCCATGGGAATGACTAAGCAGTCCCATTATTTCAATGAAACTCTTGAGTGAAGTAATCACCTTCAAAAAACAGACACAGGATGGGAAGAGGGGATACGGCCATGCAGGTAAGGACCCTGACTGGGCCCAGGCCAGGTGTGATGAAGGCATGCTCAGTGAGCACAGTGATACCCTGGGCCCTGTGAGGACCCGGGTGGGTGTGACACTGCAGTTCCCAGTGCAGCAGGATAAAGAGGAGGGCAAATAGCCATACGCAGGTTGTGGGAAGTGCCTATCCCAGCAGTGAGGATGTTCTAATGCTAACCTATCTTGACGGTTCTGGGTGGCAGGTCTAACCCAGTTACAGACCTACTGTGTATCTGTGTGGGCCCCTGGAGGCACTGTGAAGGTGGGAACAGGCTGAGAGGTGGGTCTGAGGGCAGGAGGGAGAAGCTGGGGCAGGTGGGAGATGCTGGGGCAGGAGGGAGAAGCTGGAGCAGGAGGGAGGCCTGAGAGACCACCCCGACACTCCTACCCCCCACCCCATCCCCTGCAGCAGGAATCCAGTTTCCTCCAGGGAACAGGACTGCACACAGGGGGCTGGAAAGGACAGGCAGCCTCTGAGAGAACAGAGCACACCCCTGTCCAGGTGCCCTGCTTGCCCAGGTCCACCAAGCTGGTGCACCCGCAGGTGCAGATCCCATGGCCTCCTCCAGGCTCGGTAGCAGATCCACCTCAGCCCCCAAGGCCAATGGTGCAGGATCAGCCTCCCCTCCCCAGCATACCCAACAGGCACAGACATCACTCCTGTGGACAGACAGCTTCACTCCTGCGGGGCAACGAGCCATGGCTTCTGACAAATGGGAGAAAGAGACCCACAGGGACGCCTGGAGTGAGACCTTCGTCCTTTCACCCACACTGGTGGTGGTAGCTCCCCTGGGGCTCTGCTTACCTGCAGGTCCCCGCAGGGCAGGGTGGTCACAGCCACCCCCAGGAGCCTTCCCCCTGGAATAAAGGGAGCACAGGGACCACAGGGTGTCACCACGTGCACAGGCCTCCCTGACCCAAGCGCTCCACTCCCGCAGCTCCTGCCCAGGAGGTCCAGAGCAAGTGCCCAGGGCATCAGACCACATACTCTGTGCATCAATACGCGTGCCCTGTGCATCAGAGCGCTTGTTCCCAGTGTCAAAGTGCATGCCCCCAGCGTGGACAGCGTGTGCCCCTGATGTCAAGAGTGCATGTGGCTTCCCCACACCACCAGGCATCTAGAGCAGAACAGAGGTCGCTTCCGCAGGACCCCTTTCAGGACAACATACCTGAGACAGTAGAGAAAGCTGTTGAGCCGGGGGAGCTCCCAGGCCGGAGGGGCCACTGAGCACTGCAGTCCAGGCACTGGGCCCTTTCTGGGGGCTGGCGGCGAGGGTGGGAAAGGCTTGAGCTGTGTGGCGGGCTTTAGCCAACCTGGTGGACAGGTCAGGGGTTAGGAAAGAGAAACAGCGGAAAGGGCCATGCAGCATGCAGCAAATTTTCCTGGCTAAAGTTTCAGGTCTAGAAAACGCGAATTTTGAGGATTATGTCTGCCAAAGTCAGCTGGAAAGCTGGTCAAACCCCACACGGACGGAGAACCAGGGCGTCCAGGTCTCACGTGGAGATTTCCAGTCCAGCCCGCGGGAAATGGGAGCGTGGTTCTTACTGAGGAGATGGGATGGTCATCTCCAGCCTCCAGAGAGCACAGGGGCCCTGTGGGGGGTGGGCCTGCCCACCGGGTGTGCACTCACCTGCCTTCCTGCTCAGGCACAGCTGTGTCCCCACCTGCCAGCCATGCTCCCCGAGGCTGCCCAGTCCCCCAGCCATCACATGCCTGCCTTCCTGGGGTGCTGAGCCCCTGCCCAGTCTGCCTTGTGCTGTGGGAAGACCAGCGCGGGTTACACTGAGTCCTCCCTGGGGAAGGGGGTCCTAGGCTCAGGGCGTCTGGTCCTTGTGGATTCAGAATTCAGGGAAGGCTGCAGACCCTGGCCCTGGAGGCAGGGCGTGGTCTCTGGGAGGTGGCAGGGTCCAAGATGCTGACTCCTGGCTGGGCACATTGCTGCTGGGCTAGGCTCTGCTGGGTGCTATGCACAATGGGAGGAGTCTGGCAGATGCAGATGTGGCAGGGATGTGCCCCTTTCTCCAGCCCACAAGCGGATTCCATGGACACCCCCTCTCCTGGGTGGAGGTGCGGAGATGGAAGGCGGGCGGGGCGGTTTCTTCCTTCCAAGGTCTGCATCCACCTGCATCCATGGAGCCTGCCTGTCTGGGAGAAGCCCCAGACACTATGGCAACAGGACGCCTTACCCTGAGCACCAGGCCCTGGCTCCCTGGGATCTGGCAGCAGTGTTTGGGGCGCTGTCAGAAAAGTAGAAGGGGGTGGGGAGAGTGTGCTCCAGGTGCTATAGGGACAGGCTTATGCCCTCTGGCACAGGCTTTCTCCATGCTGATCCTGGGAAGGGAAGGCTGGAGGAAGGGCGCAGTCCTCAGAAAGAGCACCTGTTCTTAGGTTTCTGGGGCCTGGAGGGAAAACCTTAAATGTCTGGCAATTGAAGTCTGAGTTTTGTTGTGCGCGTCTCTGGCGTTAAGTGCAGGCACTGTTTACAACATAATCTTCAGTGTTGTCTCAAGCTTCCAAGAGCCATCCAAAATGCTATCTAATGACATTCCTAGGACTTTAGACAATAATATTATTAATAGCATCCAGTTAAATCCAGCTTCTAAGGACTTAACTAGATGCTATTTAAAAGAAACTGAAGTTCATCAGGTCATTTCCCATTCCACTGTGGTCTCCACATGTTAACATCTTGCTCATTCTTGTCACCAGACATATCTCTTATACTGTTGAATATTAATAATCTCTGTTTCCCTGATTTTTTGAGGTGACCTTTTTCTCCTATTCTTTTAATAAAGGAAAACACTCCCTCTGGTCCTTTGGTGGGGCAACTATTTGATTGAAGGGTTTGTAAATGTCTGTACATTTTGCAATTACTGTACACGTCTTTTTCTTCTTGATTTTTTTCTGTTTTTCTCCAAAACGTGTACAGTAACTGAAAAATGTATTCACTTCTTTGCCATCGCCAAGGGCATTTGTAGGTGTCCTGCCCTCCTGACAACATTTGAGTGTGTTTAGGAAATGCTGTTTGGAGCCCGAGGCTGGGCCACATGAGTGCGCTGGGAGAGGGGATAGAGGGCCTACAGGGCAGGGAGGACCAGCATTCTGACCCACTGCCTTCCCTGCCAGGTGGGCACGCGGAGGGAACGCTGCCGTGATTGGTCCCTCGTAACCAGGTGACCACAGAATGTGTTCTGGTTGGCTGGGGCCCGCCAGGAGCCCTGCCTTCAGTTGAGAAGCAGCTGTGGCAGGTGGTGGAGCTTCGGCTGTGCTCTCTTCTTGCAGAGGTTGTGATTCTCAGCAGTTGCCTGATCAGCACACCTTTTAAATACGTGAGACTGCTGGCTGTCCTCACAGACTAGTCAATTCTGTGGAGGCGGCAGCAGCTGACAGCTGGGCGGGGGCGGCGGGGGCCCCTGGGTTTGCCCTTTTGGGGGTTGGGCGGGGCGGGGGGTGGTTAGGGGGACTGTTGAGTGAAGGCAGTGACAGCAGCGCCAGTAGAGGTTCCTCATGGGGAACAAATTCAGCTGCTGCATGAAGCCCAATGCCAGCCCCAAGGTGGGCCAGAGCTTGGAGTGGGTGAATCCGCACCCTGAGTCTGATGCCTGTGAGGTGACTCAAGCTGCCTGGGCACATGAGGACTTGGGTCTCCTGTTCTGCAAATGCCACCCTGTGCTGCGCCTCAGTAACCGGCAAACGCCCAAAGGTAAGGAGTGGCAGGGGTTCGCTGATCTCAGTCACACCTCTGGGCTCTGCTGACCCCAGGACCCCCTAGATGGGCACCACCTCAGACTCCTCCTTGCCTTCTTTCTGGCATCCCGAACCTTTATTTCCCCACCCCCGTCATGTCTGGCCAGTTTCTTTCCCTGTTCAGTACCCAACTACCCAGTTCTTTCTTCCATCCCCATTCAGCCTGAGACACTCCAGTTGGCCCTTCCTGTTCCTGGCTCTCTGTAGTGTCTCCTGGGACTCCAGGAAGAATTGTGGGTATATTCTCTCCTTTTTCTCAGTGAAAACTTTAACATCCCAACTTCCAAGGTTCCATCCCATCTCCCTGTCCTTACCTAGCCTTTTGGTTCTTAGTGAAGGAATCAGGTAGGGCCCAGTGATACCCTTGTTTCCACCTGTTAAGACAGTTGATACTCTGAACAGTTCTGCTGCAAAGATTTTAGGGGTTGTTAGGTAAATTCGAAATCAATAACCGACATAGAACCTATATAGTGTTATTACATTGGCTGTTTTCAGTTGCCTGGATAGAAGCTATTTCTTCCTTCCAGCTTATAATTTGAACACAGAAGGAAATGGTGGGAGAGGGAACTCAAAATTTCTCGAATCATGTGAAATGTTACTGCCAGTCATACAGAGAATAGTTGCTTGTTTGTTTTTTTTAATTTATAGCAGAACCCAGGGAGTTCTGATTACTTTGATATGTCCACGTTGACACAAAATTTCCTCAGTCTTCCTTCAGTGACCTAACAGACTTCCCTGTCACATTGTTTGTCCCAAAGGAGCGGGGATGGTTCACAAGAGTGTTGGTCAAAAGTTTCTAAAGAGAACACACATATGTAGACTTTAGTTTGTAACATAAAGTCTTGGCAGTTAAGATGTAAAATTGTGTGCAAGAATGTTTGTCCTCATCGTCTCCCGTACTGCCAGTAGCTTCCTGTTTAACTGTAAGAATGTTGAGGTGAAAGTTCTGAAGACCAGATGCCTGAAGAGGGGTTTGGGGAGTGGAGAAGTGGGAGGAGAGAGGGAGAAGAGTGGAAATATGGTACTTGGTTTAAAATAATTCTGGGTAACAAATATAGCTAATGAAGACTGTGATTTGTGAAGTAGGAAACATACATTTTACAAAGATGTTAAAGCCTCTTTGGCCCTTTTTTTTTCATTTAAATGGTAGAGATTATTTCATAGAGAAAACACATAATAGCTCTTATTCTATTTAAACTCTAGTTTAGCTTTTAATTTCTTTAAAAGTTAGAATAATTAAGCCTAGGGGTTCACCTGGATGGTCGCTATGTCTTTATAACTGAAAAGTACTCCCTGTTCAGTATATTAAAATAGTATGAAAAAACGAACAACGTTCTTGAATTAATGAATTGTACCTTTAAACACAAAACAAGTGAGAACCTGTGAAATTTTCTGTTCACTCTGTTTGGTGCTATAAGGTAAGCCTCTGTCTGAGTGGTTTTATAAACCAGTTAGTAGATGGGTAGTTTTGGATGAGAGACCAAAATAAGACCGTTATATATTTAAGATTTACAGCTCACTCCCATGTATAGCCCATTTGGTCCTTCTAACTGCAAACAAGTCCCGTGTATATTCTTCTATTGCTGATGAAGAAACTGACACTTAGAGATGTGAACGGATGTGTAACCAGCTGCTGAACAGGACAGGCTGACATGCTGGTGATAGATGTGCCAAATTCAATTTGTTGATGTACACAGCGCTCCTTAGAATGCAGCCTATATGTTAGAAACTCTCCACAAAGTGAGCCTATTTAACTTGCTCCAGTCTTGATTATTTCCATTTGATATTATTGTATACAACTCAGAAACAACAATTACCACTCCATCTATGTCTAAAACATCAACAACAACAAACTGATGAACAAAATAGATCCAGAGACATAGAAATATGAAACAGCTGATGAATCTCAGAGGGAAGGCTGGAGTGGGTGGGTGGGTGGGACTAGATCAAGCAAAGAATGCAAGTGAAAACTTTCACATATATGCGTAACCCATGGACACAGACAATAGGGGGGTGATGGCCTGGGCGTGGGCTAGAAGGGGACAATTGTGGAAACTAGGGGACATCTGTAATACTTTGAACAATAAAGATTGAAAAAAATCACTTTGATGAAAGTATAAAAAGTCACTGTCGTGAAAGTTTCCCCGTAGATTAAAACATTGAGCTTTTATACTACCCTTTTAAACATGCCACGATGAATAGCGCCAAGTAAGCCACAGCTAACTAAATAAGTTCATTTTGTGAATGAAGTTAGAATTAGCCAAATGGTAAAGAATATTTGCCAAATATAGCTCATGATTTGGGCATATTTGATGTATTAGCAGGTATCTGACAGTAACTGGCCACAGTTTAATTTGTTTCTTAACACGGTTTCTGAAATGGGCTGGTAATATCAGCGTGAAAGAGACTGACTATATTTCTAATTGATAAGTAGAAGTGGGGAAACACATAAATAATCCATAGATTATTTAGGTGCAAGTTAGAAAAAAAAGTCTAAGACATAGCCGGGTTTTACTGCACATGTATAGCAAGATTCTGCAATTTTGAATTTTCTGAGTAGAATTTTTATATTGTTGCCTTTACTAAAATTGGCTGATTACCATTACTTAAAATGTCTTCCCATGCCCTAACCGGTTTCCCTCAGTGGATAGAGTGTCGGCCTGCGGATTCAAGGGTCCCAGGTTCAATTCCTGTCAAGGGCATGTACCTTGGTTGCGGGCACATCCCCAGGAGGGGATGTGCAGGAGGCAGCTGGTCGGTGTTTCTCTCTCATCAATGTTTCTAACTCTCTTTCCCTCTCCCTTACTCTCTGTAAAAAAATCAATAAAATATATTTTTAAAAAAGTCTTCCCAACAGGAAGTGATATAAGTTGATGTGTAGCTATTTTTTAAATTACCAATTTTTCTACTCAACAAAATTGTATGCCTTTTCTCTTCTTCCTTCAGGTTTAATCCCTTCTGGCCATCCTGGGGCTGGCACAATTTTCCGGAAGAAATGTCAAATGATTGGTAAGTCAAGATAGGATTGAGGTCACAGGTTTTTGTTTGAACAAATAAAAAACATTGCAGTTGTTTACATATGAGGATTGAATTTGTGATCTTACACAGGATCCTGTCCCACATTAGAATTTGAAGCTATTCAAACTCTCTCCCCTATGTAATGCTGCCAGAGTACCTCAGAGGAACAGAGCCCTATGGGGTTCCCAGAAGCCTAGCAGGAACACCTACAACTATGTCAATTTCCTGTGTCCTGTTTGTTTTAGGATAAGAACCAGAACTGTAGGACTTTAATGTTTCTGCTTGCCTGCTTATTTCCTTAATGTTATGTTCAATCGAGTTTACTTGCTTAAAAAGGCACAAGGATCGAGTCTCAGTTGATTGTGACAGCAGAAGTACAGGCAGGGAAGGATCCATTTTATTTGAATCCATGCAGCTCAATACAAAGTGGGGGTTTTAACATGCGTTTTCATGGCATGTGTGCATGACTGTCTGGAGCTGATCATTTTGCTTAGGATTGCTGCATTTCTCAGTTTCTTCCAGAGCCAGGGGCTCCTCACCTGTAGAGAGAGGGTGAGAGAGTAAAGGAAGTACTATCCCATGCCCCTCTCCTCAGTCCTAAGGAATGTGTGCCTATGATGCCCCTGCCACGTTAAAGGAGGCAGAGTGGGAAACAGAGTTCAGCCCAAGACCCTCTTTGGAGCTTTTATTTTTCTTCAGATCTTTATTGGAGCAAAATGATTTTGTGTGTTGTACACTTGTTTACTTAGCTTAGCCCCATCATTTTAAAGTTTAAATTGGATAGGTTACTTTGCAGTTGAGTAGAGATGCATTTAATTTCTTAGTAAGATATTCTAGGTGGTTACCTAAGTGGTTCAGGATGCTTGCAGGTGCCTGGCCAGAAACTGGTTCTTAGAGCCCTCAACTGTTAGATCCTGGTGGTTCAAGTACAGAGGGTATCCGTGTAGAATTGGAAACTCCGACTGAGTACTGGCTCAGAGGCACAACAGATAAGTTTTTTTATTAGCCAAGTTTCTCCCCTGGCTTTGCCCTTTGCCCTTTCCTTCTGGACATGAGGGACTTTTATTTGTACCTAAAACAGAATATCCATTAGGTCAAAAGTATAAAACTTAGTTTTAAGATACTGCTTATGGGACTCATCTTGCCAGCTGCTTTAAATTTTAAATTTTGTTGGAAGTTATAAAAGAAATGGAATAAAATTTGGTCTTATCTATATATATAAAAAGCCAGCGACTAGAACACCATAATGGGTGGGATCAGGCCAGTCGTTTTGACACCCACTGTGGCCAGTGAACTGACCAGATTGTGGGGGGGCTGGCTGGCCAACCTCCTGCAGCCCCTACCCCAGGCCCGCACCATCCCTGCTGGGCCCCCACCACTCCCAGTGGCCCACAACTCCTGCCCCAGGATGGTCCTGCCCCTGATTGCTCCCCCTCCCCAATAGGGTACGGGGCTGGCCAGCCAACCTCCTGCAGCTCTAATCCCCAGCCAGCCCACTCCTGATCACCCACCACCACCCTGATTGCCCATGGCCCCTCCCCACAGCCAGCTCTGCCCCTGATCACCGCCCCCGACACATCCAGCCCCTCCCCACAGCTGGCCCCACCTTCAATCTGCCTCCCCCACCCCAACTGGGTGAGGGCCTTCTGGTCAATCACCCATGGCCCCTCCCCGCACCCAGCTTGGCCCTAATCAGGCCCTAGTCAGGGCAGGCTGGCTGGCCAACCTTCTGCCATTTCCTCCTCTCAACAGGCCTGCCCACATCTGTCCTGATTGGGGCCTGGCCAGCCAGACTCCACCCTTGCACGAATTCCTTCACTGGGCCTCTAGTTTTGTATATTAGTAATCTTTCAGAAAATCAGTAACTTATGTTTTTCTGTGGCATTTGTATCAGTATTGATCAGTTCATTCTTTGTATTCTTAGTGGGAGAAAAGAGGAAGAACAACTATTTCTACCATGTAAGTACATACTCAAAAAGTTATGTAAGAAATTAATAATTTGAATTAAAAATTGTCTGCCATAATTGTTAACAATCTATTATGAGTCCAGTATCATTAGCAAGAACCTGTTTTGGAAGATTTTCTTAATCACTTCTGTTACCTTAATTAACAAGTTTACATATTCAGGAAAGTTTTCGCTTAGTAATGGTCATTTTTTAAGGGGTTCTGACCTTTAAGTTAAATGTCAGTAACATGGTTGTGATATAAAGATCTACCTTAATTTTGTGCCTTAACTTTTCATTTGTTTTTTAACAAAAGTAACAACCATATCATAGCTACGGCAATTTTTGTGTTATCTATTGACTTGTTGTTTTAGCAGCTGACAGCTGAGCTTCCTCCCTCCAGTGTGGTCTTCTTTCCCTCCTTCTGTTCTCCCAACATGTATCATGGTTGTTAGTAAATCTGAATCAGTGTTTCTGTTATCGTGACTATGCAAATGTTTGTTAGCGTTGAGCCCTCTAGTTCTCTGGCTGTGCCTTTTCCTTGTATGCCCTTCATTCTTTTGATCAAAAAATGTATACGCACTCTGCATGATTATGTTGGTGTTTATTAACTTACTTGAGGCCCCATGCCTGTGATTCAGGCCCTGGTGGGGGGTGAGGCCTGTGGGGATTGGCCCGCTGTGGGAGCCTCAGAGCGGCACTCCCACTGTGGGAGTGCACTGACCACCAGGGGGCAGCTCCTGCATTGAGGGCCTGCCCCCCACTGGTCAGTGCACATCATAGTGACCGGTCATTCCACCGTTTGGTCCTTTTGCACATTAGGCTTTTATTATATAGGATAGTTCATTTTCAAAATTTGAAAGAATCTTCAGAAGTGAATAATTTTGTGAATACCTGTTTTCAAACTGATGGCCATTCTGGTCCAGGCACTGCTAACAAAACTAAGCAGTGGAATTGCAAATGTCAAGAATTAATATTTTAGTCGATATTTGTGTGCCCTCAATTTGTCATCTATTGCTGGTTTTCTATCTCCCTATTAAAAAAAAGTCTAGTCAGAGATTAGAATAAGTTTTCTTTATTCAAAGCATAGTCTGACTTTACCTATTATTTTGAATCAATTAAACCTGAAAAGGAGTGAAAATTGAGTTATCATCTGTTAAAATGTGTATTCATTTTTGGGACCCCCTGGATTACTGAAATTTGAGCACTGCTACACTTCATCAGAATAATCCAAACCCTCTCCCTTGTCAACATGATCTCACGTAGTCAAAGGCAGCAGGTAGGCTGGTCTCTCTGATTTCAGAAATAACTGCTTTATATCTAACAATCTAGTAACTTGGCAGAGAAAGATGACTGTTGGCAAAAACTCTACATTTATGCTACATTAACATAATACCTAGTAAGTTTTCCTTTTTATGTAGTGGAATTAATTTTTTTAGTGTATTCACATCTTCTTTTCTATTTTTTTTCCCGAACATGCTGTGAATTTTGTCACAGGCCTGTCAAAAATATTTTCCATGTACTGACCACATTTGTTCCATTTGTCATTGGAAGCCATCTCCCTAGCCTTTTGTTATCCTCCTCTACTATGCACTTGTTCTCTGAAGGCCTGATCTGTGTCTGATTTGAAGCATATTTCTTTAAAGTCATCCGGGATCTCACATACTGCTCTCTTATGTTGGATACCCGATTTCTTAGATCAGCGGTTTTCAACCTTTTTCATCTCATGGTATGAAAAAACTAATGACTAAAATTCTGTGACACACCAAAAAAATATGTGTCTTACCAATCTAAAAAAAAAAGTATAATTGTGATTCATTCACTTTTGGCATCTATTGTGGTGTTGGTTGTTGTCATTTTGTTATTTGACAATGTAAGGGAAAATGTCAATGCCCCTGCCCAAATAGTCAGGTATTGCATTTTGTAAATATTCTTGCCACACACCAGTGTGCTGGGTGGTACACTGGTTGAAAATCTTTGTCCCGTGTTTATGTTTTCCTCTGTATTGTTATTCTCCTTTGTTTCACTAAAGCACTTTTTGCTGGGAAAGGATACATGGGCAGAAATTGTTTGAAGATCTAGCCCCTCTGAAATGCCTCCTACTTAACAAAGCAGAGAATTCTAGGTTGAAATTAATTTTTGCAGTTCTAAAGACATTTCTACTGTTTTCTCATTATAGCGTTGCTCTTAAATATATTGGCAATGTATGATACACTGTATATTTGGAATTTCAATAATTTCCTCCACCCTTTCTTCTCTGGAAATGTTTAGAAGCTAATCTATTCCTGGGATTCTGAAATTTGATGGTATGTTTTGGTATGCACCTTTTCATTTAATTGTGGCCATCAAGACTCCAGGTCTTATCTACTTTCAGGGGATATTTTTGTTTCTTTTATACATTCTTTACTCCTTCTTTTTCCTAGCAGTCCCATTACTCAGACATTGGAACTCTTAGACCAGTATTCCTGGACAAATCTCTAAATATTTCCCCCCTCTTATTTCCCATTTTGTCTTTTTCTGCTTCCTGGAGGTTTCCTTGACTTTGTTCACCAACCTCCTTTTTTAAAAATTTCTATTGATTTCAGAGAGGAATGGAAAAATAGAAACATCAATGATAAAAGATAATCAGTGATCAGCTGCTTTCTGCACGACCCCTACTGGGGATTGAGCCCGCAACCTGGGCATGTGCCCTTAACCAGAATCAAGCCCGGGACCCTTCGGTCTGCAGGCCAATTCTCTATCCACCGAACCAAATTGGCTAGGGCCACCAATACTTTATAATTCTGTTTTGTTTATCTAGTTTTTAATTGATAGTGTTCTCTTATACCCTGTCATTTTTTATAGCATTTCATTCTTTTACCAATGCAATGTTTTGCTTTTCTGAAGTTTATTTATTTATTTGTTTGTTTGTTTACTAGAGGCCTGGTGTACAAAGTCGTGCTCAGGTGGGGTCCCTCGGTGTTTGGGACGGATGGGGGGTGTGGCTAGCAGGAGGGAGGGACCTTGGGAAGTTGGCCAGCCATCCCCCCCTTATTGCCAGCAGCAAGCAAGGCACGGTTAAGGCACCGCCAATTCCATGAGGAATCGGGCTCCCTCCTCCCTCCTGTCTGGGTCCGGGGTGAGGGTGAACCAAATTTGAGGATGTCAGGGCCCCAGCTGCAAGGTCTGGGTCAGTGCGCATCATAGCTACAGGATAGTCGTCCAGTTGTTCCAGTTGTTGGGCTTTAATATAGAGAAAATTTTAATCTTGACCTGAAGATACTTTTCTATTGCTTTTCAGAGAGAGTAGAAGAATGGGAGGTAGGAAGCAGGAAAGGAGAGAGAGAGAGCGAGAGAGAGAGAGAGAGAGAGAAAAACATCTATGTGAGAAATACATCCACTGACTGCCTCTCAAATGCTCCCCAACCAGGGGAAGGGAGTGAATCTAAAACCCAGGTACTTGCCCTTGACTAGGAACCAAACCCTAGACCTTTTGGTGCAAAGGACAATGCTCTAACTACTGAACATCAGTGGCCAAAGGAAGACTGGATCAGGGTGGGGGAAGCCTGCAGGGTGGAAGGGCCACTGGGGCAGGGGCTGTGGGGTTTGCAAGCTGGCCCTGCCCCCAAACTCAGTGGAGGTCCCCAATGGGGGCAGGGCTGACCTGGGCGAGGGGTCTGGGGCAGTTTGCAGGCTGACCATGCCCCCAATTGGGGTGGGGGTCCCTGCTTGGCTGTGGGACTGGTCTGGGTGAGGGGCTGAGTGTAGTTTTCAGGCCAGCCACAATCCCAATTGCGTTGGGGTCCCCACTGGGGGTGGAGCCGGCCTGGGTGAGGGGCCTAGGTGGTTTGCAAGCTGACGTCATCTCCAATCAGGGTGGGGGGGGGGTCCCTGCTGGGTGTGGGGCTGGCCTAGGCAAGGGTCCTGGGGTAGTTTACAGGCCATCCAAGTCCCCTGCTTTGTCAGGACAGTCCTGTGGAAGATGTCCGGTCTAATTAGCATGTTACTCTTTTATTAGTATAGACTAGAGGCCCGGTTCAAAAAATTTGTGCACTCGGGGGAGATGGGGGCGGCGTCCCTTAGCCCGGCCTGTGCCCTCTTGCTGTCTGGGACCCCTCAAGAGATAACGACCTGCTGGCTTAGGCCTGCTCCCGGGTGGCAGAGGGCAGGACCAATCCCTAGGTGCAGGCCCTGGTCGGGCTCAGAGCAGGGCTGATTGGGGAGTTGGAGCGCTGCCCCCTGTCATGCACAGAGCAGGGCGGATCAGTGGGTTGGGGCGCCACACCCTGTCACACTCAGGGCAGTTCCGATGGGGAGGTTATGGCTCTACACTGTCAGACACAGAGCAGGGCCCGTGGGGGGTGGGGTTTGGGCGCTGCACCCTGTCACACACAGAGCAGGGCCGATCAGGGGCTTGGGGTGCTGCACCCTGTGACACACAGAGCCGCAGGGCAATCAGGCGGTTGAGGAGCTCCCCCCTATCAGGCACAGAGCAGAGCTGATCAGGGGTTTGGGGAACCTTCCCCTGTCACAAACAGAGCAGGGCGATCAGGGGGTTTGGGCGCTGCCCCCTGTCACGTTGATCCCATTGCCTGGAGGCCTCGCCGCGCCACTGATCCTGGTGCTGGGAGGCATATTACCCTTTTACTATATAGGATAGAGGCCTGGTGCATGGGTGAAGGCCAGCTGGTTTGACCTGAAGGTTGTCCTGGATCAGGGTGGGGATCAACACTGGGGTTCCTGGCCAGTCTGGGTGAGGGGCTGAGGGCTCTTTTCAGGCTGGCGGGTGACTGAAGCTCCCAACCGCTCCTTTTTTTCTTTTCTTTTTTTTTAATTCTGGGCCAGCTTTAGCTCTGAGGCGTGGCTCCAGCTCTTAGGCCTCAGCTGCTAAAAGCAGGTATCTGGCTTGTTTGTGTTCTATCATCGAAACACTGTTTCAACTCCAGCTCTGAGATACCGGCTGGCTGAAAGTAGGTTCCTGGAGTTTGTTTAGCTTCTATATTTGTAACAATGTTTCAAACTGCAAGCTCAGAGGCCGTCAGCAGCAGGCGGGGAATGTTGGAGTCCTCCATCACTGAAGCAAGCAAGCCTCATGTTTGCTTCAAGCTGCCTGGCTGCCGGCCGCCATCTTGGCTGGCCTTTAATTTGCACATCGTCCTGATTAGCCAATGGGAAGGGTAGTGGAGGTACGGCTAATTACCATGTTTCTCTTTTATTAGATAGGATAGGACAACCCATTTGCTGATACCACAGATTCTAAATTGTTCTATGAAAGTAATAACTAAGAAATATGATGTTCTTAGCATGTAGATTTTAGGAAATGCTTTCAATCTGCTTTTTGTTTATGACTTCAGATTTTTTAAATTAAATTCATTGGGGTGACATTGGTTAAAATCCTTATTTAGATTTCAAGTGTACATGTCTCCGATACATGATCGCTACATTGCATTGTGTGACCACCACCGAAAATCAAATAATCTTCCCTCAGCATATATTTGGTCCCCTTTACCCTTTACTTACCCCCACACCCGTTCCCTCTGGTAAACACCATACTGTGGTCTATGTCTATGAGTTTTAGTTTTATTTTCCACATATGAGTGAGAGCATATGCTTCTTAGCTTTTTCTGTCTGACTTCATTTAGCATATAATACCCATGTTGTGACAAATGGCAGTACTTCCTCCTTTCTTATGGCTGAGTTGTAGCATCATACACACAAACACACACACACACACACACACGCACGCACACGCACACCACATCTTCTTTATCCAAACATTTACTGAAGGACACTTTATTTTCATGTTTTGGCCATCAGGAATAATGTTACAATGAACATATATCTTTGAAAACAAATGTTTTTTCAATTTTTCTGGTAGATAACCAAAAGAGGGGTTGTCGGATCATATGGTAATTCTATTCTTGTTTTTGTGAGGTAATTCCATACACTTTTCCATAGTGGATGTACAGTTTATGTTCCTACCAGCAGTGAATGAAGGTTCCTTTTTCTCCATAACTTCTACAACACTTGTGATTACCATTCTGCTTTGGTCTGTCTTTCTTGTTGGCTTCCTTCAGATGTGTGGTGGTCCCTGGCTCTCTTTTTATATCTAACAAGAGGCTCAGTACACAAAATTCGTGCACTGGGGTGTGGCGGGGGCTGTCCCTGAGCCCGGCTGCACCCTCTCCAATCTGGGACTTCCCCCTCATCACAATCCAGGACTGCTGGCTCCTAACCACTCGCCTGCCTGCCTGCCTGCCTGTCTGATTGCCCCTAACCACTTCTGCCTGCCAGCCTTATCACCCCCTAACCACTCTCCTGCCAGCCTGATAGCTCTCTAACCGCTCCCGTGCCGACCTGATTGATACCTAACTGCTCCCCTTACAGCCCGATCACCCCAACTACCCTCCCCTGCTGGCCCAATCGCCCCAAACTGCCCTACAAGCCTGGTCAGCTCCAATTGCCCTCCCCTTCAGGCCTGGTCACCCCTAACACCCTCCCCTGCAGGCTAGGACACCCCTAACTGCCCTCTCCTGCCTGCCTGTTTGACCCCGAATGCCCACCCTGCCAGCATGATCGCCTGCAACTGCTGTCCCCTGCCAGCCATCTTGTGACTTCCATCTTGTGACAGCCATCTTGTGACAACGTCGCGTGACACTACCTATGCTTTTATTATATAGGATATGTTAAGATGAGGCAGTAGGCAGGATTTCAACAGGTACTTGATAGTAAGGTTTGAGTTGTCACTTAGACTCCTAGGCATGATAATTTTTCTAGCCTTTGCTATTGAACTTAAATCTGAGGAACCCTGGGTTCTATTCCATTAGTCTATTTGTCTTTTCTTGTCCCAGTACCAGGCAGTTGTGAGAACCATGTCTTGCTGATATAGCTTCATTTCTGGTATTGTGATCCCTCCAACTTTGTTCTTCCTTCTCAGCATTGCTGTGGTTATTCAGGGTCTTTTTTTATTCCATATAAATTTTAGAAAAGTTTGTTAAAGATCTTTGAAATGTGCAATTGGTATTTTCATGGGGATTGCATTGAATCTGTAGATTGCTTTGGATAGTATGGACATTTTAATGATGTTGATTCTACCAATCCATGCGCATAATATGTTCTTCCATTTGTTTAGATCTTCCTCTATCTCTTTTTTCAATGTCCTATAGTTTTCTGAGTAGAGGTCTTTTACCTCCTTAGTTAAATTTATTCCCAGTTATCTTAATTTTTTTGGTGCACTGATAAATGGGATTTTTTTTTCATTTCTCTTTCTGTGAGTTCATTATCCTATATAATAAGAGAGAAACATGCAAATTAACCATCTCTCTGCTATGCCCAAGCCACGCCCACAAGCCAATCCGAGTGACTATGCAAATTATCCAACAAGGATGGCGGTTAATTTGCATACGCAGGTGTCAATTGCCCCAGAAGGCCACGATGGCCGCAGCCACGGGCTCCTGGGATCTTCACCAGCCCCAGGAGGCACGCCAAGCCACACCCATGGGCTCCCAGGACTTTCACCAACTCTGGGACCATCACTTCTGCTATGCTCACCAGCCAATCAGGATGAGTATGCAAATTAACCCAACAAAGATGGCAGGCCTGTGGGCAGCGTGCATGTGCATAGGCACCGAGCGCCTTCGGGCAGGTGTCTCACCCTGGCCGCTCCGTGCCAGTGTGCAATGCGTGGAGGCATGGAGCGGCCCGCCACAGCAGGGCGGGATGCCTGGCTTCCACTCCATCCCAGCCGTTGTGGGTAGGTGAGCAGCACTCGCCAGCGTCCCGCCCCGCCCAGACTGCTCTGGGCCTGTGGTCAGTGCGTAAGAAGAGCCTCTGGACAGGGGAGGGCGGCCAGCACTCCCCACATGGTGGCAATGGCAGCCGTGAGCGTGCCATCCTGGAGCCTGTGGGTCGAGGTGAAGTGCCAAGAAGTGGCTGCACAAGTCCCACCTCCTGGCCCAGTAGGTGTGTGATCACAAGGACAGCCACAGTGGAGGGCCAGATTGATGTCCTCCTGGCCACACCCTGGGGGTTTGCATATCTGCAAAGCCATAGGCCTCCGGTGTACATATCCTCTCCTCCCCCCCTTGCATGCGAACATCCCCCAAGGTGTTGTCACCCTTGTGCGCCTGCAACAGTCCTGGAACAAGGCTTCCACAAGTTCCCCCCGCCCCTCCACTGCACTTCCATCAACCCTAGCATGCCTAAGACCCCACAGGATGTGCACTCGTCCCCTCCGACACGCTCACGTCCTTTGGAGAGTGGCTGAGTGTTCTGGGTGCTGAGTGTGGGCGCCTGTGAGATGACAGTGAGAGGGTGGAGTGAAGATGCCCTGTTCCCGTGGAGGCCAGTGCAGCTTGAAATCACCTCTGTGGGGCTAATGCAGGTGCCTAGGTGGGAGCAGGTGCAGACAGACACCCTGGTGGGCACAGGCGGCCCTCACTGAGGTGCCTTTGGTCAGCATTCAAGATCAAGAATCCAGAGGAGGCGAAGAGGTCCGTCCTCTCACTGAAACAGTGGGATAGTCGGGGTGATTGCAGAGGAGGAATGTGCACTTTGGGTGCCAGCACCCATGAGCAAAGGCTGGCCTGACTGAGCCTCGCTCGTATGGTTCCTAGCAGCTCACACCTGCCAGGCGGCGGGTGAGAGGATGTGCTTTTCCTAGTTAATGACAGAAAACATTGATTCTTCCGCTGCCCGTGAGGGTGGAAAGTGAAGTGGGGAGACATGCGGAGAGTGAGCGAGGTTCCCTGTCTGGGGGTTCCAAATCCGCTGTTGGTTCCTTTCACCGCTGACTAGAGATAGACAGAGTGTCCTCCCAAAATGTATACACACTCTGAATACCTACTAATTCCAATTGTTTTAAGCATGAGAAGAAATAAACAACAGTGGAGCTGTCATCTGTTAAAAGTGTGGGAACAAACAGGCAGTCGGACATTCCCCGAGGTGTCCTGGATTGGAGACGGTGTAGGCCATACTGAGGGTCCCCCTTTCCCTCCCACCCCCATGCATGAATTTTTGCACCGGGCTACTAGTCTATATATATAAAGAGCCAGGGACCATAATGTACAAAACAACTGAAGGGACGACCGAACACCACACTTCACACACAGCAGGCTCGGGGGAGCAGGGACTGGCGAGCAGGCTGAACTGCTGACCTCTCAGAAAACGGGAGAGACAGGGTTGATCAGCTGCTGTAGGTTCTGGTGAGGCCCAGAGAGAGAAGCAGGGTCTGATCCGCAGCCTCCGTGGCAGCTGCTGATCAGCCCTTGCCTCTCTCTCTCTCTGGGCCTCACCAGCAGCAGCAGCTCGCTCTCTCTGAGAGGTCAGCAGTTCAGCCTGCTTGCCAGAAGCCTGGGGTGGCTGCTGTTCAGCCACGCCTCTCTGGTCAGGCCCAGAGATAGGCCCAGAGATGCTGACTGGCATAGAAACTGACCAATCAACCAAATCTGGGTGAACTGAGAAGAGCCAATGGCTGCCTAGGAGGCAGAGCTTTTGATGCTGACTGGCATAGAAATTGGCCAATCAAAACCTAATCTGGGTGAACTGTGAAGGCAGAACTTAAGGTGGGGGCTGAGGAGAGGTTTTAAGGGCAAAGGTTGTTTGGTGTAAGGTGTGAAGTGTAAGAAAGCGGTTCAATTTTTTGATGATAAGTTTGGCTGTACAGTGCATAGGGCTGGCTCTCAATCAAGATACAGTGATTATGTATTTTTGTCTGCCAAGTGCATCTCCTCCTGCTGAAAAAGGCTTCCCTCCCCCCTTTAAGCAATCCTATCCTATATAATTTATTTATACCAATAAAAGGGTAATATGTTAATTAGACTGAGTTGACCCACCATCTTCTGGACGTCCAACTTCCTTCTGGACAATGCCATGGTGGTAGGGGCCAAGGCAGATGCAGTTAGGGGTAATCAGGCTGGTAGGGGAGTGCAGTTGTGGGTGAGATTACGCTGGCAGGGGAGAGCAGTTGGAGGCAACCAGGCCAGCAGGGGAGGGCCATTGAGGGCAAGATCAGCCCATCACGGGAGTGCAGTTGGGGGCGATTGGGCCATCAGGCAGAAGCAGTTAGGGGCAATCAGGCAGGCAAGCAGGCGAGTGGTTAGGAGCCAGCAGTCCCAGATTGTGAAAGGGATGTCCAACTGCCGGTGTATGGATTGGGCTTAAACGAGCAGTAGGACAACCGCTAGGGTTTCCAGATTGGAGAGGGTGCAGGCTGGGCTGAGGGACACCACCCCCAGTGCACAAATTTCATGCACAATGCCTCTAGTGCTGCTATAAAAAAGAAGGAACTTTTACCATTTGCAACAGCACAGATGGAACTGGAGAGCATTATGCTAAGCGAAATAAGCCAGTCAGAGAAAGATAAATATCACATGATCTCACTCATATGTATGTTATACTGATGAACATAATTTGATAAACAAGAATAGATCCAGAGACAAATGGCAGCGGGGGCGGAGGGGTGGTAAGAAGAGAAACCAAAGGACTTGTATGCATACATATTAGCATAACCAATGGACACAGACACTGGGGCGGTAGGGGCTTGCCCACACGGGGTGGGAATGGCAGGGGCAGACAATTGGGGAAAAAGTAGACATGTAAAACTTTAGACAATAAAAAACAACCATAATAATAAATAAGTAAATCTAACGAACCGCTTCCCTTTCTTGAAAAGATTGTAAAAGTCAATCTATTCTACCATTTGTTCTGAATGAGTGAACATACAGTAGGATTTTTGCCTTCTATATTCTAGTGACCTACTGAAATACCTACAAAGACTACCTTGTCATTAGCATTTAGGTTCTTTGATTCTTTTTTAGCATTTGCTTTTTTATCTCTATGGTTTTCTGTGGAGTTTATTGAGGTTGTAAGCCAGCAACAGTAAAGTTTTAACCATAAAGAACAATTGTTTTACATATTCAAGCAAGATGAGAGGAACATAATCATCTGGCAGCCAGTATATCCAGGATTTGCTACGAGGTTTAATTCTGCCACCATAGTGGGTACTAGATACTTGGTACTGGAAATTTTGAAAAATTGGGAGTAGACCTGGACTGATGGGGAAGTACTCAGTGTTGCTTTGATTGGACCTAACAGTACTATACTGTAAAGTGTTGCTTTACTAAATGAACCCCCATAGACCTGTGAGCCCATGTCTGATTAAAAATTTTCAGTGTTTTAGCACTATTTTCAAATAGAACACAATGTACATTTATAATGGAAAAAAATTTAAATAGAGGAAATGGAAGCAAATATCACCCAAAGTTTTACTAACTAGTCTATATTTTGGTGCATTTATTCCTATTCTTTTTACTCCCCCCTATATAGGTTTCTGGTCATAATTGACTTTATTATGGTGTATTATATGCCATATTGCAGCTGTATAGTATTAAACCTTCCATTTAGTAAAAAAGTATTTGGATGAGTTTTCATATTTTAAGCTGTATTTGTCTGATGAGATCCGAAAAGTAAAGTATATGTTAACTGCATGGCATAAGAAACATATCAGAGTTTTAGCTATAGTTAAGATATTTCTAGCTTGAAGGAGAATTTATTCCTCCAAATAGTGATTGTTTTCAAATTATGCCATCTGGAGCTTCTGGTTACTGAGGAGTCAGTGGCTTTAAAGGGAAGCATCTGAAACAGGCAAATTGATATTTTATCTATAATAATAAAAGTATAATATACTAATTTGACTCCACATCCTCCCGGACAACCAACTTCCAGATGAAGCCAGGGCTGCGAGGGAAGCCTGGGTCCCGGGTGCCAGAGGGAAGCTGGTGCTGGCAGCCAGGGAAAGGAAGGCCTACTCCCGCATGAATTTTGTGTATCTGGCCTCTAGTATAATATAAAGATATTTCTGATTTTTGGATACTGGCAGTTTTTAAATGCTCTGTATTTTAAAAGATATCAACCGGATAATCTCCCTACCTGTCTTTTGTGTATATGAGGGGCACACTGGTGGGAAAGTATGACAGCATGATGAAAGCTATTTTATAGGAATATGAGGAACGAAGGCTTATCTGAATTAGTTTATAATAACACAAGAAAACTGATACAGTAGGCAGTTAGGCAGACACGAACAGAGTAGGAATGATAGGCCAAGTATGTCACCAAAGTAGAAAGCTGTTGGTGCCTAGCAATGGGCAAAACTGGGAAACCAAGTATTGTAGGGTGGGACCTCACCCAAGGGTGACCTTTCCTCCCTTAGCTTATCACGGGTCATGCAGTTTACAACCCCTGAACTTTCATATCGCTGGTCCCCTCACTTTTCCTCCCCCAGCATATGGACACCCTTAAAGAGAAACAAAGGGCCCAGAGAATAGCCTCATACAACTTCCATGCATGCCCTTGCATCCTGACTCCCATAGCATTAAGCCCTGAGGACAAAAGAGGTTCTGGCCTGATTCTAAAAATCTTAGTAACAAAGCCTCCAGTCTGCTGAGCTTAGAGACAGAGTTTTGGTCAAAGTAGAAGTAATATCTAGGCCTCAGTTGGTTTCAGCTTCAGGCCCAGCTTAGGTCCCCTAAGACCGTCCCTAAAATGTCTGCCTTTAGGTAAAAGCCCTTAAGATGAAGGACCCAGCACCTGTGCTCTCTCTCCCTTGAGCATGCCTGTAGTTTTTCCCGCCCTCTTCTCAGGTGCTCTCACTCTGGAGCATGCCCATGCCTTCCCCCTCTTGTTCCCCTGGGCGTGTATATTCTTCCTTTCTTTCTTCTAAGTTCCAGGGGCCCTTCTTCTGCCTCTGTAACTTGTGTGTGGAGCCCACGCAGCAACACTGGCTCACTTCTACCTCTGTGACTTTCTAAATATACTTTCTCTTATAATTTAAGTTCTTGGCTCTAAATTCTTCCTCAGCAAAACTCAACGACAAATGTCAAAACTCTGGTGCCATTTTGCCACTAACAAAATGAAGCTTATTAAAATTGTTGGTATTCTGTCATATTAAAGAATACTACTATTACTTTCAACTACTTACAGTGACTAGAATTGGGTTTTGGTTTTACTCTAAGAGGATTTTTGTAACATCGTTTGGGCTATTTCCGTATTTGATTATTGCTGTATTGTTGGGCTCTTAAATTAATGGGTACTTCTAAAAGACATGAATATTTCTAGTGTTTTAAAGATAATTTATTCTCTAGCATATCTCAAAAAATCATTGTCATATGTCTGACACCACTGCAGGTAAATTCTAATTTGTATCAGTAGGAGGATTTGCCTTCCAGTTGCAATTGATTTTAGACAATTGGTCAAACACTTGTGGCACGCCTAATTTGCCCCAGATTCTGTGCTGAGAAGGTTGGAGGTACAAGAGGAGTGAAAGTCCTGTCTTCCCTAGAGAAGCTCACTTTTTATGAGAGGGATGCCCTGGAAGCAGTTGATACCATGTAACAAGTAGTAACTCAGGTGTGTGAGTGCAAAGAAAGGGACAGTTGTGTCGTGTGGCTGCTGGCAGAGGTGTCCTGGAGGTAGATGGGAAGTGGGGTTAACCTTGCTGGGAAACAGTGGAAGAAAAACGCCTTGTAGTCAGAGAGAGCATATGAGTGAGGCAGGGTCCTGATAAGTATCATGTAGCTTAGGGAATCTATATATATAAAAGCCTAACCAACTGAACAACCAGTAGCTATGATGCATACTGACCACCAGGGGACAGACACTCAATGCAGGAGCTGCCCCCTGGTGGTCAATGTGCTTCCACAGCCAACGTCCCACAAACCCTCCCCCGACCAGCCAGCCAGCCTGATGGCCCCGAAGGCCTGGCCAATCTCCCGCAGTCTCTCCCTTGGGCCGGGCAAACTCCCATGGCCCCTCCCCCCAGGTGACTGGCCAACCCTTTGCAGCACATCCCGCTGACCAACCAACTTCCCATGGCCATAACCCAAGGCCGGTTGACCAACATCCCTCCAGTTGGTCCCAATGGTCCTGATTGAAACCTCCAATGACCCCTCCCCTGGTCAGCTGGCCCCAATGGCCCCGATCAGGCTGGCTGGCCAACCTTTCATGTCCCGTCCCACCTGCCAACCTCCCACAGCCCCAATCAGCCCTGATTGAGGTACCCTACTCGTACATGAACTCGTGCATTGGATCTAATATATATATATATATATATATATATATATATATATATATATATATATATGCCTAAGAGACCGTTACAACCAGTCAACCCGTCGCTATGATGCCCACTGACCACCAGGGGGCAGACACTCAATGCAGGAGCTGCCCCTGGTGGTAAATGTGCTCCCAAAGCCAACCTCCTGTGGCCGGCCAACCTCCCATAGTCCCTCCCCCTGGCTGGTTGGCCCTGATCAGCCCGGATCAGGACTGGGCAAGACAGCCCCAATGGGCCCTGATTGGCGGGCAGGCCAAGGGACCCCCTACCTGTGCATAAATTTGTGCACCAGGCCTCTAGTAGAATTTGTAATATCATGTTAAGTACCGTATTATCTGAGGTTCTCTTTTGAGTAATATAATAATAGTCTTATTTCAACATGAGGAGAGAGTTAAATTCTCAGAGTTGTTTGATCTATTTTTGGATGTGAGAGAATCTTAAAACAATACTTTTTAATTCTCAAGGTGAGGAAACTGAGGCCCAGAGAGAACTCTGGTCCCTAACTTGTGAGCCGCAGGCCAGCCCCAGCACACACACACCTCTGCCTCAGATACATGTATTTTGTCACACTGTCTCCTGAACTAACATTTATTATTGGCTTTTATGTACTTCAGTAAAAGCTCTTGCTTCAATATTATAGAAGGCAGTATGTCTTAATGTAGAAAATAAATAGTAGAAATAGAAATCTTGGAAGGATTCATTTCTCAAGGAAAAAACACTAAAATCTTATTTTAAATGTTTTACATTGTTATAAAGGGAATTAATCATAGGTGTTTGCCAAGTTGGATTATAGGTAGTATGTCAAGGGCAGCATTTGATGACCCCCTCGTCAATTCTCATCATTGGAAGAGAGAGCATGCAGTGTGTTTACCGTAGAGCTGCACATGGTATTGCACTGAAGCAGTTCATAGGGTATGAGAACAATTGTAATGCTTAATTGTCTGACATTTTAACCAAGGAAAAACACACTTTTATAGGTTTAACTTACTGTGATATTTTCCTCTCTTCCCCTTCCCCTTCAGGTGTCTCCTTGTCACCCTAGGGAAAAGTACAGCTCGTGTGCTACAGTATTTGTAGACAGCACTATTTCTCAGTCTGATTTGAAAATCACCTTGCAGTGGTGAGTACAAATAGGGGACAGAACCCTTATCCTGCCCACATGTACATTTATTTGATTGTCCTTTTCAGTGCTCAGGTTAAAAAACTGGTGTCAATTATATATTGATTTCCACTTCCATTTTAATCTTAGAGTGACTGGAAGAAGGGAAACCCACTTAACAATTAAAAAATCCCCCCAAAAGTGTTTATCTTTTCTTGAGGCATTACTGTTCCTGAGACATTGTTGAACCAATGAAAGGAGAGGTGCGTTTTACCGAATGTTTCTGGAATAGAGTATTTCTTCATGAGATACAGGCCTAAAACCATGTGTACTACCCTGGAAGCTGCTCTTGGAAGAAGGGACCGCTTGTCCCCTACTGGCACCAGAGTGTATCTGCAATTACAGTTCATTGGATTGTGTCAGGTTTCCCCCATCCTACTTTCTTTTTTCCTGCACTATTTCTATATTGAAATGCACTCTCCTTCCAGGAAAAATGCATCAAAGCAGTCTAAAGGAACAACTTTTCAAAATAATTTCTTTGAGGGTTAAATTTGTTCAACTGAGGTTTTAATTTCATAGATGAATTAAATTTAGTTATATATATATGTATAGATATATATTTACACATCTTCAAGAAACTACATTATATCGATCCATATATTGCAAAATCATGAGAGAGGTGAAGTTTGGGAAACATAGTCACAGTCAGGTTTACGCTTAAGCAAACATAACAGTGTCATGATGATGAAAACTATTCATTAAATTCTGTGAGTTCATAGTCCACAATTGGAGATGCACTTTAAAAACACCCTAATATGAAACTTTCAAGCTTACTTAAGAGCAAAATAAAACCAAAACTTGGATGTAGAGCTTCCTGAATCCCATTGGTGCTGTCCAAGGATCATTATTGGTGTCTCTCCAGGATGAGAGGGTTGACTTTCCAGAACACAGTTTGAGAAATTCTACCTGAAAATATTAAAATCCTCATTCCTGATTTTATTTTTCAGTCCTAAGACATAATTTATTTATAAACTTAATTTTGTTTATATTGTATCAGCTTTTTGGCTACTTAAATTCTCAGTAACTTCTACTTTAATTATAACAGCCAGTTCACAATCATAATAATGTAAGTTTCTTCTCTCATAACAACAGTTGAGATCAAATTGTGTTTCAGCAAAACTGGAGCCCGTCTCTCTCTAAAGTCCTGAGCTTTGGCACCCAACTCACAATCACTGAGTCTTTTTCTTCAGTCTGGCCACTAAATCCGGGAGTAAAAACCAGTCCTTTCTGGCTGCATTTCATAGCTTCTTTTGAATTAGATGATTCTGGTGTTACAATATATAATTCAAGAGTTGTTTTGAAGATTAGCCTTACTTAGACAAGTGGGTGTTATGCCTTTTCTCTCCGAATTCGTCTAATTTTTGGAAGTACAGTAAATTTTCATTTGCTCTTACCAAGTTTTGAAAATGATCATTCAGTACATTTACTATTGGTAAATTAAAGGTTTAGTGAGAATATTAATAGAGCTCATTAGCTTTTAGGAATGGTTTTGAAAAAAAAGTTTATTCTGGGATAATAGTGCATTGTTCTCAATGGGATGGGTGAGCCTTATTAGAATCACTTACACAATTTTTGTCTAAATGTGTCTCTAAACACATGCATTCCATTTCTCCTTCCCTAACACACTCTGTCACTCTCACAAGACTTCTGATAAGCTGAGGAGGGATGGAAGGCATTTTTATGTGGAGAAAAGCATCTGGGATGATTTTGATTTTTACTCTACTTAATGTGTTCTCAAACTTTGCTGCACTTTGTCATCACCCGAGAAGCTTCCAAATTTAACCAATGCCCGTTAAATCAGAGCATCTCAAGGTGGAAGTAGGCAGTTTGTAAAACTCCTCTGATGATCCCAATGCACAGCCAAGCTTGGGAAACACACTGCCTGGTTAGAGGGTAGAAGAAGGAGAACTGCTTCTCACTCTTGGTGGGACCTTGAGCAAGTCAGTTTTAAGCCTTGGTTACTTTCTCTGTAAAATGGGTTGTTGAGTTAAATATCATCACAAGTTCATTGGTTCCTTTCAGCTTACATGCTTCAAATTCTATGATTTTAAAATCATTTTGAAGATGAAACTGTTTGAAGCACTACAGAAGTGCCCATCTTTGATGCTAACAATGCTACAGGCCTTTGTACAACTGCTAATATTCTATAACCTAGTTATAAAATTCAGATTTGCTTTTCCTCAATTATTTGGAGCTTCATTTCTGACATTTGGGGCAAAGAGAAAAAGCATATAACTTGATCTACAGCACTCCTTTGTTTCATGTTACACAGCATCTGGGAATAACATAGGGATATAGGAACTTACGCAGTATGTGAGGACTTACATCTGCTCATTAAAATTTTATTTAAACTAATTTGGAAATAAATGTTTTTAATACTACACGGTGTATAATTTTACTTCATTGCATTCTTATATTTGCCATTACATTTTCTTAACAATTATGTAAAAGTGACCTTAAATGATACGCTTCGGTATAGAGCATTTTATTTAACTTTAGGGGAAGAAGGAAAATAGGTGGGCAGGTGGAAAAACTACTGTGGCTTAAATTTAAGCATGTGTGCAAGTAGATCTAACTTGTACAGGATGAAAGGTTCTCTGAGTAGAAAGGCAAAAGATAGGGCAAGAGTGTAATAACTTATATGTTATAATGATCACCCAAAACATGTCTTCTAACAGCATATTCCTTAGCATTTTGGTTTTCCTAATTTTAGTAACTGACAAAGAACTACCACAAGGCAGAAAGTGCTTGGGCGATACTTTCTGAATGAGGATCTCATGGCCACTGGGCAGCTGGGATGGTCTTCCCCCACCACAACCCTTTTAAAACCTGTCTTCAGACCTGACATAAAGTCAATTGTTACTTTTTCTTTTCTCCACAGCCTGGCACTAGCAATATATTACCACATAAAGAAGAGGTGAGTTTTAAAACCAGTCTTGTTATTCTAGCTAATAAACTTACAAGATATAAAGTTAGTGTTAGATTTTAACTATGGATATTATTGGAGTAAGCTATAGTGCTCTTATTACATTGTTGAAATGAACCATTTGTTTTAGTCTTAGTACTCCTAATGCATAAGTTATTGAGGATCCTGAAGAAAATTTGTTTATGTGGGTTATATTGATATTTACTGTATTAGAAATTAAAATTGAGAATTTAAAAATGAATTCCTTGTATGTTGAAACATGGTTTTTATAGCACTGTTGAAATTTTGAGCAGGATACTGCTTTGTTGTGGCGGATTGCCTTGTGCGTTACAGGGTGTTTACAGCTTCCCTGGCCTCTCCACACTAGATGCCAGTAGCATAATCTTCCCAGGCCCCATTTTGACAACAAAAGCTGTATCCACCATGGCCGAATGTTTCCTGGGGGGCAGAAACACCCCTGATAGCAAGTCATAGTGGTAACAAAATTCTTTATAAAAGAGAATCATTTTCCACAATAAATTGGTCGAATGGAAATTGTGTCACTTATTTACATTTTGCAAATCTCTTTATGTCTGGTTCAACAGAAGACAGCTGATTCTCACTTACACCCTGTCTTCAATCCTTAGTGATTACCTCAGTCATTTCAATAATTTGTTTTGAATAAACAATATGCAGACCCAGCCTCATGTATCTTTATGGCTAGAAAAGTTTGTATTTTCAAAGCCTTCAGATAATTTTGGATATTCTTTGATACTATACCAGAAGTCCACAGAAGCTGTCTTCTGAAATTAGTTACAATGGAATTTTAAATCCTATCCTTGAACTTGTACTAAGGTCTCTGTTAAATTAGTACCCATGCATACATCTTCTATGCTAAATGAATCTCTTAAATTGTAAGTAATTTTCAAATAACATTGTGCATTGGTCATTTGGAAAGTATCAGCTCACATTTCTTTTTACAGTATCAAAACTCACTTTTGTTAGGTAGCATCACATAACCACCAGTCTTCCCAGAAAAAACTTTAGGTATTGAAAAACTGTTAGGTTACAAAAAGGATACAAGTTTTCCCCAATCTTGATTTTGAGCTTGATAGCTGGAACTGTGCAATTGGCAAGAAATGTATAAGTTATTTTCCTGGAAGTGACAGACTCACTTTTCAGTCTTGAGTGCACGACACTTGTATTATCAAATAAAAATATTATTCTCTGAGAACAGTAGGGCATTCATCTCACAACTAATTCCAAGTGCTTTTCCTTAACAACCACATTTCAGTATGCAGAAATGCTTAATGCATACTTCCCCTTGCAGCATTTCTCAACCTGTGGGTCACGACCCCTTTGGCGGTCAAATGATCCTTTCACAAGGGTCACTTAAGACCATCCTGCATATCAGATATTTACAGTACAACTCATAACAGTAACAACGTTACAGTTATGAAGTAGCAATGAAAATAATTTTATGGTTGGGTCACAACATGAGGAACTGTATTTAAAGGGCCAGAAGGTTGAGAACCACTGTAGAGTATAAGAAGAAGATTCAACTTTTAATAACATTATTCATTGTCACTGCTTTATCAAAGATGTGCTTAAGTAAAGCATATTTCTTGTCAACAAGTGGCAGTGAAGAATAGAATAACTACTAGCACAGATTGGGACCCCTGCCTTGATTCTTGCTCAGAAACCAGTTTTACTGACTTTGGCTTTTATCCAGTCATTGCAAATGTCAGTGTAAATGCAGGCAGTGCCTTAATATTTCTATACAAACAGTTTTGGCCTCATGGGTCTCCTGGAAATGGTCTAGTGGAACCACTGAAACTTGCAAAACACACTTGGAGAACCACTGTGTAAATGAGCAGAGTGTAGTAGTGTGGAATATTAAACATAAAAACCCCCAGAAGACTGGTTTCCCTCACTCAGTTGGTTGGAGCATTGTCTTGTACACCAAAAGCTGGCAGGTTTGATTCCAAGTTAGGGCAGCACATACCTAGGTTGTAGGTTCAATACTGTAAGGCCACATAGCTAGTTTTCCAGTTCCATGTATAGGAGGCAGCCAATCCATTTTTCCCCCTCAAATCAATAGAGTGGTCACTTCTAAAATACAAAGGCAAATTTTAACCTCAGATTATTGTAAAGAATCAAGAAGAATATAATATAGGAAACTAGTAAGAGAAAAAACAGTGGAAAAAAAAAAAACAGTAACCTCATTCTCACATGAAGAATTGCCCACTACTACTGCGTTGTAAAATGTTCCTGTGTCTGCCAATGAGAGGTTAGAGGACTGGCCATCGATTTGGTTGCCTAGCGTTGCCTATTAGGGAGGGTCAATGCTTATAAAGGCAGCTCTGGCAGGTCATTGTAGAAAAAATTTCAGAGAATTTGATGTGCTGAATAAAAAGAGGTCAGAAAATTCCTACGGGATCTAAGAGAAGAATTTGTAGAAGGACTTTCTTTGTTGAAGGTTAAGCTCCCTCCACCCCCCTCTACTCCCAGCAGATGTGTTGCTAACACAACAATTCCTGGATTAGTTTTTTTTCAATCACGTTCTTGTTTTCTAGAGATGCAAATAGATCCAAGGACATTTTTGATGAGAGACTCCATCCTGTCACAGTAAGTGCCAGTTGTATTGAGGTTGTCCTTTTCTCTCAGACAGTTGTGCTTATTCCATGCTGATTTGCTTCAAAATTAATCACTAGTAAAAAATTACTTTCTCCAGCTTGGAGTTCACATTACCTTCCTTTAAGTTTTCTTCCCCATCACATGTTGTATCTAATTATTTTACAAAAGGAATCTCTATATATAAAAGCATAAGCGACTGTCTAACTGGTAGCTATGGCACGCACTGACCAACAGGGGGCTGACACTCAATGCAGATGCTACTGAGTTTCTGTGACTTGGCAGCTGTGGTTCTCAGGTGATGAACCTGGAACCTGAGAGGAGGGACCCGATTCTGGGGTGTGTAACCCGAGAACTGCCCTCTTGCAATCCCGGATGCTTTGGGGGATGTCGAGAGCGGTTTCAGCCTGATCCCTGCAGGCCAGACCAGGGGAGCCCACCTGTGCACAAATCTGTGCATCAGACCTCTAGTGTTATATAAGAAACTAGAGGCCCAGTGCACAACATTTGTGTACTGGGGTGAGGGGTGCCTCAGCCTGACCTGCACCCTTTCACAGTCCGGGAGCCCTCGAGGGATGTTGGAGAGCTGGTTTTGGCCTGGTCCCCGTAGGCCCGGCCGCGGGACCCCACCTGTGCTCAAATCCATGCACCAGGCCTCTAGTTTATAATAATAAAAGTGTACTATGCAAACCGACCAAACAACCAAACAGCAGAACGACCTTCCAGATGAACTTTGGATGACCATGCTATGACACACACTGGTGCCAGGCCTGCCAAGGTGGGTGCAATGTGATTGGTCAGGGGGCCCGGCCATCGCCCCATGATCGCCCTACAGAGGGAAGCCAAGGCCCCAAAGAGGGAGACACATGCCTCTGGCTGGCGGGGCGATCGATCGGGGTGAGGTGGCACTCCGTGATCGCCCCAATGAGGGAGGCCCAGGCCATCCTCTGGGCGGTGACCATTTGTGGAGCCCCAGCTGGGTGGGCAGAGCCCCACGACTAATTGTCCTAAAGAGGAAGATCCAGGCTACCCCTACAGACAGCACTGTCGTGTGTGGGCAGGGCCACCCTCTGCAGAGTGATTGATCTGGGGGCCCCTACAATCAATCAACCCACAGAGGGAGGCCCAGCCCACTGGCTAGCAATGTGGTGGTGGGTGTGCAGGGCCAGCCAGTGATCACCCCGCAGAGGGAAATCCCAGGCCAGCCAATGATCACACCCCACGCCTGTTGCCCGCAGAGGGAGATGCCAAGTGATGGGGTAGGGGTTGGCAGTGCCACACCAATGGCAAGCAGTGGCAGGAATGGGGGCATGGCCAGCTGCCAGTAGCCAGGAGAAGGAAAGCCCCAATAGGGCCTCATCACCAGTCAAGCCTAGGGACCCTACGTGAGGGGTCCCAGATTGTGAGAGGGCACAGGCTGAGGGCCACCCACCCATGCACAGATTTTGTGCACTGAGCCTCTCATGTTATATAAGAAACTAGAGGCCCGGTGCGTGACATTCATGTACTGGGGGTGGAGGATCCCTCAGCCCAGTCTGTGCATTTTGCAGTCTAGGAGCCCTTAGGGGATGTCTGACTGATGGCTTACATCCTTAGCACTGCCACGGAGGCGGGAGTGGCTCCTGCCACAGCCACTGTGCTCGCCAGCCATCGGCCTGCCTTCTGGCTGAGCAGCACTCCGCCTGTGGGAGCACACTGACCACCAGGGGTCAGCTCCTGTGTTGAGGCTCTGCCCCTTGGTGGTCAGGGGCATCACAGCGACCAATTTTCCGCCATTCGGTCGATTTGCTTATTACCCTTTAATTATATAGGATAGGTCAGTAAGAACTGAGTTTCAGCTTTGTATAATTAGTGAGCTACAGTGGACAACATGCCTGAAAAACAAAAATGTATATTTTTAAAAGAAAATTTTCAATAACATCAAGCAATATGAATATTTGTACATAAACCTAATAGATATGTCAGGATCTCTAGAAGACAATTAAACAGCTATTTAAATATTGAATTAATTAGAATGACAAAAATTTTCAAATGTCTTCAGATATGCTCTATAACAATATGTGGCTGGTGAGCACTGTATGCACAGCACAGCCTTAGAGCCTGATGGTTACATTCTCAAAGTTGATTGCAGAGAAGTATGACATGATAACCAACAAGTCTTTGGAGCCTAAAAATAGTTCACATTTAGACAGAATATTGTAGGGGAAGGTGGAAAGGAATATATAAATATTCTGAGGTTGTGCCTGTATTTATCTTTATTGAGTGTCAATATTCAGTCACTGTTTTTTAAGGTCCAATTATTTATATTTAAAAGGCTAAAATACATGTCAGCCAATCAAAATTATTTTAAGCGGAACATGGGCACAAGTGGAACATGGTTGTTACAAAAGTACTTAATATTTTTCTTCAATGGATGCTTTCTTTCAGGAAGAAAAGGTTCCTGAGGAATTCTTTCATCATAATCCTGATCCCGAATCAATTTACAGATTTATTCGACCTTTCTTCATTGCCTTTAAGGCAACAGGAGGATATGCCATAACAACATTGGTAAGATAGTTCTTCTTTCAGAACTTTATTAAGGGAAACCTATCAAAGGATGTAAAGTTCACACACTTGAGCTTAATAATCATCATGATTTAAAATGTGCTTGCTTTTTTCACCACAAAGGGATTGTTTTCAAAGGCAGCAGGAGGGAGAGGTTTCCAATTTCTCACTCCAGACCTCAGGAGACATAGGCACATGCAGTGCACACAGGCATACATACAAGGTGTGCTGATGGGGCAGGATGGGGGCAATAACAGAACCTTCTGGGCCCCAGGCAGTGTCAGGTTCAGTGTAGGTCTAAGCTGAGTCGCAGGCTGCATTCCCCAGGCAGTTGTAATGTGTGTCCTGACTGAGAACTAGAGCCCAATGTTCTCTGTTCCTTGGATGATGGGTGTTCATCTGTCCTTGCTGTCCTCTTGTGCCTGCCTGTGATGTTTCCATGATTCTAGTGCCAGTAGGACCTGAAAGGGCTTTGCTGGTTGTCTGCTCAGCTACAGCTGTGTAAGGGGCTCTGTGTCATTCATCCAGGATTTCTGTGGAAAGAGTGTGTCATTTGGAATGAGTGGTCCATTCTAGTGAGAAGGAATGGGGATTGTATCACTCCTCCCTCGAACAATCCTAAAGGGGAAAGTCTCCTGCTTGGTCTGAGGGAAGAGTACTTAGTGCAGTGCCTCCTCCGTCACTGTTCAGTCAGAATTTTGGAGAGGCAGCCTGTGCTTCCGAATAGAGACCCCTCAGTGGGCACTGGATTAGACACAGGCTTTTCCACGTATCTGCCAGCCCTCTGGAGTGCTGAGCACAGCTGATCAAAGGCGGGAGTGGTGCTCCCACTTGAAGAGCTAGGGAACTCAGCAAGGAGAGCATCTGGGGTAGAAGAGGGTGAGTGCTTTTCAAACACATTAAGATGATGCACCTGTGAGACAGAGGGGCATCTCTAGAGATCATCCTACTATATAAAAACCCTGAGTTCGTCATAATCGGAGGTTCAGCCAACCGAAAGTCAGTCCTGCAGTCAGCACTTGGTTGCCGTGGTGACCCAGCACTGACTGCTGCGGCTGCAGGCACTATGACCCAGCACTGACTGCTGAGGGGACTGCAAACCAGGCCCAGAGAGAGGCCTGAAGAGAGAAGCAGGGTCTGATCCATAGCCTGTGTGGCAGCTGTTGATCAACACTTGCCTCTCTCTTTCTCTCCAAGACGGGCCAGCAGCAGCATCTCTATTTCTCTCCAGGTCTCCACCGGGGCTGCTCATCAGTGCCGCACTTCTGAGCAGGTTCTGTTGATAGACCCAGAGACACTGACTGGCATAGAAACTGACCAGTCAGAACCAAATCTGGGTGAAGTGTGAGGAGCCAATGGCTGCCTAGGAAGCAGAGCTTTTGATGCTGATTGGCATAGAAAGAGACTAGTCAGAACCAAATTGGCCAGCAGAGGAGGGCAGTTAGGGGTGATCAGGCAGTCAGGCAGAGGCAGTTAGGGGCAATCAGGCAGGTAGGAATGTGAGCAGTTAGGAGCCAGCAGTTCCAGATTGTGAGGGAGATGTCCGACTGCCAGTTTAGGCCCATGGGATTGGGCCTAATCTGGCAGTTGGACATCCCCCAAGGTCTTCCCAATTGGAGAGAGTGTAGGCTAGGCTGAGGGAACACCCCCCTCCATGCACGCTTTTGATGCACCAGGCCACGCGTTTGAATATGTGGAATTCGAGCATGAATCTGAGCTACTGGCAGGGAATTAGTATTAGCTATTCCAATACCGAGAAAATGTGTGAATAAAAAGTGCATGGAAGCAGGAAGAGTAACAACAGCAGGTATTTAGTGGATATTTATGGAACGAGCAACTTCTTGTCAGCATTGAGCACTTTGACCTCACTCTCTTTCTGGAACCTCGCTTATCTTCCTTCTATTTTATTGTTTCTCCCTGTTTTCGATATCATCCTAAGCTATGCCTGATGATTTCTCCTTCAGAGCTGAGTCCTTACAGATCTAAGTGCAGAGGATAGAGGAGAGCCATGGTTGAATAAAGTGTTTGCTTTTATGGAGCTTCTGTCCTAGTGAGGAAGAGATAAATATTTCTTTAACTGAGTGTTGTTAAAAGGTGAATATCTCAGGTAGTAGTAAATATCACGAAGGTACAGCAGGGTGACGTGATATCATGCTGAGAGGGGCTTGCTACTTGAGAGAGGTGATCAGGAAGAGCCTCTGTAAGAGATGACATCTGACCCTGGCCTGACTGAACTGAGGAAGATGAGGAGCTCTGGCGTTATGTGCAGAGGGAATAAGTGCCAGCCTCTGAGATGGGAACTTATACTTGGTATTTGAGTAAGAGTGAGGTATGGCCAGTGTGGTCAGAGTGTGCAATGAGGGAGAGAATGTAGGTCATGTGGACCTAGAAGGGCAAGTGCTACCTGATTGGGCCTTGCAGCTTGCAGGCCATGGGAGAAAGTGACATTTTTATTTGTTTGGTGGAAACACTTTGGCAGAGTTGAGCAGGGTGGGGAAGTGCTCTTGATTACAAAAGCTATCCAGGCTGCTTTGGGGAGAATGATTGTAGCTGGGAGTCTGAGTGGAGGCCGAGAAGTCAGGGGCAATAACATTGACATGGGTGAGAAGTGACAAATAGACTAGGAAGCAGACTCACTATCAGTGACAGGCAGCAATAACAAGAGTTGCTAACAGTTTGGAACAGGTCAACTCAATTGGACGTCTTTGGCCAAGCACCTAGGCAAATGGCAGTGCCCCACATGACATTAGGGAATGCGTAGGGAGTGGGGAGCTGGGGTGAAGAGCTCTGGTTTGTATGTGCACACGCACTGATGACCTTAGCAGTAGTAGTTTCAGTCGAGTGACAGTGCCAGGGGCAGACTACAGTGGGTGAAGGAGAGAGTGGGAGATGAGAAGCAGCTTCAGGGCATTCACTGTGAGCAAACAGAGAGGAGGCAGTCTAGGGATTGTGGGGAGTGGGATGGGTACCACATAAATATATTCATATTAGGAAGAATCTCTGGCACAGGAAAGTGTTCAAGAAGAGGTAATTGTGGGAGGTGTTCTTCAGAAGTGGGATGGGATTGACTTCACTGATGGAAGAGTGAAGAGAAACTCAGTGAGAAGAGAAACTCAATTCCACTGACACAGGAGGGCAAGTGGTATAAATGAATGAGTAATGGCACATTCTAAATCTGTAGAAGTGATGAAGGAAAGTTGAGTGATTTCCAATGTTGTGTATGTCTCTAATTATTCCCAGAAAGTTGACAGTTGAACCTTGCAAGGAGGTTCATTCTTAGGATATCTGGGAGCATTTAGCTTTGGGAGATTGGTGCAAACTTTCAATAATAGCACATAATGTTCAGTAACCTTTTGCTTTCTAAAATACAGTTGGGTTTTAACACCTTTGGCTAATGTGAGCTGTCAATCTGATAACCTCGGACAGTAAACATATTCTCCTTCAAAGAACCCTTTGACGAAACAGCAAATCACAGCTTGCCTCTATAATCTTTGCTTAGCTGTTAACTTCACCCAGTTCTTTGTAGAATAGACATGTAATACATGTGAAGAAATCATGAGATCTCACCAGCTATCTGGCAGGTTTAGAGGAGAACCAGGGAGATAGAGACTGGCAGCTCTGCTACCAACTGAAACCAACAGAACTGACCAAGCCTCAGGTTGTGTAAGACAGAGATGGATTTCACAGAATCGTGATGGAGATGTGAGGCTTAGGGGATATGAAATGTCTATCCTTGGTGTGCATGTGTGTTTCTTACAAAGGCACTAAGTCCAGGAATACCTGACAGTTGTAGAGACCTGCCTCAGACACACCTGTTTGCACTGCCTGTCCTGCTGCACCACACAGCAGCCACTGGGGGGACTCTCTTTAAAAAAATTTTTAATCCTCACCAGAGGATATTTTATCCATTGATTTTCAGAGAAAGTAGAAAAGACAGGGGAGGAGAGGAGAAAGAGACAGAGAATCATCAGTATGAGAGAGAGACATCTATTGATTGCCTCCCGCATGAGTCCTGACAGGGGCCAAGAGTGGAACCAGCGACTCTTTGGTGAGCAGGCTGGAAATTCACATGGGAAAGTAGGCAGTAGAAGTGTCTGATTTGCAACTGTTTCTTGGCCTCTGGCTTTGGCTGGCCAAGCAGTGTCTCTAGAAGCTATGAATAAAAGGCATGTCAAAAACTGATGAAATCTATCATTCCTGAAAGTTCTTATCACAGCACTTAAACTGAACTAGAATCAAAAACCAGTGTTCTACTTTGCAGGTTTACATAGAAAGACTTTTATCTTATGCTGAAATCGACATTTGCCCATCTAACTGGAAACGCATTGTTTTGGGAGCGATTATTCTGACCTACAAGTATCTGCACGATGAGGCTATGTGGAATTTTCACTTCTTCTCATTGCTAAGGGGCATTACAATCAAGAACTTGTGAGTTGGCAAGATTTTGATGAAGTTTCAAACCATTTTCGAATACCTTATTTGCCCCCATAAAGTTTACAAAATAAGAAATATTTTGAAAGGTTCCATTGTGCAGAGGACTGAACTAGGCATAAAATTACATACATTTTTCTATCCATATTTGCTTTGACATTTCATACTCCTCATTAATTAGTATGTCTTCATGTGTTATTATTGTAATAATCTGTGTGATAATTTGGTATATTTCTCTGGTAGCAAAGTTTGTAGAAGCTCAGATTCAAAAACAACAGTAATGTAAATACCTTCAGGCCTTTCTTAACGCTTTCCACCAGTTCAGGTCTTTTATTCCCCCGTTTTCAAAATTTCATTTATTTTCAATAAGACTTTACATTCAATATCTATATATAAAGAGAAAACTAAGCGACCGGCTGCCCAGCCAGTAGTTATGATGTGCACTGGCGACCTGAGCAGATGCTTAACACAGGAGTGAAACCATAGGAATGGGAACATGGAACAGACTGATGAATCTCAGAGAGAATGGGGGAGTGGGAAGTGCGGGAAGAGATTAACCAAAGATCTTATATGCATACTAGAGTCCCAGTGCACAGATTCGTGCACCAGTGGGGTCCCTCGGCCTGGCCTGCAGGGATCAGGCCGAAACTGGCTCTCTGACATCCCCCGAGGGGTCCCGGGTTGTGTAAGAACATAAATCTGTGCACCGGGATTCTAGTTATTTCATATTAGTCTCAGGTGTACAGCATAATGGTTAGAAAATCATGTGCTTTGCGAAGTGTTTTCCCCAGTATTTTTAGTACTGACCTGACACCATGCGTAGTTATTGCAGTATTATTGACTCTCTTTCCCATGGTGTAATTTATATCCCCATAACTGCATTGTAATTGCCAGTCTGTACTTCTCAATTTCTTCACCTTCTTCACCCAGCGCCCCCAAACCTCTTCTCCTCTGGCAACCATCAAAATGTTCCCTTTACCTCTGAGTCTGCTTCTGTTTTGTTTGTTCATTTATATTGCTTTTTAGTGAAATCATATGTTATTTGTATTTCTCTGACTGACTTATTTCACTAACATTATACCCTCTAGGTCAAACTATTCTCTCACAAATGGCAGGAATTCATTCTTTTTTATGGATGAGTCATAATATTCCACTGCTTTTTTATCCACTCATCAGTTAATGGGCACTTGAGTTGCTTCTACAGCTTAAGGATTATGAATAATACTGCAGTGAATATAGGGTGCATATATCCTCTCAATTAGTGCCCTGGTTTTCTTCAGATATATACCAGGGGTAGAATCACTGAGTAATAGGCAGTTCAATTTTTAATTTTTGAGGAACTTCCATACTATTTCCCACAGTGTCTGCACCAATATACCTTGCCACCAAAAGTGCACGAGGGTTCCCTTTTCTCCACATCCTTGTCAGCACTTGCTCTTTGTTGATGATAGCCATTCTGACAGGTGTGAGGATATCTCATTGTGGTTTTAATTTGCATATCACTGATGATCAGTGATGTTAAGCATCTTTTCCTATCTATCAGCCATCTGTATGCTCTCTTTGGATAAGTGTCTTTTCAGGTCCTCTGTCCATTTTTTAATTAGATTGTTCGTATTTTTGGTATTGAGCTGTATATGTTTTTTATAAGGTGTTGCGTTATATATGTTTTTTATAAATTTTGAATATTAAACCCCCTATTAGATATATCAATGTCACATATGTTTTCCCATCAGTGGGTTGTCTTTTTATTTTGTTGCTGTTTTCTTTTGCTATACTAAAACTATTAGTTTGATATAGTCCCATTCCTTTATTTTTTCTTTTATTTTGCTTGCTCAGGGTAATCTATCAGCAAAGCACTAAGAGAAATATTCCAGATTTTAGTGCCTATGTTTTCTTCTAGGAGTTTTATGGTTTTGACACTTACATTTAGGTTAACAATCCATTTTGAGTCTATTCTTGTATATGGTGTAAGAAGTGGTCTAGCTTCAATGTTTGAATGTATCTGTTCAATTTACCCAACATCATTTATTGAATAGACTGTCTTCATACCATTGAATGAAGTCTCCTCTTTTGTCAAATAGTAATTAAACATATAGGTGTGGGGTTATTTCTGGGCTTTCAATTTTGTTTCATTGATCTATGTTTGTTTTCATGCTAGTACCATGCTGTTTTGATGACTATAACCCTGTAGTGGAGTTTGATATCAGGTAGTGTGATACCTCCAGCCTCTTTTGTTTTTCTCTCAACTGCTGTGACGAATTGTCCAGGGTCTTTTGTGGGTCCGTATAAAACTCTGGATTAGTTGTTCTACTTCTGTAAAAGATGGCATTGGCATCTTGATAGGAATTTGGTTGAAAGAGATTATTTGAGGTGGTATGGACATTTTAAAGTTGTTAATGCTTCCTGTCCACGAGCATTGTACATGCTTCCATTGATTTGTCTCTTCCTCAGTTTGTTTTTTGGTGTCTGATAATTTTCCAAGAGTTTTCCCCTCAAAGATAAGAGTGGTGGTTCTGAATGGATCCATTTGTTGCTGTGGTGATGTGCCCAGTCCTTTTGTTGGCACATCTCTATTTTACTAATCCTCTTCCTGCTATCAGCCTGGTAAAATGTCTGCAAGTTCTTCAGGGCTAAGAAACAGCATACATCATTCCTTTCATCTGAGCACTAGAGTGGAGCCCTGAGAGTGAGCAAGAAGAAGAAACCTACAGCTGCACTAATGGGACTCTGATAATTGAGCCCCTAGTCAACAGCTGTTGTGCACAAGAGACATAACCTCCTTCCCTTTGTCCCAAACTCAAAGTCCTTCCCCTTGTCCCAAACTCAAAGGGGACCACAAATTGTTGAGCCTTGTTTGCCTGGTTGAACATTAGTGTATTAGCCCAGCTGGGTAGCCTTTATTTAATTCAAAACTAACCTCAGAGCCAACCTAGTAGCTTAGAATGACAATATTGAAGAGAACCAAGTTGACTAAAATTGCCCTGTGGTAGTTTTGTGTTTTCCTTCTTCCCCAGAAATGAGTTGGAAAGGCAATACATATGTCTACTGCGGTTTCGTCTGTATGTTTCTACCAGTGTCTATGCCCAATACTATTTTGACCTTCGGTCCTTAGCAAGTGACCATGGATTGTTGCCTATTGCATTGACTCCTCTTCGAAAAGAAAGAGCACTGAACCTAGAGGTAAAGCTGTGGAATCACAAAGTGGGGTTTTCTGTCAGACTCAAAATCCAGTATCTGTGCATAAATCATATTATGTAGAGACTAGGAAAATGAAAAGCTGTTTTAAACTAACACATTGAATAAGACTTATTAACTCTCTCACATCATATTAGCAGTATTTTTATGGTGTATATAAGAATCCTACATTATAAAAATTACCTTTTCTGTGACCACGATTCAGAATAATTTAAATCCATTTTAAACTTTGATGGTTTTTTTTGAAACTGTATTCTATTTTATAACCATACATGAATAATTTCCTACAATTGTATCATTAATCATATCTACAACCATATTCTACTTATCACTCTTAACTCAGTTTGCAAATTCATGTCTTTTCTGTATAGATCACAGTTCAGTACCTTCAGTTTGTTAGACAGAAGTAACCTGAGAGAGTGATACTTAGATTGTAGAATATGTACTTCAAACACTGGGTGTAGAAAGTATATGGGTTTTTAATGGCAATTGTAAAGTATGTGCGACAAAATAATATTTATGGCTTATGAATTCTGGGGAGTATACAACAAAATTATAACTAAAATGGACAGTTTTTTTGGTACTTAATAGTCCTTTAGAGTGCGTCTGCCTTAATGTGCAAGTGAAATAGTACCTTGATGGTGCATCAGTCACTAGACCTTTCGAGCTTTCAGTAAAATACAGCACATGCCTGCCTCATTAAAATTTGCTTAGAGTAAATGCTAGCTAATGAAGATTGGATAGAATGTAAATAGCTGAGTAAACAATAACATTTCCCAACTGTATATTTATTATATTTAAGGAACCAAGTGTACAGACAACAGATGATCCTGTTGTTAGGAAGACTGTCACACCTTTGACATCTTGAAAAAACTCAAACTAAAAAAAAAATACTGAGTTCCCCTTTGCTCTGTCAATCTAATCAGAGTCCCTAAACTACTTAACTTCGTGGATGAACATAAAATAGGATCCCAAGGACCATGCAGTGTATACGCCAGCTCTACGAAGAGGCAATGACTATAATCCATATAAAGAAGTGGGACTGTGTGGCTATCAGTGATGCTTTCTCTGTGAAAGCTGCAGCTCCTTTTTTTTGAATGTACCTGTGTTCTATCTCATGTTTACCCGTAGGCCATTTCCAGATATTGTGAAAACAAAAACCTGTGCAGGGTGGCCACAAAAAAATCTGGCAGCTGTGCTAACCTTACTGATGTGCAGCGTGGCCATGCCATCTTATCTTAAGGAGGAATGAGGGCTGTGACATGATGAGCGCCTCATCTGCAAGGACTGGAGAAGAATCACTGCTCCTGCTCCAATCCCAGATAAGTTCTTTCCTTTTAAGTGAGACAGGGGCGGCGGGGGCATATTGACATAATGAGTATCTCACCTACCAAAACAAGGACTGTTGAAATATAATATTCCCTATTCTGGCAAGTTTAGTATTTCCTCTTAAAAATAAGTGAAAGGTTTTAACCTGATGAGGATCTTTCTTAGCCTATGCTTAATTTATGATCCTTAGTATTTTTCATTTCCCTTTTGATTATTTTTATTACTAGAGGTTATTACATTTGTTTAATTTTGGATAAAAAGGAAATGTCTCTCTTAAATTTTTAACAATTTCTAGTTAACCTACCACTTGACATTTTCTTTTCAGCTTTGGTCCTCTCATTTAATAAGTTTAAAGTACCTATTTCTGTATACTAGTATAGTTTCAAATGCTTTAATGTTTACTTTAATAATGTGGAAAATGGATTATTTTACAGTAGAAAATTCCTTAAATATTTTATATTGCTTCCAAGAGCAAAATGGCTACTCTTTTAATATATATATTATGTGCTGTTTCCTTTCCTCCTGAACCTTTTGGACATTGTTACCATATATGAATTACTTTAAAATAATTTTAATTATGAGTTTTCATTTCAGTTTTTCTGACTTTGAAGATTTCTCTTTCTTTTTAATTGATGTCAGAGGGAAAGGAAGGGAGAAGGAAAGGGAAAGGGAGAGAAACATGGATATGTGAGAAATATCTACCAGTTGCCTCCCATCCAGTGTCTGGGACTGGGGATCAAACCTGGCACCTGGGTATGTGCCCTGACTGGTCACTGAATCCTGGACCCTTTGGTGCCTGGGAAGACACTCCAATCCACTGAGCCATCTAGCCAGGGTGAAAGTTTCTCTTTCAAAGAAATTAAATAACAACTATTCTCATTATAAAAATCATATATTCTGTGCTCTTTAGCCTTTGAAAATTCTTGTGTAACTGGCCTTAAAACTGCCACAAT
The DNA here is from genome assembly GCF_028538775.1 of Myotis yumanensis. Lineage (NCBI taxonomy): Eukaryota > Metazoa > Chordata > Mammalia > Chiroptera > Vespertilionidae > Myotis > Myotis yumanensis. The sequence goes on from NW_027223752.1 coordinate 137,134,334, forward strand.
GAACTAGTGAAGTGTAGATTTCTGGTGGTACAGACGCTGGATACAAAGGGTGGCTGTTCTGTATTACTTTCCAGGACCGCCTTGCTAGCAGGTATTTCCAAGGGCTTACATTGAGTAAGTGACTTACTCTACCTATAATGCATGCCATTAGCTATCATGTCTAGAAATTGGTTTTAAAGAAATTAGACAACCAGTATCTAGAAAGTAAAATCTCATTGTTTGTGATCTACATCTTGCTTTCCCTAGAGGACTGTCTGTGTTGCACTATTGACTTTTTGAGTTAAAATGTGTCTGTGATGTCAGCATTTTCTCTCCTAAATCTGCAGTTACAATGGCAAATTATAAAAGCACATTAGCAAGGAAGAATTTTAAAAATTGGAACACTTCCATGATGTTTCTTCTTGAGTCTTTTCAAGCATAACCTTTCAAAAATTTTAACATGTTTAGAGTTGATAATACAGTTGAAGGAAGTGAGTAGAAAATATTCACTAGGCTAGGATGTCAGTCAAAAGGGTCATTAAGATTGAGTTTAAATATTTTCCAGGTTTTACTGGGTTGCATATAGGTATATTTAATATTTCATTAAAGTTATCAGAATGTTGGCAGGAATAGTTGAAGTAATTAAAATTTTTTGTAAAGATTAGGTGCTTAAAGCCAGTCTCTATATTAAAAAGTAAGGAAATAGTAAGAACTTTTATTGTAAATTTTTTTATTAGTATCTTAGTATATACTGCATACTTACTGTGGACAGTGCTGTAAGATCCACAGTGATAGATTAAAAGGCTTCATAATATATTAAGTTTGCTACTTCAGTAACTATTTAAGGTGGGCATACTACACTGAATTCCCCTTTGAAAAATATAGTTTCGTACTTTTTCAATTTACTTTGCCTCATTTTTAAAGTGCACATGAAAAAAATGAGATTTTAAATTTTTTATATCGTGGTATACATTTGAAAAGTTTTGTTAACTGAAAATATGAGAATTTATCTTACATGTTAACATGTGATCATGATTTAAAAGCCGGGCCGCATGAAGAAGGCAGCCCGGGATCAAGGAGCTGCCTTGCCTGCAGCCGTGATCTTGATCCTGATCGCGATCTGAAAGCAGGACCACAGGCAAGGCAGCACTCCAGGACTGAAGGCGGCCCGAGATCTACGTCATGATCAGAAGGCCGGCCGCAGGCACGGTGACACCCCGGGACACAGGAGCCACATTGCCTGTGGCATATGATCATTATCATGATCAGAAAGCCCAGCCTCAGGCACGGCTGCACACCTGCACCCAGGAGCCACTGTGCCCTTCCGCCTGAGATTGAGATCGGAAAGCAGGACCAAGGCAAGGCGGCATCCCAGGAAACAAGGGGACCAGTGATCCTGATCATGATCAGAGGGCCGACCTCAGGCATGGCGCACACCGGGTCCCAGGAGCCACCTTGCATCTGGACGTTGATCATGATCATGATTTGAAAGCCTGCACTCAGGCATGGTGACACCCCGGGTCCCAGGAGCCGCCTTGCCTGTGGCCCATGATTACGATTTAGAAGCCAGGCTTCAGGCAAGGGGGCACCCCAGGACCAAGGAGCTGCTGTGCCTGCGGCCCGTGATTGAGATTGGAATACCGGACCACAGGCAAAGCGAAACCCTGGAACCCAGGAGCTGCCTTGCCTGCAGCCTGTGATACTGATTTGAAAACCTGGTAGCAGTCAAGGTGGCACCTCGGGTCCAAGGAACACTGTGCCTGCAGCACGTGATTGAGATCTGAAAGCAGTCCCACAGGCAAGGTGGCACCCCGGGAAACAGGAGGTGTCTTGCCTGCAGCCGTGATCATGATCATGATAGTGATAGGACTCGGAAATTAAGGCCGCAGGTAAGGCAGCGAACTGAGTCACAGGAGCCGCCTTGCCTTTGGCCCATGATCATTATTTGAAAGCCGGACCACAGACAAGACGGCACCCCTGGACCCAGGAGCTGCCTTGCCTGCAGCCGTGATCTTGATCCTGATCGTGATTGTATTCGGAAATTATTGCCGCAGGTAAGGCAGCACCCTAGGTCCCAGGAGCCGCCACACCTGCGTCCCCTGATTGAGATCAGAAGGACAGACTACAGGGAAGGTGGCACCCCGGTTTCTAGGAGCCGCATTGCCAGTGGCCCGTGATCGTGATTTCAAAGATGGACCACAGACAAGGCGGCACCCCTGGACCCAGGAGCTGCCTTGACTGCAGCCTTGATCGTGATCCTGATTGAGATTTAAAAGCAGGACCACAGGCAAGGCTGCACCCCGGGACCCAAGTGGACCCGTGATCATGATCATGTTCAGAGGGCTGTCCTCAGGCACGGCGGCACAACGGGACCCAGGAGCGGTCTTGCCTGTGTCCCATGATTGTGATTGGGAAGCCACGCTTCAGGCATGGTTGCATCCACGGACCCAGGATCCTGTGTGCCTGCCGCCTGTGATAGAGGTCTGAAAGCAGGACCACAGGCAAGGTGGCACCCCAGGACCCAGGAGCTGCCTTGCCTGCAGCTGTGATCATGATCGTGATCGTGATTGTGACGGGCATGTTGACACCCCGGGACTCAAGTGGACCCGTGATCATGATCATGTACACAGGGCTGTCCACAGGCACAGCGGCACAACGGGACCCAGGATTGGCCTTGCCTGTGGCCTATGATTGTGATTGAGAACCTGCGCTTCAGGCATGGTGGCATCCAAGGACCCAGGATCCGGTGTGCCTTCGGCCCGTGATTGAGGTCTGAAAGCAGGACCACAGGCAAGGCGGCACCCCAGGAATCATCAGCCATCATGCCTGTGGCTCAGGATCATGATCACGATCAGAAAGCTGAGCCCAAGGCCAGGCAGCACCCCCAGTTCCAGGAGCCGCCTTGACTGTGGCCCATGATCGTGATTTGAAAGCTGGACCACAGACAAGGCGGGACCCCTGGACCCTGGAGCTGCCTTACCTGCAGGCGTGATCATGATCCTGATCGAGATTTAAAAGCAGGACCACAGGCAAGGCAGCACCCCTGGACCCAGCAGCAGCCTTGCCTGTGGCCCATGATCTTGACTTGAAAGTCGGACCACAGACAAGGCGGCACCCCGGGACCCAGGAGCTGCCTTGCCTGCAACCCCTGTTTGTGATCTGAAAGCAGGACCACAGGCAAGACGGCACCCCAGGAATCATCAGCCGTCTTGCCTGTGGCCCAGGATCATGATCACGATCAGAAATCTGAGCCCTAGGCCAGGCAGCACCCCGGGTCCCAGGAGCCACCTTGCATGTGGCCCATGATCGTGATTTGAAAGCTGGACCACAGACAAGGCGGCACCCCTGGACCCAGGAGCTGCCTTGCCTGCAGCCGTGATCATGATCCTGATCGAGATTTAAAAGAAGGACCACAGGCAAGGTGGCACCCCAAGACCCAAGTGGACCCGTGATCATGATCATGTTCAGAGGGCTGTCCTCAGGCACAGAGGCACAACAGGACGCAGGATCGGCATTCCCTGCAGCCGTGATCCTGACCGTGATTTCAAAGCCGGGCCGCAGTTAAGGCGGCAACTCGGATTCCAGGAGCCACCCTGCCTATGGCCCAAGATTGTGATTTAGAAGGCAGGCTTCAGGTAAGGCAGCATCCCAGGACCCAGGAGCCGCCTTGACTGCAGCCCCTGATTGATATCTGAAAGTTGGACCACAGGCAAGGTGGCATCCCAGGACCCAGGAGTGGCCTTGCCTGCAGCTGTGATCATGATCGTGATCGTGATTGTGATCTGCAAGCGGGACCACAGGCAAGTCGGCACCCCGGGACCCAAGCAGACCTGTGATCATGATCATGTTCAGAGGGCTGTCCTCAGGCACGGCGGCACAACGGGACCCAGGAGCGGCCTTGCCTGTGGCCCATGATTGTGATTTAGAAGCCGTGCTTCAGGCATGGTGGCATCCAAGGACCCAGGATCCGGGGTGCCTTCGGCCGGTGATTGAGGTCTGAAAGCAGGACCACAGGCAAGGCGGCACCCCAGGAATCGTCAGCCATCTTGCCTGTGGCCCAGGATCATGATCACAATCAGAGAGCTGAGTGCAAGGCCAGGCAGCACCCCGGGTCCCAGGAGCCGCCTTGCCTGTGGCCCATGATAGTGATTTGAAAGCCGGACCACAGACAAGGCGGCACCCCGGGACCCAGGAGTTGCCTTACCTGCAGGCCCTGATTGAGATCTGAAAGCTGGACCACAGGCAAGGTGGCACCCCAGTAATCATCAGCCGTCTTGCCTGTGGCCCAGGATCATGATCACGATCAGAAAGCTCAGCCCAAGGCCAAGCAGCACCCCGGGTCCCAGGAGCCGCCTTGCCTGTGGCCCATGATCCTGATTTGAAAGCCGGACCACAGACAAGGCGGCACCCCTGGACCCAAGAGCTGCCTTGCCTGCAGCCGTAATCATGATCCTGATCGAGATTTAAAAGCAGGACCACAGGGAAGGCAGCACCCCGGGACCAATGTGGACCCGTGATCATGATCATGTTCAGAGGGCTGTCCTCTGGCACGGCGGCACAACGGGACCAGGAGCGGCTTGCCTGTGGCCCATGATTGTGATTTAGAAGGGGCGCTTCAAGCATGGTGGCATCCAAGGACCCAGGATTCGCCGTGCATGCGGCCGGCGATTGAGATCTGAAAACAGGACCACAGGCAAGGTGGCACCCAGAAACCCAGAAGGTGCCTTGCCTGCAGCCATGATCATGATCGTGATCATGATAGTATTCGGAAATTAAGGCTCCAGGCAAGGCAGCATTCTTGGTCCCAGGTGCCTCCTTACCTGCGTCCTGTGATTGAGATCCGCAAGTCGGACGAAAGGAAAAGTGGCGCCCCTGGACACAGGAGCCGGCTTGCTTATGGCCCATGATGATGACTGTAATCAGAAAGCCGGGATGCAGGCACCCGGGTCCCAGGAGCCGCATTGCCTGTGGCCCATGATCTTAACTTGAAAGTCGGACCACAGACAAGGCGGCACCCCAGGCCACAGGAGGGGCCTTGCCTGTGGCCCATGATTGTGATTTAGAAGCCTCGCTTCAGGCATGGTGGCATCCAAGGAGCAAGGATCCGCCGTGCGTGCGGCCGTTGATTGAGATCTGAACACAGGACCACAGGCAAGGTGGCACCCCGGGACCCAAGAGGTGCCATGCCTGCAGCCATGATCATGATCGTGATCATGATAGTACTCGGAAATTAAGGCTGCAGGCAAGGCAGCAGTCCGGGTTCCAGGAACCGCCTTACCTGCGGTCCGTGTTTGATTTCAGAAAACCGGACCACAGGCAAGGTGGCACTTCGGGACACAGGACCGAGCTTGCTTGTGGCCCATGATAACGATTGTAATCAGAATAGCCGGGTCGAAGGCACCCCGGGTCCCAGGAGCCGCCTTGCCTGTGGCCCATGATCTTGACTTGAAAGTCGGACCAAGGACAAGGCAGCACCCCGGGACCCAGGGGCTGCCTTGCCTGTGGCCCATGATTGTGATTTAGAAGCCAGGCTTCAGGCAAGGCAGCATCCCAGGACCGAGGAGCCGCTGCGCCTGCAGCCGTGATTGAGATTGGAATGCAGGACCACAGGCAAGGCGGAAGCCCGTGACCCAGGAGCTGCCTTGCCTGAAGCCCATGATAGTGATTTGAAAGCCAGGTCGCAGACAAGGGGTGCTCCACAGACAAAGGAGCCACCTTGCCTGTGGATTGTGATTAAGATCGAGATCAGAAAGGAGGACCACAGGCAAGTCAGCTCCTGGGCACGAGGGTGCCACCCTGCCTGTGTCCCGCGATTGAGATCGGAAAGCCGGACCACAGGCAAGGTGGCACCCCGGGACAAAGGGGCCGCCTTGCCTGGGGCTTGTGATCGTGATCTTGATTGGAAAGTAAGGCCTCAGGCAAGGCAGCACCCTGGGTCCCATGAGCCGCATTGCCGGTGTCCTGTGGTTGAGATAGGAAAGCCGGACCACCGGCAAGGTGGCACCGGGGGTACCAGGAGCCGCCTTGCTTGTGGCCCTTGATGGTTATTTGAAAGCAGGACCACAGACAAGGCGGCACCCAGGGACCCAGGAGCGGCTGTGCCTGCAGCCGTGATTGAGATCATGATCGTGAATCAAAAGCAGGACCTTAGGCAAGGGGGCACCCAGGGACACAAGGGAGCCCGTGATCGTGATCATGCTCAGAGGGCCGGTCTCAGGCACTGCGCCACACCGATACCCAGGAGCTGCTTTGCCTCTAGGCCATGATCATGATCGTGATCTGAAAGCCTGGCCTCAGGCATGGGTTCACCCCGGGTCCCAGGAGCCGCCTTGCCTGTGGCAGATGATTGTGATTTAGAAGCCGGGCTTCTGGCAAGGGGGCACCACAGGACCCAGGAGCCGCTGTGCCTACAGCCCGTGATTGAGATTAGAATGCTTGACCACAGGCAAGGCGGAACCCTGGGACCCAGGAGCCACCTTGCCTGTGGCTTGTGATTAAGATCGAGATCAGAAAGGAGGGCCGCAGGCAAGTCAGTTCCTGGGCATAAGGGTGCCACCCTGCCTGTGGCCCATGACTGAGATCAGAAAGCATGGCACAGGCAAGGTGGCACCCCGGGACAAAGGTGCCGCCTTGCCTGCCGCCAGTGATTGTGATCCTGATCAGAAATTAAGGCCTCAGGCAAGGTAACACACTGGGTCCCAGGAGCCGCCTTGCATTCGTAGCGTGATTGAGATAGGAAAGCCGGACCATGGGCAACGTAGGACCCCGGGTCCCGGAAGCCGCCTTGCCTGTGGCCCATGATGGGGATTTGAAAGCCGGACCAGAGGCAAGGTGTCATCCCGGGAACCAGGAGGTGCCTTGCCTGCATCCATGATGGTGATCTTGATCTTGATCTGAAAGAAGGTCCACAGGCACGGCGGCACCGCAGGACCCATCAGCCATCTTGCGTGTGGCCCCTGATCATGATCATGATCAGAAAACTGAGCTGAATGTCAGGCAGAACCCTGGGTCCCAGGAGCCGCATTGCCTGTGGCCCATGATCGTGATATGAAAGCTGGACCCCAGGCAAGGTGGAACCCCGCGACAAATGGGCCGCCTTGCCTGGGCCTGTGGTCATGAATGTAAGGCCGCAGCAAGACAACACCCTGGGTCAAAGGAGCCTCCTTGCCTGAATCAAGTGATTGAGATGGGAAAGCTGGACCACAGGCAAGGTGGCACCTAGGGACACAGGGGCAGGCTTGCCTGTGGCCCATGCTGATGTTTGCAGTCGGAAAGCCGGGATACAGGCACCCTGGGTCCCAGGAGCTGCCTTTCCTGTGGCCCATGATCGTGATTTGAAAGCCTGACCACAGGCAAGGTGGCCCCCCAGGACAAAGGGGCCGCCTTGCCCGTGGCCTGTGATCGTGATCGTGATTGGAAAGTAAGGCCACAGGCAAGGCAGCACCCTGGGTCCCAGGAACGCCTTGCCTGTGTCCTGTGGTTGAGATAGGAAAGCCGCACCAGCGGCACAGTGGCACCCCGGGACAAGGGGCTGCCTTCACCTCGGGCTTGTGATCGTGATCCATATTGGAAAGTAAGGCCTCAGGCTAGGCAGCACCCTGGTTCCAAAGAGCCCCATTGCCTGTGTCCTGTGGTTGAGATAGGAAAGCCGGACCACCGGCAAGGTGGCACCCGCAGTCCCAGGAGCCGCCTTGCCTGTGGCCCTTGATGGTTATTTGAAGCAGGACCACAGACAAGGTGGCACCCCGGGACCCAGGAGCTGCTGTGCCTGCAGCCGTGATCGAGATCATGATCGTGAATTAAAAGCGGGACCACAGGCAAGGGGGCACCCAGGGACACAAGGGAGCCCGTGATCGTGATCATGCTCAGAGGGCCGGTCTCAGGCACTGCGCCACACCGATACCCAGGAGCTGCTTTGCCTCTGGCCCATGATCATGATCGTCATCTGAAAGCCTAGCCTCAGGCATGGGTTCACCTCGGGTCCCAGGAGCCGCCTTGCCTGTGGCACATGATTGTGATTTAGAAGCCGGTCTTCTGTCAAGGGGGCACCCCAAGACCCAGGAGCCACTGTGCCTACATCCCGAGATTGAGATTAGAATGCTTGACCACAGGCAAGGCGGAACCCAGGGACCCAGGAGCTGCCTTGCCTGCAGCCCCTGATAGTCATTTGAAAGCCGGGTCGCAGACAAGGGGTGCCCCAAAGACCAAGGAGCCACCTTGCCTGTGGCTTGTGATTAAGGTCAAGATCAGAAAGGAGGACCGCAGGCAAGTCAGCTCCTGGGCATAAGGGTGCCACCCTGCCTGTGGCCCAAGACTGAGATCAGAAAGCAGGACCACAGGCAAGGTGGCACCCCGGGACAAAGGTGCCGCCTTGCCTGCGGCCAGTGATTGTGATCCTGATCAGAAAGTAAGTCCTCAGGCAAGCTAACACCCTAGGTCCCAGGAGCCGCCTTGCGTATGGCCCAAGATGGTGATTTGAAAGCCTCACCACAGGCAAGGTGGCATCCCGGGACCCAGGAGGTGCCTGGCCTGCAGCCATGTTCGTGATCTTGATCTTGATCTGAAAGCAGAACCACAGGTACGGCGGCACCCAGGACCCATCAGCCTTCTTGCCTGTGGCCCCTGATCATGATCATGATCAGAAAGCTGAGCTGAATGTCAGGTAGAACCCTGGGTCCCAGGAGCCGCATTGCCTGTGGCCCATGATCATGATTTGAAAGCTGGACCACAGGCAAGGTGGCACCCGGGGACAAATGGGCCGCCTTGCCTGGGCCTGTGGTCGTGATCTTGATTGGAATGTAAGGCCACAGCAAGGCAACACCCTGGGTCAAAGGAGCCTCCTTGCCTGAATCAAGTGATTGAGATAGGAAAGCTGGTCCACAGGCAAGGTGACACCGAGGGACACAGGAGCAGGCTTGCCTGTGGCCCATGATGATGATTGCAGTCGGAAAGCCGAGATGCAGGAACCCTGGGTCCCAGGAGCCGCCTTGCCTGTGACCCATGATCGTGATTTGAAAGCCTGACCACAGGCAAGGTGGCACCTCAGGAAAAAGGTGCCGCCTTGCCTGTGGCCTGTGATCGTGATCGTGATTGGAAAGTAAGGCCTCAAGCAAGGCAGCACCCTGGGTCCCAGGAGATGCCTTGCCTGAGTCCTGTGGTTGAGATAGGAAAGCCGGAGCACCGGCAAGGCGGCACCTGGGGTCCCAGGAGCTGCCTTGCCTGTGGCCCTTGATGGTTATTTGAAGCAGGACCACAGACAAGGCGGCACCCCGGGACCCAGGAGCGGCTGTGCCTGCAGGCGTGATCGAGATCATGATCGTGAATTAAAAGCGGGACCACAGGCAAGGGGGCACCCAGGGACACAAGGGAGCCCGTGATCGTGATCATGCTCAGAGGGCCGTTCTCAGGCACTGCGCCACACGGATACCCAGGAGCTGCTTTGCCTCTAGGCCATGATCAAGATCGTGATCTGAAAGCCTGGCCTCAGGCATGGGTTCACCTCGGGTCCCAGGAGCAGCCTTGCCTGTGGCCCATGATTGTGATTTAGAAGCCGGGCTTCTGGCAAGGGGGCACCACAGGACCCAGGAGCCACTGTGCCTGCATCCCGTGATTGAGATTAGAATGCTTGACCACAGGCAAGGGGGAACCCAGGGACCCAGGAGCCGCCTTGCCTGTGGCCCATGATTGTGATTTAGAAGCTGGGCTTCTGGCAAGGGGGCACCACAGGACCCAGGAGCCGCTGTGCCTGCAGCCCGTGATTGAGATTAGAATGCTTGACCACAGGCAAGGCGGAACCCAGGGACCCAGGAGCTGCCTTGCCTGCAGCCCCTGATAGTCATTTGAAAGCCGGGTCGCAGACAAGGGGTGCCCCAAAGACCAAGGAGCCACCTTGCCTGTGGCTTGTGATTAAGGTCAAGATCAGAAAGGAGGACCGCAGGCAAGTCAGCTCCTGGGCATAAGGGTGCCACCCTGCCTGTGGCCCAAGACTGAGATCAGAAAGCAGGACCACAGGCAAGGTGGCACCCCGGGACAAAGGTGCCGCCTTGCCTGCGGCCAGTGATTGTGATCCTGATCAGAAAGTAAGTCCTGAGGCAAGCTAACACCCTAGGTCCCAGGAGCCGCCTTGAGTGTGGCCCAAGATGGTGATTTGAAAGCCTCACCACAGGCAAGGTGGCATCCCGGGACCCAGGAGGTGCCTGGCCTGCAGCCATGATCGTGATCTTGATCTTGATCTGAAAGCAGGACCACAGGTACGGCGGCACCCAGGACCCATCAGCCTTCTTGCCTGTGGCCCCTGATCATGATCATGATCAGAAAGCTGAGCTGAATGTCAGGCAGAACCCTGGGTCCCAGGAGCCGCATTGCCTGTGGCCCATGATCATGATTTGAAAGCTGGACCACAGGCAAGGTGGCACCCGGGGACAAATGGGCCGCCTTGCCTGGGCCTGTGGTCGTGATCTTGATTGGAATGTAAGGCCACAGCAAGGCAACACCCTGGGTCAAAGGAGCCTCCTTGCCTGAATCAAGTGATTGAGATAGGAAAGCTGGTCCACAGGCAAGGTGACACCGAGGGACACAGGAGCAGGCTTGCCTGTGGCCCATGATGATGATTGCAGTCGGAAAGCCGAGATGCAGGAACCCTGGGTCCCAGGAGCCGCCTTGCCTGTGACCCATGATCGTGATTTGAAAGCCTGACCACAGGCAAGGTGGCACCTCAGGAAAAAGGTGCCGCCTTGCCTGTGGCCTGTGATCGTGATCGTGATTGGAAAGTAAGGCCTCAAGCAAGGCAGCACCCTGGGTCCCAGGAGATGCCTTGCCTGAGTCCTGTGGTTGAGATAGGAAAGCCGGAGCACCGGCAAGGCGGCACCTGGGGTCCCAGGAGCTGCCTTGCCTGTGGCCCTTGATGGTTATTTGAAGCAGGACCACAGACAAGGCGGCACCCCGGGACCCAGGAGCGGCTGTGCCTGCAGGCGTGATCGAGATCATGATCGTGAATTAAAAGCGGGACCACAGGCAAGGGGGCACCCAGGGACACAAGGGAGCCCGTGATCGTGATCATGCTCAGAGGGCCGTTCTCAGGCACTGCGCCACACGGATACCCAGGAGCTGCTTTGCCTCTAGGCCATGATCAAGATCGTGATCTGAAAGCCTGGCCTCAGGCATGGGTTCACCTCGGGTCCCAGGAGCAGCCTTGCCTGTGGCCCATGATTGTGATTTAGAAGCCGGGCTTCTGGCAAGGGGGCACCACAGGACCCAGGAGCCACTGTGCCTGCATCCCGTGATTGAGATTAGAATGCTTGACCACAGGCAAGGGGGAACCCAGGGACCCAGGAGCCGCCTTGCCTGTGGCCCATGATTGTGATTTAGAAGCTGGGCTTCTGGCAAGGGGGCACCACAGGACCCAGGAGCCGCTGTGCCTGCAGCCCGTGATTGAGATTAGAATGCTTGACCACAGGCAAGGCGGAACCCAGGGACCCAGGAGCTGCCTTGCCTGCAGCCCCTGATAGTCATTTGAAAGCCGGGTCGCAGACAAGGGGTGCCCCAAAGACCAAGGAGCCACCTTGCCTGTGGCTTGTGATTAAGGTCAAGATCAGAAAGGAGGACCGCAGGCAAGTCAGCTCCTGGGCATAAGGGTGCCACCCTGCCTGTGGCCCAAGACTGAGATCAGAAAGCAGGACCACAGGCAAGGTGGCACCCCGGGACAAAGGTGCCGCCTTGCCTGCGGCCAGTGATTGTGATCCTGATCAGAAAGTAAGTCCTGAGGCAAGCTAACACCCTAGGTCCCAGGAGCCGCCTTGAGTGTGGCCCAAGATGGTGATTTGAAAGCCTCACCACAGGCAAGGTGGCATCCCGGGACCCAGGAGGTGCCTGGCCTGCAGCCATGATCGTGATCTTGATCTTGATCTGAAAGCAGGACCACAGGTACGGCGGCACCCAGGACCCATCAGCCTTCTTGCCTGTGGCCCCTGATCATGATCATGATCAGAAAGCTGAGCTGAATGTCAGGCAGAACCCTGGGTCCCAGGAGCCGCATTGCCTGTGGCCCATGATCATGATTTGAAAGCTGGACCACAGGCAAGGTGGCACCCGGGGACAAATGGGCCGCCTTGCCTGGGCCTGTGGTCGTGATCTTGATTGGAATGTAAGGCCACAGCAAGGCAACACCCTGGGTCAAAGGAGCCTCCTTGCCTGAATCAAGTGATTGAGATGGGAAAGTTGGTCCACAGGCAAGGTGACACCGAGGGACACAGGAGCAGGCTTGCCTGTGGCCCATGATGATGATTGCAGTCGGAAAGCCGAGATGCAGGAACCCTGGGTCCCAGGAGCCGCCTTGCCTGTGACCCATGATCGTGATTTGAAAGCCTGACCACAGGCAAGGTGGCACCTCAGGAAAAAGGTGCCGCCTTGCCTGTGGCCTGTGATCGTGATCGTGATTGGAAAGTAAGGCCTCAAGCAAGGCAGCACCCTGGGTCCCAGGAGATGCCTTGCCTGAGTCCTGTGGTTGAGATAGGAAAGCCGGAGCACCGGCAAGGCGGCACCTGGGGTCCCAGGAGCTGCCTTGCCTGTGGCCCTTGATGGTTATTTGAAGCAGGACCACAGACAAGGCGGCACCCCGGGACCCAGGAGCGGCTGTGCCTGCAGGCGTGATCGAGATCATGATCGTGAATTAAAAGCGGGACCACAGGCAAGGGGGCACCCAGGGACACAAGGGAGCCCGTGATCGTGATCATGCTCAGAGGGCCGGTCTCAGGCACTTCGCCACACCGATACCCAGGAGCTGCTTTGCCTCTAGGCCATGATCATGATCGTGATCTGAAAGCCTGGCCTCAGGCATGGGTTCACCCCGGGTCCCAGGAGCCGCCTTGCCTGTGGCCCATGATTGTCATTTAGAAGCTGGGCTTCTGGCAAGGGGGCACCACAGGACCCAGGAGCCGCTGTGCCTGCAGCCCGTGATTGAGATTAGAATGCTTGACCACAGGCAAGGCGGAATCCTGGGACCCAGGAGCTGCCTTGCCTGCAGCCCCTGATAATGATTTGAAAGCCAGGTCGCAGACAAGGGGTGCCCCAAAGACCAAGGAGCCACCTTGCCTGTGGCTTGTGATTAAGATCGAGATCAGAAAGGAGGGCCGCAGGCAAGTCAGTTCCTGGGCATAAGGGTGCCACCCTGCCTGTGGCCCATGACTGAGATCAGAAAGCATGGCACAGGCAAGGTGGCACCCCGGGACAAAGGTGCCGCCTTGCCTGCCGCCAGTGATTGTGATCCTGATCAGAAATTAAGGCCTCAGGCAAGGTAACACACTGGGTCCCAGGAGCCGCCTTGCATTCGTAGCGTGATTGAGATAGGAAAGCCGGACCATGGGCAACGTAGGACCCCGGGTCCCGGAAGCCGCCTTGCCTGTGGCCCATGATGGGGATTTGAAAGCCGGACCAGAGGCAAGGTGTCATCCCGGGAACCAGGAGGTGCCTTGCCTGCATCCATGATGGTGATCTTGATCTTGATCTGAAAGAAGGTCCACAGGCACGGCGGCACCGCAGGACCCATCAGCCATCTTGCGTGTGGCCCCTGATCATGATCATGATCAGAAAACTGAGCTGAATGTCAGGCAGAACCCTGGGTCCCAGGAGCCGCATTGCCTGTGGCCCATGATCGTGATTTGAAAGCTGGACCCCAGGCAAGGTGGAACCCCGCGACAAATGGGCCGCCTTGCCTGGGCCTGTGGTCATGATCTTGATTGGAATGTAAGGCCGCAGCAAGACAACACCCTGGGTCAAAGGAGCCTCCTTGCCTGAATCAAGTGATTGAGATGGGAAAGCTGGACCACAGGCAAGGTGGCACCTAGGGACACAGGGGCAGGCTTGCCTGTGGCCCATGCTGATGTTTGCAGTCGGAAAGCCGGGATACAGGCACCCTGGGTCCCAGGAGCTGCCTTTCCTGTGGCCCATGATCGTGATTTGAAAGCCTGACCACAGGCAAGGTGGCCCCCCAGGACAAAGGGGCCGCCTTGCCCGTGGCCTGTGATCGTGATCGTGATTGGAAAGTAAGGCCTCAGGCAAGGCAGCACCCTGGGTCCCAGGAACGCCTTGCCTGTGTCCTGTGGTTGAGATAGGAAAGCCGGACCACCGGCAAGGTGGCACCCGCAGTCCCAGGAGCCGCCTTGCCTGTGGCCCTTGATGGTTATTTGAAGCAGGACCACAGACAAGGTGGCACCCCGGGACCCAGGAGCTGCTGTGCCTGCAGCCGTGATCGAGATCATGATCGTGAATTAAAAGCGGGACCACAGGCAAGGGGGCACCCAGGGACACAAGGGAGCCCGTGATCGTGATCATGCTCAGAGGGCCAGTCTCAGGCACTGCGCCACACCGATACCCAGGAGCTGCTTTGCCTCTGGCCCATGATCATGATCGTCATCTGAAAGCCTAGCCTCAGGCATGGGTTCACCTCGGTCCCAGGAGCCGCCTTGCCTGTGGCACATGATTGTGATTTAGAAGCCGGTCTTCTGTCAAGGGGGCACCCCAAGACCCAGGAGCCACTGTGCCTACATCCCGTGATTGAGATTAGAATGCTTGACCACAGGCAAGGCGGAACCCAGGGACCCAGGAGCTGCCTTGCCTGCAGCCGCTGATAGTCATTTGAAAGCCGGGTCGCAGACAAGGGGTGCCCCAAAGACCAAGGAGCCACCTTGCCTGTGGCTTGTGATTAAGGTCAAGATCAGAAAGGAGGACCGCAGGCAAGTCAGCTCCTGGGCATAAGGGTGCCACCCTGCCTGTGGCCCAAGACTGAGATCAGAAAGCAGGACCACAGGCAAGGTGGCACCCCGGGACAAAGGTGCCGCCTTGCCTGCGGCCAGTGATTGTGATCCTGATCAGAAAGTAAGTCCTCAGGCAAGCTAACACCCTAGGTCCCAGGAGCCGCCTTGCGTGTGGCCCAAGATGGTGATTTGAAAGCCTCACCACAGGCAAGGTGGCATCCCGGGACCCAGGAGGTGCCTGGCCTGCAGCCATGTTCGTGATCTTGATCTTGATCTGAAAGCAGAACCACAGGTACGGCGGCACCCAGGACCCATCAGCCTTCTTGCCTGTGGCCCCTGATCATGATCATGATCAGAAAGCTGAGCTGAATGTCAGGTAGAACCCTGGGTCCCAGGAGCCGCATTGCCTGTGGCCCATGATCATGATTTGAAAGCTGGACCACAGGCAAGGTGGCACCGGGGACAAATGGGCCGCCTTGCCTGGGCCTGTGGTCGTGATCTTGATTGGAATGTAAGGCCACAGCAAGGCAACACCCTGGGTCAAAGGAGCCTCCTTGCCTGAATCAAGTGATTGAGATAGGAAAGCTGGTCCACAGGCAAGGTGACACCGAGGGACACAGGAGCAGGCTTGCCTGTGGCCCATGATGATGATTGCAGTCGGAAAGCCGAGATGCAGGAACCCTGGGTCCCAGGAGCCGCCTTGCCTGTGACCCATGATCGTGATTTGAAAGCCTGACCACAGGCAAGGTGGCACCTCAGGAAAAAGGTGCCGCCTTGCCTGTGGCCTGTGATCGTGATCGTGATTGGAAAGTAAGGCCTCAAGCAAGGCAGCACCCTGGGTCCCAGGAGATGCCTTGCCTGAGTCCTGTGGTTGAGATAGGAAAGCCGGAGCACGGGCAAGGCGGCACCTGGGGTCCCAGGAGCTGCCTTGCCTGTGGCCCTTGATGGTTATTTGAAGCAGGACCACAAACAAGGCGGCACCCCGGGACCCAGGAGCGGCTGTGCCTGCAGGCGTGATCGAGATCATGATCGTGAATTAAAAGCGGGACCACAGGCAAGGGGGCACCCAGGGACACAAGGGAGCCCGTGATAGTGATCATGCTCAGAGGGCCGTTCTCAGGCACTGCGCCACACGGATACCCAGGAGCTGCTTTGCCTCTAGGCCATGATCATGATCGTGATCTGAAAGCCTGGCCTCAGGCATGGGTTCACCTCGGGTCCCAGGAGCCGCCTTGCCTGTGGCCCATGATTGTGATTTAGAAGCCGGGCTTCTGTCAAGGGGGCACCACAGGACCCAGGAGCCACTGTGCCTGCATCCCGTGATTGAGATTAGAATGCTTGACCACAGGCAAGGCGGAACCCAGGGACCCAGGAGCCGCCTTGCCTGTGGCCCATGATTGTGATTTAGAAGCTGGGCTTCTGGCAAGGGGGCACCACAGGACCCAGGAGCCGCTGTGCCTGCAGCCCGTGATTGAGATTAGAATGCTTGACCACAGGCAAGGCGGAATCCTGGGACCCAGGAGCTGCCTTGCCTGCAGCCCCTGATAGTGATTTGAAAGCCAGGTCGCAGACAAGGGGTGCCCCAAAGACCAAGGAGCCACCTTGCCTGTGGCTTGTGATTAAGATCGAGATCAGAAAGGAGGACCGCAGGCAAGTCAGTTCCTGGGCATAAGGGTGCCACCCTGCCTGTGGCCCATGACTGAGATCAGAAAGCATGGCACAGGCAAGGTGGCACCCCGGGACAAAGGTGCCGCCTTGCCTGCCGCCAGTGATTGTGATCCTGATTAGAAATTAAGGCCTCAGGCAAGGTAACACACTGGGTCCCAGGAGCCGCCTTGCATTCGTAGCGTGATTGAGATAGGAAAGCCGGACCATGGGCAACGTAGGACCCCGGGTCCCGGAAGCCGCCTTGCCTGTGGCCCATGATGGGGATTTGAAAGCCAGACCAGAGGCAAGGTGTCATCCCGGGAACCAGGAGGTGCCTTGCCTGCATCCATGATCGTGATCTTGATCTTGATCTGAAAGAAGGACCACAGGCACGGCGGCACCCCAGGACCCATCAGCATTCTTGCGTGTGGCCCCTGATCATGATCATGATCAGAAAACTGAGCTGAATGTCAGGCAGAACCCTGGGTCCCAGGAGCCGCATTGCCTGTGGCCCATGATCATGATTTGAAAGCTGGACCACAGGCAAGGTGGAACCCCGCGACAAATGGGCCGCCTTGCCTGGGCCTGTGGTCATGATCTTGATTGGAATGTAAGGCCGCAGCAAGACAACACCCTGGGTCAAAGGAGCCTCCTTGCCTGAATCAAGTGATTGAGATGGGAAAGCTGGACCACAGGCAAGGTGGCACCTAGGGACACAGGGGCAGGCTTGCCTGTGGCCCATGCTGATGTTTGCAGTCGGAAAGCCGGGATACAGGCACCCTGGGTCCCAGGAGCCGCCTTGCCTGTGGCCCATGATCGTGATTTGAAACCCTGACCACAGGCAAGGTGGCCCCCCAGGACAAAGGGGCCGCCTTGCCCGTGGCCTGTGATCGTGATCGTGATTGGAAAGTAAGGCCTCAGGCAAGGCAGCACCCTGGGTCCCAGGAACGCCTTGCCTGTGTCCTGTGGTTGAGATAGGAAAGCCGCACCAGCGGCACGGTGGCACCCCGGGACGAGGGGCTGCCTTCACCTCGGGCTTGTGATCGTGATCCATATTGGAAAGTAAGGCCTCAGGCTAGGCAGCACCCTGGTTCCAAAGAGCCCCATTGCCTGTGTCCTGTGGTTGAGATAGGAAAGCCGGACCACCGGCAAGGTGGCACCCGCGGTCCCAGGAGCAGCCTTGCCTGTGGCCCTTGATGGTTATTTGAAGCAGGACCACAGACAAGGTGGCACCCCGGGACCCAGGAGCTGCTGTGCCTGCAGCCGTGATCGAGATCATGATCGTGAATTAAAAGCGGGACCACAGGCAAGGGGGCACCCAGGGACACAAGGGAGCCCGTGATCGTGATCATGCTCAGAGGGCCGGTCTCAGGCACTGCGCCACACCGATACACAGGAGCTGCTTTGCCTCTGGCCCATGATCATGATAGTCATCTGAAAGCCTAGCCTCAGGCATGGGTTCACCTCGGGTCCCAGGAGCCGCCTCGCCTGTGGCACATGATTGTGATTTAGAAGCCGGTCTTCTGTCAAGGGGGCACCCCAAGACCCAGGAGCCACTGTGCCTACATCCCGTGATTGAGATTAGAATGCTTGACCACAGGCAAGGCGGAACCCAGGGACCCAGGAGCTGCCTTGCCTGCAGCCCCTGATAGTCATTTGAAAGCCGGGTCGCAGACAAGGGGTGCCCCAAAGACCAAGGAGCCACCTTGCCTGTGGCTTGTGATTAAGGTCAAGATCAAAAAGGAGGACCGCAGGCAAGTCAGCTCCTGGGCATAAGGGTGCCACCCTGCCTGTGGCCCAAGACTGAGATCAGAAAGCAGGACCACAGGCAAGGTGGCACCCCGGGACAAAGGTGCCGCCTTGCCTGCGGCCAGTGATTGTGATCCTGATCAGAAAGTAAGTCCTCAGGCAAGCTAACACCCTAGGTCCCAGGAGCTGCCTTGCGTGTGGCCCAAGATGGTGATTTGAAAGCCTCACCACAGGCAAGGTGGCATCCTGGGACCCAGGAGGTTCCTGGCCTGCAGCCATGATCGTGATCTTGATCTTGATCTGAAAGCAGGACCACAGGTACGGCGGTACCCAGGACCCATCAGCCTTCTTGCCTGTGGCCCCTGATCATGATCATGATCAGAAAGCTGAGCTGAATGTCAGGCAGAACCCTGGGTCCCAGGAGCCGCATTGCCTGTGGCCCATGATCATGATTTGAAAGCTGGACCACAGGCAAGGTGGCACCCGGGGACAAATGGGCCGCCTTGCCTGGGCCTGTGGTCGTGATCTTGATTGGAATGTAAGGCCACAGCAAGGCAACACCCTGGGTCAAATGAGCCTCCTTGCCTGAATCAAGTGATTGAGATGGGAAAGCTGGTCCACAGGCAAGGTGACACCGAGGGACACAGGAGCAGGCTTGCCTGTGGCCCATGATGATGATTGCAGTCAGAAAGCCGAGATGCAGGAACCCTGGGTCCCAGGAGCCGCCTTGCCTGTGACCCATGATCGTGATTTGAAAGCCTGACCACAGGCAAGGTGGCACCTCAGGAAAAAGGTGCCGCCTTGCCTGTGGCCTGTGATCGTGATCGTGATTGGAAAGTAAGGCCTCAAGCAAGGCAGCACCCTGGGTCCCAGGAGATGCCTTGCCTGAGTCCTGTGGTTGAGATAGGAAAGCCGGAGCACCGGCAAGGCGGCACCTGGGGTCCCAGGAGCTGCCTTGCCTGTGGCCCTTGATGGTTATTTGAAGCAGGACCACAGACAAGGCGGCACCCCGGGACCCAGGAGCGGCTGTGCCTGCAGCCGTGATCGAGATCATGATCGTGAATTAAAAGCGGGACCACAGGCAAGGGGGCACCCAGGGACACAAGGGAGCCCGTGATCGTGATCATGCTCAGAGGGCCGGTCTCAGGCACTGCGCCACACCGATACCCAGGAGCTGCTTTGCCTCTAGGCCATGATCATGATCGTGATCTGAAAGCCTGGCCTCAGGCATGGGTTCACCCCGGGTCCCAGGAGCCGCCTTGCCTGTGGCCCATGATTGTCATTTAGAAGCTGGGCTTCTGGCAAGGGGGCACCACAGGACCCAGGAGCCGCTGTGCCTGCAGCCCGTGATTGAGATTAGAATGCTTGACCACAGGCAAGGCGGAACCCTGGGACCCAGGAGCTGCCTTGCCTGCAGCCCCTGATAGTCATTTGAAAGCCAGGTCGCAGACAAGGGGTGCCCCAAAGACCAAGGAGCCACCTTGCCTGTGGCTTGTGATTAAGATCGAGATCAGAAAGGAGGACCGCAGGCAAGTCAGTTCCTGGGCATAAGGGTGCCACCCTGCCTGTGGCCCATGACTGAGATCAGAAAGCATGGCACAGGCAAGGTGGCACCCCGGGACAAAGGTGCCGCCTTGCCTGCCGCCAGTGATTGTGATCCTGATCAGAAATTAAGGCCTCAGGCAAGGTAACACACTGGGTCCCAGGAGCCGCCTTGCATTCGTAGCGTGATTGAGATAGGAAAGCCGGACCATGGGCAACGTAGGACCCCGGGTCCCGGAAGCCGCCTTGCCTGTGGCCCATGATGGGGATTTGAAAGCCGGACCAGAGGCAAGGTGTCATCCCGGGAACCAGGAGGTGCCTTGCCTGCATCCATGATGGTGATCTTGATCTTGATCTGAAAGAAGGACCACAGGCACGGCGGCACCCCAGGACCCATCAGCCTTCTTGCGTGTGGCCCCTGATCATGATCATGATCAGAAAACTGAGCTGAATGTCAGGCAGAACCCTGGGTCCCAGGAGCCGCATTGCCTGTGGCCCATGATCGTGATTTGAAAGCTGGACCCCAGGCAAGGTGGAACCCCACGACAAATGGGCCGCCTTGCCTGGGCCTGTGGTCATGATCTTGATTGGAATGTAAGGCCACAGCAAGACAACACCCTGGGTCAAAGGAGCCTCCTTGCCTGAATCAAGTGATTGAGATGGGAAAGCTGGACCACAGGCAAGGTGGCACCTAGGGACACAGGGGAAGGCTTGCCTGTGGCCCATGCTGATGTTTGCAGTCGGAAAGCCGGGATACAGGCACCCTGGGTCCCAGGAGCCGCCTTGCCTGTGGCCCATGATCGTGATTTGAAAGCCTGACCACAGGCAAGGTGGCCCCCCAGGACAAAGGGGCCGCCTTGCCCGTGGCCTGTGATCGTGATCGTGATTGGAAAGTAAGGCCTCAGGCAAGGCAGCACCCTGGGTCCCAGGAACACCTTGCCTGTGTCCTGTGGTTGAGATAGGAAAGCCGCACCAGCGGCACGGTGGCACCCCGGGACAAGGGGCTGCCTTCACCTCGGGCTTGTGATCGTGATCCATATTGGAAAGTAAGGCCTCAGGCTAGGCAGCACCCTGGTTCCAAAGAACCCCATTGCCTGTGTCCTGTGGTTGAGATAGGAAAGCCGGACCACCGGCAAGGTGGCACCCGCGGTCCCAGGAGCCGCCTTGCCTGTGGCCCTTGATGGTTATTTGAAGCAGGACCACAGACAAGGTGGCACCCCGGGACCCAGGAGCTGCTGTGCCTGCAGCCGTGATCGAGATCATGATCGTGAATTAAAAGCGGGACCACAGGCAAGGGGGCACCCAGGGACACAAGGGAGCCCGTGATTGTGATCATGCTCAGAGGGCCGGTCTCAGGCACTGCGCCACACCGATACCCAGGAGCTGCTTTGCCTCTGGCCCATGATCATGATCGTCATCTGAAAGCCTAGCCTCAGGCATGGGTTCACCTCGGGTCCCAGGAGCCGCCTTGCCTGTGGCACATGATTGTGATTTAGAAGCCGGTCTTCTGTCAAGGGGGCACCCCAAGACCCAGGAGCCACTGTGCCTACATCCCGTGATTGAGATTAGAATGCTTGACCACAGGCAAGGCGGAACCCAGGGACCCAGGAGCTGCCTTGCCTGCAGCCCCTGATAGTCATTTGAAAGCCGGGTCGCAGACAAGGGGTGCCCCAAAGACCAAGGAGCCACCTTGCCTGTGGCTTGTGATTAAGGTCAAGATCAGAAAGGAGGACCGCAGGCAAGTCAGCTCCTGGGCATAAGGGTGCCACCCTGCCTGTGGCCCAAGACTGAGATCAGAAAGCAGGACCACAGGCAAGGTGGCACCCCGGGACAAAGGTGCCGCCTTGCCTGCGGCCAGTGATTGTGATCCTGATCAGAAAGTAAGTCCTCAGGCAAGCTAACACCCTAGGTCCCAGGAGCCACCTTGCGTGTGGCCCAAGATGGTGATTTGAAAGCCTCACCACAGGCAAGGTTGCATCCCGGGACCCAGGAGGTGCCTGGCCTGCAGCCATGATCGTGATCTTGATCTTGATCTGAAAGCAGGACCACAGGTACGGCGGCACCCAGGACCCATCAGCCTTCTTGCCTGTGGCCCTTGATCATGATCATGATCAGAAAGCTGAGCTGAATGTCAGGTAGAACCCTGGGTCCCAGGAGCCGCATTGCCTGTGGCCCATGATCATGATTTGAAAGCCTGACCACAGGCAAGGTGGCACCGAGGGACACAGGAGCAGGCTTGCCTGTGGCCCATGATGATGATTGCAGTCGGAAAGCCGAGATGCAGGAACCCTGGGTCCCAGGAGCCGCCTTTCCTTTGGCCCATGATCGTGATTTGAAAGCCTGACCACAGGCAAGGTGGCACCTCAGGAAAAAGGTGCCGCCTTGCCTGTTGCCTGTGATCGTGAACGTGATTGGAAAGTAAGGCCTCAAGCAAGGCAGCACCCTGGGTCCCAGGAGATGCCTTGCCTGAGTCCTGTGGTTGAGATAGGAAAGCCGGAGCACCGGCAAGGCGGCACCTGGGGTCCCAGGTGCTGCCTTGCCTGTGGCCCTTGATGGTTATTTGAAAGCCGGACCATAGACAAGGCGGCACCCCGGGACCCAGGATTTGCCGTGCCTGCAGCTTTTTTCGAGATCATGATCGTGATTTAAAAGCAGGACCACAGGCAAGGGGGCACCCAGGGACACAAGGGAGCCCGTGATCGTGATCATGCTCAGAGGGCCGGCCTCTGGCACTGCGCCACACCCGGACCCAGGATCCGCCTTGCCTGTGGCCCATGATTGTGATTTAGAAGCCGGGCTTCAGGCAAGGGGGCCCGCCACGACCAAGGAGCTGCTGTGCCTGCAGCCGTGATTGAGATTGGAATGAACGACCACAGGCAAGGCGGAACCCGGTGACCCAGGAGCTGCCTTGCCTGAAGCCCATGATAGTGATTTGAAAGCCAGGTCGCAGACAAGGGGTGCCCCACAGACCAAGGAGCCACATTGCCTGTGGATTGTGATTAAGATCGAGATCAGAAAGGAGGACCACCGGCAAGTCAGCTCCTGGGCACGAGGGTTCCACCCTGCCTGTGTCCCGTGATTGAGATCGGAAAGCCAGACCACCGGCAAGGTGGCAATCCGGGTCTCAGGAGCCGCCTTGCCTGTGGCCCACGATCGTGATTTGAAAGCCGGACGATAGGGTAGGTGGCACCCCGGAACAAAGGTGCTGCCTTAACTGCGGCCCATGATTGAGATAGGAAAGCCGGAAAAGAGGCAAGGTGGCACCCCCCGTCCCGAGAGCCGTCTAGCCTGTGTCCCATGATGGTGATTGGAATGACAGACCACAGGCAAGGTAGCAACCCGGCACCCTGGAGGTGCCTTGCCTTCAGCCATGATCGTGATCTTGATCATTATCTGAAAGCAGGACCACAGGCATGGCGGCACCCCAGGACCCATCAGCCAACTTGCCTGTGGCCCCTGATCATGTTCATGATCAGAAAGCTGAGCTGAAGGTCATGCAGAACCCTGGGTCCCAGGAGCCGCATTGCCTGTGGCCCATGATCATGATTTGAAAGCCAGACCACAGGCAAGGTGGCACCCCGGGACAAAGGGGCCGCCTTGCCTTGGGCTTGTGATCGTGATCTTGATTGGAAAGTAAGGCCTCAGGCAAGGCAGCACCCTGGGTCCCAGGAGCCGCATTGCCGGTGTCCTGTGGTTGAGATAGGAAAGCCGGAGCACCGGCAAGGTGGCAAAAGGGGTACTAGGAGCCGCCTTGCTTGTGGCCCTTGATGGTTATTTGAAAGCAGGACGACAGACAAGGCGGCACCCCGGGACCCAGGAGCTGCTGTGCCTGCAGCCGTGATCGAGATCATGATCGTGAATTAAAAGCGGGACCACAGACAAGGGGGCACCCAGGGACACAAGGGAGCCCGTGATCGTGATCATGCTCAGAGGGCCAGCCTCAGGCACTGCGCCACACTGATACCCAGGAGCTGCTTTGCCTCTAGGCCATGATCATGATCGTGATCTGAAAGCCTGGCCTCAGGCATGGGTTCACCCCGGGTCCCAGGAGCCGCCTTGCCTGTGGCACATGATTGTGATTTAGAAACCGGGCTTCTGGCAAGGGGGCACCACAGGACCCAGGAGCCGCTGTGCCTGCAGCCCGTGATTGAGATTAGAATGCTTGACCACAGGCAAGGCGGAACCCCGGGACCCAGGAGCTGCCTTGCCTGCAGCCCCTGATAGTGATTTGAAAGCCAGGTCGCAGACAAGGGGTGCCCCAAAGACCATTGAGCCACCTTGCCTGTGGCTTTTGATTAAGATCGAGATCAGAAAGGAGGACTGCAGGCAAGTCAGCTCCTGGGCATAAGGGTGTCACCCTGCCTTTGGCCCATGACTGAGATCAGAGAGCAGGACCACAGGCAAGGTGGCACCCCGGGACAAAGTTGCCGCGTTGCCTGTGGCTAGTGATTGTGATCTTGATCAGAAAGTAAGGCCTCAGGCAAGGTAACACCCTGTGTCCCAGGAGCCGCCTTGCATTCGTCCCGTGATTGAGATAGGAAAGCCGGACCACAGGCACGGTGGCACACTGGGACCCAGAAGACGCCTTGGCTGAGGACTGAGATCATGATTTGAAAGCCAGGTAACAGGCAAGGTGGCACCTCGAGACCTACAAGACGCCTTCCCTGAAGCCATGATCATGAACTTGATCTTGATCTGAAAACAGGACCACTGGCACCGCAGCCCCCCCGGACTCATCAGCTATCTAGCCTGTGGCCCCTGATCATGATCATGATCAGTATGCTGACCCGAAGGTCAGGCAGAACCCTGGGTCCCAGGAAACTCCTTGCCTCTTGCCCATGATCATGATTTGAAAGCCGGACCACAGGCAAGGTGGCACCAGGGGAATAAGGTGTTGCCTTGCCTGTGGCCAGTGATTGTGATCGTTATCAGAAAGTAAGGCCTCAGGCAAGGCAACACACTGGGTCCCAGGAGCCCCCTTACATTCCTCCCGTGATTGAGATTGGAAAGCCAGACCACAGGCAAGGTGGCACCATGGTTCCCGAGAGCCGCCTAGCCTGTGGCCCATGATGGTGATTTGAAAGCCGGACCACAGGCAAAGTGGCAACACAGGACACAGGAGTTGCCTTGCCTGCAGCCATGATCGTGATAGTTATTGGAAATTAAGGCCGCAGGCAAGGCAGCACCCTCTGTCCCGGGAGCCGCCTTGCCTGTGTCCTGTGATTGAGATCAGAGAGCCGGACCATAGCCAAGGTGGCACACTGGGACCCAGCAGACGCCTTGGCTGAGGACTGAGATCATGATTTGAATGCCAGGTAGCAGGCAAGGTGGCACCTTGAGACCTACAAGCTGCCCTGCCTGCAGCCATGATCGTGATCTTTATCTTGATCTAAAATCAGGACCACCGGCAAGGCGGCCCCCCTGGACCCATCAGTTATCTAGCCGGTGGCTGGTGATCATGATCATGATCAGAATGCTGACCCGAAGGTCAGGCAGAATCCTGGGTTCCAGGAGCCTCCTTGCCTGTTGCCCCTGATGGTGATTTGAAAGCCGGACCACAGGCAAGGTGGCACCCCCGGACCCAGGAGCTGGTGCGCCTGCAGCAGTGATCCAGTTCATGATCGTGATTTAAAAGCAGGACCACAGGCAAGGGGGCACCCCGGGACACAAGGGAGCCCGTGATCGTGATCATGCTCAGAGGGCCGGCCTCAGGCACTGCGCCTCACCGAGACCTAGGAGCCGCCTTGCCTCTAGCCCATTATCATGATCTTGATATAAAAGTCTGGCCTCAGGCTTGGGGGCACCCCAGTTCCCAGGAGCCGCCTTGCCTATGGCCCATGATTGTGATTTAGAAGCCAGGCTTCAGGCAAGGGGGCACCCCAGGACCTAGGAGCCGCTGTGCCTGTGGCCCGTGATAGAGATTGGAATGCACGACCACAGGCAAGGCGCAACCCCTGGACCCAGGGTCTGTCTTGTCTGTGTCCCCTAATCATGATTGTGATCGTGATCGTGATTGGAATGTACTGCCACAGGCAAGGCAGCACCCTGGCTCCCAGGAGCTGCCTTGCTTGTGTCCCTCGATTGAGATCGGAAAGCTGGACCACAGGCAATGTGGCACCCCAGGACAAAGGTGCTGCCTTGCCTGTGGCCCGTGATTGAGATTGGAAAGCAGGACCACAGGCAAGGTGGCACCCTGGGACCCAGGAGCTGCCTTGCCTGCAACTGTGATCTTGATTATGATCGTCATCCTGATTGTGATCTGAAAGCAGAACCACAGTTAAGGCGGGACCCCAGGACCCATCAGCCATCTTGCATGTTGCCTGTGATTATGATCATGATTGGATAGCTGGGCTGCAAGCTAGGCAGCAACCCAGGACCCAGAAGCCACCTTGCCTGAGGCCTGTGTTCGTGATCGTGATCGCGATGTGCAAGCATGGCTGCAGGCAAGGCAGCACCCCGGGACCTAGGAACTGCCTTACCTGCAGCTGTGATCATGATCGTGTACTTGATCTGAAAGCAGGACCACAGGCAAGGTGGAACCCCTGGACCCAGGGTCTGCCTTGCCTGTGTCCCCTAATCGTGATTGTGATTGTGATCGTGATCGTGATTGGAAAGTAATGCCACAGGCAAGGCAGCACCCTGGGCCCCAGGAGCTGCCTTGCCTGGGTCCCATGATTGAGATCAGAAAGCTGGACCGGAGGCAAGGTGGCACCCCTGATCCCAGGAGCCTCCTGGCCTGTGGCCCATGATTGTGATTTGAAAGCTGGACCACAGGCAAGGTGGCACCCCGGGACAAAGTTGCTGCCTTGCCTGGGTCCTGTGATTGAGATAGGAAAGCCAGACCACAGGCAAGGCGGCAACACGGGACACAGGAGCAGGCTTGCCTGTGGCCCATGATGATGATTGTAATCGGAAAGCCGGGATGCAGTCCCCCTGGGTACCAGGAGGCACCTTGCCTGTGGCCCATGATCGTGATTTGAAAGCCTGACCACAGACAAGGCAGCACCCCAGGTCCCAGGAGGTGCCTGGCCTGCAGCCATGATGGTGATCTTGATCTTGATCTGAAAGCAGGACCACAGGCACGGCGGCACCCCAGGACCCATCATCCTTCTTGCCTGTGGCCCCTGATCATGATCATGATCAGAAAGCTGAGCTGAATGTCAGGCAGAACCCTGGGTCCCAGGAGCCGCCTTGCCTGTGGCCCATGATCGTGATTTGAAAGCCGGACCACAGACAAGGCAGCACCCCAGGTTCCAGGAGGTGCCTTGCCTGCAGCCGTGATCAAGATTGTGATTGTGATTTAAAAGCAGGACCCCAGGCAAGTGGGCAACCAGGGACCCGAGGGGGCCCGTGATCATGATCATGCTCAGAAGGCTGGCCTCAGGCACAGCGGCAAACCAGGACCCAGGAGCCGCCTTGCCTCTGGCCCATTATCATGATCATGATCTGAAAGCCAGGCCTCAGGCATGGGTGCACCCGGGTCCCAGGAGCCGCCTTACCTGAGGACTGAGATGTTGATTTGAAAGCCAGGCTGCAGGCAAGGCGGCACCTAGAGGCCTATAAGCTGCCTTGCCTGTAGCCATGATCGTGATCTTGATCTTGATCTGAAACAAGACCACAGGCAAGGCGGCACCCCGGGACTTAGGAACTTCCTTGCCTGTAGCCTTGATCATTATAGTGATCTTGATCTGAAAGTGGGACCACAGGCAAGGCGGCACCCCAGGACCCATCAGCCATCTTTCCTGTGGCCCGTGATTATAATCATGATCAGAAAGCAGAGCCGGAGGCCAGGTAGGACCATGGTTCCCAGGAGCCACCTTGCCTGTGGCCCATGATCATGATTTGAAAGTGGGACCACAGGCAAGGCGGCAACCTGGGACACAGGAGGTGCCTTGCCTGCAGCCATGATCGTGACAGTAATTGGAAATTAAGGCCACAGGAAAGGCAGCACCCTGTGTCTCAGGAGACACCTTGCCTGGGTCCTGGGATTGAGATAAAAAACCCGGACCACAGCCAAGGTGGCACAATGGGACTCAGGAGCCACCTTGCCTGAGGACTGAGATCTTGATTTGAAAGCCAGGCCACAGGCAAGGCGGCATCCCGTGACACAGGAACAGGCTTGCCTGTGGCCCATGATGATGAGTGAAATCAGAAAGCTGGTATGCAGGCATCCTGGGTACCAGGAGCCGCCTTGCCTTTGGCCCATGATGGTGATTTGAAAGCAAGACCACAGGCAAGGCAACAACCCGGGACCCAGGAGGTGCCTTGCCTGCAGCCATGATCGTGATAGTAATTGGAAATTAAGGCCCCAGGTAAGGCAGCACCTTGTGTCCCAGCTGCCGCCTTGCCTGTGTCCTGTGATTGAGATCAGAAAGCCGGACCACAGCCAAGTTTGCACACTGGGATCCAGGAGCCGTCTTGCCTGAGGACTGAGATCTTGTTTTGAAAGCCATGCCACAGGCAAGGCGGGACCTGGAGACCTACAAGCTGTCTTGCCTGCAGCCATGATCTTGATCTTGATCTTGATCTGAAAACAGGACCACAGGCAAGGCGGCACCCCAGGACCCATCAGCCATCTTGCCTGTGGCCGGTGATCAAGATCATGATCAGAAAGCTGAGCCGAAGGCCAGGCAGAACCCTGCATCCCAGGAGCCGCCTTGCCTTCATCAGGTGATTGAGATTAGAAAGCCGGACCACAGGTAAGGTGGCATCCTGGGTCCCTGGAGCCGCCTTGCCTGTGGCCCATGATCATGATTTGAAAGCCAGACCACAGGCAAGGTGGCACCCCCGGAAAAGGGGCCGCCTTACCTGCGGCCAGTGATTGTGATCCTGATCAGAAAGTAAGGCCGCAGGCAAGGCAATACCCTGTGTCCCAGGAGGCACCTTGCCTGCTTCCCATGATTGAGATCAGAAAGCAGGACCACAGACAAGGTGGCACCCGGCGTTCCTTGAGCCGCGTTGCCTGTGGCCCATGTTTGTGATTTGAAAGCCAGACCACAGGCAAGGCAGCACCCCGGGACCCAGGAGGTGCATTGCCTGCAGCTTGATCGTGATGGTGTTCGTGATAGTAATTGGAAATTAAGGCCACAGGAAAGGCAGCACCCTGTGTCCCAGTTGCCACCTTGCCTGTGTCAAGTGATTGATATAAGAAAGCCGGACCACAGCCAAAGTAGAAACACTGCGACCCAGGAGCCGCCTTGCCTGAAGACTGTGATCATGATTTTTTTTTTAAAATATATTTTATTGATTTTTTACAGAGAGGAAGGGAGAGAGATAGTTAGAAACATCGATGAGAGAGAAACATCGATCAGCTGCCTCCTGCACATCTCCTACTGGGGATGTGCCCGCAACCCAGGTACATGCCCTTGACCGGAATAGAACCTGGGACCTTTCAGTCCGCAGGCCGACGCTCTATCCACTGAGCCAAACCGGTTTTGGCATGTGATCATGATTTGAAAGCCAGGCTGCAGGCAAGGCGGCACCTCGAGACATACAAACTGCCTTGCCTGCAACCATGATCTTGATCTTGATCTTGATCTGAAAGCAGGCCACAGGCAAGGCGGCACCCCAGGACCCATCAGCCATCTTGCCTGTGTCCCGTGATTATGATCATGATCAGAAAGCTGAGTCAAAGGCTGGCAGCACCCTGAGTCCCAGGAACCGCCATGCCTGTGGGCCTTGATTGTGATTTGAAAGCCGGACCACATGCAAGGTGGCACCCCCGGACACAAGAGCAGGCTTGCCTGTGGCCCATGATGATGATTGTAATCGGAAAGCCGGGATGCAGGCCCCCTGGGTACCAGGAGGCACCTTGCCTGTGGCCCATGATCATGATTTGAAAGCCGAACAACAGACAAGGCGGCACAATGAGACCCAGGAGCTGCCTTGCCTGCAGCCGTGATTGATATAGTGATCGTGATTTAAAAGCAGGACCACAGGCAAGGGGCACCCAGGGACACAAGGGAGCACGTGATCGTGATCATGCTCAGAGGGCTGGCCTCAGGCACGGCGCCACAGCCGGACCCAGGAGCCGCCTTGCCTCTGCCCCATTATCATGATCGTGATGTGAAAGCCAGGCCTCAGGCATGCGGGCACCCGGGGTCCCAGGAGCTGCCTTGCCTGTGTCCCATGATTGTGATTTAGAAGGCAGGATTCAGGCAAGGAGGCACCCCAGGACCTAGGAGCCGCTGTGCCTGCGACCTGTGATTGAGATTGGAATGCCGGATCACAGGCAAGGCATAACTCCGGGACCCATGAGCTGCCTTGCCTGCAGCTCGTGATAGTGATTTGAAAGCCAGGTCGCAGACAAGGGGTGCCCTGCAGACCAAGGAACCACCTTGCCTGTGGCTTGTGATTAAGATCGAGATCAGAAAGGTGGACCACAGGCAAGGCAGCCCCTGGGCACAAAGGTGCCGCCCTGTCTGTGGCCCGTGATTGAGATCGGAAAGCAAGACCACAGGCAAGGTGGCACCCCGGGACCCAGTAGCTGCCTTGCCTGCAGCTGTGATCATGATTGTGATCGTGATCCTGATTGTTGTCTGAAAGCAGAAGCACAGGCAAGGTGGCACCCCAGCACCCATCAGCCATCTTCCTGTGGTCTGTGATTATGATCATTATTGGAAAGCTGGGCCGCAAGCTAGGCACCATCCCAGGACCCAGAAGCTATCTTGCCTGAAGCCTGTGATCGTGATTGTGATCTTGATCATGATCCTGATCGTGATCGTGATCCGAAAGCATGGCCGCAGGCAAGGCAGCACCCTTGGACCCAGGAACTACCTATCCTGCAGCCGTGATCCTGACCTTTACTGAGATTGTGAGCTGAAAGCAGCACTGCTTGCTAGGTGGCACCCCAGGACCCATCAGCCACCTTGACTGTGGCCCTTGTTCGTGATCACGATTGGAAAACTTGGCCGCAGGCAAGGCGGCACCTCAGCACCCAGGAGCCACCTTGCCTGCAGCTTGTGATCGAGAACGTGATCGTGATCAGAAAGCTGGGCCCCTGGTAAGGTAGCACCCTGGGACCCAGGTACCTCCTTGCCTCGGCCCGGGATTGAGATTGGAAAGCCAGGCCACAAGAAGGGAAGCACCCTGGGACACAGGAGCCGCCTTGCCTGTGGTCATGATAGTTACCGTGATCTGAAAGCCAGGCCTCAGGAAAGGCGGCGCCCCCTGACCCAGAAGCTGCCTTTCCTGTGGCCCACGAGCATGATTGTGATCGTGATCGTGATCGTTATCAGAAAGCCGGGTCATGGGAAAGGCGGAACCGCGGGACCAAGGTTCATAAAAATGTTATGAGAAAATATTGAAAATGTGTACTCTTACTGGTTATTTTATTAATAAAGACTGAGTATTAATTGTGTTTGTGTAATCATGTTATTGCCATTGTTACAAAGAAAAAATTGTTACCTTTCAGATTAAGATCCTAGAATTCCAAGATATGCTTCAAAGAATGTGGGGGAGAGGGGAGTGTGTAGGCAAATAGGCATGTATGATTCAAGAGGGCCTGAATTAATAATGGTTAAAACTAAATGATAAGAACATAAAAGTTCATTATTCTATTTTCTCTATTTTTGTATACATTTTAAATTTCAATATCAAAAAGTTATTTTTAAAAGTGGGGGTGGGTTGACAGTCTTGGGGGGATAACAAGCAGCCAAAGTCCTTAAACACAGAGATTTGAAGTCACGTGGAATCTGTGCATGCCTACAACCGTACCGTTCCACTCATTGGTGTTTAGAAAATTCAAATTCTGAGAGGCTGAATGACACGCTGAAAGGTTTTTGAATTCTCAGGCTATTGCCTTCTTAATATCTTAAAATTATCAATGCCTATAAGAAAGACACAAGTTACATTTAATGAGGCAATGGGAAGATAAACTGGCTGCCATGACTATAGATATCTGTTCTTATGTTTTGTCGTTTTTATGAAATATCTAAGGTGCATGCAGTAAACAGATTTATAGAAATATCTCACACAAACAACTATGTGTGTAGTCCATAGTGGAAAATTGGAAGTGACATAAATATGCATTAGTGGAAGAATGGTAATGCACTCAATGTGCAAACGTAAAACTGAATAAACTAGATATAAATGTGGGAAGTTTCCAAAACATAATGTTAAACAGAAAAAAAAGCAAGTATAAAAGATCAGCCAGGTGCTGGCCGATGTGGTTCCGTGGTTAGAATGTGGGCCTGCACGCCAAAGGGTTCAAGGACACATACCTGGGTTACAGCTTCAATCCCAGGTCCATGTTGAGTCATGAGCAGAGGTAACCAAAAGGTGTATCTCTCTTCTCACATCAGTGTTTCTCTCTCCCTCTCTTCCCTCCCTGCCTTCCTTTCCACCCTCTCTAAAAATCAGTGGGAAAAATATTCTTGGGTAAGGATTAACAACAAAAGAAGAAAGTCAGTAGGATAGATGACAAAGACATGAACAAAAAAACTGGACTTGAAATACTAGGGAGTAAGAACAATGAGTGCAAATAGGAATAATGCATATGGTGTTCAAGGGCACCTGTGATCTTTTTTTTCTACAGATGAGTGGTAGGTGTGTGTATGTTGGTTAGATTAGCTATACTTTTTTATAGCTCTGAAATCTATCTATATCTACACTAATAAAAGAGAAACGTGGTACTTAGCATATGACTGCTATCCTTCCCATTGGCTAATCAGCATATCCTTATGCAAATTAACTGTCAGCCAAGATGGCGGCCAGCAGCCATGCACTGAAGCAAACAGGGAGGCTTGCTTGCTCCAGTGACAGCGGACTCCAACGTTCCCCCGCCTGACTTGCCGGCCTCTCAGCTGCAACTCTAAGCAACTATGTTGCAAATATAGAAGCCAAATATAACCCCAGAAACCGGCTTTCAGTCAGCCAGGCTTCAGCCAGCCTGACTGCAACATTGTATCAAAGTTTTCAGCAGAGGAGGCCTCAGAGCTAAAGCTGGCCCAGAATAGAAAAAAAGAAAAAGAAAAAAAGGAGCGGTTGGGAGCTTCAGTAACCAGCCAGCTGGAAAACGGCCCTCAGCCCCAAACCAAGACTGGCCAGGCACCCCAGTGGGGACCCCCACCCTGATCCAGGACACCCTTCAGGACAAACCAGCCAGCCCTCACCCGTGCACCATGCCTCTATTCTATATAGTAAAAGGGTAATATGACTCCCAGCACCAGGATCAGCGGAGCCGTGAGGCTCCCAGCACCGGGATCAGCTTGACAGGGAGCAGCACCCCAACCCCCTGATCGGCACTGCTCTGTGGATGATAGGGGGTGCTCCCCAATCCTTTGATCACCCAGTGGCTCTGTGTTTGACAGGGTGCAGCGCCCCAAGCCCACCCCCCGCCACAGGCCCTGCTCTGTGTGTGACAGGGTGCGGCGCCACAACTACCCCCTCATGGGCCCTGAACTGTGTGTGACTGGGTAGAGCCATACCCTCCCCATTGCCCCTGCCCTGAGTGTGACAGGATGCAGCATCCTAAACCAATCATCTGCCCTGCTCTGTGTTTGACAGGGGGGTGCCCCAACTCCCCTATCAGCCCTACTCTGTGAGTGACAGGGGGGAGTTCCTCAACCCCCTGATCGGACTTGCTCTGTGTGTGACAGGGGGGAGCTCCTCAACCCCCTGATCGGCCCTGCTCTGAGCATTACAGGGGGGAGCTCCTTAACCCCCTGATGAGCTCTGCTCTGTGCATGCCAGGGGTGCTCCCCAACCCCTGATTGACCCTGCTCAGTTTGTGACAGGGGGCAGCACCCCAACTCCCTTATTGGCCCTGCACTGTGACTGACAGGGTGCAGCGCCCCAACCCCCTGATCCACCCTGCTCTGTGCGTAACAGGGGGTGGTGCTGCAACCTCCCCATTGACCCTGCCTTGAGTTTGACAGGGTGCAGTGCCCCAACCCCCCAATTGGCCCTACCCTGAGCGTGACTGACGTTGGCATCCCAACCTCCCTATCCATCCTGCTCTGTGCATGACAGGGGGCGGTTCCCCAACTCCCCATTCGGCCCTGTTCTGAGCCTGACCAGGGGCTGCACCTAGGGATTGGGCTTGCCCTCTGCCACCCGGGAGCAGGCCTACGCCAGCAGGTCGTTATGTCCCGAGGGGTCACAGACTGTGAGAGAGCACAGGCCGGGCTGGGGGGGATCCCCCCCTCCCCTCTGAGTGCACAAACTTTTGTGCACCCAGCCTCTAGTATATATATAAAACCCTAATATGCAAATAGACCAAATGGCTGAACAACCGAACAACTGAACAGCCGGTCACTATGACGTGTGCTGACTACCAAGGGACGTGCGCGGAACATGGCGGTGTCGCCAACAGGCGATAGAGTGTGGAACATGGTGGGCATTGGCCACAGAGGGATTGTGGAGCAGGTGAGCGGGGGCACAAGACCAAGGCAGAGCACTGGTTGCTGTCATCAGGACGGGCCTCTGATGGTTACAGAAAATTCTTTGCTCCCATGTGCCACTGTCCCGCCCAGCACTTGCCAGCGCTTGCCCTGATCACTCGGTGCCGTCAGTGGGTGTGTATGGTGGCTACTGGCCAGGATAGCCCCTCAGGGCTTCTCTACCTCCCCCTGCTCCTGAGGGGCGATCAGGGCCAGCAGCCGCCTCTCACACCCACTGCCAGCAACGGCCCCACTCCTACCCACTGCTGGCACCAGAGCCACCACTCACACCCACTGCTGGCACTAGCCCTGTTCACACCCACAGCCAGCGCCAGAGCCACCACTCCCACCTGCTGCCAGTGCCCGGCGCCAGTCCCAATGGCTCCATGCTGTCAGCACATGGGAGCAGTAGCAGCAGGAGCTAGGCTGCTGGCAGACAGGGGAATGGGGTCTATGGCAGGAGGGGCCATGTAGGGGAGCAGAGGATGGGCTGAGACCCGACTCTGTGCCCACTACAGCCTTGTGGCTTACAGTTCCTTTCAAGGTACAAAAATGCATACACTGAGCTCCTAGTTTTGATACGACAAAGTAAAAATTGAACAACGTTCCTATTAGCCAGCTCCAGTGACAGGCCTGGGGGTGGCAGAAAGGTCCTACAGCCAGCCAGATTGTCACACATTCATTCACTCATCAGATAGACTTTATCCTATTTGTTAGTGTTAGCGATATTTTAAAAATTGAAAGGCTGTTTTCTGGGAGGCAAAACTCAATTTTCAGAATAACATCACTTCTCTGGACTTTGTTGTTTTAAGTGCTGAAAAAAATAATAAAGGATTTGTGAGAGGATTCATCTACTTACCTAGATTTTAAGACCTGAAGAGGAAATATTAACAGAATACATTCAGAATCTCAGATGAGAGGTATTAAAGAAAAATGCCTAAGGAATGGATGTTTAGACAATATCTATTTACATAAGACACCAAATTTTTATAGGATTTGGAAAATAAAAAGGAGACTTAGAATCTCAGTTGGTATCTAATTAGAACCAGGTTAAGAGATCTGGGTTTTTCCTCTCAACCCCGGTTCTAAGATGACAAGTTTCTGATGAGTGTCCTAGAAAACAACAGCTCCGAAAAATGATGAAAAGACAATGTAACATCGCCATCTCCTGAGCCCTTGATAACTTTACACAGAAACTTGGGACCTGTCCCAAGGTATAGAAAACATAGGTTGAAGTGAAGGATCTATAATAATAAAAGTGTAATATGCTAATGAGACTGGACGTCCTTCTGGATGAACTTCCAGATGAAGCCAGGACTTCGAGGGAAGACCGGGTCCCAGGTGCCAGAGGGAAGCCGGGGCTGGCAGCAGGGGAAGGAAGGCCTACTCTTTCACGAATTTCGTGCATTGGGCCTCTAGTAAATATATAAATGTACAATGCCTCAGGAAAGCTTTACAGTTGACATATTTATTTTATCCTTTAATACTAATGAAAGTAGTAAAGTAGAACATGTAACAGCAATGCTACAGAAGTATTTCAAATGATGAGGTTTGGTTTTGCTGTTTACAAATTACTGTACTATATTATTATTTACAAAAAGACAGTCTTAAGATGTCTTTTACTTCAGAATCATGGTGCATAAAGTGGGATATAGGGTGCCAGAGAGGGGTGTACTGGAAAAGGCTTAACAATCAGCCTTCTGAGGCATCAATAACATTGCTATACTGTTGTTATCATTTAACTGTTTTAAAAGTTCTTGTTCTGCCCTGGCTGGGGTTTCTCAGTGGTTAGAGCATCAGCGTTCACGCCAAAGGGTTTCAGGTTTGATTCCCACTTAAAGGCATGTACCTTAGTTGTGAGTTCTGTCCCCGACCCTGTTGGGGCACTTGCAAGAGGCAAGAAATCAATGTGTCTCTCTCACATTGATGTCTC
This sequence comes from Myotis yumanensis, assembly GCF_028538775.1. Classification (NCBI taxonomy): domain Eukaryota; kingdom Metazoa; phylum Chordata; class Mammalia; order Chiroptera; family Vespertilionidae; genus Myotis; species Myotis yumanensis. Next base: position 137,170,315 of record NW_027223752.1, read on the forward strand.
TCTCTCTCTCTCACATTGATGCCGCCCTCTCCCCCCTCTCCTTCTCCCTCTCTCTCTCTCTTTCTCTCTCACATTGATATCTCTCTCTCTCACATTGATGTCTCTCTCTCTCTCTCACATTGATGCCTCCCTCTCCCCTCTCCCTCTCCCTCTCTCTCTCTCTTTCTCTCTCACATTGATGTCTCTCTCTCTCTCTCACATTGATGTCTCCCTCCCCCCTCTCCCTCTCCCTCTCTCTCTCTCTTTCTCTCTCACATTGATGTCTCTCTCTCTCTCTTCCATCCCCCCACAACTCTCAATAAAAAAAAATCAATGGAAAAATTTCCTCAGGTGAGGATTAACAAAAAATAAATTAAAAGTTCTTGTTCTGCTAATGGACTAAACACACTGACAGCTATCATTTCAGGTTTTGTATTTGCACAAGAAAATTAGACATTTTTAAATGAAAAACATTAATTTGAAATGGTCATTTGATCTTAATGTAAAGTCATGCTTCATGGAGTGACATGTAAACTCACCTTTTGTGGCTACTTACAGCCCTTCTAAAATCCCTACCACTTTAATATATATGCAGACATTTCTTCAATCCATTTGTTCTGTGATCAGTGATATCACCCTGTGATGGATAGTTGATGTCAGTCCATAGATATTTTGTGAAAATAATTCATTTATCATCACCTTCCTTGAGAAACAGAAATAGTACCTAATTGTTTTAATTAAATATGCATTTCCAATTTTTTTTAGCTCATTGCTCTTAAGGAAATTTATTGTGAAATTTAAAAAGCATTACCAAATAATGGCATGATTAATGAACTGTTGTAGATTTACACCCTACAATAGATAACAAAACTACTCGATTCACTCTTTAACAGGACAGCCCAGCTTTTATTTTCTGTACATATTTCAAATACTCCTACGTATAGTTTCTCAACTTCACTGCTGATCACACTAGCTGGCAGTTTATGGGCTTCACGCTTCCCATAGGACAATGGGTAGGGGCCACGGCACAATTGGCTGGTATTATACCAAATGGCCAGAAGGGGCCACTTGGACACCCATCAGAAGTTTTTGTCAGGAACTTCTTTTACTACAATTCAAGACAAAGAAGAACGTTTATTTTTAAAGCACTCTGCATGGTGTCCATCAAAGAAAAACTTTAGTTATGTGGCATCATGAGAGAGTTGGTGAAAGGAAAGTGTGTTATCTCTGGTTGCCTTTAAGATTTAACAATGTGTTAAAGTATGAACTCTCATATTTATACATCCCACGCTACTAGGCAAATCCTGGCAGAAGCTGGAAGAAGAAAGTCCACTAAAACTTTCCTGTCTTATTTGAATGCAACTATTAAACAAAATTTTGTTTCAAAATGAAAAAGCCTAGGACAAATGCTAACCTAAAAAGCATTTTGAGAAAATGTGCACAAGCCAAAACTGTGCAGGGAAAACCAGGACATGGTCGGCTAGTCATAGGGAATGTCCATGTTTCACTTTAGAAGATACTGGCAGTTTCCCAAAGTGGTTGTTGGAATTTACATCCCCACCAATAGCATCTGAGAGCTAGAATTACTCCACTTCCTCACCAACATTTGACACCATTTTTAATTTAATTTTTGACCATTTTGACATATATACAATGCCACCAAATTGTGTTTCTAATATTACTTTACCTGCTTAATAATAAGATGAACACATGTTTATTGACCATTGGATATACTCTTTTCGTGAGGTGCCTGCCTTCTCAAGCCCATTTGCCAGAAGGTTGTGTATGTATGTGCATTTTTCTTACTGATTTGTAGTAATTATTAGTATACTAGAGGCCTGGTGCACAGATTTGTGCACAGGTGGGGTCCCTCCACATGGCCTATGGATATGGGGCCGAAACTGGCTCTCTGACATCCCCTGAGAGGTCCCAGATTGTGAGAGGGCAGGTCTCAGGTGACATACCCCAGAATTGGGCTCCATCTGCTCTGGTTCTAGGTGTGTCACCTGAGAACCACAGCTGCCAAGTCATTGCAGCTTGGCAGCTCCTATGTTGAGCATCTGCCCCCTGGTGGTCATTGTGCATCATAGCTACCGGTTGGACGGTCGAATGGTCGGAGCTCACTTAGGCTTATCTATATATATAAAGAGCCAGGATCCGTAACATCCGCAATGACCAAGGCTCCACTGAACACCGAACACTGGAAGTCAGTTCTGGGTAGCCGTGGCTACCCAACACTGACTGCAGCCAGTACCAGGGCAGTGACTCAGCACTGACTGCCTAGGGGGCTGCAGATCAGGCCTGGAGAGAGGCCCAAAGACAGAGGCAACGTCTGATCTGCAGCCTCAGTGGCAGCTGTTGATCAGCCATTGCCTCTCTCTTTCTCTCCTGGCTTCACCAGCAGCCATGCCTCTGTTTCTCTCTGGGCCTCCACAAGAGTGGGGGAGGGGGTGCTGATCAGCTCTGCCTCTTTGATCAGGCCCAGAGATAGGCCCAGAGACGCTGACTGGCAGAGAACCGACCAATCAGAACCAAATCTGGGTGAAGTGCCAGGAACCAATGGCTGCCTAGGTGGTGGAGCTTTTGACAGTGACTGGCACAGAAACAAGCCAATCAGAACCTAATCTGGGTGAACTGCAAAGGGAGAACCTAAGGTAGGGGCTGAGGAGGGGTTTTAAAGGCAATAGCTGTTTGGTGTAAAGTGTAAGAAAGCAGTTCAATTTTTTAATGACCGCTTTGGCAGTATAGTACATATGGCTGGCTATCAGTCCAGATATAGGGACTATGTGTGTTTGTTTGCCAAGAGCATCTCCTCCTGCTGAAAAAGCCCCCCCGCATTTAAACAATCCTATCCTATATAATCTATCTATATTAATAAAAGGGTAATATGCTAATTAGATCAGGTCCACCAGCCATCTTCCAGACGTTTGACTTCCTTCCAGTCAAAGCCATGGTGGTGGGGGCCAAGGCAGAGTCAGTTGGAGGCGAGATCAGGCTGGCAGGGGAGTGTAGTTAGGGGCAATGAGGCAGGCAGAGGCAGGTGGAGGCGAGATCAGGCTGGCAGGGGAGGGCAGTTAGGGGTGATCAGGCAGGCAGGCAGGTGAGCAGCTAGGAGCCAGCAGTCCCAGATTGCAAGAGGGATGCCTGGCTGCTGGACATTCCCCAAGGGGTCCCTGATTAGAAAGGGTGCAGGCTTGGCTGAGGGAAACCCCCTCCCTATGTGAATTTTGTGCACCAGGCCATATATATATTTGAACTACTAGTTATATGTGTTGTAAACATTGTATACGACTCTATGGTTGCCTTTTGGGCACCTAAATGGTTTATTTTGGTGAACAAAAGTTCTTAATTTTATGTCGTCCAATTTTCTGTTTAAGAAATCATTCATTATTTGAAGATCAGGAAGATATTATCCTATGTCATTGTCCTAAAGTTGAGTTTTTAACCTGTCATAGTTAGGTATACAATACTACTCAATTGAACTTGGAATATGTAGTAAGGAAGAGGGATACTTTATTTTTTCCATATTGCTATCCATTTGATCAAGCATCATTTTTTCAGAAGATTGTCCTTTTCCTTCTGAGTTTCAGTAGAAATCCTGCCATAAATTGTGCAGTTATGAAACTGTATGTTTGGGCTATTTCTGGATTCTCTCTCTCTATCCTATTCCAACAATCTGCTTGACTTTCCCCATGCGAGTACTATCCCATGTCTTAGAACTCTAACTTTACAGTAAATTGGTTTCTGGTGGTAAAAGTGTTCATCATGTACTGCTTTTTAAAGACTGGCTTGGTTACTCTAGCTTCTTTACATTTCCATATAAATTTTAGACTCAGTTTGTCAGTTTTCACTAGAAACTAACACAGTCTGCTCGAATTTTAATTGTGTTGCCTTGCATCTATGGGTCAATTTGGGATGAATTGACAATAATATTGAGTCTTCTAGCCATGAATGTGGCATATTCTTTCATTTCTCTCAGCAAAGCTTAGTAATTTTCAGTGCAGACATTACACCCATCTTTTAGATATATTACTATATATTTTACATTTTTCATGTTATTATAAATTCCATTTTAATTTCATCTTCTTTTTGTTAATTGCTAACACATAGAAACACAAGTGATAATTATATTCTAAACTTGTATCCAGGAACCTGTTAAATTCACGTAAGTCCAAAATTCATATGTTGAAGCCCAACCTCCAGTACCTGAGAATGTGACTGTATTTGGAGATGGGCCTTAAAAGAGGTAACTAAGTTAAAATAAGGCTGTTAGTATGGGCCCTAATCCAATATGATAGGCATCCACATTAGAAGAGATTAGAAAATACAGTGAGATACTGGGGGTCAGAAGCTCCCATACACAGAGGGACAACCACGTGAAGGGGCAGCAAGAGGATAGCCATTTGCAAGCCAAAAAGAGAGGCCTCAGTGGACCAGACCTGCAGTGGACTTCTAGCTTCTAGAACTGTGAGAGAATCAATTTCTGTTGTGCAGGCCAAAGCAGACTACTACAGAGGAAGACCCTGATTAGAGCTCATTAAACCAGGAGGGCGTTCAGAGAGCTTCTGGGCCAGTGAACACAGGGGGTTGCTAGAACAGTGTCACCTGAAGAGGCTGTAGAAACTCCACGCCCTTCCCCTTGACTTACCTAAGCTCTCTTCCATTTGGCTGCTCCAGAGTTATACCCTTTTAGAATAAATCAGTGATCTACTAAGTAAAATGTGTCTCTGGGTTCTGTGAGCCACTCTAGCAAATAATTCCCAAAGAGGAGGTGGTTGGAACCTCCACCTTATCACCAGTTAGAAACACAGGTGACAACCTGAAGTTGTGACTAGAATCTGAAGGGTGTGTGTTGGGGGCGTGGGGAGGGGCGGGGGAGCAGTCTTGTAGGACTGAGTCCTTACCTATGAGTTCTGACACTATCTTCAGATAGATACTGTCAGAATTGAGTCAAATTGCAGGACCCCCCAATTGGTGTCCAAGAATTATTGGGTGGAGGGTAAATCACTCCTTTATGTCCCTTCTTTATGTCCCATTGTTGGGGACAATTTGTATCAGTACTGTTGGGAAAGTGGAAATTTCAAGAAAAGCCAGGTTTAGGAGATGATAACATGAACTAACTGCCAAGACAACAATCATGCGTTTTTTGGTTTGTGTTTTCTTTTTCTTTTTTCCTTTTTTTTTGTTAATCCTCACCCAAGGATACTTTTCCCATCTATCTCCTGAGAGAGTGGCGGAGAGAGAGAGAGAGAGAGATCAGATGCCTCCTGCACACAGGATTGAACCTGCAACCCAGATACCCGTCCATGACCTCAAACCAAATCTGTGACCCTCAGTGTGCAAGCCGACATTCTAACCAATGCCACACCGGCTTATCTTTCTTGTACTCCCAAATTATCATTCATGTGAGTGAATCAAATAGTTGTTTTGATTTTATATAAAAAGAAGTGAAAGTAAATATTGAATCATCTAACAACATAACTAATATAATGAAATATTTTAGAATTAAATTAAAATGTTTAAAAATGGAGTAACTTATCAGTAAGAGGAAAACCTATGCTTTTAGAAAATGACAAGGAATTTTATGTAATAAAAATAATGTTTTAAGGAACATGTTGAATTCCCAGGAGTCAAAAAATATGTTTGGAGTTTTACAGTTTTCTGAAGATTAAGCCTACAAGTCTAGGACAGGTGCTGTACTCTTTCTTAATATTTAGATGCCAAAAAAAGGAAGGGGACCAGCAGTTATTCCCCTCCCACTGGAATAGAAATCATTCTCATATTTAATATTAACAAGTAATTTTGCTAACAATAGACTCTCCAAGGAAAATAAAGATGGTTTTACATAAGGAGGGCCATCAAAAGAAAAAGATCCATTCAAGAGATGTCAGTATGAATTTCAGCAAACACTGAAACTATTAGCCAAGTCCAGCAGGAATTATAAACAATATTACCTTTCCCGAGAAATATGTCTTATCCCAATGATTATTCATCAAGACACAAAGCCAGGCAACTCTTCAATATTTTGTTGTATAGAGGATAGCATAAGGGGAATTCCACTTAGAAACCTAGCCAAGAGACTAGCTCCTGGCATTTCAATTAAATATTTAAGCCATTACAGGAATAATTTGGGATACTAGAAAGAGGAAGTTTATGCACCTGGAAAAGACTACATAAACTTGGAGAACTTAATGATCCTGTGTGTGCCATCCTCAATACCTTCAATTTGGTTTTCTCAAGAACCCTGTCAGTTTGCAATTGGGAAGGGCTGGGTGTACAGGGAAATCTACATCCACATTACCAGCCCTTTCAGCTCCATGAGGACAGGAACATTGTCTAGTTCACCCCGAGGACTCCTCCTAGAAGGTCTTTAAGATGTACTGATTTAATTTGCTCTGGCTGATTTGGCTCAGTGGATAGAGTGTTGGCCTGTGGAATGAAGTGACCCGGGTTCAATTCTGGTGAGGGCACATGCCAGGGTTTTGGCTTCGATCCCCAGTGGGGGGTATGCAGGAGGCAGCTGATTAATAATTCTCTCTCATCATTGATGTTTCTATCTCTCCCTCTCGCTTCCTCTCTGAAATCAAGAAAAATATATTTTAAAAAAGAAAAAATGTACTTAAGTAAATCAAATGGTGTTTACCAAAGCTAAGACTTCATTTATAAAAGGATGGAAATTAATAATGGCAATCTTCCTGTAGTTTTTATTTCATCAAATTGGGAAGTTTTGTTTTTGCATATTCTTTTCCTCTTTTCCTCTACCAAGCACCAACTCTTGAGGGAAAAGAACCTGTATCATTTGTCTTCTTACTCTGACTCTAGCGTAGCAAAAGTTCAATACTGCTTTTAAATGAGTGGAATGAATGCTGCTTTAAATTCCTTTTTTATAGACATGATTACTCTATACTGCAGAAAATTATTTTAAAGAAACACTGGCTCACGAGCATGAGAAAAAAAATAACACCTAGTACAGGGGATGGGATAACAATAAGTAGACAAAATAAACTAAGCATGCACGTTTTAGCTCTGTCTAATGCAAATTTAAAATATGAAACAGATATTCTGGATCAACAAAAATGCAAAGGTCCAATAGGATAATACCAATAATCAATAAAGTATGTGCATCAATATAGGGTCCAAGTTCCATGAGTTTCAATATTAGTAGGAGAAACTATAAACCAGATTAGGGAATGCTTTTAAATTCTAAGTGCAAAGCAAATCAAAAAGATAAGTAGTTAGAAAAGGGACAGAAAGTGCTGATAATCTTGCTCTAACTGCCACCCTAATCCCAATAGTTCCTTTTCATCACTGACTCCTGAATTTCCATCAACTTATGATTATATCAATTGATTCAGAAAAAGCACTTGACAAAATCCAACACCCATTGCTGATAAAAATTCTCAGTAAAATAGGAATAGAGGGATCTTATCTCATCATAATAAAAGGCATATATGACAAAACCTACTGCCAACATCATACTCAATGGGCAAAAAAGAAAACCATTTCCCCTAGGAACGGGAACAATACAGGGATGTCCTCTTTCACCACTCTTGTTCAGCATAGTACTGGAAGTCCTAGCCACTGTGATCAGACAAGAAGTCATAAAAAAGAGATCCAAATTGGAAAGGAGGAAGCAAAACTCCTTATTCTCAGATGACATGATACTGTACTAGAAAAATCCTAAAGACTCCATGGAAAAATTATTGGATTTAATAAATTCGGAAATGTAGCAGGATACAAAATTAACACTGAAACACCAATGGCTTTTCAATACACCAATAATAAACTAATAGAAAGAGAAACTAAACAAAAAATTCCATTTACCACTGCAACAAAAAAATTAAGAGTCTTAGGAATAAAATTAACATAGGAGATAAAAGAAAGAGCTTTTATTTGCAAGTTGACTTCCAAGAAAACAGGAGGCTAGTGTCAAATCTGTCCTGCTGGTCAAGGGGCAAGATTTAAGGGGCTTCAGCACCAGATAATCCTGGACAATAGACACTTTGCTTCCAAAAGGGTTCTGGGGTTCAGGTTCTAATCATATGGTTATTTTGGATCCATGGGGGTGGAGAGTAGTTTCTGGTGCACAAGTGTCACTCATGAGTGGGGTTTACCTATAAGTGGTGTATCCAAGGTTTAAATATTTCAAATCTGGTTAGAAACAGCATAGGACCAGTTTAAGCTGGTTCTGTGGTCACAATTTCTTAAAATGTGAATAATAATAGCATCTTCTCAAATAGTTAACTTAGCCTGACTACCTTAGCCTTATATATAATAAGCAAATACTTACTACCAGTTGATGCATCATCTCCACATTCAAAAGTCAATTTCTGTTGTCTCTCCCCCAAGCCCCACGTTAATGACAATTTCATCATTTTAGGTGTTTTGGCCAAAAGCTTTGACTCCTCATTCCCTCACACTGCACATCCATTCTGTCAGGAGATTCTGTTGGTTCTACCTTCAAAATATACGCTGACTCCCAAACTTCCTAATGGGTTCCTTGCTCCTGTCAGTTTATGCTCAAGCAGTGGAGGTGAGACTTTTAAACATCAGGCAGATCAAGTTTACTCCTCTTCTCAGAATCCCACAGTGGTCCCTCAATTTCACTATGAATAATAGCTAAAGATTTTTAAATGGCCTACAAGACCCTATAAGATCTGCCACCTCTTCACATTCCTATTACCCCTCCAGCCACATCTCCACTTCCTCTCTCCCTGCTCACTTAACTTCCCTCTCTCCCTGCTCACTTACCTTCAGCCTCATGGGCCTGTGTGTTCCCCAAATATACCAGGGATATCCCTGACTTACAGCCTTGGCACTGGCTGTTTGAGCTTCTTGGAAGAGTTACCTCAGGGAGCCTCTTAACTCCTTCAGACCTTTGTTCAAATTCATCTTCTCCATGAGGCCAAGCCTTACCAACTTCTATAATATCATAATTGTACTTCACTAAACTTAGTGTTTTTATAGCCCTTTTAACTTACTAATATCTATATTATTTCCTTATATATTATGGTTATTAAGTATTGTCTGTGTCTCCTCACTAGAATATAAGCTACACAAATGCAGAGCCCTTTGTCTCTTCTGTTTACCAACATATCCCATGCACCTAGAATAATATTTGGCAAATATCTTTGGAATGATCAAATTATATTTAAAGTAGAAATCTAGGTACTATGGAAGAAGTAGCAGTCCCTAAATTCCTTATTTTACTTCCACTTAAACATTACAGTGATGAATCTGAGTCATAGAAATATCTTTACTGATACAGCTCCAAGGGCAATGGAAACTAAGCAGAAAATAAACAAATGGTACTACATCAAATGAAAAAGCTTCTGCACAGCAAAAGAATCCATCAATGGAAGAACAAGAAAGCCCACTGCATGGCAAAACATAATTGCCATTTTTATCTCCAATAAGGATTTAATCTCCAAAATTCATAGGGAACTCATACAACTTCATAAAAGGAAGATAAAGAATCCCATCCAAAAATTGGACAAAGGACCTAAATAGACACTTTTCAAAAGAGAACATACAGAAGGCCAATATGAAAACACTATTGCCCAGGGCACGGATTAGTGCACATTGAAAGGAAATTAATTAGAAGAAATATTTTTTTTTTAAGAATTTTTATTTCTTAAAGTATTACAAAGAGTATTACATATGACTCCTTTTTTCCTCCCTTGACATTCCCCCAGCCACTACCCCCCGCCCGCCCTGCCCCGTGTCTTGTGTCCATTGGTTAATCTTATATGCATGCATATAAGTCCTTCAGTTGGTCTCTTAATCCCCCCCCAACCCTCCCTAGGCTTCCCACTGTAGTTTAACATTCTGTTCAATGTTGCTCTGCTTCTGTATCTACCCCTGTTCATCAGTCCATACTGGTCCCCTTTATTTGTCCGAACCTCACTGGAGTAATCTCAACCTCACCAGGGCCGTCTGAGCCTCACCAGGGACGTTTCAACCTCACCGGGGCTGTCCCTACCTCACGGGGGCCATTTCAACCTCACCGGTGTCGTCCCTACCTCACGGGGGCCGTTTCAACCTCACCGGGGTCGTCCCTACCACACCGGGCCCGTTTCAACTTGACCGGGGTTGTCCCTACCACACCGGGGCCGTTTCGACCTGACCGGGGTTGTCCCTACCAGACTGGGGTCGTCCCTACCTCACGGGGGCCGTTTCAACCTCACCAGGGTCGTCCCTACCTCACGGGGGCGGTTTCAACCTGACCGGGGTTGTCCCTACCACACTGGGGCCGTTTCGACCTGACCAGGGTCGTCCCTACCTCACGGGGGCCGTTTCAACCTCACCGGGGTTGTCCCTACCACACCGGGGCTGTTTCAACCTGACTGGGGTTGTCCCTACCACACCGGGGCCGTTTCGACCTGACTGGGGTCGTCCCTACCTCACGGGGGCCGTTTCAACCTCACCGGGGTCGTCCCTACCTCACGGGGGCCGTTTCAACCTCACTGGGGTCGTCCCTACCTCACGGGGGCCGTTTCAACCTCACCGGGGTCGTCTCTACCACACTGGGGCCGTTTCAACCTGACTGGGGTTGTCTCTACCACACCGGGGCCGTTTCGACCTGACCGGGGTTGTCCCTACCACACCGGGGCCGTTTCGACCTGACCGGGGCAGTCCCTACCTCACGGGGGCCGTTTCAACCTCACCGGGGTCGTCCCTACCACACCGGGGCCGTTTCAACCTGACCGGGGTTGTCCCTACCACACCGGGGCCGTTTCGACCTGACCAGGGTCGTCCCTACCTCACGGGGGCCGTTTCAACCTCACTGGGGTCGTCCCTACCTCATGGGGGCCGTTTCAACCTCACTGGGGTTGTCCCTACCACACCGGGGCCGTTTCGACCTGACCGGGGTCGTCCCTACCACACCGGGACCGTTTCAACCTCACCGGGGCCATCCCAGCCTTACCGGGGAAACAGGAAGTTTGGCCCTTTGTCCCCTGCCGGCGGCTCCCCACCAGATAAAATCTCCAGGCATTCCTGGTGGTTGAACATCCAGCACTCCTGCCCTCCACCAAGTGCACAGACTGCCTGTCTGCTGTCCCCCAGCGCCCCACAAGAGACTGGGATCAGTGGGCATGTTTGTGCGCTTGCTGGTACAGCAGTTCCACAGTGCCGGCCGAGTCAGGCCCAGCCCTGGACGGCCCCGGACCCGACTCTGCCCCCCGATTGCGTCCCTCCCAGATGCAAGGAGCTGAAATCTGCAGCCTGCTGGGATGGGCTCTGTACTTGGTACCTCTGCACATCCTACTCAGTCTCAATGCGCTTCTTTCTATTGGAGGAGTTGAAATCTGCAGTTTGTTGGGTTGGGCTCTGTACTTGGTGTCACATCCTACTCAGTCTCAATGTTCTTTCTCTCCTTCCAGTTGTAGAGCTTCCACTGGGCCAACTTTCCCATGGTTCTGTATGATAGGTGTTTGTCTGATATTTGGTAGTTTCGATGTTGTTGTGTGAGGTAGCACGCACAGGTCTCTTCCTTATGCCGCCATCCTGGTTCTCCTGGGTCTGCTTCTTGAGTGTGTCTCCCATGGCTGCGAGCAGTTGAAGTCTGCAATTTGTTGGGATAGGCTGCAAAAGCGCAGGTGGGTCTTTTTTGTGCACCTGGCACAGCTTGGATGGGGATGTAAATTGATTAGGGCTGAGACTCAGGGAGTCGCCATGGCGGAGCAAATAGCACTGGCTGAGTCTCCGCGGCCCCTTGACTCTCTGCCAGGGCTTTGTGTCCCCCAGTGCCGGCGAGCAGCTGTGCAACAGAGTCTCCCTCGCTTTCTGATGGCTGCAAGGCCGTGCTGCCTCTCCCCATAGGGTCTGGTGCCTCATGATCCCGCCTGAACCAGCTCAGTGGATTTGAAAGTTTGCAGAAGCAAAGGTGTTTCTACTTGTGAGTCTGGCACAGCCCAGATGAGAATGTAAATTGCGTAGGGCGGGGTCACAGGGAGTCGCTGGGGCGGAGACTCAGCGGCCCCTTGCCTATCCAGGACACCAGGACTTTGCGTCCCCCAGTGCCGGCGAGCAGCCGAGCGCCAGAGCCTCCCTCGCTTTCTGACCGCTGGAAGGCCATGCAGTCTCTCGCCTTGGGGCCTGGGGCCTCAGAGACCCGCCCGAACCAGCTCAGTGGATTTGAGAGTTTGTAAAAGCACAGTCATTCCCTCTTGTGCCTCTGGCACAGCCCTGAGGGTAGGGCGGGGTCACAGGGAGTCGCCAGCGTGGAGGAAATAGCGATGGCGGCGTCTCCGCGCCCCTCGCCTCCCCGGGACACCAGGACTTCTTGTCCCTCAGTGCCGGCGAGCAGCCACGTGTCAGAGCTTCCCTCGCTCTCCGACCACTGCAAGGCCGTGGCCGCCTCTCCCTGTGGGATCTGGGGCCTCAGAGACCCGCCCCGAGCAAGCCCAGAGGATTCGAGGGTTCGTAAAAAACCGAGAATCCATTTGCAGCCCGCGTGGCATGTGACTGCGTACCTCTGGTTTTGGTGCCTCCGTAGCTCCCACTCAGTCTCACCGCACTTCTTTCTTTTCCTCCAGTTGTAGATCTCCCACTGGGCCAACTTCCCCATGGTTCTGAGTGGCGGTTGTTTACTTCATAGTTGATAGTTTCAATGATGCTGTGAGAGAGCAGCACACACAGGTCCGCTCCCTACGCCACCATCTTGGTTCTCTAGAAGAAATATTTTAATATTACTATTCTCCCTGTCTTTATAGGTGTCAGAGATGAAAGAAAATTAGTCAAATCATCACACAGACGGCCAGTCACTTAGCATTATATATAGACTAGAGATCTGGTGCATGAAATTCATGCACAGGGAGAGGGGGAAATGTCCCTCAGCCCAGCCTGCGCCCTCTCCAATCCAGGTCCCTTCAGGAGATCCCCTGTGGGACCAGGCCTAAACTGGCAGTAAGACATCCGTCTCACAATCTGGAACCACTGGCTGCTAACTGCTCTCCCCTGCCGGCCTGGTCACCCATGTGTGCCGCTGCCTCGGACCCTACCATCATGGCTTTGTGCAGAAGGACATCCGGATTGATGACTGGAAGATGTCCAGTCTAATGAGCATATTACTCTTTTATTAATATAGATCATACAACATAACCCTTAAGGCAGAGTTGCATTAGTAGAAATGAAGAGACATTTCATTAAAAAATGTATATTGGTTTGCTATCATTCAAATCCACTTGTTTATGACAAAAATCAAGCCTTTAAGCATAAGATTGCTTGTCCTAGCTGGTTTTGCTCAGTGGCTAGATCTTCAGCCTGCGGACTGAAGGTTCCCAGCTTTGATTCTGGTCAAGAGGACATGCCTGGGTTGCAGGCTCGATCCCCAGTACGATGCGTGCAGGAGGCAGCTGATCAATGATTCTCTCTCATCATTGATGTTTCTATCTCTCTTCCTCTACCTTCCTCTCTGAAACCAATAAAAATGTACTTAAAAAAATAAAAGAATAAGATTGCTTTGCTATAAAAGCCAAGTAAGGTGTGTCATTGGATGTCTCTGATGAAGTCTGAGCAGCTCAGTTGCTAAGCAACTTCACTGGGTTCTTATCAAATGAAATCTGTGGAGAAGCAACTAAACCCACCGTGCATTTAGGCTATAAAGACCGAAAGTTGTGGAGGACAGAGTGTTTCTGGGGCTGGAGACAGTGAGGGTCAGTGGCCAGCAGGCAGGGTAGATGCCAGAATGCCCAGTGCCTGGAAGTACTGGAGGGTCTCTGATATGCAAATCTTCTGGGGGTGGGGTCAGGCCCTGTGCTCCCTGAGGTCAGGTCTAGATGGAGGGCAGGGGTGCAGTTCCAGGGTGTCCCCGTCCTGCAGGGCTCCTCCTCCTCCCCTTAACCCCCTAACCTGTCTATTTGGGTAAAGTGGGTGGGAAGCAGGTACACAATGTCTGGGCAAGACAAGACGTCCCTCAGTCCCAGATCTCTCCAGGGCAGGGAGGGGTGTTTGTATTGGTTTATTTGATTCTTCTTACATGTTGGTTGAAGGGGGTAGCACGGGAGTGCCTGACAGATATGGTTTCCTTCCACTTGCTCACCAGAGCTGCCCCACATGATGCCCTTTCCCTTCTTTCCCTGCTGACTGAGCTAATGCACATGACATCGCCAGGGATGAAACTGGGGCCCCCTCCTATTACCTGGAGATTGCACTCCACAGGAACCTGCCTGATCCAGGGAGGGCTGGCGTCATTCACTGCTGGAGAGGCTCGATTTAAACCAAGCCTCCGCTTGCCACAGCTTAGATAGGCGCTGGCTGAGTTTGAGGAGGGTTTATCACCCCTTCTGGCTTTTTCCTTGGGAACCACAAACTCAAGACAGCAGAGCTGGGGCCCTTCACATCTCAGCACCTGCTCTCCTCAGTCAGCTGCTGAATTTACTTGAAGGATGTAGAATAATTTGTAAACAATACTAAAGTGTGTACAATTAGGCCAAAGCACTATGCAATTGTTTCCTATTAATTTGTATGATTTAGGGTCCTGAGTGTTTGAGGATGTCAGCTCTTACAGTTCATGGTGATTTTAACTATTGAATTTAACCAGAGTCTCCAGTGACTCTTTCAGCTGGGCATCCTCTGGCCCGGATGCAGGGTGCCTGCTTCCACCTCTGCCTATGGCCACTTCCGCCTGGGTCCGGCCTAGGCCAGGAAGTGAGGCTTGCCTCTTCATGACCCATGGCGGGGTAGCCTCAGAGCTGAGCGGCGCCCCTGACGGTGACCGCTTCCTCTGGGGGACACACCCAGGCTGCGCCTGACAGGTCATGACTATTAAGCACCTGAATGGTCTTAACTAATTAGTATATCTGGGCTAATTAGCATATTCCTCTTTTATTATATAGGATATATATAGGTGTTCGAGAAGACATTCTTCAAAGTTGCTGTCCTACAGGGTGTGAAACGCAAACACAGGTGTACAGTAAAACAGATTCAGGGCCAACAGTGCCCCAGCAGCACAATCCAGAGCCTCCGCCCCCCTCCAGCATGGGATCTGGGCTTGTCGTGTGTGGGGCAGAGCAGGAGGCAGCACAATCTGACTGGCCACCAGACCCAGCTTGGGATCCGGGCCTGCCATCTGAGACCAGGGGAGACAAGGCAGACACTCCGGTATTGGGCATGCCATCGGCCACCAGAGGAGCAGGCCTAAGGCAGCAGGTGGTTATCTCTCAAGGGGTCCCAGACTATGAGAGGGCACAGGTTGGGCCGAGGGACACCCCCCGCCCCCTCCAGTGCACAAAGTACTGTGCACCAGGCATCTAGTATATATATATAGATGCTCAAAGTCACTAATCATCCGAGAGATGCAAATCAAAAGAACAATGAGATACCATCTCACACCTGTCAGAATGGCTATCATCAACAAATCAAGAAACGACAAGTGCTGGAGAGGATGTGGAGAAAAAGGAACCCTCTTACAGTGCTGGTGGGAATGCAGACTGGTGCTGCCACTATGGACACAGTATGGTGTTTCCTCAAAAAATTAAAAATGGAACTCCCATTTGACCCAGTGATCCCACTTCTAGGAATATGTCTCAAGAAAACTGAAACAATAATCAGAAAGGATATATGCATCCCTATGTTCATAGCAGCACAATTTACCATAGCTAAGATTTGGAAACAGCCTAAGTGTCCATCAGCAGATGAGTGGATTAGAAAACTGTGGTACATCTACCCAATGGAATACTATGCTTCAGTAAGAAAGAAGGAATTCTTACCATTGGCAACAGCATGGATGGAACTGGAGAGCACTATGCTAAGCAAAATAAGATATTCAGAGAAAGAAAAATATCACACGATCTCATTCATTTGTGGAATATAATGAACATAAACTGGTGAACAAAAATAGAACCAGAGTCATAGAAGCATTTAACAGACTGTCCAACCTGTGAGGGAAGGCAGGGGGTGAGGTGTAAGAGAGCAACCAAAGGACTTTTATGCAAGCATATGAGCATATCCAATGGACACAAACAGTAGGCATGTGAGGGCATATGCTGGCGGTGGGGGCGGCCAGGGAGAGGTCAATGGGGGGAAAGGGAGACTTATGTAATTCTTTAAACAATAAAGAATTTAAAAATAGAATAAAAGGAAAACATTTACAATAACATTTAGGATTAGGTTAATGTAACATAAATAGTATTGCCAAGTAACATGAACAGAGAATAATGATGCTTATCTCAGATACATTTAATGATGTGACCTGTGGCTTTTTATAGTCTCGCACTTCATTTAGTGATCATTTTTATGCCGAAATTGCCTGGTTAGACCATCTTATAGAAGGCCACAGTTGCAAGTTTAAACTGCACAGGCTGGTGAACTTTGCAGGCACAAAGCACTATCCATTAGGAATCCATAGTGATTAATCCTTGGTGAGCAAAGGCATGACAATTTAGAATCCAGAAATTACAGCACACTGAAATAGGGAGCAGCTAATGACCTCACTGGGGTCTCCACTGAAGGAGCCAACATGATCTATCTAATACCTAATATGAAAATAATTCACATATTGTATTCTAATATTTGTAGAATAATTTAGTGTACTCTATACAAACTGATAAAATAGTGTGAAACTTTTTGAACTTTAACGTATAGGATACATCTTTACATTCCTCCCATACCCCCAACTTTATAGCTTTGAGCTCCTATTGTATTTTTCTTGTTCCAGTGCCATACTGGAGACATTGCTGCTAACACCTACATTGCAATCCAGTTAAGCCCCAAACAAAAACAACCTTGCTAATCCTGCCCACAATCATTCATTCAAAACAGATCAGGGTTTACCAAGTGGCAAGGAATAGAACTACATACATGAGTTAAGGCAGCTCCTACTCTCAAGAAACTAATAATCAAGTGGAGAATATAAAAGAGCCTCAAAATAATCTCAGAACTTTCCTTTAATTCCTTTCAATGCAACAGGCCTAATTACTTTGATGCTGCATGCCTACTAAATATTAATTAGAAAATGTCAAACATTTCCAAAGACAAAAAAATTACCCATTCATTCTCATATTACATAGATATAATTTATATACATATTACCTCAATCATTTGTTTATAAAGATATTTAACAACTCAACTTTGTTTCTTTTAAAACAAGTCCCTATAAACTGAGCCTTTGGTACTATTTCAGTCATAGTCAAGATTTCTGGTTCCCCTGGTTACTTTTTAAAAAATTTATCTTTATTGTTGAAAGTATTACAGCTGTCTCCCCATCTCTCCCCTTCCCCAATAAGCATCTCTACCCTATATATGTCCATTGCAGGTCTTCATCACACTATTGTCTGTGTCCCAGGGCAATGCATGTATACATATGAGTTGCCCTGGTTAATGTCTCCCCACCCGTATCCTACCCCTACCTTCCCTCAGATTCCTCAGACTATTCCATGCTTCTGTGCCTCTGGATCTATTTTGTCCATCAGTTTATTTTGTTCATTAGATTCCCTGGTTCCTTCTTATCTTTGTTTTGCTTTTCAATTTAATTTATTATTATTGTGGTGAACTATGCCTAACAAAATGTATTATTTTAACCATTTTTAAATGTATAATTCAGTGGCATGAAGCACAGTCACAATATTGTGTAACCATCATCCACTGTCATTTCCAGAACTTTTTATCATAACTAACAGATATTCTATACAAATTGAACACTAACTTCTCATTTCTCCCTACAACCAGTGCCTTGTAATCTCTATTCAACTTTCCATCTCTTTGAATTTGTCCACTGTAGATATCCCATAGAAATGGATTCATATATTTGTCCTTTTTTCCCCGTGGCTTACCTCATACTTACCATGTTTTCAAGGTTCACCTACTGCAGCATGAATCAGAATTTCATTACCTTTGTAAAATGAATAATATTCTGTTGTATGAATATACAACTGTTGTTTGTCCATTCCTCTGTTGATAGACATTAAGTTATTTCTACCTCTACATTATTGTAAATAATGCTTCTATGAGCTTTGGTGTACACACATTCATTTGAGTTCCAGATTTCAAGTCCTTTTAGTGTATATCATAAAATGGAATTGTTGGGCCCTGGCCAGTGGGGCTCAGATGATTGGGCATCACCCCTTGAACTTAAAGGTTGCCCATTTGAATCCTGGTCAGGGCACATATCCAGGTTGTGGGCTCCATGCCTGGTAGGGGCACATACAGAAGGCAACAAATTGATGTTTCTCTGTAACATCAATGCTCTTTCTCTTTCTCTTCGTCCTTCCCATTTTCTCTCTAAGCATGTCCTTGGGTGAGGATAAAAAAAAAAAAAACTGTGGTACATATACACATGGAATACTACTTGAACATTAAAAAGAAATCTTACCTTTGTGACAGCATGAATAGACCTAGGGGGTATTATGTTTAGTGAAATAAGTCAGGTAAAGAAAGACAAATAGCATATGATTTCCCTTACATATGAAATCTAAATTACAATTTAAGGAAAATAAATAGAAACAGATTCACAGATACAGACAACAGAGTGTCAATTGACAGGGGAGATGAAGGCTGTGGGCACTGGGGGAAAAAGGTGAAGGGACTAAGAAGTACAAATTGGTAGTTAGAGAATAGTCACAGGGATGTAAATTATAGCACAGGGACTAATCAATATCGTAATAACTATGTATAGGGCCATGTAGGTACTTGAAATATTGGGGGAACCAGTCTGTAAATTACATGATTTTCTAACCACTATGCTGTACATCTGAAAGTAATCTATACATGTATAAAAACCCAGTGACCAGAACACCGTAATGACTGGAACAACTGATCACTATGACGCCCTCTGAGGCCAACGAAAGGGCCGTTCTGGGGTTTGGCCCCCTAGCCAAACTCTCATGGCCCTTCCTCCCTGTCAGCCGTGTCCCCGATGGGCTCACCCTGTGCCTGATTGCCCCCCCACCCTAATAGGAGGTGGGGCTGGTGGCCAACCTCCTGCAGCCCCTCCCCCTGGCCAGCCCCACCCACAATGGGCCCCCACCAAACCGCACAGCCTGCAACCCCTCTCCCCAGCTGGCCCTGCCCCTGATTGCCACCCTCTACCCCAATAAGGGGCGGGGCCAGACAACCAACCTCCTTCAGCCCCACCCCATTGCTGGCCCCACCCCCAATTGGCACCCCCACCTCAATTGGGGCCAGGCCCACCAGCCAATCACCCACAGCCTTTTCCCCCATCTGCCCTGGCCCCGATCATGATGATCTGGCTGGTCAACCTCCCATCTTCTCCTCGTCCCCACAGGCCCAGCCCTGATCCACCCCAATCGGGGCCTGGCCAGCTGGACCACACCCATGCACAAATTCGTGCACTGGGTTTCTAGTACAGAATAATATTAAATGTAAACTGTAACTGAAAATAAAAGAAGGATATCTTAAGAATAGGCAAGGTGTTGAAAACACAATTGTCTTTGATCTCAAAGAACTTATAAAGGAGCTGTGAGAGGTAAACAAATGCAACACATTATGATGTATGCAATGAAATGAGAAGTAGAGTGTGCTCTGCACACATATACTAGAGTAGGCTTTAAAGAACACAGAAAAGGCAACCCAGGAGCAGTGACATCTAACTTGACAGCTGAAGGTATTTGGGAAGATTGCCTGCTAAAAGTCTGGAGGGAGTAGAGAGGTAAGTGGAGTGGAGAGTATTCCGACCAGAAGGGACTATATAAATGAAGCTCAAAACAAAAAAGTTGGATGAGCTGACAAAACTGAGACTGCAGTATGACTACAGTGTAAGAGTGGAGAGAGAAGGTTATAGAAAGAAGGCTAAGAAACCAACAGAAACCAAAAGCCTGAAGTATTTTGAACTGAATCTGAACATTAATGTCATTATGGTGACAGAATCAGATTTGCACTTTGTAGAGGGGGCTCCCTCTGACTACGCTGGGAAGAAAGGATAAACACAGGCAAGATTGGAGGCAGGAAGACCACTTGTTCACCTTCAAGTCACCTATACTTAGAACATACCCTGGCACATAATAAGCATTTGATAATTGTTTGTTGACTAAGTGAATGATGCAAAAAGTAATATCCAGGGTCAAGAACTGCTGAGAATACCTCATTGTAATTATTGCCTCAATGATCATTACAAGACATACCCAAGACACAGGAAAATGAGAGAGGGAATGATACAATACCTTACAATGTTATCATCCTATCTAATAAAGAGGGAATATGCAAATTGACCATCATACCATCATGAAGATGGCAGTGCCCAAAGCGGAGGCGGGGTTTCCGTAACAAAAAATGACTCCACTCACAGGAGAGGCTGAGCAATCAGCAGGGACCTGAGGCTGTGTGGCGCTGGGCTTGGGCAGGGGAACTGAGGCTGCACCCCCTGCCTAGTGGGGCTCAACAGAGGACCTCAGGCCACGACACCCACCCCAGACCAGGGGACCTCAGGCCATACCCACTGCCCAGCAGGATTTGACGGGGGACCTCAGGCTGCAACCCCTCCCGGGCGCTGGGGCAGGGGACCTCAGAACATGCCCCCCACACTGGCACTCGGCCAGTGGACCTGAGGCTGCACCCCCCATCCAGTGGGGCTTGACAGGGGATCTCAAGGTACACCCCCTACCCTGGTGCCGGGCTGGGAAACCTCAGGTTGCTCCCCCGCCCTTGGCTGGGGACCTGAGGCTTCACCCCCCACCAGGCAGGGACTGACGGGGGACCTGAGGCCACACCCCTTCCAGGCAGGGCATGTCTAGGGACGTCAGGCCATAAGCCCCAGCCCAGCGGGGCTTGATGGGGGACCTCAGGCCATGCCACCCACCCCGGTGCCAGGCCAAGGGGCCTTAGGCCATGCACCCAGCCCTTGCGCTCAGCCAGGAGACCTGAGTGTGTGCTGAGGACCTGAGGCTTCACCTCCCACCTGGTGGGGTTTGACAAATTTGGTGCCGGCTGAGTCTGGATCTCACCCTATGGGGGTTGGGCTGGCTAGGTCTGGGCCTGGATCTCATGCGATTTTGGTAGGCGGGGACTTGACTCAGTCCCAGGGTGCACCCCAGACTCTGATAGGAGAAAAGCTTTCATATACATTTTACTAATTTTCTTTTATCTCTGACACTTCTATTATAGAGAAAGGGCAAATAGCAATATTAAAATATCTCTTCTAATATATCCCCTTTTAATGTGCATGAATTTTGTGCACCAGGCCATTAGTTTCATTATAATCACCTTTAGAATGAAAGTGGTGAGAATTTGCGCCTCCCAAGTTGGTTGTTAGATTTAAAATATAAAGGACTGTAGAGGTAGCACAGGCAGGGACATTTTGACGCTGTTCGTCTTGCCTGGGCAGGGGAGGAGGGTGACTATACTCAAACTTTCATCTTGCTGTCAATCTTCCTCTTGTTCTCTGTAATCACACTGTCTAATACAGCGGTTCTCAACCTGTTTTCGCAACCCCATTGGTGGTCAAATGACCCTTTCACAGGGGTCGCCTAAGACCATACTGCATATCTGATATTTACATTACGATTCATAATAGTAGCAACATTACAGTTTTGATGCAGCAATGATAATAATTTTATGGATGGGTCACAACATGAGGAACTGTATTTAAAGTGCCAGAAGGTTGAGAACCACTGGATACAACCCAAATTAGAAAGATATGAGGAAACTTGTTACTACATAGCTTTTTTTCAAAGCTTTATTCATGATTGTTTTATTTTTCCAAAGGCCATAACTTGCTCTACTAAGAAGACAAAAGATGTCCAAATGCTTAGCAAACCATTTCCCACTTTTATTTTATAAATAAAAGGTGCACTTTTCATTTATTTTTTCATTCGTTGTTTTTTTTTCCTTTTCTTTTTCTTTTTTTTTTCATTAAATTTTATTGGGGTGACATTAGTTAACATGAACATTTAGGTTTAACGTGTGGATTACTAAGTTGGTGCACCTTTTAGTAATGACCAGTCAAGGACTCACCTTGCGGGAAAGGCTTTTCTCCAGGAGCAAGTGGGAGGTACTGCTTTTGAACATCAGTCTCAGTTCAAGGTTTCCAGACACTCAAGGCTAAATCTTCTAGCCAGAGATGTCCTCGCAAGTTCCTATAGGTAAAACCATTTTGAAAATCAGTGAGCTCCTGCATTTTCCATTCCAACTTAGCCATAATGCCCTGACACAGCCAGGCATACCATGAGATGCCAATAGGGCAAGGGAGAGAGAACCCAGACTGCCTCTGCAAAGTCAGAAGCACTGCTTAGAGTTCACGAAAACAGGTCCCGTCAGCATTAATGTGCTGGAAATTTATTTCCTTGTCGGAACCTCAGTTCCCTCATCTATAAGCTGAGGCCATTTGAATGGATTCCCTATATATCTATTTCAGAACTAATCTCCGGTGTCCTGAATTGAAAATTCATCCAAGTGAAAGCACTGTGTCTGAAGGTTCTCCTCGGCCTTCTGTTTTATTAACGTTGTAGTTTGTGTTTTAAGAAAAGAATGTCTCACAGCTGATTCTCACAGCCAGTTGGCCTGGAGGTCAAGGAGTAATTACCTACAACAATCAAGGCTTAACTACAACAAGACTTCGCACAAAGACCACAAGGGGGTGCACCAAGAGTGTCTACCTCAGGTAATTGGGACACTTAACACAGAAATCCACTCAATCAACACAGCGAAGCATAAAAAAAATGCCGAGACAAAGAAACAGGCCACAAAGGACAGAACCGGAGGAAAGCAGGATTCTGGATATAGAATTCAAAACCACACTTTTGAGGTCTCTCAAGAGCCTTCTAGAGTCTGTCGATAAACTTGATGAGATGTACAGGAAATCTAATGAGACCCTCGATGGTGTGATAAAGGACCAACTAGAAAGTAAGCATACACTGACTGAAATAAAGAATATTATACAGACTCCCAACAGCAGACCAGAAAAGCGCAAGAATCAAGTCAAAGATTTGAAATTCGAAGAAGCAAAAAACACCCAACCGGAAAAGCAAAATGAAAAAAGAATCCAAAAATAGGAAGATAGTGTAAGGAGCCTCTGGGACAGCTACAAGCATACCAACATCCAAATTATAGGGGTGCAAGAAGATGAGAGAGAGCAAGATATTGAAAACCTATTTGAAGAAATAATGACAGAAAATTTCCCCTACCTGGTGAAAGAAATAGACTTACAAGTCCAGGAAGCTCAGAGAACCCCAAACAAAAGCAATCCAAAGAGGACCACACCAACACACATCATAATTAAAATTCCAAGAGCAAAAGACAAAGAGAGAATCTTAAAAGCAGCAAGAGAAAGAAACTCAGTTACCTACAAGGGAATACCCATACGACTGTCAGCTGATTTCTCAAGAGAAACTTTGCAGGCCAGAAGGGAGTGGCAAGAAATATTCAAAGTGATGAATACCAAGAACCTACAACCAAGAGTACTTTATCCAGGAAAGCTATCATTCAGAATTGAAGGTCAGATAAAGAGCTTCACAGATAAAGAAAAGCTAAAGGAGTTCATCACCACCAAACCAGTATTATATGAAATGCTGAAAGGCATCCTTTAAGAAGAGGAAGAAGAAGAAAAAGGAAAGACACAAATTATGAACAACAAATACGCATCTATCAACAAGTGAATCTAAGAATCAAGTGAATAAATAATCTGATGAACAGAATGAACTGGTAATTATAATAGAATCAGGGACACAGAAAGGGAATGGACTGACTATGCTTGGGGGGGAAAGGGGTGTGGGAGATGCGGGAAGAGACTGGACAAATATCATGCACCTATGGATGAGGACAGTGGGTGGGGAGTGAGGGCGGAGGGTGGGGTGGGAACTGGGAGGAAGGGAGTTATGGGGGGAAAAAAGAGGAACAAATGTAATAATCTGAACAATAAAGATTTAATTATTTAAAAAAAAAAAAGAATGTCTCTAGTTTGCCTGGGGCCTGTGGACAGCCATGGATGATGGGGACGAATGTGTCAGGACTGGGGGAGGCCATGTCCTGGTCCAGTGGTCTAGCTACAGCAAGTAACCAGTGGTGTGGCTCAATTAATCGCTTTGCGGGTCTGAGTGCCATTTTCCTTCACTATAAAATAAGCCAGAGGACGCATAAGGATCGATAACCTTAGTTGCCCCTAGACAGAGCTTTGTTAGCTGGAGACCGGTTTTAGGTTTCCACTGTACCCTTGTAACTCTCATATCCTGTGAATTTTACAGACACACTTGTACCACCTTTTCATTAAGCAAATACCTGTTTAAAAATCTGTAATCTAGAAGTTGACGTATTTCCTTCCATTGGCAAAACCTGCTGTTGCATTCCTAGCCCACGATCTATATGCTTTGGAGGGTTTATAGGGCCCCCTTCATTTATCACCGTCATGATTTTATGAACAAAACTTGAATCTGGCTCTAAGAAAACTAAGTAATATGACAAAGAAAGCAGCCCATTCTGATGCAGGTCGTTAGCAGGCATGAGGAGGCCCAAATCTGTTCCCCAGCTTGGAGCACTCATTACACAGCGGGCAGCACAAAGCACAGTGAAACTGCCATGTAACCGCACCTTTTTAATTGGGAGTGCTCTTGCAGGGGCAGCCAAGATGTTCCTGGTGAAGGAATGCTGCCACCACAAAGACAGCCAGGCTGCCAGACAGAATTTTCACCGTCATCGCATGGAAATTGGTTTAGTTAATATAATAAATTCCATCCCCAACTTCATTTTATAGGAAATGCCTACTATCTGGAACCTGTGCACTAATTTCTGGTAATTTTCCACAGGGGTTTGAGCTGCATTTTGTGGGAAAATATAAGGCATGTATGTGTCATATGTATACTCTCTCAGATGTGTATGTCGGAGTGTACAGAGGGTAGAGGAAACAGAATTAGGAAACTTGGCAGCAACATCTCAGAAGCAAGATGTGCAAAAGATTCTAAGTAGATTATAATTTTCCAAGTCTAACACAGTCAATTTCCAGAAACATGGCCCACCTTTCATGTTGACAGGAAGATGGCTCCTTCACTGCAGGCTGTTTTATGTGAATCTTTTTGACCCCTGACCTCGGAGCATCCTCTGCGTGTCTATCTTCGAGATTTGAAACCTGAGTGCCAGAGACATGCTGGCTGTTCACAATCGGCACTAGCAAAGGAATGTGCAAGATTCCAGGGATAAGTTTTTGTTTTGTTTTTCTAGATTTTTAGAGAAAGAGGAGGGGAGAGAGATAGAAACATTGAGGAGAGAGGAACATCACTGGTCAGCTGCCTCCTACATGCCCCACACTGGGGATTGTGTCCACAACCCAGGCATGTGCCTCAACTGGAATCAAACAGACAACCTTCTGGTTCCTGGGACTATGCTCAACCACTGAGGGACACTGGCAGGACAAAGTTTTGTTTAATCGCTTGGTGTAGGCAGAAAGAAACCATCTCAGAGAGGTTGGGCACCCCTCTGTGGTCACACAGCCAGCAGGGGAAAAGCAGGAACTACAATGCTTTCAATACCTTTGATGGCTCCCAAGCGCTTCCCATCTCTGGCAGGTGAACATGTGACTTTTCCAGGTCGGGAAGAGAAGCTTGGCAGCTGTTAAAGGTAGGGTCTTCCCCAAAGAAGTGACCATAGAAACTGCTTGCAGTGGAGGATTTATCCGGGCCGTTCATGGTTTCTGAATTGTGTCATCTGGATCTTTATCCTTTTTAACAAGTATGAGATTCAGAGAAGGACTGTCGCTGTAGACCCTGCTCTCCGAATGCACCAGCAAGGCAATCATTTTGCATCGCTGGCACCTGTATTTAGGGTTCTGTGATTTACCCCGTCTCTGACCCACCAAGGATTGTGAGGTGGCCAGATGCTTTGCTCTTCCATGGGAATGACTAAGTGGTCTCATTATTTCAATGGACCTCTTGAGTGAAGTAATCACCTTCTCAAAACAGACACAGGATGGGAAGAGGGGATATGGCCATGCAGGTAAGGACCCTGACTGGGCCCAGGCCAGGTGTGGTGAAGGCATGCTCAGTGAGCACAGTGATACCCTGGGCCCTGTGAGGACCAGGGTGGGTGTGACACTGCAGTTCCCAGTGCAGCAGGATAAAGAGGAGGGCAAATAGCCATACGCAGGTTGTGGGCAGTGCCTCTCCCAGCAGTGAGGATGTTCTAATGCTAACCTATCTTGACGTTTCTGGGTGGCAGGTCTAACCCAGGTACAGACCTACTGTGTATCTGTGTGGGCCTCTGGAGGCACTGTGAAGGTGGGAACAGGCTGAGAGGTGGGTCTGTGGGCAGGAGGGAGAAGCTGGGGCAGGTGGGAGAAGCTGGGGCAGGAGAGAGGCCTGAGCGACCACCCTCACCCTCCCACCCCCCACCACATCCCCTGCAGCAGGAATCCAGTTTCCTCCAGGGAACAGGACTGCACACAGGGGGCTGGAAAGGACAGGCGGCCTCTGAGAGAACAGGGCACACCCCTGTCCAGGTGCCCTGCTTGCCCAGGTCCACCAAGCTGGTGCACCTGCAGGTGCAGATTCCATAGCCTCCCCCAGGCTCGGTAGCAGGTCCACCTCAGCACCCAAGACAAGTGGTGCAGGACCAGCCTCCCCTCCCCAGCATACCCAACCCGTACAGACATCACTCCTGTGGACAGACAGCTTCACTCCTGCGGGGCAACCGAGCCATTCCTTCTGACAAATGGGAGAAAGAGACACACAGGGATGCCTGGAGTGAGACCTTCGTCCTTTTACCTATACTGGTGGTGGTCGCTCCCCTGAGGCTCTGCTTTCCTGCAGGTCCCGCAGGGCAGGGTGGTCACAGCCACCCCCAGGAGCCTTCCCCCTGGAATAAAGGGAGCACAGGGACCACAGGGTGTCACCACGTGCACAGGCCTCCCTGACCCAAGCGCTCCACTCCCGCAGCTCCTGCCCAGGAGGTCCAGAGCAAGTGACCCGGGCATCAGAACACATGCTCTGTGCGTCAAAACGCGTGCCCTGTGCATCAGAGCGCGTGTTCCCAGCGTCAAAGTGCATGCCCCCAGCGTGGACAGCGTGTGCCCGGGACTTCAAGAGCGCATGTGGCTTCCCCACACCACCAGGCATCTAGAGCAGAACAGAGGTCGCTTCCACAGGACCCATTTCAGGACAACATACCAGAGACAGTAGAGAAAGCTGTTGAGCCGGGGGAGCTCCCAGGGCGGAGGGGCCACTGAGCACTGCAGTCCAGGCGCTGGGCCCTTTCTGGGGGCTGGCGGCCAGGGTGGGAAAGGCTTGAGCCGTGTGGCGGGCTTGAGCCAACCTGGTGGACAGGTCAGGGGTTAGGGAAGGGAAACAGCGGAAAGGGCCATGCAGCGTGCAGCAAATTTTCCTGGCTAAAGATTCGCATCTAGGAAACGCAAATTTTGAGGATTATGTCTGCCAAAGTCAGCTGGGAAGCTGGTCAAATCCCACATGGAGGGAGGACCAGGGTGTCCAGGTCTCACATGGAGATTTCCAGTCCAGCCCGCGGGAAATGGGAGCGTGGTTCTTACTGAGGAGATGGGATGGTCATCTCCAGCCTCCAGAGAGCACAGGGGCCCTGTCAGGCTGGGCCTGCCCACCGGGTGTGCACTCACCTGCCTTCCAGCTCAGGCACAGCTGTGTCCCCACCTGGCAGCCAGGCTCCACGAGGCTGCCCAATCCCCCAGGCATCACTTGCCTGCCTTCCTGGAGTGCTGTGCCCCTGCCCAGTTGGCCTTGTGCTGCAGGAAGACCAGCGCGAGTTACACTGAGTCTTCCCTGGGGAAGGGGGTCCTAGGCTCAGGGCGTCTGGTACCTGTGGATTCAGAATTCAGGGAAGGCTGCAGACCCTGGCCCTGGTGGCCGGGCGTGGTCTCTGGGAGGTGCCAGGGTCCAAGCTGCTGCCCTCCTGGCTGGGCGCTTTGCTGCTGGGCTTGGCTCTGCGGGGTCCTATGCACAATGGGAGGAGTCTGGCAGAGGCGGATGTGGCAGTGATATGCCCCTTTCTCCAGCCCACAAGCGGATTCCATGGATACCCCCTCTCCTGGGTGGAGGTGCTGAGATGGAAGGCAGGCCAGGCGGCTCCTTCCTTCCCAGGTCTGCATCCACCTGCATCCATGGAGCCTGCCTGTCCGGGAGAAGCCCCAGACACTATGGCAACAGGACTCCTTACCCTGATCACCAGGCCCTGGCTCCCTGGGGTCTGGCAGCAGAATTTGGGGCGCTGTCAGAAAAGTAGAAGGGGGTGGGGAGAGTGGGTTCCAGGTGCTGTAGGGACAGGCTTATGCCCTCTGTCACAGGCTTTCTCCTTGCTGATCCTGGGAAGGAAAGGCGGGAGGAGGGGCCCAGTCCTCAGAAAGAGCACCTGTTCTTAGGTTTCTGGGGCCTGGAGGGAAAACCTTAAATGTCTGGCGATTGAAGTCTGAATTTTGTTGTGCGTGTCTCTGGCGTTAAGTTCAGGCACTGTTTACAACATAATCTTCAGTGTTGTCTCAAGCTTCCAAGAGCCATCCAAAATGCTATTGAAAGAACAAAGAACAAGCCCTCCTCCCTTTTCAAGGACAGAGCAGAGACACACTCTCCTCCCTCCCCTCTATCTTGTCTTGCAAGGCTGGGCCCTCAGCCCAAGCCCCCCCGCTTTTCTGAGAGTGACTGCAAGAATGCTGGTATTGTTCTAACTCCCCCAATCACTACCTGAATGGACCAATGAAGCTCCAGAAATGCAGCTCAGGTCCTAATAAGGCTGTAGAGGAGGACGGCTCTAACCTTCAGAATGTGTTGGTCACCTCAATCTCTAACCCTTCTGACCTAAATGACCAATCTCTGTAACTCACGTCACCCCTAAAGCCCACCCAAATAACTTGCCCTATATAACCTTTGTTCTCCCGGGACACACTCTCTCGTCTCACCGCTGTGTCGGACAGAGACCGGGAGCCAAACCTGGGTTTGAATAAACGACTCTTTGCTTTTGCATCGGAAGAGGCTCCCTGTTGGTGAATTATTGGGGACCCCGAACTCTGGGCATAACATTTGGGGGCGTGTCCGGGATCCCCAACTCCCACAAGGCACCCCACTCTGGAGGGTCTGCTAACCACGGTAAGTGTCTGTGTGTCCTCTGTTCTGTTCTGTACGAGCTCGCTTCTGTAATCTGTGCCTGATAAGATCTAAGTGGACGCACTCGCGTGTCTCAGGCAGGAGGAGTCAGGGGACGCCTTGGCCCTCCGTCTGGAGGGGTGTGAAAACCCCTC
Source organism: Myotis yumanensis (assembly GCF_028538775.1). Lineage (NCBI taxonomy): Eukaryota > Metazoa > Chordata > Mammalia > Chiroptera > Vespertilionidae > Myotis > Myotis yumanensis. Next base: position 137,199,431 of record NW_027223752.1, read on the forward strand.
ACGAGGGGAGTGCATTCCCCTTAAACCTCTGTACCTCTGGGACGAGGTGGGTCGCTCCCGCTGGTTGGCATACGGCCATCGTCCAGTTTTTCTTCTGCAGGGTCGGAAGGCTGTTCTTAGTTATCTTTGTTTGTCTGTTGTCTGTGTTCTTTTGTCTAATTTTGTGGACTCACTGGACGGACGTTATAGGACAGACTCAAACTACTCCTTTGAGCATCATGGTTGATCATTTTAAAGAGGTTAAGGGAAGGGCTACTAACCTTGCTGTAGAGGTGAGGAAGGGTCGATGGCAGACTTTCTGTTCCAGTGAGTGGCCGGCTCTCAATGCTGGGTGGCCTAAGGAGGGGACTTTCGACCTCCCCACCGTTCGCCGGGTCAGAGAAATTGTTTCTCGGCCAAAGGGGGGTCATCCAGATCAGCTCCCTTACATTGTTACTTGGCAGGATCTCGTGGAGGACCCTCCCTCCTGGCTCAAGCCCTTCCTGGCTCCACGCCCACCGGAGCCGGCACCCATTCTTGCCTTGCAGGAAATGGAAAAGAAGAAAAAGGAGGAGAAAAAGACCACCCTGCCATCGGCTCCGGCTCCCCTCTACCCGGTTTTGCAGGGGGGTAACGAAGGAGAGCTAATTTTTCCTCCCCCATATCGGCTCCCTAGGTTGCCGGAGAGATTTGATCCTGCCCCGTCGCGGGAAGCTGACGCAGTTCCGGGTGTGGCCGGGAGCGGGGTTCCGGTTCCGGGAATGGCCGCGATTCAGATGGGAGGTCCGCCCCTCACCCGGCTGAGGGCTCAGAGGGAGATGTCCGTCGCCGCACCCGATTCTACTATCAAGACCCTGCCCTTACAAGCCGCCGGATCCCCAGATGCGGACGGCAATCAACCTTATTTTTACTGGCCTTTCACTACGAGCGATTTGTACAACTGGAAGGCACAGAACCCTAAGTTCTCTGAGAAGCCGGGGGGACTTATTGACTTGCTAGATTCTGTTCTTTTCACCCATCAGCCCACATGGGATGACTGTCAGCAGCTTTTACAGGTCCTGTTCACAACGGAGGAGAGAGAGAGAATCCTCAATGAGGCCCGGAAGGTGGTTCCCGGTGTAGACGGAAATCCAACCACCAACCAGGCACAGATAGATGTCTCTTTCCCCTTAACTAGGCCTGACTGGGATTTCAACACGGCAGAAGGTAAGGAGAGGCTTCGAATCTACCGCCAGACTCTGATAGGGGGTCTCTGTATGGCTGCTAGGAAGCCTACCAATTTGACCAAGGTAGGGAATGTACAGCAGGAAAGAGATGAGTCTCCAGCTGCCTTTCTCGAGTGGATCATGGAGGCATATCGCACCTATACCCCCATGGATCCAGAAGCTCCAGAAAATAATGCAGCTGTGGTCATGAGTTTTATAAACCAGTCAGCCATAGACATTAGAAAGAAACTGCAGTGGATAGATAGATTAGGGGAAAAGAGTTTTCGGGACTTGCTGGAAGTGGCTGAAAAGGTGTATAACAATCGAGAATCTCCTGAGGATAGGCAAACCCGCGCCATGGTGACTGCCAGTGACAAGCAAACCTGAAACCTGGCCAAGATTCTGCTAGCCACCACCATGGAGTCCCCTGACGACCGGACCCGCCGCCTTCGCCAGCTTGCTGATGACCAAGAAGGAGGTAAGGGGACCGCCCGGGGTGGGAAGAAGAAGCTGCAACGGAACCAGTGTGCCTACTGCAAAGAGATAGGACACTGGGTCCGGGACTGCCCAAAGAAGGCCTGTAAAAAGGGAAACAAAACGGACCGGGTGGAGGTCTTGGAGCTGGGAGGACTGAATGATTAGGGGGGTCGGGGTTCGGACCCCCTCCCCGAGCCCAGGGTAACTCTTAGAGTGGAGGGGACCCCTGTTAACTTCCTTGTCGACACTGGAGCACAACACTCAGTCCTACGCACACCTCAAGGGAAGCTAGCCAGCAAAAAGTCCTGGGTGCAAGGGGCAACTGGCATAAGCCAGTATTCATGGACTACCCGAAGAACAGTAGATCTAGGAACGGGCCGGGTATCCCATTCCTTCATGGTAATACCAGAGTGCCCCTACCCCCTTTTAGGACGGGACTTGCTAACCAAGATTGGAGCTCAAATAACTTTCAGACAAGGGGGGCCCCAGGTCACCGATGGCAAAGGCCATCCCATCCAGGTTCTGACTTTGCGACTGGAGGATGAATATCGCCTCCACCAGGGGGCGCCCCCAGGAGAGAACAATATGGACAAATGGCTACAAGAATTCCCCACTGCCTGGGCAGAGACGGAGGGAGTAGGACTGGCTGCTCACAGGGCCCCAACCCTGGTAGAGTTGAAACCAGGGGAAGGTCCCATCAGAGTTAAACAGTACCCTATGTCCCAGGAGGCTCGGAAGGGGATTCAGCCTCATATCCGAAGACTATGAAGCCTAGGGATACTGGTTCCATGCCAATCTGCCTGGAACACCCGCCTCCTGCCAGTCAGAAAGCCCCACACGAATGATTACTGACCAGTCCAGGACCTCCGAGAAGTAAATAAAAGAGTTATGGATATACACCCAACCGTCCCCAACCCATACACTTTCCTGAGCTCTTTGGCACCCTCTAGAGTCTGGTACACTGTATTGGATTTGAAGGATGCTTTTTTCAGCCTGCCGCTCACGCCTCAAAGCTAACCCCTGTTCGCCTTTGAATGGCACGATCCAGAGGAAGGCTACAGTGGACAATTAGCCTGGACACGATTACCCCAAGGGTTCAAGAATTCGCCCACCATCTTCGACGAGGCGCTACATGAGGACCTCGGTGAGTACAGGAGAGAGCACCCCAGTCTCACCCTCCTCCAGTATGTAGATGACATCTTGATTGTTGCAGACACTGCCAAGGACTGTGAACAGGGGACCAAAGACTTGTTGGCCACCCTAGGGACCTTAGGGTACCGGGCCTCTGCGAAGAAAGCTCAGATATGCCAAGAGAGGGTGAGTTACCTGGGGTACATACTGGAGGGTGGACAGCGGCGGTTGTCAGACGCTAGAAAAGAAACAGTCCTGAAAATCCCCATTCCCACCACCCGGAGGGAAGTAAGGGAATTCCTAGGATCGGCTGGCTACTGCCGCCTCTGGATCCCAAGTTTTGCTGAGATCGCCAGACCCCTATATGAAGCAACCAAAGAGGGAAAGGCCTTTGAATGGACTGAGACAGAGGAAATTGCCTTTAATCAGATAAAGAAGGCCCTTCTGGCTGCCCCGGCTCTGGGCCTGCCAGACATCACGAAACCCTTTCGCCTCTTTGTAGACGAGCGAAAGGGAATAGCAAAAGGAGTTTTAACCCAGACTTTAGGGCTCTGGAGCCGCCCGGTAGCATATTTGTCTAAAAAGCTGGACCCCGTAGCCGCCGGCTGGCCGCCGTGCCTAAGAATCATTGCAGCAACCGCGCTTTTAGTCAAGGATGCCGACAAATTGACCCTGGGACAGGAAATCTGGATAACAACCCCGCATGCCATTGAGGGAGTCCTAAAACAGCCTCCCGACCGATGGATGAGTAATGCTCGCATGACCCACTATCAAAGCCTGCTGCTCAACCCCCCTAGAGTACGGTTCCATCCCAGCATGGCTCTCAACCCTGCTACCCTGCTGCCTGACCCCGACCTAGATGCCCCACTGCATGACTGTGCAGGGATCCTGGAGCAGGTACATGGACTTCGGAAGGACTTGACCGATTGGCCCTTCCCTGACGCAGAGGCCACCTGGTTCACGGATGGGAGCAGCTTCGTGCGAGATGGATGCAGGTATGCGGGTGCAGCAGTGGTCACCGACACGGACACTGTGTGGGCAGAAGCACTGCCTCCTGGGACAGCAGCCCAGCGAGCAGAACTCATTGCTCTCACCAAGACACTGACACTGGGGGCGGGGAAGCGGCTTAACATTTACACAGACAGCCGTTATGCATTTGCTACGGCTCATGTCCACGGGGCGATTTACCAGGAAAGAGGGCTATTGACAGCAGAGGGACGGACAGTAAAAAACAAACAGGAAATTCTAGACCTGCTTGCTGCCCTATGGCTTCCCGCGAAGTTAGCCATTGTCCACTGTCAAGGGCACCAGAAGGCAGATGATCCAGTAGCAAGAGGCAACCAAAAGGCTGATCAGGCAGCCATGGCAGCGGCCTTCACCTCAGTCCCCGTCCCCGCCATGGCCTTACAACTACCAGACCCCGGGGACCCAGTTCTACCAGACCAGCCTAGGTACTCTCAGGAAGAGCTGCAGCAGATCAGAAAGCTTCCCCTCACCAAGGAAATAAAGGGATGGTGGTATACCTCGGATGAGAAACTCATACTACTGGACTGGCTTGGGGTCACAGTGTTAGAACGCATGCATCGGTCCACCCACCTGGGAGCCCGGAAGTTAAAGGACTTAATTCAGCATGCCAAGATCAAGATTCACCAACAAGACTCCAAAATCAATCAGATTATAGCCTCCTGTAAGACCTGCCAACTCACAAACGCAAGAGTTGGATCAGGTGGACAAGGAACCAGGCTCAGAGGCACCAAACCAGGAGCACACTGGGAGGTCGACTTCACTGAAGTCAAACCAGGAAAGTATGCTTATAAATATCTTTTAGTGTTCATAGACACCTTCTCTGGCTGGGTAGAGGCGTACCCAACCAAGCATGAAACAGCCCAGACGGTGGCCAAGAAGCTACTGGAAGACATCTTACCCAGAGAACTGCAGAAGGTGCACGAGGACATTTGGCCGCTCCTCCACGCTGTCTACAAGGCTGGCCCCACCCCGACGCCTCATCAGTACCAGCCAGGAGACTGGGTGTTCGTCAGAAGGCACCGACGAGAGACCCTCGAACCACGCTGGAAGGGCCCCTATATCGTCGTACTGACTACACCCACCGCTCTCAAGGTAGACGGCATCGCGACTTGGATCCACCACTCCCACACTCGCCCAGCCGACCCCTCTGCAATCCAGGAAGACTTCATCACACGTTGGAGCATTGACCAAGACCAGCGCAACCCGCTCAAGCTCAAGCTGCGGCGCACTCGACCTGCCTGATGTTGGTAACCTTGCTTGTGATCACTCCTGCCACCGGGAGCCCACATATTCCTTATAATATCACCTGGCAGATCATAGACACTAGCTCAGGGGTGATCCTTAATCAGACTTCTCAGGTCCATCCCAAAGACACCTGGTTCCCTGAACTGCGGGTAGACCTCCTAACTCTCTTTCCCAACCCACGCGATACCAGAGATTACTGCCTGGGTGCTGCAATACACCAGGCCTCTGATGACTCAAAACCAAGAAGAACCCTCTATTTTTATGTCTGCCCTGGGCACTCACGGGCTCGGTCCCGGGGAAACGACCCTTGTGGAAGTGCTGGGGACTATTTCTGTGCCTCCTGGTCATGTGTGTCAACCGGACACATTTGGTGGAAGGCCCCAAAGAAGGGTGACCTAATCACTGTCGGCCGGCCGGCTGCTCCACCTTGTCCCCAGAGTGGCCGTGTCTACTGCAACCCCGTGAATATTTCCTTCACCAAAGAAGGGAGAAAGGCTGCAGGGTGGGACACCGGAAAGACTTGGGGATTCCGAATCTATTCCTGCAGGGGGGCTTTGCGTAGTGCGGACCCTGGGATGTTGTTCACCCTCTGGGTTCAAAACACCCCCCCTTCACTATCATTCCCCTGTGGGAGTGGGGCCCAACAAAGTACTAGCTCCTCAACTTCAGCTGACCACACCTCGGGTATCCACAATTGGAGGAGCATGGGCCCCGGCTTCACCGCCCAACACCCCACTCGCACCTACCATGGAAAACCTAACTCTGAATCATACCCCCCTGCCTGAAGTAGACCCTCTTATAAGCATGGTTATAGGAGCCTATTATGTTTTAAATGCCTCCAGGCCCGACCTGACCAAATCTTGCTGGCTTTGTCTAGACGTTGAGCCACCGTATTATGAGGGTGTCGCAGTTAAGGGCAACTATACAACAGCCACGATTGTCAGCTCCTGCAGGTGGCAGCAAGCTGTTGCAAGATTAACCCTCCAGGCAGTGATGGGGCAAGGGACTTGCGTAGGCAATGTACCCCCTGAGCAGTTACACCTCTGCAACAAAACTCTGACTATCCCTGAAGAGGCAGTATATCTTTTACCTCCTAAGAATGCATGGTGGGCCTGCTCCAGTGGCCTCGCTCCTTGTGTCCACTCCCTGGTTCTTAATTCCCAGAAGGAAGGCTTTTGCATGCTCGTGCAGTTAATTCCCAAGTTAATATACCATTCAGAGAAAGAAGTCCTTGACAAATTTGGCGCTGCCAATCCCCGAAGTAAAAGAGAGCCCATCACTGCTCTAACTATGGCAGCCCTCCTGGGATTAGGACTAGCAGGAGCAGGGACTGGAATATCCTCACTTGTCATACAGGACAAGAATTATGGAGCCCTAAGAGCACCCATTGACTTAGACATAGAAAGAATTGAAAAATCTATTACCCATTTACAGGAATCTCTCACCTCCTTATCTGAAGTAGTGCTCCAAAACAGAAGAGGACTAGACTTGCTATTCCTGCAGCAGGGGGGCTTATGTGCAGCTTTGGGAGAGGAATGTTGCTTTTATGTTGACCACTCAGGTGTTGTTAAAGAGTCTATGGCCCTCATAAGGGAAGGATTGCAGAAGCGGAAGCTGGAAAAAGAGCAGTCTCAGTCCTGGTATGAATCATTGTTCAACTGGTCCCCATGGTTAACTACTCTCATTTCTGCCCTCGTCGGGCCCCTTGTAATCCTCCTAATGTTGCTAACTTTTGGCCCCTGCATTATTAACAAGCTAATTCAATTTGTCAAGGAACGCATAGGGGTGGTTCAATTAATGGTCTTACAAGCTCAATACCGGCCTCTAGCGACGGAGGGCGAGGTAGAAATGCAGTCCATCTCTTGATTGAGCTGTGAGTTCCAAGAAAGGGGGGAATGAAAGAACAAAGAACAAGCCCTCCTCCCTTTTCAAGGACAGAGCAGAGACACACTCTCCTCCCTCCCCCCTATCTTGTCTTGCAAGGCTGGGCCCTCAGCCCAAGCCCCCCCGCTTTTCTGAGAGTGACTGCAAGAATGCTGGTATTGTTCTAACTCCCCCAATCACTACCTGAATGGACCAATGAAGCTCCAGAAATGCAGCTCAGGTCCTAATAAGACTGTAGAGGAGGACGGCTCTAACCTTCAGAATGTGTTGGTCACCTCAATCTCTAACCCTTCTGACCTAAATGACCAATCTCTGTAACTCACGTCACCCCTAAAGCCCACCCAAATAACTTGCCCTATATAACCTTTGTTCTCCCGGGACACGCTCTCTCGTCTCACCGCTGCGTCGGACAGAGACCGGGAGCCAAACCTGGGTTTGAATAAACGACTCTTTGCTTTTGCGTTGGAAGAGGCTCCCTGGTGGTGAATTATTGGGGACCCCGAACTCTGGGCATAATACTATCTAATGACATTCCTAGGACTTTAGACAATAATATTATTAATAGCATCCAGTTAAATCCAGGTTCTAAGGATGTAACTAGATGCTATTTAAAAGAAACTGAAGTTCATCAGGTCATTTCCCATTCCACTGTGGTCTCCACATGTTAATATATTGCTCATTCTTGTCACCAGACATATCTCTTATACTGTTGAATATTAATCATCTCTGTTTTCCTGATTTTTTTAGGTGACCTTTCTCTCCTATTCTTTTAATAAAGGAAAACACTCCCTCTGGTGCTTTGGGGGGGCAACTATTTGATTGAACGATTTCTAAATGTCTGTACATTTTGCAATTACTGTACACGTCTTTTTCTTCTTGATTTTTTTTCTGTTTTTCTCCAAAACGTGTACAGTAACTGAAAAATGTATTCACTTCTTTGCCATCGCCAAGGGCATTTGTAGGTGTCCTGCCCTCCTGACAACATTTGAGTGTGTTTAGGAAATGCTGTTTGGAGCCCGAGGCTGGGCCACATGTGTGCGCTGGGAGAGGGGATAGAGAGGCTGCAGGGCTGGGAGGACCAGCATTCTGACCAACTGCCTTCCCTGCCAGGTGGGCATGCGGAGGGAACGCTGCCGTGATTGGTCCCTCGTAACCAGGTGACCACAGAATGTGTTCTGGTTGGCTGGGGCCCGCCAGGAGCCCTGCCTTCAGTTGAGAAGCAGCTGTGGCAGGCGGTGGAGCTTCGGCTGTGCTCTCTTCTTGCAGTGGTTGTGATTCTTAGCAGTTGCCTGATCAGCACACCTTTTAAATAGTGAGACTGCTGGCTGTCCTCACAGAATAGTCAACTCTGTGGAGGCGGCAGCAGCTGACAGCTGGGCGGGGTGTCGGGGGGCCCCTGGGTTTGCCCTTTGGGGGTTGGGCGGGGCGGGGGGTGGTTAGGGGGACTGTTGAGTGAAGGCAGTGACAGCAGCGCCAGTAGAGGTTCCTCATGGGGAACAAATTCAGCTGCTGCCTAAAGCCCAATGCCAGCCCCAAGGTTGGCCAGAGCTTGGAGTGGGTGAATCCGCACCCTGAGTCTGATGCCTGTGAGGTTACTCAAGCTGCCTGGGCACATGAGGACTTGGGTCTCCTGTTCTGCAAATGCCACCCTGTGCTGCGCCTCAGTAACCGGCAAACGCCCAAAGGTAAGGGGTGGCAGGGGTTCGCTGATCTCAGTCACACCTCTGGGCTCTGCTGACCCCAGGACCCCCTAGATGGTCACCACCTCAGACACCTCCTTGCATTCTTTCTGGCATCCCGATCCTTTATTTTTTCCCCCCGTCATGTCTGGCCAGTTTCTTTCCCTGTTGAGTACCCAAATACCCAGTTCTTTCTTCCATCCCCATTCAGCCTGAGACACTCCAGTTGGCCCTTCCTGTTCCTGGCTCTCTGTAGTGTCTCCTGGGACTCCAGGAAGAATTGTGGGTATATTCTCTCCTTTTTCTCAGTGAAAACTTTAACATCCCAACTTCCAAGGTTCCATCCCATCTCCCTGTCCTTACCTAGCCTTTTGGTTCTTAGTGAAGGAATCAGGTAGGGCCCAGTGATACCCTTGTTTCCACCTGTTAAGACAGTTGATACTCTGAACAGTTCTGCTGCAAAGATTTTAGGGGTTGTTAGGTAAACTCAAAATCGATAACCGACATAGAACACATACAGTGTTATTACATTGGCTGTTTTCAGTTGCCTGGATAGAAGCTATTTCTTCCTTCCAACTTATAATTTGAACACAGAAGGAAATGGTGGGAGAGGGAACTCAAAATTTCTCAAATCATGTGAAATGTTACTGCCAGTCCTACAGAGAATAGTTGCTTGTTTGTTTTTTCACTTATAGCAGAACCCAGGGTGTTCTGATTACTTTGATATGTCCACGTTGACACAAAATTTCCTCAGTCTTCCTTCAGTGACCTAACAGACTTCCCTGTCACATTGTTTGTCCTAAAGGAGTGGGGATGGTTCACACAAGGGTGTTGGTCAAAAGTTTCTAAAGAGAACACACATGTGTAGACTTTAGTTTGTAACATAAAGTCTTGGCAGTTAAGATGTAAAATTGTGTGCAAGAATGTTTGTCCTCATCGTCTCCCGTACTGCCAGTAGGTTCCTGTTTAACTGTAAGAATGTTGAGGTCAAAGTTCTGAAGACCAGATGCCTGAAGAGGGGTTTGGGGAGTGGAGAAGTGGGAGGAGAGAGGGAGAAGAGTGGAAATATGGTACTTGGTTTAAAATAATTCTGGGTAACAAATATAGCTAATGAAGACTGTGATTTGTGAACTAGGAAACATACATTTCCAAAGATGTTAAAGCCTCTTTGGCCCTTTTTTTTTTCATTTAAATGGTATAGATTATTTCATAGAGAAAACACATCATAGCTCTTATTCTATTTAAACTCTAGTTGAGCTTTTAATGTCTTTAAAAGTTAGAATAATTAAGCCTAGGGGTTCACCTGGATGATGGCTGTATCTTTATAACTGAAAAGTACTCCCTGTTCAGTATATTAAGATAGTATGAAAAAATGAGCAACTTACGTGAATTAATGAATTGTACCTTTAAACACAAAACAAGTGAGAACATGTGAAATTTTCTGTTCACTCTGTTTGGTGCTATAAGGTAAGCCTCTGTCTGAGGGGTTTTATAAACCAGTTAGTAGATGGGTAGTGTTGGATGAGAGACCAAAATAGGACCTTTATATATTTAAGATTTACAGCTCACTCCCATGTATAGCCCATTTGGTCCTTCTAACTGCAAACAAGTCCCGTGTATATTCTTCTATTGCTGATGAAGAAACTGAGACTTAGAGATGTGAACGGATGTGTAACCAGCTGCTGAACAGGAGAGGCTGACATGCAGGTGGTAGACGTGCCAAATTCAATTTGTTGATGCATACAGCGCTCTTTAGAATGCAGCCTATATGTTATAAACTCTCCACCAAGTGAGCCTATTTAACTTGCTCCAGTCTTGATTATTTCCATTTGAAATTATTGTATACAACTCAGAAGCAACAATGACCACTCCATCTATGTCTAAAACAGCAACAACAACAAACTGATGAACAAAATAGGTCCAGAGACATAGAAATATGAAACAGCTGATGAATCTCAGAGGGAAGGCTGGAGTGAGTGGGTGGGTGGGACTAGATCAAGCAAAGAATGCAAGTGAAAACTTTCACATATATGCATAACCCATGGACACAGACAATAGGGTGGTGACGGCCTGGGGGTGGGCTAGAAGGGGACAATTGTAGAAAATAGGGGACATCTGTAATACTTTGAACAATAAAGATTGAAAAAAATCACTTTGATGAAAGTATAAAAAGTCACTGTTGTGAAAGTTTCCCCATAGATTAAAGCATTGAGCTTTTATACCATCCTTTTAAACGTGCCACGATGAATAGCCCCAAGGAAGCCCCAGCTAACTAAATAAGTTCATTTTGTGAATGGAGTTAGAATTAGCCAAATGGTAAAGAACATTTGCCGAATATAGCTCATGATTTGGGCATATTTGATATATTAGCAGGTACCTGACAGTAATTGGCCACAGTTTAATTTGTTTCTTTTTTTTTTTATATTTTAATAATTTTTATTTCTTAAAGTATTACAAAGAGTATTACATATGTCTCCTTTTTTCCCCCCCTTGACATTCCCCCGGCCCCTATCCCCCGCCCTCCCCGCCCCGTGTCTTGTGTCCATTGGTTAATCTTATATGCATGCATATAAGTCCTTCAGTTGGTCTCTTAATCCCCCCCCCCCAACCCTCCCCAGGCTTCCCACTGTAGTTTAACATTCTGTTCAATGTTGCTCTGCTTCTGTATCTACCCCTGTTCATCAGTCCATACTGGTCCTCTTTATTTGTCCCAACCTCACTGGAGTAGTCTCAACCTCACCAGGGCCGTCTGAGCCTCACCAGGGCCGTTTCAACCTCACCGGGGCCATCCCTACCTCACGGGGGCCGTTTCAACCTCACCGGGGTCGTCCCTACCTCACGGGGGCCGTTTCAACCTCACTGGGGTCGTCCCTACCACACCGGGGCCGTTTCAACCTCACCGGGGTTGTCCCTACCACACCGGGGCCGTTTCAACCTGACCAGGGTTGTCCCTACCACACCGGGGCCGTTTCGACCTGACTGGGGTCGTCCCTACCTCACGGGGGCCGTTTCAACCTGACCGGGGTTGTCCCTACCACACCGGGGCCGTTTCGACCTGACCAGGGTCGTCCCTACCTCACGGGGGCCGTTTCAACCTCACCGGGGTCGTCCCTACCACACCGGGGCCGTTTTGACCTGACCGGGGTCGTCCCTACCTCACGGGGGCTGTTTCAACCTCACCGGGGTCGTCCCTACCACACCGGGGCCATTTTGACCTGACCGGGGTCGTCCCGACCTCACGGGGGCCGTTTCAACCTCACCGGGGTCGTCCCTACCTCCCGGGAGCCGTTCAACCTGACCGGGGTTGTCCCTACCACACCGGGGCCGTTTCGACCTGACCAGGGTCGTCCCTACCTCACGGGGGCCGTTCCAACCTCACCGGGGTCGTCCCTACCTCACGGGGGCCGTTTCAACCTGACCGGGGTTGTCCCTACCACACCGGGGCCATTTCGACCTGACTAGGGTCGTCCCTACCTCACAGGGGCCGTTTCAACCTCACCGGGGTTGTCCCTACCTCACGGGGGCCGTTTCAACCTGACCGGGGTTGTCCCTACCACACCGGGGCCATTTCGACCTGACTAGGGTCGTCCCTACCTCACGGGGGCCGTTTCTACCTCACCGGGGCCGTTTCAACCTCACCGGGTTGTCCCTACCTCACGGGGGCCGTTTCAACCTGACCGGGGTTGTCCCTACCACACCGGGGCCGTTTCGACCTGACCGGGGTCGTCCCTACCACACCGGGACCATTTCAACCTCACCGGGGCCATCCCGACCTCACCGGGGCCATCCCAGCCTTACCGGGGAAACAGGAGTTTGGCCCTCTGTCCCCTGCCGGCGGCTCCCCACCAGACAAAATCTCCAGGCGTTCCTGGTGGTTGAACATCCAGCACTCCTGCCCTCCACCAAGTGCACAGACTGCCTGTCTGCTGTCCCCCAGCGCCCCACAAGAGACTGGGACCAGTGGGCATGTTTGTGTGCTTGCTGGTACAGCAGTTCCACAGTGCCGGCCGAGTTAGGCCCAGCCCTGGCCAGCCCCGGACCCGACTCTGCCCCCCGATTGCGTCCCTCCCAGATGCAAGGAGCTGAAATCTGCAGCCTGCTGGGATGGGCTCTGTACTTGGTGCCTCTGCACATCCTACTCAGTCTCAATGCGCTTCTTTCTATTGGAGGAGTTGAAATCTGCAGTTTGTTGGGTTGGGCTCTGTACTTGGTGTCACATCCTACTCAGTCTCAATGTTCTTTCTCTCCTTCCAGTTGTAGAGCTTCCACTGGGCCAACTTTCCCATGGTTCTGTATGATAGGTGTTTGTCTGATATTTGGTAGTTTCGATGTTGTTGTGTGAGGTAGCACGCACAGGTCTCTTCCTTATGCCGCCATCCTGGTTCTCCTGGGTCTGCTTTTTGAGTGTGTCTCCCATGGCTGCGAGCAGTTGAAGTCTGCAATTTGTTGGGATAGGCTGCAAAAGCGCAGGTGGGTCTTTTTGTGCACCTGGCACAGCTTGGATGGGGATGTAAATTGATTAGGGCTGAGACTCAGGGAGTCGCCATGGCGGAGCAAATAGCACTGGCTGAGTCTCCGCGGCCCCTTGACTCTCTGCCAGGGCTTTGTGTCCCCCAGTGCCGGCGAGCAGCTGTGCAACAGAGTCTCCCTCGCTTTCTGATGGCTGCAAGGCCGTGCTGCCTCTCCCCGTAGGGTCTGGTGCCTCATGATCCCGCCTGAACCAGCTCAGTGGATTTGAAAGTTTGCAGAAGCAAAGGCGTTTCTACTTGTGAGTCTGGCACAGCCCAGATGGGAATGTAAATTGCGTAGGGCGGGGTCACAGGGAGTCGCGGGGGTGGAGACTCAGCGGCCCCTTGCCTATCCAGGACACCAGGACTTTGCGTCCCCCAGTGCCGGCGAGCAGCCGAGCGCCAGAGCCTCCCTCGCTTTCTGACCGCTGGAAGGCCGTGCCCGTCTCTCGCCTTGGGGCCTGGGGCCTCAGAGACCCGCCCGAACCAGCTCAGTGGATTTGAGAGTTTGTAAAAGCACAGTCATTCCCTCTTGTGCCTCTGCACAGCCCTGAGGGTAGGGCGGGGTCACAGGGAGTCGCCAGCATGGAGGAAATAGCAATGGCGGCATCTCTGCGCCCCTCGCCTCCCCGGGACACCAGGACTTCTTGTCCCTCAGTGCCGGCGAGCAGCCGCGTGTCAGAGCTTCCCTCGCTCTCCGACCACTGCAAGGCCGTGGCCGCCTCTCCCTGTGGGATCTGGGGCCTCAGAGACCCGCCCCGAGCAAGCCCAGAGAATTCGAGGGTTCGTAAAAAACCGAGAATCCATTTGCAGCCCGCGTGGCGTGTGACTGCGTACCTCTGGTTTTGGTGCCTCCGTAGCTCCCACTCAGTCTCACTGCGCTTCTTTCTTTTCTTCCAGTTGTAGATCTCCCACTGGGCCAACTTCCCCATGGTTCTGAGTGGCGGTTGTTTACTTCATAGTTGATAGTTTCAATGATGCTGTGAGAGAGCAGCACACACAGGTCCGCTCCCCACGCCGCCATCTTGGTTCTCCTCTAATTTGTTTCTTAAGAGTGTTTCTAAAATGTGCTGGTAATATCAGCGTGAAAGATAGTGATTGTATTTCTAATTGATAAGTAGAAATGGGGAAACACATAAATAATCCATAGATTATTTAGGTGCAAGTTAGAAAAAAAAAGTCTAAGACATAGCCGGGTTTTACTGCACATGTATAGCAAGATTCTGCAATTTTGAATTTTCTGAGTAGAATTTTTATATTGTTGCCTTTACTAAAATTGGCTGATTACCAATACTTAAAACATCTTCCCATGCCCTAACCAGTTTCCCTCAGTGGATAGAGGGTCAGCCTGCGGATTCAAGGGTCCCAGGTTCAATTCCTGTCAAGGGCATGTACCTTGGTTGCGGGCACATCCCCAGTAGGGGATGTGCAGGAGGCAGCTGGTCGATGTTTCTCTCTCATCAATGTTTCTAACTCTCTTTCCCTCTCACTTACTCTCTGTAAAAAATCAATAAAATATATTTTTTAAAAAGTCTTCCCAACAGGAAGTGATATAAGTTGATGTGTAGCTATTTTTTAAATTATGAATTTTTCTACTCAGCAAAATTGTATGCCTTTTCTCTTCTTAATTCAGGTTTAATCCCTTCTGGCCATCCTGGGGCTGGCACAATTTTCCGGAAGAAATGTCAAATGATTGGTAAGTCAAGATACGATTTGGGTTACAGGTTTTTGTTTGAACAAATAAAAAACATTTCAGTTGTTTACATATGAGGATTGAATTTGTGATCTTACATAGTGCTCAAGCAAAGAATCCTGTCCCACATTAGAATTTGAAGCTATTCAAACTCTCTCCCCTATGTAATGCTGCCAGAGTACCTCAGAGGAACAGAGCCCTATGGGGTTCCCAGAAGCCTAGCAGGAGCACGTGCAACTATGTCAATTTCCTGTGTGCTGTTTGTTTTAGGATAAGAACCAGAACTGTAGGACTTTAATGCTTCTGCTTGCCTACATATTTCCTTAATGTTATGTTCAATCGAGTTTACTTGCATTAAAAGGCACAAGGATCGAGTCTTTCCGTTGATTGTGACAGCAGAAGTACAGGCAGGGAAGGGTCCATTTTATTTGAATCCATGCAGCTCAATAGAAAGTGGGGGTTTTAACATGCGTTTTCATGGCATGTGTGCATGACTGTCTGGAGCTGATCATTTTGCTTAGGATTGCTGCATTTCTCAGTTTCTTCCAGAGCCAGGGGCTGCTCACCTGCAGAGAGAGGGTGAGAGAGTAAAGGAAGTGCTATCCCATGCCCCTCTCCTCAGTCCTAAGGAATGTGTGCCTATGATGCCCCTGCCACGTTAAAGTAGGCAGAGTGGGAAACAGAGTTCAGCCCAAGACCCTCTTTGGAGCTTTTATTTTTCTTCAGATCTTTATTGGAGCAAAATGATTTTGTGTGCTGTACACTTGTTTACTTAGCTTAGCCGCATCATTTAAAAGTTTAAATTGGATAAGTTACTTTGCAGTTGAGTAGAGACGCATTTAATTTCTTAGTGAGATATTCTAGGTGGTTACCTAAGTAGTTCAGGATGCTTGCAGGTGCCTGGCCAGAAACTGGTTGTTAGAGCCCTCAACTGTTAGATCCTGGTCGTTCAAGTACAGAGGGTATCTGTGTAGAATTGGAAACTCCGACTGAGTACTGGCTCAGAGGCACAACAGATAAGCTTTTTTGTTAGCCAAGTTTCTCCCCTGGCTTTGCCCTTTGCCCTTTCCTTCTGGACATGAGAGACTTTTATTTGTACCTAAAACAGAATATCCATTAGGTCAAAAGTGTAAAACTTAGTTTTAAGATACTGCTTATGGGACTCATCTTGCCAGCTGCTTTAAATTTTAAATTTTGTTGGAAGTTATAAAAGAAATGGAATAAAATTTGGTCTTATCTATATATATAAAAAGCCAGCGACTAGAACACCATAATGGGTGGGATCAGGCCAGTCCTTTTGACGCCCACTGTGGCCAGTGAACTGACCAGATTGTGGGGGGGCTGGCTGGCCAACCTCCTGCAGCCCCTACCCCAGGCCCGCATCACCCCTGCTGGGCCGCCACCACTCCCAGTAGCCTGCAGCTCCTATCCCAGGATGGTCCTTCCCCCTGATTGCTCCCCCTCCCCAATAGGGCACTAGGCTGGCCAGCCAATCTCCTGCAGCTC
Organism: Myotis yumanensis; assembly: GCF_028538775.1. Lineage (NCBI taxonomy): Eukaryota > Metazoa > Chordata > Mammalia > Chiroptera > Vespertilionidae > Myotis > Myotis yumanensis. Next base: position 137,215,764 of record NW_027223752.1, read on the forward strand.
TAATCCCCAGTCAGCCCACTCCTGATCACCCACCACCACCCTGATCGCCCGTGGCCCCTCCCCACAGCCAGCTCTGCCCCTGATCACTGCCCCACACACATCCAGCCCCTCCCCACAGCTGGCCCCACCCTCAATTGGCCTCCCCCACCCCAATTGGGGGCGGGAATTCTGGACATTCACCCATGGCCCCTCCCCGCAGACAGCTTGGCCCTAATCAGGCCCCAGTCAGGGAAGGCTGGCTGGCCAACCTTCTGCCATTTCCTCCTCTCAACTGGCCCGCCCACATCTGTCCTGATTGGGGCCTGGCCAGCCAGACTCCACCCTTGCACGAATTCCTTCACTGGGCTTCTAGTTTTGTATATTAGTAATCTTTCAGGTAATCAGTAACTTCTGTTTTTCTGTGGCATTTGTATCAGTATTGATCAGTTCATTCTTTGTATTCTTAGTGGGAGAAAAGAGGAAGAACAACTATTTCTACCACGTACGTACATACTGGAAAAGTTATGTAAGAAATTAATAATTTGAATTAAAAATTGTCTGCCATAATTGTTAAAAATCTATTATGAGTCCAGTATCATTAGCAAGAACCTGTTTTGGAAGATTTTCTTAATCACTTCTGTTACCTTAATTAACAAGTTTACATATGCAGGAAAGTTTTGGATTAGTAATGGTCATTTTTAAGGGGTTCTGACCTTTAAGTTAAATGTCAGTAACATGGTTGTGATATAAAGATCTGCCTTAATGTTTTGCCTTAACTTTTAATTTTGATTTTTAACAAAAGTAACAACCATATAATAGCTAAGGCAATTTTTGTGTTATCTATTGACTTATTGTTTTAGCAGCTGAAAGCTTAGCTTTCTCCCTCCAGTGTGGTCTTATTTCCCTCCTTCTGTTCTCCCAAATTGTATCATGGTTGTTAGTAAATCTGAATCAGTGTTTCTGTTATCATGACTATGCAAATGTTTGTTACCATTGAGCCATCTAGTTCTCTGGCTGTGCCTTTTTCTTGTATACCCTTCATTCTTTTGATCAAAAAATGTATATGCACTCTGCATGATTATGTTGGTGTTTATTAACTTACTTGAGGCCCCGTGCATGTGATTCAGGCCCTGGTGGGGGGTGAGGCCTGTGGGGATAGGCCCCCTGTGGGAGCCACCAAGCGGCACTCCCATTGTGGGAGTGCACTGACCACCAGGGGGCAGCTCCTGCATTGAGCGCCTGCCCCCTGCTGGTCAGTGCACATCATAGTGACTGGTCATTCCACCGTTTGGTCGTTTTACCCATTAGGCTTTTATTATATAGGATAGTTCATTCTCAAAATTTGAAAGAATCTTCAGAAGTGAATAATTTTGTGAATACCTGTTTTCAAACTGATGACCATTCTGGTCCAGGCACTGCTAACAAAACTAAGCAGTGGAATTGCAAATGTCAAGAATTAATATTTTAGTCGATATTTGTGTGCCCTCAATTTGTCACCTATTGCTGGTTTTCTATCTCCCCATTAAAAAAAAGTCTAGTCAGAGATTAGAATAAGTTTTCTTTATTCAAAGCATAGTCTGACTTTACCTATTATTTTGAATCAATTAAACCTGAAAAGGAGTGAAAATTGAGTTATCATCAGTTAAAATGTGTATTCATTTTTGGGACCCCCCCTGGATTACTGAAATTTGAGCACTGCTACACTTCTTCAGAATAATCCAAACCCTCTCCCTTGTCAACATGATCTCACGTAGTCAAAGGCAGCAGGTAGGCTGGTCTCTCTGATTTCAGAAATAACTGCTTTATATCTAACAATCTAGTAACTTGGCAGAGAAAGATGACTGTTGGACAAAAACTCTACATTTATGCTACATTAACATAATACCTAGTAAGTTTTCATTTTTATGTAGTGGAATTAATTTTTTTAGTGTATTCACTTCTTCTTTTCTATTTTTTTTCCCGAACATGCTGTGACATTTGTCACAGGCCTGTCAAAAATATTTTCCACGTACTGATCACATTTGTACCATTTGTCATTGGAAGCCATCTCCCTAGCCTTTTGTTATCCTCCTCTACTATGCACTTGTTCTCTGAAGGCCTGCTCTGTGTCTGCTTTGAAGCATATTTCTTTAAAGTCATCTGGGATCTCACATACTGCTCTCTTATGTTGGATCCCCGATTTCTTAGATCAGCGATTTTCAACCTTTTTCATCTCATGGCATGCATAAACTAATGACTAAAATTCTGTGACACACCAAAAAATATGTGTCTTACCAATCTAAAAAAAAAAGTATAATTGTGATTCATTCACTTTTGGCATCTATTGTGGTGTTGGTTGTTGTCATTTTGTTATTTGACAACGTAAGGGAAAAGGTCAGTGCCCTGCCCAAATAGTCAGGTATTGCATTTTGTAAATATTCTTGTCGCACACCAGTGTGCTGGGTGGTACACTGGTTGAAAATCTTTGTCCCGTGTTTATGTTTTCCTCTGTGTTGTTATTCTCCTTTGTTTCACTGAAGCACTTTTTGCTGGGAAAGGATACATGGGCAGAAATTGTTTGAAGATCTAGCCTCTCTGAAATGCCTCCTACTTAAAAAAGCAGAGAATTCTAGGTTGAAATTAATTTTTGCAGTTCTAAAGACATTTCTACTGTTTTCTCATTATAGCGTTGCTCTTAAATATATTGGCAATGTATGATACACTGTATATTTGCAATTTCAATAATTTCCTCCACCCTTTCTTCTCTGGAAATGTTTAGAAGCTAATCTATTCCTGGGATTCTGAAATTTGATGGTATGTGTTGGTATGCACCTTTTCATTTTATTGTGGCCATCAAGACTCCAGGTCTTATCTACTTTCAGGGGATATTTTTGTTTCTTTTATGCATTCTTTATTCCTTCTTTTTCCTAACATTCCCATTACTCAGACATTGGAACTCTTAGACCAGTATTCCTGGACAAATCTCTAAATATTTCCCCCCTCTTATTTCCCATTTTGTCTTTTTCTGCTTCCTGGAGGTTTCCTTGACTTTGTTCACCAACCTCTTTTTTAAAAAATTTTTATTGATTTCAGAGAGGAATGGAAAAATTGAAACATCAATGATAAAAGGTAATCATTGATTGGCTGCTTTCTGCACGACCCCTACTGGGGATTGAGCCCGCAACCTGGGCATGTGGCCTTAACCAGAATCAAGCCTGGGACCCTTTGGTCCGCAGGCCAATTCTCTATCCACTGAACCAAATTGGCTAGGGCCACCAATACTTTATAATTCTGTTTTGTTTATCTAGTTTTTAATTGATAGTGTTCTCTTATATCCTGTCATTTTTTATAGCATTTCATTCTTTTACCAATGCAATGTTTTGCTTTTCTGAAGTTTATTTATTTATTTGTTTGTTTGTTTACTAGAGGCCTGGTGTACAAAGTCGTGCTCAGGTGGGGTCCCTCGGTGATTGGGACCGATGGGGGGGTGCGGCTAGCAGGAGGGAGGGACCTTGGGAAGTTGTCCAGCCAGCCCCCCCTTATTGCCAGCAGCATGCAAGGTACGGTTAAGGCACGGCCAATTCCATGAGGAATCGGGCTCCCTCCTCCCTCCTGTCTGGGTCCGGGGTGAGGGTGAACCAAATTTGAGGATGTCAGGGCCCCAGCTGCAAGGTCTGGGTCAGTGCGCATCACAGCTACAGGATATTCATCCAGTTGTTCCGGTTGTTGGGCTTTTATATAGAGAAAATTTTAATCTTGACCTGAAGATACTTTTATATTGCTTTTCAGAGAGAGTAGAAGAATGGGAGTTAGGAAGCGGGAGAGGAGATAGAGAGAGAGAGAGAGAGAGAGAGAGAGAAACATCTATGTGAGAAATACATCCACTGACTGCCTCTCAAATGCTCCCCAACCAGGGGAAGAGAGTGAATATAAAACCCAGGTACTTGCCCTTGACTAGGAACCAAACCCTAGAGCTTTTGTTGCAAAGGACAATGCTCTAACTACTGAACATCACTGGCCAAAGGAAGACTGGATCAGGGTGGAGGAAGCCTGCAGGGTGGAAGGGCCACTGGGGCAGGGGCTGTGGGGTTTGCAAGCTGGCCCTGCCCCCAAACTCAGTGGAGGTCCCCAATGGGGGCAGGGCTGACCTGGGCGAGGGGTCTGGGGCAGTTTGCAGGCTGACCATGCCCCCAATTGGGGTGGGGGTCCCTGCTTGGCTGTGGGACTGGTCTGGGCGAGGGGCTGAGGATAGTTTTCAGGCCAACCACAATCCCAATTGGGTTGGGGTCCCCACTGGGGGTGGAGCCGGCCTGGGTGAGGGGCCTAGGTGGTTTGCAAGCTGACCTCATCTCCAATCAGGGTCGGGGGTCCCTGCTGGGGGTGTGGCTGGCCTAGGCAAGGGTCCTGGGGTAGTTTACAGGCCATCCAAGTCCCCTGCTTTGTCAGGACAATCCTGTGGAAGATGTCCGGTCTAATTAGCATATTACTCTTTTATTAGTATAGACTAGAGGCCCGGTGCACAAAAATTTGTGCACTCAGGGGAGGGGGTGGGTCCCTCAGCCCAGCCTGTGCCCTCTTGCTGTCTGGGACCCCTGGAGAGATAATGACCTGCTGGCTTAGGCCTGCTCCCGGGTGGCAGAGGGCAGGACCAATCCCTAGGTGCAGGCCCTGGTCGGGCTCAGAGCAGGGCTAATTGGGGAGTTGGAGCGCTGCCCCCTGTCATGCACAGAGCAGGGCGGATCAGGGGGTTGGGGCACCATACCCTGTCACACTCAGGGCAGTTCCGATGGGGAGGTTATGGCTCTACCCTGTCACACACAGAGCAGGGCCAATCAGGGGGTTGGGGCACCTTCCCCTGTCACAAACAGAGCAGGGCGATCAGGGGGTTTGGGCACTGCCCCCTGTCACGCTGATTTCATTGCCTGGAGGCCTCGCGGCTCCACTGATCCCGGTGCTGGGAGGCATATTACCCTTTTACTATATAGGATAGAGGCCTGGTGCATGGGTGGGGGCCGGCTGGTTTGCCCTGAAGGGTGTCCTGGATCAGGGTGGGGGTCCACACTGGGGTGCCTGGCCAGTCTGGGTGAGGGGCTGAGGGCTATTTTCAGGGTGGCGGGTGACTGAAGCTCCCAACTGCTCCTTTTTTTCTTTTTCTTTTTTTAATTCTAGGCCAGCTTTAGCTCTGAGGCTTGGCTCCAGCTCTTAGGCCTCAGCTGCTGAAAGCAGGTATCTGGCTTGTTTGGGTTCTATCATCGAAACACTGTTTCAACTCCAGCTCTGAGATCCCGGCTGGCTGAAAGCAGGTTTCTGGAGTTTGTTTAGCTTCTATATGTGTAAAAATGTTTCAAACTGCAAGCTCAGAGGCCGTCAGCAGCAGGCGGGGAACGTTGGAGTCCTCCATCACTGAAGCAAGCAAGCCTCATGTTTTCTTCAAGATGCCTGGCTGCCGGCCGCCATCTTGGCTGGCTGTTAATTTGCACATCGCCCTGATTAGCCAATGGGAAGGGTAGCAGAGGTACGGCTAATTACCATGTTTCTCTTTTATTAGATAGGATAGGACAACCCATTTGCTGATACCACAGATTCTAAATTGTTCTATGAAAGTAATAACTAAGAAATATGATGTTCTTAGCATGTAGATTTTAGGAAATGCTTTCAATCTGCTTTTTGTTTATAAGTTCAGATTTTTTAAATTAAATTCATTGGGGTGACATTGGTTAAAATCCTTATTTAGATTTCAAGTGTACATGTCTCTGATACATGATCGCTACATTGCATTGTGTGTCCACCACCTAAAGTCAAATAATCTTCCCTCAGCATATATTTGGTCCCCTTTACCCTTTACTTACCCCCACACCCCTTCCCTCTGGTAAACACCATACTGTTGTCTATGTCTAAGAGTTTTAGTTTTATTTTCCACATATGAATGAGAGCATATGCTTCTTAGCTTTTTCTGTCTGACTTCATTTAGCATATAGTACCCTTGTTGTGACAAATGACAGTACTTCCTCCTTTCTTATGGCTGAGTAGTAGCATCATACACACACACACACACACACACACACACATACACACACACACACACACACATGCACATGCACACGCACACCACATCTTCTTTATCCAAACATTTACTGAAGGACACTTTATTTTCATGTTTTGGCCATCAGGAACAATGTTACAATGAACATATATCTTTGCAAATAAATGTTTTTTCAATTTTTCTGGTAGATAACCAAAAGAGGGGTTGTCGGATCATATGGTAATTCTATTCTTGTTTTTGTGAGGTAATTCCATACACTTTTACATATTGGATGTACAGTTTATGTTCCTACCAGCAGTGAATGAAGGTTCCTTTTTCTCCATAACTTCTACAACACTTGTGATTACCATTCTGCTTTGTTCTGTCTTTCTTGTTGGCTTCCTTCAGATGTGTGGTGGTCCCTGGCTCTCTTTTTATATCTAACAAGAGGCCCAGTACACAAAATTCGTGCACTGGGGGCTGGCGGGGGTTGTCCCTGAGCCCGGCTGCACCCTCTCCAATCTGGGACTTCCCCCTCATCACAATCCAGGACTGCTGGCTCCTAACCACTCGCCTGCCTGCCTGCCTGCCTGCCTGATTGCCCCTAACCAATTCTGCCTGCCAGCCTTATCACGCCCTAACCACTCTCCTGCCAGCCTGATTGCTCGCTAACCACTCCCGTGCCGACCTGATTGATACCTAACTGCTCCCCTTACAGCCGGATCACCCCCAACTGCCCTCCCCTGCTGGCCCAATCGCCCCCAACTGCCCTACAGGCCTGGTCAGCTCTAATTGCCCTCCCCTGCAGGCCTGGTCACCCCTAACACCCTCCCCTGCAGGCTTGGTCACCACTAACTGCCCTCTCCTGCCTGCCTGTTTGCCCCTGCATGCCCACCCTGCCAGCCTGATCGCCTACAACTGCTGTCCCCTGCCAGCCATCTTGTGACTTCCATCTTGTGACCGCCATCTTGTGACATCGTCGAGTGACACTACCTAGGCTTTTATTATATAGGATATGTTAAGATGAGGCAGTAGGCAGGATTTCAACAGGTACTTGATAGTAAGGTTTGACTTGTCACTTAGACTCCTAGGCATGATAATTTTCCTAGCCTTTGCTATTGAACTTAAATCTGAGGAACCCTGGGTTCTCTTTTCTATTCCATTAGTCTATTTGTCTTTTCTTGTCCCAGTACCAGGCAGTTGTGAGAACAATGTCTTGCTGATGTAGCTTCATTTCTGGTATTGTGATCCCTCCAACTTTGTTCTTCTTTCTCATCATTGCTGTGGTTATTCAGGGTCTTTTTTTATTCCATATAAATTTTAAGAATGTATGTTATAGATCTTTGAAATGTGCAAATGGTATTTTAATGGGGATTGCATTGAATCTGTAGATTGCTTTGGGTAGTATGGACATTTTAATGATGTTGATTCTACCAATCCATGCACATAATATGTTCTTCTATTTGTTTAGCTCTTCCTCTATCTCTTTTTTCAATGTCCTATAGTTTTCTGAGTAGAGGTCTTTTACCTCCTTAGTTAAATTTATTCCCAGTTATCTTAATTTTTTTGGTGCACTGATAAATGAGATTTTTTTTTCATTTCTCTTTCTGTGAGTTCATTAACCTATATAATAAGAGAGAAACATGCAAATTAACCATCTCTCTGCTATGCCCAAGCCACACCCACAAGCCAATCCGAGTGACTATGCAAATTATCCAACAAGGATGGCGGTTAATTTGCATATGCAGGTGTCAACTGCCCCAGAAGGCAAAGGTGGCCGCAGCCGCGGGCTCCTGGGACCTTCACCAGCCCCAGGAGGCACGCCAAGCCACACCCATGGGCTCCCTGGACTTTCGCCAACTCTGGGACCATCACCTCTGCTATGTTCACCAGCAAATCAGGATGAGTATGCAAATTAACCCAACAAAGATGGCAGGCCTGTGGGCAGTGTGCATGCGCATAGGCACCGAGCGCCTTCAGGCAGGTGTCTCACCCTGGCCGCTCCGTGCCAGTGTGCAATGCGTGGAGGCATGGAGCGGCCGGCCACAACAGGGCGGGATGCCTGGCTTCCACTCCATCCCAGCCTTTGTGGGTAGGTGAGCAGCGCACGCCAGCGTCCCACCCCGCCCAGACTGCTCTGGGCCTGTGGTCAGTGTGTAAGAAGACTCTCTGGACAGGGGAGGGCGGCCAGTACTCCCCACATGGTGGCAATGGCAGCCGTGAGCGTGCCATCCGGAGCCTGTGGGTCGAGGTGAAATGCCAAGGAGTGGCTGCACAAGTCCCACCTCCTGGCCCAGTAGGTGTGTGATCACAAGGACAGCCACCGTGGAGGGCCAGATTGACGTCCTCCTGGCCACACCCTGGGGGTTTGCATATCTGCAAATCCATAGGCCTCCGGTGTACATATCCTTTCCTCCCTCCCTTGAATGCGAACATCCCCCAAGGTATTTTCACCCTTTTGCACCTGCAACAGTCCTGGAACAAGGTGTCCACAAGTTCCCCCTGCCCCTCCACTGAACTTCCATCAACCCTAGCATGCCTAAGACCCCACAGGATGTGCACTTGTCCCCTCCGACATGCTCACGTCCTTTGGAGAGTGGCTGAGTGTTCTGGGTGCTGAGGGTGGGCGCCTGTGAGATTACAGTGAGAGGGTGGAATGGTGATGCCCTGCTCCCATGGAGGCCAGTGCAGCTTGAAATCACCTCTGTGGTGCTAATGCAGGTGCCTATGTGGGAGCAGGTGCAGACAGACACACCTGGTGGGCACGGGCGACCCTCACTGAGGAGCCTTTGGTCAGCATTCAAGATCAAGAATCCAGAGGAGGCGAAGAGGTTCGTCCTCTCACTGAAACAGTGGGATAGTCGGGGTGATTGCAGAGGAGGAATGTGCACTTTGGGTGCCAGCACCCATGAGCAAAGGCTGGCCTGACTGAGCCTCGCTTGTATGGGCCCTAGCGCACACCTGCCAGGCAGCGGGTGACAGGATGTGCTTTTCCGAGTTAATGAGAGAAAACATTGATTCTCCCGCTCCCCGTGAAGGTGGAAAGTGAAGTGGGGAGACATGCGGAGAGTGAGCGAGGTTCCCTGTTTGGGGGTTCCAAATCCACTGTTGGTTCCTTTCACCGCTGACTAGAGATAGACAGAGTGTCCTCCCAAAATGTATACACACTTTGAATACCTACTAATTCCAATTGTTTTAAGTATGAGAAGAAAGAAACAACAGTGGATTTGTCATCTGTTAAAAGTGTGGGAACAAACAGGCAGTCGGACATTCCCCGAGGTGTCCTGGATTGGAGAAGGTGGGTGCAGGCCATACTGAGGGTCCTCCTTTCCCTCCCTCCCCCCTGCATGAATTTCTGCACCGGGCTACTAGTCTATATATATAAAGAGCCAGGGTCCATAATGTACAAAACAACTGAAGGGACAACCAAACACCACACTTCACACGCAGCAGGCTCTTGTGAGCAGGGACTGGCGAGCGGGCTGAACTACTGACCTCTCAGAAAACGGGAGAGACAAGGCTGATCAGATGCTATAAGTGCTTGTGAGGCCCAGAGAGAGAAGCAGGGTCTGATCCGCTACCTCCGTGGCAGCTGCTGATCAGCTCTTGACTCTCTCTCTCTGGGCTTCACCAGGAGCAGCAGCTCTCTCTCTCTGAGAGGTCAGCAGTTCAGCCTGCTTGCCAGAAGCCTAGGGTGGCTGCTGGTCAACCACACCTCTCTGCTCAGGCCCAGAGATAGGCCCAGAGATGCTGACTGGCATAGAAACTGACCAATCAACCAAATCTGGCTGAACTGCGAGGAGCCAATGGCTGACTAGGAGGCAGAGCTTTTGATGCTGACTGGCATAGAAACTGAACAATCAAAACCTAATCTGGGTGAACTGTGAAGGCAGAACTTAAGGTGGGGGCTGAGGAGAGGTTTTAAGGGCAAAGGTTGTTTGGTGTAAGGTGTAAAGTGTAAGAAAGCGGTTCAATTTTTTAATGATAAGTTTGGCTGTACAGTGCATAGGGCTGGCTCTCAATCAAGATACTGTGATTATGTATTTTTGTCTGCCAAGTGCATCTCCTCCTGCTGAAAAAGGCTTTCCTCCCCCCTTTAAGCAATCCTATCCTATATAATCTATTTATACAAATAAAAGGGTAATATGTTAATTAGACTGAGTTGACCCACCATCTTCTCTACATCCAACTTCCTTTTGGACAAAGTCATGGTGGTAGGGGCCAAGGCAGATGCAGTTAGGGGTATTCAGGCTGGTAGGGGAGGATAGTTGGGGGTGAGATTACGCTGGCAGGGGAGAGCAGTTGGAGGCAATCAGGGAAGCAGGGAGGGCCATTGAGGGCAAGATCAGCCCATCAGGGGAGGGCAGTTGGGGGTGATCGGGTTGGCAGGGGAGGGCAGTTGGGGGTGATCGGGCCAGCAGGCAGAAGCAGTTAGGGGCAATCAGGCAGGCAAGCAGGCGAGTGGTTAGGAGCCAGCAGTCCCAGATTGTGAAAGGGATGTCCAACTGCCTGCTTATGGATTGGGCTTAAACGAGCAGTTTGACAACCCCCAGGGTTTCCAGATTGGAGAGGGTGCAGGCTGGGCTGAGGGACACCACCCCCAGTGCACAAATTTCATGCACCGTGCCTCTAGTGTTGCTATAAAAAAGAAGGAACTTTTACCATTTGCAACAGCACAGATGGAACTGGAGAGCATTCTGCTAAGTGAAATACGCCAGTCGGAGAAAGATAAATATCACATGATCTCACTCATATGTACGATATAATGATGAACATAATTTGATAAACAAGAATAGATCCAGAGACAAATGGCAGTGGGGGGGGTGGTAAGAAGAGAAACCAAAGGACTTGTATGCATACATATTAGCATAACCAATGGACACAGACACTGGGGCGGTGGGGGCTTGCCCACCCAGAATGGGAATGGCAGGGGCAGTCAATTGGGGAAAAAGTAGACATGTAAAACTTTAGACAATAAAAAACAATAATAATCAGTAAATCTAACGAACCGCTTCCCTGTCTTGAAAAGATTGTAAAAGTCAATCTATTTTACCATTTGTTCTGAATGAGTGAACATACAGTAGGATTTTTGCCTTGTGTATTCTAGTGACCTACTGAAATACCTACAAAGACTACCTTGTCATTAGCATTTAGGCTCTTTGATTCTTTTTTAGTATTTGCATTTTTATCTCTATGGTTTTCTGTGGAGTTTATTGAGTTTATTGAGGTTGTAAGCCAGCAACAGTAAAGTTTTAACCATAAAGAACAATTGTTTTACATATTCAAGCAAGATGAGAGGAACATAATCATCTGGCAGCCAGTATATCCAGGATTTGCTATGAGATTTAATCCTGCCACCATAGTGGGTACTAGATACTTGGTACTGGAAATTTTGAAAAATTGGAAGTAGACCTGGACTGATGGGGAAGTACTCAGTATTACTTTGATTGGATCTAACAGTACTATACTGTAAAGTGTTGCTTTACTAAATGAACCCCCATAGACCTGTGAGCCCATGTCTGATGAAAACTTTTCAGTGTTTTAGCACTATTTTCAAATAGAACACAATGTACATTTATAATGGAAAAAAATTTAAATAGAGGAAATGGAAGCAAATATCACCCAAAGTTTTACTAACTAGTCTATATTTTGGTGCATTTATTCCTATTCTTTTTACTCCCCCCTATATAGGTTTCTGGTCATAATTGACTTTATTATGGTGTATTATATGCCATATTGCAGCTGTATAGTAGTAAACCTTCCATTTAGTAAAAAAGTATTTAGATGAGTTTTCATATTTTAAGCTGTATTTGTCTGATGAGACCTGAAAAGTAAAGTATATGTTAACTGCATGGCTTAAGAAACATATCAGAGTTTTAGCTATAGTTAAGATATTTCTAGCTTGAAGGAGAATTTATTCCTCCAAATAGTGATTGTTTTCAAATTATGCCATCTGGAGCTTCTGGTTACTGAGTAGTCAGTGGCTTTAAAGGGAAGCATCTGAAACAGGCAAATTGATATTTTATCTATAATGATCTACACTAATAAAAGAGAAACATGGTAATTGGCGTACAACCGCTACCCTTCCCATTGGCTAATTAGATAGATATGCAAATTAACCACCAGCCAAGATGGCGGCTAATTTGCATACTGGGGGCGGGCAGACAGTGCCAACCGCCAGCTCCCCTCCATCCAGGGCTGGCGGCAGAAGTCCCTGCCCTCATCCGGGCCTCCCCCAGGGAACCTGGGGCTGGCGGGTGGGACCGAACCCGCTCGGACCTCATCCGGGCCTCCCGCGGGGGACCCGGGGCTGGCAGATGGGACCGCGATGTTCTGCACCTGCTCGGACCTCATCCGGGCCTCCCCCGGGGGACCCGGGGCTGGCGGGTGGGACCGCGGTGTTCTGCACCTGCTCGACCTCATCCGGGCCTCCTGCGGGGGACCCGGGGCTGGCGGGTGGGTCCGAACCCGCTCCACCCTCATCCGGGCCTCCAGCGGGGACCCGGGGCTGGCGGGTGGGTCCGAACCCGCTCCACCCTCATCCGGGCCTCCCGCGGGGGACCTGGGGCTGGCAGGTGGGACCAGGGTGTTCCTCACCTGCTCCGCCCTCATCCGGGCCTCCTGCCGGATCCTGGGGCTGGCGGTGGTGCCGCAGCTATCGGGTACCCACCCGGGTATCCGCTGTGCTACCGGCCAGGCGGCAGCAGTGATCTGCCCGCTGGCGCATCCCATGTGCTACCCAACTGGAGAGGGCAGGTCAGGGGCATGCCTGGCAGCCTCAGTCAGTGCCTCAAGCCCCAGCAGCAGCAGAGGCAGTGGCAATAGCAGTGGCGGCAGTGCCCCCGACCTGCCCCTTCAGGTTTGAGCGGCCCCAAGCGGGCAGTGCTTTCCATCAGCTGATGGTTGGCAAACACTCATGCAGGTGAAATCACCAGCGCCTGCTTTCCCACAGGCCTGAGCCCCTGAGGCCTGTGGGAAAGCAGGCGCCCTGAGCTGGTGATCCCAAAGGCCTGATAGCCGGGCAGTGGAGGCCATGTTGGGACTGGGGAGTGGTGAGCAGGCAGAACATGGCCCTGATTGGGCCAGTCGCTATGATGCCCACTGTAGCAGCACAGTGCCTGATCAGGGGGCCAGCAGCCAACCTTGCAGCCCCTCCCCCCTGCAGGCCTTCCCCTGATCAGACTCTCCCATCCACATGGAGAGCAGGGTGCTCAGAGCCTGGACCCTTCCTGGCAGCCCCGAGTCCCTGGGGTTAAGAATTCTGATGGCCCTGCCCAGAGAGTAGAGGTGCCCGAGGGGCAGGGACAGGGACCACAGGCCTCCAGGGAGCACCGCAGAGTTGGCAATGAGAGGAGAGGGCCTGTGAAGGGTGAGAAGGTGAAGCCAGTGGACATCAGCCCAGAATCCAGCTCTTCCCCTCCAGAGGCAGCAGGACCTAAACCCCAAACCCCAGCCAAAATTGGAAGAGCCTGGGGGAGCTTCAGGAAACTCTACGAAAAGCTGCACATTGAGAATGAGAGATTTCGTGAGGCCCTGACCCAGACCATGCTGCGGCTGGAGCAGCTCAAGGTGGAGCTGGAGTGCACCATGCAGAGGCAAGAGCACTTTGCAGAGAGGCGGGCGAGTGCAGGCGAGATTTGAGTGCAGGGCCCTGGAGTGCAAGGCCGCTGAGCTGGAAGAGGAGCTGAAGGGCCTGTCCAATCTCCGAGCTGACAACCAGCGCCTCAAGGATGAAAATGTGGCCCTGATCTGCATCATCAGCAAATTGTCCAAGTGACCCCGGAGGACTTGCTCCTGCACCTGCATTTATACAGCTGCTTTTGCCACATGCACCCCTTCCCTGTGTGAACATGAGTGATAGGGCTGTCGAGGAGTCTCTGAGAAGCCATAACCTTCCTTGAGATCTCCAGGTTAGGAGGGGAGGACAGAGCCCCCAGGAGCCAAGGGGGCCATCTGAGGCCAGGTAGGGGGACCAAGGCTGCAGGCAGGACCAGAAAGGAACTGGGGACCAGGAAGTGCCAAGACCAGTAGCCAGGACCAGAGTGGTCACCCAGAGGTCCCCTCTCACGTGTGCTGCCACCAGTCACCCCTCCTGGCCCTGAGCAGGGATCCTAGAATGTGCCAAGCATCCCGCCGGCCTGGGCCAGGTGAGCATGTATATAGGGTCTGTGTGCAATAGGGAGGGATGTCTTCTATTTTTTGCTGCCCCCTCCCCATCGCTCTCCTGGGCAGGGGAAGAAGGTCTTTTTCAGACATAGCATAGGCACCACAAATTAAAATTGTGGGGTTGCCAAAAAAAAAAAAGAGCAGGCCGGCTGGCCAAATACCCCCTCTCTTCCAACCCCCGCAACCCCCCCCGCCAGCCACATTCTTGACCAACCTGCCCCACCACAATAGGCCCACAGCCCCTCCCCGTGGCTATCTGCCCCTGATTGCACCCCCCCACCTCAAGAGGGGGCAGGGCTGGCCAGCCAATCTCCTGCAGCCTCTCCCCTTGCCCAGCCCCACCCCAGATTGCCCCCCTACCCCCACCGCAATCAGGGGCAGGGCTGGCTGCCCAACCACCCATGGCTCTTCCCCCAGGCCACTGGCCCTGATTGCCACCCCCCAACCCATTTGGGGGGGTGGTTGCCCAACCCACCAACCACAGCCCCTCCCCATGGCCAGCCCCACCCCCAATCGGCCCCCCAACCCCAATCAGGCTGGTGAGGGAGGGGCAGTTGGGAGCAATCAGGCTGGTGGCAGGGGGTAGTTGGGGGCAAACAGGCTGGCAGGGGAGGCAGTTGGGGGTGATCAGGCCAGCAGTTGGGGGTGATCAGGCTGGCAAACAGAGTGGTTAGGGGCAATTAGGCAGGCACGCAGGCAGGTAAGTGGTTAAGAGCCAGTGGTCCTGAGTTGTGAGACGGATGTCCGGCTGCTGGTAAAGGATCGGGCCTAAACAGGCAGTCTGACATCCCCTAAGGAGTCCCAGATTGGAGAGGGTGCAGGCCAGGCTGAGGGGCCCCCTCCCCCCAGTGCACGAATTTCGTGCACCGGGCCTCTAGTAAAAGTATAATATACTAATTTGACCCCACATCCTCCCAGACAACCAACTTCCAGATGAAGCCAGGGCTGCGAGGGAAGCCTAGGACCCAGGTGCCAGAGGGAAGCTGGTGCTGGCAGCCAGGGAAAGGAAGGCCTACTCCTGCATGAATTTTCTGTATCTGGCCTCTAGTATAATATAAAGATATTTCTGATTCTTGGATACTGGCAGTTTTTAAATGCTCTGTATTTTAAAAGATATCAACCGGATAATCTCCCTTCCTGTCTTTTGTGTATATGAGGGGCACACTGGTGGGAAAGTGTGACAGCATGATGAAAGCTATTTTACAGGAATATGAGGAAGGAAGGCTTATCTGAATTAGTTTATAATAACACAAGAAAACTGATACAGTAGGCAGTGAGGCAGACACGAACAGAGTAGGAACGATAGGCCAAGTATGTCACCAAAGTAGAAAGCTGTTGGTGCCTAGCAATGGGCAAAACTGGGAAACCAAGTATTGTAGGGTGGGACCTCACCCAAGGGTGACCTTTCCTCCCTTAGCTTATCACGGGTCATGCAGTTTACAACCCCTGAACTTTCATATCGCTGGTCCCCTCACCTTTCCTCCCCCAGCATATGGACACCCTTGAAGAGAAACAAAGGGCCCAGAGAATAGCCTCATACAACTTCCATGCATGCCCTTGCATCCTGACTCCCATAGCATTAAGCCCTGAGGACAAAAGAGGTTCTGGTCTGATTCTAAAAATCTTAGTAACAAAGCCTCCAGTCTGCTGAGCTTAGAGACAGAGTTTTGGTCAAAGTAGAAGTAATATCTAGGCCTCAGTTTGTTTCAGCTTCAGGCCCAGCTTAGCTCCCCTAAGACCGTCCCTAAAATTTCTGCCTTTAGGTAAAAGCCCTTAAGATGAAGGACCCAGCACCTGTGCTCTCTCTCCCTTGAGCATGCCTGTAGTTTTCCCCGCCCTCTTCTCAGGTGCTCTCACTCTGGAGCATGCCCATGCCTTCCCCCTCTTGTTCCCCCGGGCGTGTATATTCTTCCTTCCTTTCTTCTAAGTTCCAGGGGCCCTTCTTCTGCCTCTGTAACTTGTGTGTTGAGCCCACGCAGCAACACTGGCTCACTTCTACCTCTGTGACTTTCTAAATATACTTTCTCTTATAATTTAAGTTCTTGGTTCTAAATTCTTAATCAGCCAAACTCAACAACAAAAGTCAAACATCTGGTGCCATTTTGCCACTAACAAAATGAAGCTTATTAAAATGTTGGTATTCTGTCATATTAAAGAATACTACTATTACTTTCAACTACTTACAGTGACTAGAATTGGGTTTTGGTTTTACTCTAAGAGGATTTTTGTAACATCGTTTGGGCTATTTCCGTATTTGATTATTGCTGTATTGTTGGGCTCTTAAATCAATGGGTACTTCTAAAAGACATGAATATTTCTAGTGTTTTAAAGATAATTTATTCTCTAGCATATCTCAAAAAATCATTGTCATATGTCTGACACCACTGCAGGTAAATTCTAATTTGTATCAGTAGGAGGATTTGCCTTCCAGTTGCAATTGATTTTAGACAATTGGTCAAACACTTGTGGCACGCCTAATTTGCCCCAGATTCTGTGCTGAGAAGGTTGGAGGTATAAGAGGAGTGAAAGTTCTGTCTTCCCTAGAGAAGCTCACTTTTTATGAGAGGGATGCCCTGGAAGCAGTTGATACCATGTAACAAGTAGTAACTCAGGTGTGTGAGTGCAGAGAAAGGGACAGTTGTTTCGTGTGGCTGCTGGCAGAGGTGTCCTGGAGGTAGATGGGAAGTGGGGTTAACCTTACTGAGAAACAGTGGAAGAAAAGGCCTTGTAGTCAGAGAGAGCATCTGAGTGAGGCAGGGTCCTGATAAGTATCATGTAGCTTAGGGAATCTATATATATAAAAGCCTAACCAACCGAACAACCAGTAGCTATGATGCATACTGACCACCAGGGGACAGACACTCAATGCAGGAGCTGCCCCCTGGTGGTCAATGTGCTTCCACAGCCAACGTCCCACAAACCCTCCCCCCACCAGCCAGCCAGCCTGATGGCCCCGATGGCCTGGCCAATCTCCCGCAGTCTCTCCCTTGGGCCAGGCAAACTCCCATAGCCCCTCCCCCCAGGTGACTGGCCAACCCTTTGGAGCACCTCCCGCTGACCAACCAACTTCCCATGGCCGTAACCCAAGGCCGGTTGACCAACATCCCACGTTTCCTCCCTCCAGCTGGCCCCAATGGCCCCGATCAGGCTGGCTGGCCAACCTTTCATGTCCCGTCCCGCCTGCCAACCTCCCACAGCCCCAATCAGCCCTGATTGAGGTACCCTACTCGTACATGAACTCATGCATTGGATCTAGTTTATATATATATATATATATACATATATATATATATATATGTATATATATATATATATATATATATAAGCTTAAGAGACCGTTACAACCAGTCAACCCGTCGCTATGATGCCCACTGACCACCAGGGGGCAGACACTCAATGCAGGAGCTGCCCCTGTTGGTAAGTGTGCACCCAAAGCCAACCTCCTGTGGCCGGCCAACCTCCCATAGTCCCTCCCCCTGGCTGGTCGGCCCTGATCAGCCCGGATCAGGACTGGGCAAGACAGCCCCAATCAGCCCTGATTGGCGGGCAGGCCAAGGGACCCCCTACCTGTGCATAAATTTGTGCACCAGGCCTCTAGTAGAATTCGTAATATCATGTTAAGTACCGTATTATCTGAGGTTCTCTTTTGAGTAATGTAATAATAGTCTTATTTCAACATGAGGAGAGAGTTAAATTCTCAGAGTTGTTTGATCTATTTTTGGATGTGAGAGAATCTTAAAACAATACTTTTTAATTCTCAAGGTAAGGAAACTGAGGCCCAGAGAGAACTCTGGTCCCTAACTTGTGAGCCGCAGGCCAGCCCCAGCACACACACACCTCTGCCTCAGATACATGTATTTTGTCACACTGTCTCCTGAACTAACATTTATTATTGGCTTTTATGTACTTCAGTAAAAGCTCTTGCTTCAATATTATAGAAGGCAGTATGTCTTAATGTAGAAAATAAATAGTAGAAATAGAAATCTTGGCAGGATTCATTTCTCAAGGAAAAAACACTAAAATCTTATTTTAAATGTTTTACATTGTTATAAAGGGAATTAATCATAGGTGTTTGCCAAGTTGGATTATAGGTAGTATGTCAAGGGCAGCATTTGATGACCCCCTCGTCAATTCTCATCATTGGAAGAGAGAGCATGCAGTGTGTTTACCGTAGAGCTGCACATGGTATTGCACTGAAGCAGTTCATAGGGTATGAGAACAATTGTAATGCTTAATTGTCTGACATTTTAACCAAGGAAAAACACACTTTTATAGGTTTAACTTACTGTGATATTTTCCTCTCTTCCCCTTCCCCTTCAGGTGTCCCCTGGTCACCTTAGGGAAAAGTACAGCTCGTGTGCTACAGTATTTGTAGACAGCACTATTTCTCAGTCTGATTTGAAAATCACCTTGCAGTGGTGAGTACAAATAGGGGACAGAACCCTTATCCTGCCCATATGTACTTTCATTTGATTGTCCTTTTCAGTGCTCAGGTTAAAACACTGGTGTCAATTATATATTGATTTCCACTTCCATTTTAATCTTAGAGTGAATGGAAGAAGGGAAACCCACTTAACAATTGAAAAATCCCCCCAAAAGTGTTTATCTTTACTTGAGGCATTACTGTTCCTGAGACATTGTTGAACCAATGAAAGGAGAGGTGCGTTTTACTGAATGTTTCTGGAATAGAGTATTTCTTCATGAGATACAGGCCTAAAACCATGTGTACTACCCTGGAAGCTGCTCTTGGAAGAAGGGACAGCTTGTCCCCTACTGGCACCAGAGTGTATCTGCAATTACAGTTCATTGGATTGTGTCAGGTTTCCCCCATCCTACTTTCTTTTTTCCTGCACCATTTCTATATTGAAATGCACTCTCCTTCCAGGAAAAATGCATCAAAGCAGTCTAAAGGAACAACTTTTCAAAATAATTTCTTTGAGGGTTAAATTTGTTCAACTGAGGTTTTAATTTCATAGATGAATTAAATTTAGTTATATATATATATATATATATGTATACATATATATTTACACATCTTCAAGAAACTACATTATATCGATCCATATGTAACAAAATCAAAGCAAAATCATGAGAGAGGTGAAGTTTGGGAAACATAGTCACAGTCAGGTTTACGCTTAAGCAAACATAACAGTGTCATGATGATGAAAACTATTCATGAAATTCTGTGAGTTCATAGTCCACAATTGGAGATGCACTTTAAAAACACCCTAATATGAAACTTTCAAGCTTACTTAAGAGCAAAATAAAACCAAACTAGGATGTAGAGCTTCCTGAATCCCATTGGCGCTGTCCAAGGATCATTATTGGTGTCTCTCCAGGATGAGAGGGTTGACTTTCCAGAACACAGTTTGAGAAATTCTACCTGAAAATATTAAAATCCTCATTCCTGATTTTATTTTTCAGTCCTAAGACATAATTTATTTATAAACTCAATTTTGTTTATATTGTATCAGCTTTTTGGCTAATTAAATTCCAGTAAATTCTACTTTAATTATAACAGCCAGTTCACAATCATAATAATGTAAGTTTCTTCTCTCATAACAACAGTTGAAATCAAATTGAGTTTCAGCAAAACTGGAGCCTGTCTCTCTCTAAAGTCCTGAGCTTTGGCACCCAACTCACAATCACTGAGTCTTTTTCTTCAGTCTGGCCACTAAATCCGGGAGTAAAAACCAGTCCTTTCTGGCTGCATTTCATAGCTTCTTTTGAATTAGATGATTCTGGTGTTACAATATATAATTCAAGAGTTGTTTTGAAGATTAGCCTTACTTAGACAAGTGGGTGTTACGCCTTTTCCCTCCAAATTCGTCTAATTTTTGGAAGTACAGTAAATTTTCATTTGCTCTTATCAAGTTTTGAAAATGATCATTCAGTACATTTACTATTGGTAAATTAAAGGTTTAGTGAGAATATTAATAGAGCTCATTAGCTTTTAGGAATGGTTTTGCAAAAAAAGTTTATTCTGGGATAATAGTGCATTGTTCTCAATGGGATGGGTGAGCCTTATTAGAATCACTTACGCAATTTTTGTCTAAATGTGTCTCTAAACACATGCATTCCATTTCTCCTTCCCTAACACACTCTGTCACTCTCACAAGCCTTCTGATAAGCTGAGGAGGGATGGAAGGCATTTTTATGTGGAGAAAAGCATCGGGGATGATTTTGATTTTAACTCTACTTCATGTGTTCTCAAACTTTGCTGCACTTTGTCATCACCCGAGAAGCTTCCAAAGTTAACCAATGCCCGTTAAATCAGAGCACCTCAAAGTGGAAGAAGGCAGTTTGTAAAACTCCTCTGATGATCCCAATGCACAGCCAAGCTTGGGAAACACACTGCCTGGGTAGAGGGTAGAAGAAGGAGAACTGCTTCTCACTCTTGGTGGGACCTTGAGCAAGTCAGTTTTAAGCCTTGGTTACTTTCTCTGTAAAATGAGTTGTTGAGTTAAATATCATCACAAGTTCATTGGTTCCTTTCAGCTTATATGCTTCAAATTCTATGATTTTAAAATCATTTTGAAGATGAAACTGTTTGAAGCACTATAGAAGTGCCCATCTTTGATGCTAACAATGTTACAGGCCTTTGTACAACTGCTAATATTCTATAACGTAGTTATAAAATTCAGATTTGCTTTTCCTCAATTATTTGGAGCTTCATTTCTGGCATTTGGGGTAAAGAGAAAAAGCATATAACTTGATCTACAGCACTCCTTTGTTTCATGTTACACAGCATCTGGGAATAACATAGGGATATAGGAACTTACGCAGTATGTGAGGACTTACATCTGCTCATTAAAATTTTATTTAAACTAATTTGGAAATAAATGTTTTTAATACTACACGGTGTATAATTTTACTTCATTGCATTCTTATATTTGCCATTAAATTTTCTTAACAATTATGTAAAAGTGACCTTAAATGATTCTCTTCGGTATAGAGCATTTTATTTAACTTTAGGGGAAGAAGGAAAATAGGTGGGCAGGTGGAAAAACTACTGTAGCTTAAATTTAAGCATGTGTGCAAGTAGATCTCACTTGTACAGGATGAAAGGTTCTCTGAGAAGAAAGGCAAAAGATAGGGCAAGAGTGTAATAACTTATATGTTATAATAATCACCCCAAACATGTCTTCTCACAGCATATTCCTTAGCATTTTGGTTTTCCTAATTTTAGTAACTGACAAAGAACTACCACAAGGCAGAAAGTGCTTGGGTGATACTTTCTGAATGAGGATCTCATGGCCACTGGGCAGCTGGGATGGTCTTCCCCCACCACAACCCTTTTCAAACCTGTCTTCAGACCTGACATAAAGTCAATTGTTACTTTTTCTTTTCTCCACAGCCTGGCATTAGCAATATATTACCACATAAAGAAGAGGTGAGTTTTAAAACCAGTCTTGTTATTCTAGCTAATAAACTTACAAGATATAAAGTTAGTGTTAGATTTTAACTATGGATATTATTGGAGTAAGCTATAGTGCTCTTATTACATTGTTGAAGCGAACCATTTGTTTTCATCTTAGGACTCCTAATGCTTAAGTTATTGAGGATCCTGAAGAAAATTTGTTTATGTGGGTTATATTGATATTTACTGTATTAGAAATTAAAATTGAGAATTTAAAAATGAATTCCTTGTATGTTGAAGCATGGTTTATATAGCACTGTTGAAATTTTGAGCAGGATACTGCTTTGTTGTGGCGGATTGCCTTGTGCGTTACAGGGTGTTTACAGCTTCCCTGGCCTCTCCTCACTAGATGCCAGTAGCATAATCTTCCCAGGCCCCGTTTTGACAACAAAAGCTGTATCCACCATGGCCGAAAGTTTCCTGGGGGGCAGAAACACCCCTGATAGCAAGTCATAGTGGTAACAAAATTCTTTATAAAAGAGAATCATTTTCCACAATAAATTGGTCGAATGGAAATTGTGTCACTTATTTACATTTTGCAAATCTCTTTATGTCTGGTTCAACAGAAGACAGCTGATTCTCACTTACACCCTGTCTTCAATCCTTAGTGATTACTCAGTCATTTCAATAATTTGTTTTGAATAAACAATATGCAGACCCAGCCTCATGTATCTTTATGGCTAGAAAAGTTTGTATTTTCAAAGCCTTCAGGTAATTTTGGATATTCTTTGATACTATACCAGAAGTCCACAGAAGCTGTCTTCTGAAATTAGTTACAATGGAATTTTAAATCCTATCTTTGAACTTGTACTAAGGTCTCTGTGAAATTAGTACCCATGCATACATCTTCTATGCTAAATGAATCTCTTAAATTGTAAGTAATTTTCTAATAACATTGTGCATTGGTCATTTGGAAAGTATCAGCTCACATTTCTTTTTACAGTATCAAAACTCACTTTTGTTAGGTAGCATCAAATAACCACCAGTCTTCCCAGAAAAAACTTTAGGTATTGAAAAACTGTTAGGTCACAAAAAGGATACAAGTTTTCCCCAATCTTGATTTTGAGCTTGATAGCTGGAACTGTGCATATGGCAAGAAATGTATAAGTTATTTTCCTGAAAATGACAGACTCACTTTTCAGTCTTGAGTGCACGACACTTGTATTATCAAATAAAAATATTATTCTCTGAGAACAGTAGGGCATTCATCTCACAACTAATTCCAAGTGCTTTTCCTTAACAACCACATTTCAGTATGCAGAAATGCTTAATGCATACTTCCCCTTGCAGCATTTCTCAACCTGTGGGTCACGACCCCTTTGGCGGTCGAATGATCCTTTCACAGGGGTCACTTAAGACCATCCTGCATATCAGATATTTACAGTACAACTCATAACAGTAACAACATTACAGTTATGAAGTAGCAACGAAAATAATTTTATGGTTGGGTCACAACATGAGGAACTGTATTTAAAGGGCCAGAAGGTTGAGAACCACTGTAGAGTATAAAAAGAAGATTCAACTTCTAATTACATTATTCATTGTCACTGCTTTACCAAAGATGTGCTTAAGTAAAGCATATTTCTTGTCAACAAGTGGCAGTGAAGAATAGAATGACTACTAGCACAGATTGGGACCCCTGCCTTGATTCTTGCTCAGAAACCAGTTTTACTGACTTTGGCTTTTATCCAGTCATTGCAAATGTCAGTATAAGTGCAGGCAGTGCCTTAATATTTCTATAGAAACAGTTTTGGCCTCATGGGTCTCCTGGAAATGGTCTAGTGGATCCACTGAAGCCTGCAAAACACACTTGGAGAACCACTGTGTAAATGAGCAGAGTGTAGTAGGGTGGAATATTAAACCTATAAACCCCCAGAAGACTGGTTTCCCTCACTCAGTTGGTTGGAGCATTGTCTTGTACACCAAAAGCTGGCAGGTTTGATTCCAAGTTAGGGCAGCACATACCTAGGTTGTAGGTTCAATACTGTAAGGCCACATAGCTACTTTTCCAGTTCCATGTATAGGAGGCAGCCAATCCATTTTTTCCCCCTCAAATCAATAGAGTGGTCACTTTTAAAATACAAAGGCAAATTTTAACCTCAGATTATTGTAAAGAATCAAGAAGAATATAATATAGGAAACTAGTGAGAGAAAAAACAGTGGAAAAAAAAACCAGGAATCTCATTCTCACATGAAGAATTGCCCACTACTACTGCGTTGTAAAATGTTCCTGTGTCTGCCAATGAGAGGTTAGAGGACTGGCCATCGATTTGGTTGCCTAGTGTTGCCTATTGGGGAGGGTCAATGCTTATAAAGGCAGCTCTGGCAGGTCATTGTCGAAAAAATTTCACAGAATTTGTTGTGCTGAATAAAAAGAGGTCAGAAAATTCCTACGGTATCTAAGAGAAGAATTTGTAGAAGGACTTTCTTTGTTGAAGGTTAAGCTCCCTCCACCCCCCTCTACTCCCAGCATATGTGTTGCTAACACGACAATTCCTGGATTAGTTTTTTTTCAATCACGTTCTTGTTTTCTAGAGATGCAAATAGATCCAAGGACATTTTTGATGAGAGACTCCATCCTGTCACAGTAAGTGCCAGTTGTATTGAGGTTGTCCTTTTCTCTCAGACAGTTGTGCTTATTCCATGCTGATTTGCTTCAAAATTAATCACTAGTAAAAAATTACTTTCTCCAGCTTGGAGTTCACATTACCTTCCTTTAAGTTTTCTTCCCCACCACATGTTGTATCTAATTATTTTACAAAAGAAATCTCTATATATAAAAGCATAAGCGACTGTCTAACTGGTAGCTATGGCGCGCACTGACCAACAGGGGGCTGACACTCAATGCAGATGCTACTGAGTTGCTGTGACTTGGCAGCTGTGGTTCTCAGGTGATGAACCTGGAACCAGAGAGGAGGGACCCGATTCTGGGGTGTGTAACCCGAGAACTGCCCTCTTGCAATCCCAGACCCTTTGGGGGATGTCGGAGAGCGGTTTCAGCCTGATCCCTGCAAGCCAGACCACGGGAGCCCACCTGTGCACAAATCTGTGCATCAGACCTCTAGTGTTATATAAGAAACTAGAGGTCTGGTGCACAACATTTGTGTACTGGGGTGAGGGGTGCCTCAGCCTGACCTGCACCCTTTCACAGTCCGGGAGCCCTTGAGGGATGTTGGAGAGCTGGTTTTGGCCTGATCCCCGTATGCCAGGCCACGGGACCCCACCTGTGCTCAAATCCATGCACCAGGCCTCTAGTTTATAATAATAAAAGTGTACTATGCAAACCGACCAAACAACCAAACAGCAGAACGACCTTCCAGATGAACTTTGGATGACCATGCTATGACACACACTGGTGCCAGGCCTGCCAAGGTGGGTGCAATGTGATTGGTCAGGGGGCCCGGCCATCGCCCCACGATCGCCCTACAGAGGGAGGCCAAGGCCCCAAAGAGGGAGACACATGCCTCTGGCTGGTGGGGCGATCGATCGGGGTGAGGTGGCACTCCGTGATCGCCCCAATGAGGGAGGCCCAGGCCATCCTCTGGGCGGTGACCATTTGTGGAGCCCCAGCTGGGTGGGCAGAGCCCCACGACTAATTGTCCTAAAGAGGAAGACCCAGGCTACCCCTACAGACAGCACTGTCGTGTGTGGGCAGGGCCACCCTCTGCAGGGTGATTGATCTGGGGGCCCCCGCAATCAATCAACCCACAGAGGGAGGCCCAGCCCACTGGCTAGCAATGTGGTGGTGGGTGTGCAGGGCCAGCCAGTGATCACCCCGCAGAGGGAAAACCCAGGCCAGCCAATGATCACACCCCACGCCTGTTGCCCGCAGAGGGAGATGCCAAGTGATGGGGTAGGGGTTGGCAGTGCCACACCAATGGCAAGAAGTGGCAGCAACGGGGGCATGGCCAGCTGCCAGTAGCCAGGAGAAGGAAAGCCCCAATAGGGCCTCATCACAAGCCAAGCCTAGGGACCCTACACGAGGGGTCCCAGATTGTGAGAGGGCACAGGCTGAGGGCCACCCACCCATGCACGGATTTTGTGCACTGAGCCTCTCATGTTATATAAGAAACTAGAGGCCCGGTGCACGACATTCATGTACTGGCGGTGGGGGATCCCTCAGCCCAGTCTGTGCCACTTTTCAGTCTAGGAGCCCTTAGGGGATGTCTGACTGATGGCTTACATCCTTAGCACTGCCGCGGAGGCGAGAGAGGCTCCTGCCACAGCCACTGTGCTCACCAGCCATCAGCCTGGCTTCTGGCTGAGCAGCACTCTGCTTGTGGGAGCACACTAACCACCAGGGGTCAGCTCCTGTGTTGAGGCTCTGCCCCTTGGTGGTCAGTGCGCATCACAGCGACCAATTGTTCCGCCATTCAGTCGATTTACTTATTACCCTTTTATTATATAGGATAGGTCAGTAAGAACTGAGTTTCAGCTTTGTATAATTAGTGAGCTACAGTGGACAACATGCCTGAAAAACAAAAATGTATATTTTTAAAAGAAAATTTTCAATAGCATCAAGCAATATTAATATTTGTACATAAACCTAATAGATATGTCAGGATCTCTAGAAGACAATTAAACAGCTATTTAAATATTGAATTAATTAGAAAGACAAAAATTTTCAAATGTCTTCAGATATGCTCTATAACAATATGTGGCTGGTGGGCACTGTATGCACAGCACAGCCTTAGAGCCTGATGGTTACATTCTCAAAGTTGATTGCAGAGAAGTATGACATGATAACCAACAAGTCTTTGGAGCCTAAAAATAGGTCACATTTAGACAGAATATTGTAGGGGAAGTTCGAAAGGAATATATACATATTCTGAGGTTGTGCCTGTATTTATCTTTATTGAGTGTCAATATTTAGTCGCTGTTTTTTAAGGTCCCATTATTTATATTTAAAAGGCTAAAATAGCCGAAACCGGTTTGGCTCAGTGGATGGAGCGTCGGCCTGCGGACTGAGGGGTCCCAGGTTCGATTCCGGTCAAGGGCATGTGCCTGGGTTGCGGGCACATTCCCAGTGGGGGATGTGCAGGAGGCGGCTGATCGATGTTTCTCTCTCATCGATGTTTCTGGCTCTCTGTCTCTCTCCCTTCCTCTCTGTGGAAAGTCAATAAAATATATTAAAAAAAAGAAAAAAAATAAATAAAAGGCTAAAATACATGTCACCCAATCAAAATTATTTTAAGCGGCACATGGGCACAAGTGGAACATGGTTGTTACAAAAGTACTCAATATTTTTCTTCAATGGGTACTTTCTTTCAGGAAGAAAAGGTTCCTGAGGAATTCTTTCATCATAATCCTGATCCCGAATCAATTTACAGATTTATTCGACCTTTCTTCATTGCCTTTAAGGCAACAGGAGGATATGCCATAACAACATTGGTAAGATAGTTCTTCCTTCAGAACTTTATTAAGGGAAACCTATCAAAGGATGTAAAGTTCACACACTTGAGCTTAATAATCACTATGATTTAAAATGTCCTTGCTTAATTCACCACAAAGCGATTGTTATCAAAGGCAGCAGGAGGGAGAGGTTTCCAATTTCTCCCTCCAGACCTCAGGAGACATAGGCACATGCAGTGCACACAGGCATACATACAAGGTGTGCTGATGGGGCAGGATGGGGGCAATAACAGAACCTTCTGGGCCCCAGGCAGTGTCAGGTTCAGTGTAGGTCTAAGCTGAGTCGCAGGCTGCATTCCCCAGGCAGTTGTAATGTGTGTCCTGACAGAGAACTAGAGCCCAATGTTCTCTGTTCCTTGGATGATGGGTGTTCATCCGTCCTTGCTGTCCTCTTGTGCCTGCCTGTGATGTTTCCAGGATGCTAGTGCCAGTAGGACGTGAAAGGGCTTTGCTGGTTGTCTGCTCAGCTACAGCTCTGTAAGGGGCTCTGTGTCATTCATCCAGGCTTCCTGTGGAAAGAGTGTGTCATTTGGAATGAGTGGTCCATTCTAGTGAGAAGGAATAGGGATTGTATCACTCCTCCCTCGGACAATCCTAAAGGGGAAAGTCTCCTGCTTGGTCTGAGGGAAGAGTACTTAGTGCAGTGCCTCCTCCGTCAGTGTTCAGTCAGAATTTTGGAGAGGCAGCCTGTGCTTCCGAATAGAGACCCCTCAGTGGGCACTGGATTAGACACAGGCCTTTCCACAGAGCTGCCAGCCCTCTGGAGTGCTGAGCACAGCTGATCAAAGGCGGGAGTGGTGCTCCCACTTGAAGAGCTAGGGAACTCAGCAAGGAGAGCATCTGGGGTAGAAGAGGATGAGTGCTTTTCAAACACATTAAGATGATGCACCTGTGAGACAGAGGGGCATCTCTAGAGATCATCCTACTATATAAAAACCCTGAGTTCGTCATAATCAGAGGTTCAGCCAACCGAAAGTCAGTCCTGCAGTCAGCACTTGGTTGCCGTGGTGACCCAGCACTGACTGCTGCGGCTGCAGGCACTATGACCCAGCACTGACTGCTGAGGGGACTGCAAACCAGGCCCAGAGAGAGGCCTGAAGAGAGAAGCAGGGTCTGATCCATAGCCTGTGTGGCAGCTGTTGATCAACACTTGCCTCTCTCTTTGTCTCCAAGCCGGGCCAGCAGCAGCACCTCTATTTCTCTCCAGGCCTCCACCGAGGCTGATCATCAGTGCCGCACTTCTGAGCAGGCTCTGTTGATAGACCCAGAGACGCTGACTGGCATAGAAACTGACCAGTCAGAACCAAATCTGGGTGAAATGTGAGCAGGCAATGGCTGCCTAGGAAGCAGAGCTTTTGATGCTGATTGGCATAGAAAGAGACTAGTCAGAACCAAATTGGCCAGCAGAGGAGGGCAGTTAGGGGTGATCAGGCAGTCAGGCAGAGGCAGTTACGGGCAATTAGGCAGGCAGGCAGGCAGGCAGGCAGGCAGGAAGGCAGGCAGAGGCAGTTAGGGGCAATCAGGCAGGTAGGCAAGTGAGCAGTTAGGAGCCAGCAGTTCCAGATTGTGAGGGAGATGTCCGACTGCCAGTTTAGGCCCATGGGATTGGGCCTAATCTGGCAGTTGGACATCCCCCAAGGGGTTCCCGATTGGAGAGGGTGTAGGCTAGGCTGAGGGAACACCCCCCTCCATGCACGCTTTTGATGCACCAGGCCACGCGTTTGAATATGTGGAATTCGAGCATGAATCTGAGCTACTGGTAGGGAATTAGTATTAGCTATTCCAATACCGAGAAAATGTGTGAATAAAAAGTGCATGGAAGCAGGAAGAGTAACAGGAGCAGGTATTTAGTGGATATTTATGGAATGAGCAACTTCTTGTCAGCATTGAGCACTTTGACCTCACTCTCTTTCTGGAACCTCGCTTATCTTCCTTCTATTTTATTGTTTCTCCCTGTTTTCGATAGCATCCTAAGCTATGCCTGATGATTTCTCCTTCAGAGCTGAGTCCTTACAGATCTAAGTGCAGAGGATAGAGGAGAGCCATGGTTGAATAAAGTGTTTGCTTTTATGGAGCTTCTGTCCTAGTGAGGAAGAGATAAATATTTCTTTAACTGAATGTTGTTAAAAGGTGAATATCTCAGGTAGTAGTAAATATCACGAAGGTACAGCAGGGTGACGTGATATCATGCTGAGAGGGGCTTGCTACTTGAGAGAGGTGATCAGGAAGAGCCTCTGTAAGAGATGACATCTGACCCTGGCCTGACTGAACTGAGGAAGATGAGGAGCTCTGGCGTTATGTGCAGAGGGAATCAGTGCCAGCCTCTGAGATGGGAACTTATACTTGGTATTTGAGTAAGAGTGAGGTATGGCCAGTGTGGTCAGAGTGTGGAATGAGGGAGAGAATGTAGGTCATGTGGACCAGAAGGGCAAGTGCTACCTGATTGGGCCTTGCAGCTTGCAGGTCATGGGAGAAAGTGACATTTTTATTTGTTTGGTGGAAACACTTTGGCAGAGTTGAGCAGGGTGGGGAAGTGCTCTTGATTACAAAAGCTATCCAGGCTGCTTTGGGGAGAATGATGGTAGCTGGGAGTCTGAGTGGAGGCCGAGAAGTCAGGGGCAATAACAGTGACATGGGTGAGAAGTGACAAATAGACTAGGAAGCAGCCTCACTATCAGTGACAGGCAGCGATAACAAGAGTTGCCAACAGTTTGCAACAGGTCAACTCAATTGGATGTCTTTGGCCAAGCACTTAGGCAAATGGCAGTGCCCCACATGACATTAGGGAATGCGTGGGGAGTGGGGAGCTAGGGTGAAGAGCTCTGGTTTGTATGTGCACATGCACCGATGACCTTAGCATAGTAGTTTTGGTCGAGTGACAGTGCCAGGGGCAGACTACAGTGGGTGAAGGAGAGAGTGGGAGATGAGAAGCAACTTCAGGGCATTCACTGTGAGCAAACAGAGAGGAGGCAGTCTAGGGATTGTGGGGAGTGGGATGGGTATCACATAAATACATTCATATTGGGGAGAATCTCTGGCACAGGAAAGTGTTCAAGAAGAGGTAATTCTGGGAGGTGTTCTTCAGAAGTGGGATGGGATTGACTTCACTGCTAGAAGAGTTTCAGTGAAAAGAGAAATCTCAATTCCACTGACACAGGAGGGCAAGTGGTATAAATGAATGAGAAATGGCACATTCTAAATCTGTAGAAGTGATGAAGGAAAGTTGATTGATTTCCAATGTTGTGTATGTCTCTAATTATTCCCAGGAAGTTGACAGTTAAACCTTGTAAGGAGGTTCATTCATAGGATATCTGGGAGCATTTAGCTTTGGAAGATTGGTGCAAACTTTCACTAATAGCACACAATGTTCAATAACCTTTTGCTTTCTATAATACAGTTGGGTTTTAACACCTTTGGCTAATGTGGGCTGTCAATCTGATAACCTCAGACAGTAAACATATTCTCCTTCAAAGAACCCTTTGACGAAACAGCAAATCACAGCTTGCCTCTATAATCTTTGCTTAGCTGTTAACTTCACCCAGTTCTTTGTAGAATAGACATGTAATACATGTGAAGAAATCATGAGATCTCACCAGCTATCTGGCAGGTTTAGAGGAGAACCAGGGAGATAGAGACTGGCAGCTCTGCTACGAACTGAAACCAACAGAACTGACCAAGCTTCAGGTTGTGTAAGACAGAGATGGATTTCACAGAATCGTGATGGAGATGTGAGGCTTAGGGGATATGAAATGTCTATCCTTGGTGTGCGTGTGTGTTTCTTACAAAGGCACTAAGTCCAGGAATACCTGACAGTTGTAGAGACCTGCCTCAGACAAACCTGTTTGCACTGCCTGTCCTGCTGCACCACACAGCAGCCACTGGGGGGACTCTCTTTAAAAAAATGTTTAATCCTCACCAGAGGATATTTTATCCATTGATTATCAGAGAAAGTAGAAAAGAAAGTAGAGGAGAGGAGAAAGAGAGAGAGAATCATCAGTATGAGAGAGAGACATCTATTGATTGCCTCCCGCATGAGTCCTGACAGGGGCCAAGAGTGGAACCAGCGACTCTTTGGTGAGCACGCTGGAAATTCAAATGGGAAAGTAGGCAGTAGAAGTGTCTGATTTGCAACTGTTTCTTGGCCTCTGGCTTTGGCTGGCCAAGCAGTCTCTCTAGAAGCTATGAATAAAAGGCATGTCAAAAACTGATGAAATCTGTAATTCCTGAAAGTTCTTATCACAGCACTTAAACTGAACTAGAATCAAAAACCAGTGTTCTACTTTGCAGGTTTACATAGAAAGACTTTTATCTTATGCTGAAATCGACATTTGCCCATCTAACTGGAAACGCATTGTTTTGGGAGCGATTATTCTGACCTACAAGTATCTGCACGATGAGGCTATGTGGAATTTTCACTTCTTCTCATTGCTAAGGGGCATTACAATCAAGAACTTGTGAGTTGGCAAGATTTTGATGAAGTTTCAAACCATTTTCAAATACCTTATTTGCCCCCATAAAGTTTACAAAATAAGAAATATTTTGAAAGGTTACATTGTGCAGAGGACTGAACTAGGCATAAAATTACATACATTTTTCTATCCATATTTGCTTTGACATTTCATACTCCTCATTAATTAGTATGTCTTCATGTGTTATTATTGTAATAATCTGTGTGATAATTTGGTATATTTCTCTGGTAGCAAAGTTTGTAGAAGCTCAGATTCAAAAACAACAGTAATGTAAATACCTTCATGCCTTTCTTAACGCTTTCTACCAGTTCAGGTCTTTTATTCCCCCGTTTTCAAAATTTCATTTATTTTCAATAAGACTTTACATTCAATATCTATATATAAAGAGAAAACTAAGCGACCGGCTGCCCAGCCAGTAGTTATGATGTGCACTCGTGACCTGGGCAGATGCTTAACGCAGGAGTGAAACCATAGGAATGGGAACATGGAACAGACTGATGAATCTCAGAGAGAATGGGGGAGTGGGAAGTGCGGGAAGAGATTAACCAAAGATCTTATATACATACTAGAGGCCCAGTGCACAGATTCGTGCACCAGTGGGATCCCTTGGCCTGGCCTGCAGGGATCAGGCCGAAACTGGCTCTCTGACATCCCCCGAGGGGTCCCGGGTTGTGTAAGAACACAAATCTGTGCACCGGGCTTCTCGTTATTTCATATTAGTCTCAGGTGTACAGCATAATGGTTAGAAAATCATGTGCTTTGCGAAGTGTTTTCCCCAGTATTTTTAGTACTGACCTGACACCATGCATAGTTATTGCAGTATTATTGACTCTCTTTCCCATGGTGTAATTTATATCCCCATAACTGCATTGTAATTGCCAGTCTGTACTTCTCAATTTCTTCACCTTCTTCACCCAGCGCCCCCAAACCTCTTCTCCTCTGGCAACCATCAAAATGTTCCCTTTACCTCTGAGTCTGCTTCTGTTTTGTTTGTTCATTTATATTGCTTTTGAGTGAAATCATATGTTATTTGTATTTCTCTGACTGATTTATTTCACTAACATTATACCCTCTAGGTCCAACTATTCTCTCATAAATGGCAGGAATTCATTCTTTTTTATGGATGAGTCATGATATTCCACTGCTTTTTTATCCACTCATCAGTTAATGGGCACTTGAGTTGCTTCTACAGCTTAAGGATTATGAATAATACTGCAGTGAATATAGGGTGCATATATCCTCTCAATTAGTGCCCTGGTTTTCTTCAGATATATACCAGGGGTTGAATCACTGAGTCATAGGCAGTTCAATTTTTAATTTTTGAGGAACTTCCATACTATTTCCCACAGTGTCTGCACCAATATACCTTGCCACCACATCCTAGTCAGCACTTGCTGTTTGTTGATGATAGCCATTCTGACAGGTGTGAGGATATCTCATTGTGGTTTTAATTTGCATATCACTGATGATAAGTGATGTTAAGCATCTTTTCCTGTCTATCAGCCATCTCTATGCTCTCTTTGGATAAGTGTCTTTTCAGGTCCTCTGTCCATTTTTTAATTAGATTGTTCGTATTTTTGGTATTGAGCTGTATATGTTTTTTATAAGGTGTTGCGTTATATATGTTTTTTATAAATTTTGAATATTAAACCCCCTATTAGATATATCAATGTCACATATGTTTTCCCATCAGTGGGTTGTCTTTTTATTTTGTTGCTGTTTTCTTTTGCTATACTAAAACTATTAGTTTGATATAGTCCCAATCCTTTATTTTTTCTTTTATTTTGCTTGCTCAGGGTAATCTATCAGCAAAGCACTAAGAGAAATATTCCAGATTTTAGTGCCTATGTTTTCTTCTAGGAGTTTTATGGTTTTGACACTTACATTTAGGTTAACAATCCATTTTGAGTCTATTCTTGTATATGGTGTAAGAAGTGGTCTAGCTTCAATGTTTGAATGTATCTGTTCAATTTACCCAACATCATTTATTGAATAGACTGTCTTCATACCGTTGAATGAAGTCTCCTCTTTTGTCAAATAGTAATTAAACATATAGGTGTGGGGTTATTTCTGGGCTTTCAATTTTGTTTCATTGATCTATGTTTGTTTTCATGCTAGTACCATGCTGTTTTGATGACTCTAACCCTGTAGTGGAGTTTGATATCAGGTAGTGTGATACCTCCAGCCTCTTTTGTTTTTCTCTCAACTGCTGTGACGAATTGTCCAGGGTCTTTTGTGGGTCCGTATAAAACTCTGGATTAGTTGTTCTACTTCTGTAAAAGATGGCATTGGCATCTTGATAGGAATTTGGTTGAAAGAGATTATTTGAGGTGGTATGGACATTTTAAAGGTGTTAATGCTTCCTGTCCATGAGCATTGTACATGCTTCCATTGATTTGTCTCTTCCTCAGTTTGTTTTTTGGTGTCTGATAATTTTCCAAGAGTTTTCCCCTCAAAGATAAGAGTGGTGGTTCTGAATGGATCCATTTGTTGCTGTGGTGATGTGCCCAGTACTTTTGTTGGCACATCTCTATTTTACTAATCCCCTTCCTGCTATCAGCCTGGTAAAATGTCTGCAAGTTCTTCAGAGCTAAGAAACAGCATACATCATTCCTTACATCTGAGCACTAGAGTGGAGCCCTGAGAGTGAGCAAGAAGAATAAACCTACAGCTGCACTAATGGAACTCTGATAATTGAGCCCCTAGTCAACAGCTGTTGTGCACAAGAGACATAACCTCCTTCCCTTTGTCCCAAACTCAAAGTCCTTCCCCTTGTCCCAAACTCAAAGGGGACCACAAATTGTTGAGCCTTGTTTGCCTGTTTGAACATTAGTGTATTAGCCCAGCTGGGTAGCCTTTATTTAATTCAAAACTAAACTCAGAGCCAACCTAGTAGCTTAGAATGACAATATTGAAGAGAACCATGTTGACTAAAATTGCCCTGTGGTGGTTTTGTGTTTTCCTTCTTCCCCAGAAATGAGTTGGAAAGGCAATACATATGTCTACTGCGGTTTCGTCTGTATGTTTCTACCAGTGTCTATGCCCAATACTATTTTGACCTTCGGTCCTTAGCAAGTGAACATGGATTGTTGCCTATTGCATTGACTCCTCTTCGAAAAGAAAGAGCACTGAACCTAGAGGTAAGGCTGTGGAATCACAAAGTGGGGTTTTCTGTCAGACTCAAAAACCAGTATCTGTGCATAAATCATATTACGTAGAGACTAGGAAAATGAAAAGCTGTTTTAAACTAACACATTGAATAAGACTTATTAACTCTCTCACGTCATATTAGCAGTATTTTTATGGTGTATATAAGAATCCTACATTATAAAAATTACCTTTTCTGTGACCACGATTCAGAAAAATTTAAATCCATTTTAAACTTTGATGGGTTTTTTTGAAACTGTATTCTATTTTATAACCATACATGAATAATTTACTACAATTGTATCATTAATCATTTCTACAACCATATTCTACTTATCACTCTTAACTCAGTTTGCAAATTCATGTCTTTTCTGTATAGATCACAGTTCAGTACCTTCAGTTTGTTAGACAGAAGTAACCTGAGAGAGTGATACTTAGATTGTAGAATATGTACTTCAAGCACTGGGTGTAGAAAGTATATGGGTTTTTAATGGCATTTGTAAAGTATGTGCGACAAAGTAATATTTATGGCTTATGAATTCTGGGGAGTATACAACAAAATTACAACAAAAATGGACAGTTTTTGTGGTACTTAATAGTCCTTTAGAGTGCGTCTGCCTTAATGTGCAAGTGAAATAGTACCTTGATGGTGCATCAGTCACTAGCCCTTTCGAGCTTTCAGTAAAATACAGCACATGCCTGCCTCATTAAAATTTGCTTAGAGTAAATGCTAGCTAATGAAGATTGGATAGAATGTAAACAGCTGAGTAAACAATGACTTTTCCCAACTGTATATTTATTATATTTAAGGAACCAAGTGTACAGACAACAGATGATACTGTTGTAAGACAGACTGTCACACCTTTGACATCTTGAAAAAACCCAAACTTTAAAAAATTCTGAGTTCCCCTTTGCTCTGTCAATCTAATCAGAGTCCCTAAACTACTTAACTTCGTGGATGAACATAAAATAGGATCCCAAGGACCATGCAGTGTATACGCCAGCTCTACGACGAGGCAATGACTATAATCCATATAAAGAAGTGGGACTGTGTGGCTATCAGTGATGCTTTCTCTGTGAAGGCTGCAGCTCCTTTATTTTGAATGTACCTGTGTTCTATCTCATGTCTCCCCCTAGGCCATTTCCAGATATTGTGAAAACAAAAACCTGTGCAGGGTGGCCACAAAAAAATCTGGCAGCTGTGCTAACCTTACTGATGTGCAGCGTGGCCATGCCATCTTATCTTAAGGAGGAATGAGGGCTGTGACATGGTGAGCGCCTCATCTGCAAGGACTGGAGAAGAATCACTGCTTCTGCTCCAATCCCAGATAAGTTCTTTTCTTTTAAGGGAGACGGGGGTGGCGGGGAGGGGGAGGTTGACATAATGAGTATCTCACCTACCAAAACAAGGACTGTTGAAGTATAATATTCCCTATTCTGGCAAGTTTAGTATTTCCTCTTAAAAATAAGTGAAAGGTTTTAACCTGATGAGGATCTTTTTTAGCCTATGCTTCATTTATGATCCTTAGTATTTTTCATTTCCCTTTGATTATTTTTATTACTAGATGATATTACATTTGTTTAATTTTGTTTTCATTTTTGGATACAAAGGAAATGTCTCTCTTAAACTTTTAACAATTTCTAGTTAACCTGCCACTTGACGTTTTCTTTTCAGCTTTGGTCTTCTCACTTAGTAAGTTTAAAGTACGTATTTCTGTATACTAGTATAGTTTCAAATGCTTTAATGTTTACTTTAATAATGTGGAAAATGGATTATTTTACAGTAGAAAATTCCTTAAATATTTATATTGCTTCCTAGAGCAAAATGGCTACTTTTTTAATATATATATTATGTGCTGTTTCCTTTCCTCCAGAACCTTTTGGACATTGTTACCATATATGAATTACTTAAAAATAATTTTAATTATGAGATTTCATTTTAGTTTTTCTGACTTTGAAGATTTCTCTTTCTTTTTAATTGATGTCAGAGGGAAAGGAAGGGAAAAGGAAAGGGAAAGGGAGAGAAACATGGATATGTGAGAAATATCTACCAGTAGCCTCCCATCCAGTGTCTGAGACTGGGGATCAAACCTGGCACCTGGGTATGTGCCCTGACTGGTCACTGAATCCTGGACCCTTTGGTGCCTGGGAAGACACTCCAATCCACTGAGCCATCTAGCCTGGGTGAAGATTTCTCTTTCAAAGAAATTAAATAACAACTATGCTCATTATAAAACTCATATATTCTGTGCTCTTTAGCCTTTGAAAATTCTTGTGTAACTGGCCTTAAAACTGCCACAATGAACTAGTGAAGTGTCGATTTCTGGTGGTACAGACGCTGGATACAAAGGGTGGCTGTTCTGTATTACTTTCCAGGACCGCCTTGCTAGCAGGTATTTCCAAGGGCTTACATTGAGTAAGTGACTTACTCTACCTATAATGCATGCCATTAGCTATCATGTCTAGAAATTGGTTTTAAAGAAATTAGACAACCAGTATCTAGAAAATAAAATTTCATTGTTTGTGATCTACATCTTGCTTTCCCTAGAGGACTGTCTGTGTTGCACTATTGCCTTTTTGAGTTAAAATGTGTCTGTGATGTCAGCATTTTCTCTCCTAACTCTGCAGTTACAATGGCGAATTCAAAAAACACATTAGCAAGGAAGAATTTTAAAAATTGGAACACTTCCATGATGTTTCTTCTTGAGTCTTTTCAAGCATAACCTTTCAAAAATTTTAACATGTTTAGAGTTGATAATACAGTTGAAAGAAGTTAGTAAAAAATATTCACTAGGCTAGGATGTGAGTCAAAAGGGTCATTAAGATTGAGTTTAAATATTTTCCAGGTTTTACTGGGTTGCATGTAGGCATATTTAATATTTCATTAAAGTTATCAGAATGTTGGCAGGAATAGTTGAAGTAATTAAAATTTTTTGTAAAGATTAGGTGCTTAAAGCCAGTCTCTATATGAAAAAGTAAGGAAATAGTAAGATCTTTTATTGTAACTTTTTTTATTAGTGTCTTAGTATATACTGTATACTTACTGTGTACATTTATGTAAGTTTCACAGTGATAGATTAAAAGGCTTCATAATACATTAAGTTTGCTACTTCAGTAACTAATTTAGGTGGGCATACTACACTGAGTTCCCATTTGAAAAATATAGTTTCGTACTTTTTCAGTTTACTTTGCCTCATTTTTAAAGTGAACATGCATAAAATGAGATTTTAAATTTTTTATTTCGTGGTATACATTTGAAAAGTTTTGTTAACTGAAAATATGAGAATTTATCTTACATGTCAACATGTGATCATGATTTAAAAGCCGGGCCGAGTGCAATGTGGCATCCCAGGACGGAGGAGCTGCCTTGCCTGCAGCCGTGATCTTGATCCTGATCGCGATCTGAAAGCAGGACCACAGGCAAGGCAGCACTCCAGGACTCAAGGCGGCCCGTGATCTAGATCATGATCAGAATGCCGGCCACAGGCACGGTGGCACCCTGGGGCACAAGAGCCGCATTGCCTGTGGCATATGATCATGATCGTGATCATAAAGCCAGGCCTCAGGCACGGCTGCACACCAGGACCCAGGAGCCACTGTGCCTCTGGCCCGAGATTGAGATCAGGATGGTGGACCACAAGCAAGGCATTACCCCGGAACCCAGGAGCTGCCTTGCCTGCGGCCCGTGATTGTGATTTGAAAGCCGGGCCACACGTAAGGTGGCACACCAGGACCCAGGACCTTCCTTGCATGCAGCTCATGTTCGTGATCATGATCGTGATCGTTATTGGAAAACCAGGTCTCAGGCAAGGCGACTGCCGGGACACATGAGGCTCATTAAATCTGAACGGTGATCGTGATGTGAAAACCGGGCCGCAGGCAAGGGGTCCCCAGGAGACCCAGGAGCCACCTTGCCTGTGGTTTGTGATCATGACTGAGATCGGAAAGAAGGTCCGCAGGCAAGGCGGCCTCTGGGCACCAAGGAGCTGCTGAGCCTGCGGCCCGAGATAGAGATTGGAAAGCTGGACCGCAGGCAAGGCAGCACCCCAGGAAACAAGCCGGCCCATGATCATGAGATAAAGCTGGGTTGAGTGCAAGGCGGCACCCCAAGACCTAGAAGCCACCTTGCCTGCAGCCCGTGATCATGATCATAATCGTGATCTGAAAGGAAGGATACAGGTAAGGCAGAAACCCAGGACACAGGAGCTGCCTTGCCTGTAGCCCATGATCATGATTGTAATTGGAAAGCGCGGCTGCAGGCAAGGGGGCACCCCTGGTCCCTGGAGCCACTGTGCCTGCGGCCCATGATCATGATTTGAAAGCCGGACCACAGGCCAAGCTGCACCCCGGGACCCAGGAGCTGCTTTGTCTGCAGCCATGATCGTGATCTGAAAAAAGGACCACAGGCAAGGGGGCAACCCAGGACCCATCAGCCAACTTGCCTGTGGCCGGTCATCATGATCATGATTGGAAAGCTGGGCCGCAGGTTAGGCAGCAACCCAGGATGCAGAAGCCACCTTTCCTGCAGCCCATGATCGTGACCGTGATTGGAAAGCAAGGCCGCAGGCAAGGCAGCACCCTGGGTCCCAGGGCCCGCCTTGCCTGCATTCCATGATTGAGATCAGAAAGCCAGACCATAGGCAAGGTAGCACCCCGGACCCAGAGGCTGCCTTGCATGCGTAGCATGATTGTGATGGTTATGGTGATCGTGATCTGAAAGAAGGACCACAGGTAAGGCAGCACCCCAGGACCCAGAAGCCAACTTGCCTGCGGCCCGTGATTGTGATTGTGATCATGATCGTGATATTTACCCTGATCCTGATCAGAAATAAAGG
Organism: Myotis yumanensis; assembly: GCF_028538775.1. Lineage (NCBI taxonomy): Eukaryota > Metazoa > Chordata > Mammalia > Chiroptera > Vespertilionidae > Myotis > Myotis yumanensis. Next base: position 137,255,193 of record NW_027223752.1, read on the forward strand.
CCGCAGGCAAGGAAGCACCCTGGGTCCGAGGAGCCGCCGTGCCTGTGGCCCATGATCATGATCGTGATCAGAAAGCCCGGTCTCAGGCAATGTGGCACTAGGGTCCCAGGAGCCGCTTTGCCTGCATCCCGTAATTAGGATGGAAAAGCCGGACCACAGGCAAGGTGGCACCCTGGGACGCAGTAGCCGGCTTGCCTGTGGCCCATGATTGTGATTTAGAAGCCGGGCTTCAGGCAAGGGGGCACCCCCCGACCCAGGAGCCGCTATGCCTGCGGCCTGTGATTGAGATTGGAATGCACGACCACAGGCAAGGCGGAACCAGGGCCCCAGGAGCTGCCTTGCCTGCAGCTCCTGATAGTGATTTGAAAGCCAGGTCGCAGACAAGGGGTGCCCTGCAGACCAAAGAGCCACCTTGCCTGTGGCTTGTGATTAAGATCAAGATTGGAAAGGGGGACCTCAGGCAAGGCAGCTCCTGGGCATGAGGGTGCCACCCTGCCTGTGGCCCGTGATTGAAATCTGAAAGCAGGACCACAGGCAAGGTGGCACCCCGGGACCAAGGAGCTGCCTGCCTGCAGCCGTGATCATGATTGTGATCCTGATACTGATTGTGATCTGAAAGCAGAACCACAGGCAAGGTGGCACCCAAGGACCCATCAGCCATCGTGCCTGTGGCCTGTGATTATGATCATGATTGGAAAGCAGGGCCACAAGCTAGTCAGCAACCCAGGACCCAGAAGCCACATTGCCTGAGGCCTGAGATATTGATCGTGACCTCGATCATGATTGTGATCGTGATCATGAACCAAAAGCATAACTGCAGGCAAGGCAGCACTCCGGGAACCCAGAAACTGCCTTGCCTGCAACAGTGATACAGATCATGATTTTGATCTGAAAGCAGGACCACAAGCGAGGCGGAACCATTGGACCCTGGATCCGCCTTGCCGGTGGCCTGTGATCATTATTGTGATCATGATTGGAAAGTATTGCCCCAGGCAAGGAATTACCCTGGGTCCTCAGAGCCCCCTTGCCTGCATCAGGTGATTGAGATCAGAAAGCGGGACCACAGGCAAGGTGGCAACCCAGGGAAAGGGGCCGACTTGCCTGCGGCCTGTGATTGTGATCTTGATCAGAAAGTAAGGCCTCAGGCAAAGTAACACCCTGGGTCCCAGAAGCCCCCTTGCCTGCTTCCGATCATTGAGATAGGAAAGCAGGACCATAGGCAAGGTGGCATCCCGGGTCCCAGGAGCCGCCTTGCCTATTGCCCATGATGGTGATTTGAAAGCCGGGCCAAAGGCAAGGCGGAAACCCGGGACTAAGGAGGTGCCTAACTTGCAGCCATGATCGTGATAGTAATTGGAAATTAAGGCCACAGGTAAGGCAGCACCATGTGTCCCAGAGCTGCCTTGCCTGCTTCCTGTGATTGAGATCAGAAAGCCAGACCACAGCCAAAGTGGCACACTGGGACCAAGAAGCCGCCTTGCCTGAGGACTGAGATCATGATTAGAAAGACAGGCCACAGGCAACGCAGCACCTCGAGACTTACAAGCCGCTTTCCCTGCAGCCATGATCATGATCTTGAGCTACATCTGAAAGCAGGACCACAGGCACAGCGGCACCCCAGGACACATCAGTCACCTTGCCTGTGGCCCGTGATCATGATCATGATCAGAAAGCAGAACCGAAGGTAAGGCAGAATCCTGGGTCCCAGGAACGCCATGCCTGTGGCACATGATCATGATTTGAAAGCCAGACCACAGGCAATGTGTCAACCCGGGACAAATGGGCTGCATTGCCTGCGGCCTTTGATCCTGATCTTGATTGGAAAGTAAGGCCTCAGGCAAGGCAGCACCCTGGGTCCCAGGAGCCGCCTTGCCTGTGGCCCATGATCCTGATTTGAAAGCCAGACCATAGACAAGGCAGCACCCCGGGACCCAGGAGCTGCTGTGCCTGCAGCCGTGATCGAGATCATGATCGTGATTTAAAAGGAGGACCACAGGCTAGGGGGCACCCAGGGACACAAGGGAGCCCGTGATCGTGATCATGCTCAGAGGGCCGGCCTCAGGCACTGCGCCACACCGAGACCAAGGAGCTGCCTTGCCTCTGGCCCATGATCATGATCGTGATCTGAAAGCCTGGCCTCAGGCATGGGGCACCCCGGGTCCCAGGAGCCCCCTTGCCTGTGGCCCATGATTGTGATTTAGAAGCTGGGCTTCTGCCAAGGGGGCACCCCAGGACCCAGGCGCCGCTGTGCCTGCAGCCCGAGATTGAGATTGGAATGCATGACCACAGGCAAGGCGGAACCCCGGGACCCAGGAGCTGCCTTGCCTGCAGCCCCTGATAGTGATTTGTAAGCCGGGTCGCAGACAAGGGGTGCCTCAAAGACCAAGGAGCCACCTTGCCTGTGGATTTTGATTAAGATAAAGATCAGAAAGGAGGACCGCAGGCAAGTCAGCGCCTGGGCAGAAGGGTGCCACTGTGCCTGTGGCCCATGACTGAGATCAGAAAGCAGGACCACAGGCAAGGTAGGACCCCGGGACAAAGGTGCCACCTTGCCTGCGGCCAGTGATTGTGATCATGATCAGAATGTAAGGTTTCAGGCAAGGTAACACCCTGGGTCCCAGGAGCCACCTTGCATTCGTCCCATGATTGAGATAGGAAAGCCGGACCACAGGCAAGGTGGCACCCCGGGTCCCAGAAGCCACCTTGCCTGTGGCCCATTGATGGTGATTTGAAAGCCGGACCACAGGCAAGGTGGCATCCAGGAACCCAGGAGGTGCCTGGCCTGCAGCCATGATGGTGATCTTGATCTTGATCTGAAAGCAGGACCACAGGGACGGCGGCACCCCAGGACCCATCAGCCTTCTTTCCTGTGGCCCCTGATCATGATCATGATCAGAAAGCTGAGCTGAATGTCAGGCAGAAACCTGGGTCCCAGGAGCCGCCTTGCCTGCGGCCCAAGATGATTATTGCAATCGGAAAGCCGGGATGCAGGCACCCTGAGTCCCAGGAGCCTCCTTGCCTGTGGCCCTTGATGGTTACTTCAAAGCCGGACCACAGACAAGGCGGCACCCCGGGACCCATGATCTGCCGTGCCTGCAGCCATTTTCGAGATCATGATCGTGATTGAAAAGCAGTACCACAGGCAAGGGGGCACCCAGGGCCACAAGGGAGCCAGTGATCGTGATCATGCTCAGAGGGCCGGCCTCAGGCACTGCCCAACACCCGGACCCAGGAGCCGCCTTGCCTCTAGCCCATTATCATGACCGAGATCTGAAAGCCTGGGCTCAGGCATGGGGCACCCCGGGTCCCAGGAGCCGCCTTGCCTGTGGCCCATGATTGTGATTTAGAAGCCGGGCTTCAGGCAAGGGGGCACGCCACGACCAAGGAGCCGCTGTGCCTGCAGCCCGTGATTGAGATTGGAATGCATGAGCACAAGCAAGGCAGAACCCCGGGACCCACGAAATGCCTTGCCTGTGGCCCATGACTGAGATCAGAAAGCAGGACCACAGGCAAGGTGGCACCCCGGGACAAAGGTGCGGCTTGTCTGCGGCCAGTGATTGTGATCATGATCAGAAAGTAAGGCCTCAGGAAAGATAACACCCTGGGTCCCAGGAGCCGCCTTGCATTTGTCCCGTGATTGAGATAGGAAAACCGGACCACAGGCAAGGTGGCACCCCGGGTCCCGGGAGCCGCCTTGCCTGTGGCCCATGTTGGTGATATGAAAGCCGGACCACAGGCAAGGTGATATCCCGGGACCCAGGAGGTGCCTGGCCTGCAGCCATGATTGTGATCTTGATCTTGATCTGAAAGCAGGACCACAGGTACAGCGGCACCCCAGGACCCATCAGCCTTCTTGCCTGTGGCCCCTGATCATGATCTTGATCAGAAAGCTGAGCTCAATGTCAGGCAGAACCCTGGGTCCTAGGAGCCACCTTGCCTGTGGCCCATGAACTTGATTTGAAAGCTGGACCACAGGCAAGGTGGCACCCCGGAACAAAGGGGCTGCCTTGCTTGGTCTTGTTGTCGTGATCTGTATTGGAATCTAAGGCCGCAGCAAGGCAATACTCTGGTCAAAGGAGCCTCCTTGCCTGAATCAAGTGATTGAGATGGGAAAGCTGGACCACAGGCAATGTGGCACCTAGGTTCACAGGAGCAGGCTTGCCTGTGGCCCAAGATGATGATTGCAATCGGAAAGCCGGGATGCAGGCACCCTGGGTCCCAGGAGACGCCTTGCCTGTGGCCCTTGATGGTTATTTCAAAGCCGGACCACCGACAAGGCGGCACCCCGGGACCCAGGATCTGCAGTGCCTGCAGCCATATTAGAGATCATGATCGTGATTTAAAAGCAGTACCACAGGCAAGGGGGCACCCAGGGACACAAGGGAGCCCGTGATCGTGATCATGCTCAGAGGGCCGGCCTCAGGCACTGCGCAACACCCGGACCCAGGAGCCGCCTTGCATCTAGCCCAGTATCATGACCGTGATCTGATTGCCTGGCCTCAGGCATGGGCACTCCGGGTCCCAGGAGCTGCCTTGCCTTTGGCCCATGATTGCGATTTAGAAGCCTGGCTTCAGGCAAGGGGGCATGCCACGACCAAGGAGCCGCTGTGCCTGCAGCCAGTGATTGAGATTGGAAAGCATGAGCACAGGCAAGGCGGAACCCCGGGACCCAGGAAATGCCTTGCCTGCAGCTCATGATAGTGATTTGAAAGCCAGGTTGCAGACAAGGGGTGCCACCAGACCAAAGAGCCACCTTGCCTGTGGATTGTGATTAAGATCGAGATCAGAAAGGAGGACCACAGGCAAGTCAGCTCCTGGGCACGAGGGTGCCACCCTGCCTGTGGCCTGTGATTGAGATCAAAAAGCCGGACCACCGGCAAGGTGGCAATCCGGGTTCCAGGAGCCGCCTTGCCTATGGCCCATGATCGTGATTTGAAAGCCGGACCATAGGGTAGGTGGCACCCCGGGACAAAGGTGCCGCCTTAACTGCGGCCCATGATTGAGATAGTAAAGCAGGACAGGAGGCAAGGTGGAACCCCGGGTCCCGAGAGCCCTCTAGCCTGTGGCCCATGATGGTGATTTGAATGACGGACCACAGGCAAGGTGGCAACCCGGCACCCAGGAGGTGCCTTGCCTGCTGCCATGATCGTGATCTTGATCATGATCTGAAAGTAGGACCACAGGCATGGCGGCACCCCAGGACCCATCAGCCAACTTGCCTGTGGCGCATGATCATGATCATGATCAGAAAGCTGAGCTGAAGATCAGGCAGAACCCTGCGTGCCAGGAGCCGCCTTGCCTGCGGCCCATGATCATGATTTGAAAGCCGGACCACAGGCAAGTTATCACCCCGGGACAAAGGGGCCGCCTTGCCTGTGGCCTGTGATCGTGATCTTGATTGGAAAGTAAGGCCTCAGGCAAGGCAACACCCTGGTACCCAGGAGCCGCCTTGCCTGCGTCCCGTGTTTGAGATAGGAAAGCCGGACCACAGGAAGGTGGCACCCGGGGTACCAGGAGCCGCCTTGTCTGTGGCCCTTGATCGTTACTTGAAAGCCGGACCACAGACAAGGCGGCATCCCGGGACCCAGGAGCTGCTGTGCCTGCAGCTGTGATCCAGATCGTGATCGTGATTTAAAAGCAGGACCACAGCCTAGGGGGAACCCAGGGACACAAGGGAGCCCGTGATCGTGATCATGCTCAGAGGGCCGGTCTCAGGCACTGCGCCACACCGAAACCCAGGAGCTGCCTTGCCTCTGGCCCATGATCATGATCGTGATCTGAAAGCATGACCGCAGACATGGGGGCAACCCGGGTCCCTGGAGCCGCCTTGCCTGTGACACATGATTGTGATTTTGAAGCCGGTTTTCTGCCAAGGGGGCACCCCAGGACCCAGGAGCCGCTGTGCCCCCAGCCAGTGATTGAGATTGGAATGCATGACCACAGGCAAGGCGGAACCTGGGCCCCAGGAGCTGCCTTGCCTGCAGCCCCTGATTGTGATTTGAAAGCCGGATCGCAGACAAGGGTTGCCCCAAAGACCAAGGATCCACGTTTCCTGTGGCTTTTGATTAAGATCAAGATCAGAAAGAAGGACCGCAGGCAAGTCAGCTCCTGGGCATAAGGGTGCCACCCTGCCTGTGGCCCATGACTGAGATCAGAAAGCAGGACCACAGGCAAGGTGGCACCCCGGGACAAAGGTGCCGCCTTGCCTGCGGCCAGTGATTGTGATCATGATCAGAATGTAAGGCTTCAGGCAAGGTAACACCCTGGGTGCCAGGAGCCGCCTTGCATTCGTCCCATGATTGAGATAGGAAAGCAGGACCACAGGCAAGGTGGCACCCCGGGTCCCGGGAGCTGCCTTGCCTGTGGCCCATGATGGTGATATGAAAGCCAGACCACAGGCAAGGTGGCATCCTGGGACCCACGAGGTGCCTGGTCTGCAGCCATGATGGTGATCTTGATCTTCATCTGAAAGCAGGAACACAGGTGCGGCGGCACCCCAGGACCCATCAGCCTTCTTGCCTGTGGCCCCCGATCATGATCATGATCAGAAAGCTGAGCTGAAGGTCAGGCAGAACACTGGGTCCCAGGAGCCGCCTTGCGGGCGGCCCATGATCATGATTTGAAAGCTGGACCACAGGCAAGGTGGCACCCCGGGACAAAGGGGCCGCCTTGCCTGGGGCCTGTGATCCTGATCTTGATTGGAAAGTAAGGCGTCAGGCAAGGCCACACCCTGGTTTCCAGGAGCCGCCTTACTTCCGTCCAGTGTTTGAGATAGGAAAGCCGGACCACAGGCAAGCTGGCACCCGGGGTACCAGGAGCCGCCTTGCCTGTGGCCCTTGATCGTTACTTGAAAGCCGGACCACAGACAAGGCGGCACCCTGGGATCCAGGATCTGCTGTGCCTGCAGCCGTGATCGAGATCATGATCGTGATTTAAAAGCAGGACCACAGGCTAGGGGGCACCCAGGGACACAAGGGACCCCGTGATCGTGATCATGCTCAGAGGGCCGTCCTCAGGCACTGCGCCACACCGAAACCCAGGAGCTGCCTTGCTTCTGGCCCATGATCATGATCGTGATCTGAAAGCCTGGCCTCAGGCATGGGGGCACCCCGGGTCCCAGGAGCCGCCTTGCCTTTGGCACATGATTGTGATTAAGAAGCCGGGTATCTGCCAAGGGGGCACCCCAGGAGTCAGGAGCCGCTGTGCCCCCAGCCAGTGATTGAGATTGGAATGCATGACCAGAGGCAAGGCGGAACCCTGGGACCCAGGAGCTGCCTTGCCTGCAGCCCCTGATAGTGATTTGAAAGCCGGGTCGCAGACAAGGGGTGCCCCAAAGACCAAGGAGCCACCTTGCCTGTGGCTTGTGATTAAGGTCAAGATCAGAAAGGAGGACCGCAGGCAAGTCAGCTCCTGGGCATAAGGGTGCCACCCTGCCTGTGGCCCATGACTGAGATCAGAAAGCAGGACCACAGGCAAGGTGGCACCCCGGGACAAGGGGCCGCCTTGCCTGCGGCCAGTGATTGTGATCATGATGAGAATGTAAGGCTTCAGGCAAGGTAATACCCTGGGTCCCAGGAGCCGCCTTGCATTCGTCCCGTGATTGAGATAGGAAAGCAGGACCACAGGCAAGGTGGCATCCCGGGTCCCGGGAGCCGCCTTGCCTGTGGCCCATGATGGTGATATGAAAGCCGGACCACAGGCAAGGCGGCACCCCGGGACCCAGGACCTGCTGTGTCTGCAGCCGTGATTGAGATCATGGTCGTGATTTAAAAGCAGGACCACAGTCAAGGCGGCACCCAGGGACACAACGGAGCCCGTGAACATGGTCATGCTCAGAGGGCCGGCCTCAGGCACTGCGCCACAAGGAGACCCAGGAGCTGCCTTGCCTGGGCCCCATGATCATGATCGTGATCTGAAAGCCTGGCCTCAGGCATGGGGGCACCCCGTGTCCCAGGAGCCGCCTTGCCTGTGGCACATGATTGTGATTTAGAAGCCGGGTTTCTGCCAAGGGGGCACCCCAGGACCCAGGGGCCGCTGTGCCTGCAGCCCGAGATTGAGATTGGAATGCATGACCACAGGCAACGCGGAACCCCGGGACCCAGGAGCTGCCTTGCCTGCAGCCCCTGATAGTGATTTGAAAGCCAGGTCGTAGACAAGGGGTGCCCCAAAGACCAAGGAGCCACCTTGCCTGTGGCTTTTGATTAAGATCGAGATCAGAAAGGAGGAAAGCAGGAAAGTCAGCTCCTGGGCACAAGGGTGCCACCCTGCCTGTGGCCCATGACTGAGATCAGAAAGCAGGACCACAGGCAAGGTGGCACCCCGGGACAAAGGTGCCGCCTTGCCTGCAGCCAGTGATTGTGATCATGATCAGAAAGTAAGGCCTCAGGCAAGGTAATGCCCTGGGTCCCAGGAGCCACCTTGCATTCGTCCTGTGATTGAGATAGGAAAACCGGACCACAGGCAAGGTGGCACCCCGGTTCCTGGGAGCCGCCTTGCCTGTGGCCCATGATGGTGTTACGAAAGCCGGAACACAGGCAAGGTGGCATCCTGGGACTCAGGAGGTGCCTGGCCTGCAGCCATTATGGTGATCTTGATCTTGATCTGAAAGCAGGACGACAGGTACGGCGGCACCCCAGGACCCATCAGCCTTCTTGCCTGTGGCCCCTGATCATGATCATGATCAGAAAGCTGAGCTGAAGGTCACGCAGAACCCTGGGTCCAAGGAGCCACCAACCCTGTGGCCCATGATCATGATTGAAAGCCGGACCACAGGCAAGGTGGCACCTCCGAGACAAAGGGGCAGTGTTGCTTGGGCCTGTGGTCGTGATCTGTATTGGAATCCAAGACCGCAGCAAGGCAATACCCTGGGTCAAAGGAGCCTCCTTGCCTGAATCAAGTGATTGAGATGGGAAAGCTGGACCACAGGCAAGGTGGAACCTAGGGCCACAGGAGCAGGCTTGCCTGTGGCCCAAGATGATGATTGCAATCGGAAAGCCGGGATGCAGGCACCCTGGGTCACAGGAGACGCCTTGTCTGTGGCCCATGATGGTTATTTCATAGCCGAACCACCGACAAGGCGACACCCCGGGACCCAGGATCTGCCCTGCCTGCAGCCATTTTCGAGATCATGATCATGATTTAAAAGCAGTACCACAGGCAAGGGTGCACCCAGGGACACAAGGGAGCCCGTGATCGTGATCATGCTCAGAGGGCCGTCCTCAGGCACTGCGCCACACCGAGACCCAGGAGCTGCCTTGCCTCTGGCCCATGATCATGATCGTGATCTGAAAGCCTGGCCTCAGGCATGGGGGCACCCCGTGTCCCAGGAGCCGCCTTGCCTGTGACACATGATTGTGATTTAGAAGCCGGGTTTCTGCCAAGGGGGCACCCCAGGAGTCAGGAGCCGCTGTGCCCCCAGCCCGTGATTGAGATTGGAATGCATGACCACAGGCAAGGCGGAACCCCGAGACGCAGGAGCTGCCTTGCCTGCAGCCCCTGATAGTGATTTGAAAGCCAGGTTTGCAGACAAGGGGTGCCCCAAAGACCAAGGAGCCACCTTGCCTGTGGCTTTTGATTAAGATCGAGATCAGAAAGGAGGATCGCAGGCAAGTCAGCTCCTGGGCACAAGGGTGCCACCCTGCCTGTGGCCCATGACTGAGATCAGAAAGCAGGACCACAGGCAAGGTGGCACCCCGGGACAAAGGTGCCGCCTTGCCTGCGGCCAGTGATTGTGATCCTGATCAGAATGTAAGGCTTCAGGCAAGGTAACACCCTGGGTCCCAGGAGCCGCCTTGCATTCGTCCCGTGATTGAGATAGGAAAGCAGGACCACAGGCAAGGTGGCATCCCGGGTCCCGGGAGCCGCCTTGCCTGTGGCCCATGATGGTGATATGAAAGCCGGACCACAGGCAAGGTGGCATCCTGGGACCCAGGAGGTGCCTGGCCTGCAGCCATGATGGTGATCTTGATCTTGATCTGAAAGCAGGACCACAGGTACGGCGGCACCCCAGGACCCATCAGCCTTCTTTCCTGTGGCCCCTGATCATGATCTTGATCAGAAAGCTGAGCTGAAGGTCAGGCAGTACCCTGTGTCCCTGGAGCCGCCCTGCCTGTGGCCCATGATCGTGATTTGAAAGCTGGACCACAGGCAAGGTGGCACCCCAGGACAAAGGGGCCGCCTTGCCTGTGGCCTGTGATGGTGATCGTGATTGGAAAGTAAGACCTCAGGCAAGGCAGCACCCTGGGTAACAGGAGACGCCTTGCCTGTGTCCTGTGGTTGAGATAGGAAAGCCGGATCACCGGGGTCTCAGGAGCCGCCTTTCCTGTGGCCCTTGATGGATATTTGAAATCCGGACCACAGACAAGGCGGCACCCCGGGACCCAGGACCTGCTGTGTCTGCAGCCGTGATTGAGATCATGGTCGTGATTTAAAAGCAGGACCACAGTCAAGGCGGCACCCAGGGACACAACGGAGCCCGTGAACATGGTCATGCTCAGAGGGCCGGCCTCAGGCACTGCGCCACAAGGAGACCCAGGAGCTGCCTTGCCTGGGCCCCATGATCATGATCGTGATCTGAAAGCCTGGCCTCAGGCATGGGGGCACCCCGTGTCCCAGGAGCCGCCTTGCCTGTGGCACATGATTGTGATTTAGAAGCCGGGTTTCTGCCAAGGGGGCACCCCAGGACCCAGGGGCCGCTGTGCCTGCAGCCCGAGATTGAGATTGGAATGCATGACCACAGGCAACGCGGAACCCCGGGACCCAGGAGCTGCCTTGCCTGCAGCCCCTGATAGTGATTTGAAAGCCAGGTCGTAGACAAGGGGTGCCCCAAAGACCAAGGAGCCACCTTGCCTGTGGCTTTTGATTAAGATCGAGATCAGAAAGGAGGAACGCAGGCAAGTCAGCTCCTGGGCACAAGGGTGCCACCCTGCCTGTGGCCCATGACTGAGATCAGAAAGCAGGACCACAGGCAAGGTGGCACCCCGGGACAAAGGTGCCGCCTTGCCTGCAGCCAGTGATTGTGATCATGATCAGAAAGTAAGGCCTCAGGCAAGGTAATGCCCTGGGTCCCAGGAGCCACCTTGCATTCGTCCTGTGATTGAGATAGGAAAACCGGACCACAGGCAAGGTGGCACCCCGGTTCCCGGGAGCCGCCTTGCCTGTGGCCCATGATGGTGTTACGAAAGCCGGAACACAGGCAAGGTGGCATCCTGGGACTCAGGAGGTGCCTGGCCTGCAGCCATTATGGTGATCTTGATCTTGATCTGAAAGCAGGACGACAGGTACGGCGGCACCCCAGGACCCATCAGCCTTCTTGCCTGTGGCCCCTGATCATGATCATGATCAGAAAGCTGAGCTGAAGGTCACGCAGAACCCTGGGTCCAAGGAGCCACCTACCCTGTGGCCCATGATCATGATTGAAAGCCGGACCACAGGCAAGGTGGCACCTCCGAGACAAAGGGGCAGTGTTGCTTGGGCCTGTGGTCGTGATCTGTATTGGAATCTAAGGCCGCAGCAAGGCAATACTCTGGTCAAAGGAGCCTCCTTGCCTGAATCAAGTGATTGAGATGGGAAAGCTGGACCACAGGCAATGTGGCACCTAGGTTCACAGGAGCAGGCTTGCCTGTGGCCCAAGATGATGATTGCAATCGGAAAGCCGGGATGCAGGCACCCTGGGTCCCAGGAGACGCCTTGCCTGTGGCCCTTGATGGTTATTTCAAAGCCGGACCACCGACAAGGCGGCACCCCGGGACCCAGGATCTGCAGTGCCTGCAGCCATATTAGAGATCATGATCGTGATTTAAAAGCAGTACCACAGGCAAGGGGGCACCCAGGGACACAAGGGAGCCCGTGATCGTGATCATGCTCAGAGGGCCGGCCTCAGGCACTGCGCAACACCCGGACCCAGGAGCCGCCTTGCATCTAGCCCATTATCATGACCGTGATCTGAAAGCCTGGCCTCAGGCATGGGCACTCCGGGTCCCAGGAGCTGCCTTGCCTTTGGCCCATGATTGCGATTTAGAAGCCGGGATTCAGGCAAGGGGGCATGCCACGACCAAGGAGCCGCTGTGCCTGCAGCCAGTGATTGAGATTGGAATGCATGAGCACAAGCAAGGCAGAACCCCAGGACCCACGAAATGCCTTGCCTGCAGCTCATGATAGTGATTTGAAAGCCAGGTTGCAGACAAGGGGTGCCACCAGACCAAAGAGCCACCTTGCCTGTGGATTGTGATTAAGATCGAGATCAGAAAGGAGGACCACAGGCAAGTCAGCTCCTGGGCACGAGGGTGCCACCCTGCCTGTGGCCTGTGATTGAGATCAAAAAGCCGGACCACCGGCAAGGTGGCAATCCGGGTTCAAGGAGCCGCCTTGCCTATGGCCCATGATCGTGATTTGAAAGCCGGACCATAGGGTAGGTGGCACCCCGGGACAAAGGTGCCGCCTTAACTGCGGCCCATGATTGAGATAGTAAAGCAGGACAGGAGGCAAGGTGGAACCCCGGGTCCCGAGAGCCCTCTAGCCTGTGGCCCATGATGGTGATTTGAATGACGGACCACAGGCAAGGTGGCAACCCGGCACCCAGGAGGTGCCTTGCCTGCTGCCATGATCGTGATCTTGATCATGATCTGAAAGTAGGACCACAGGCATGGCGGCACCCCAGGACCCATCAGCCAACTTGCCTGTGGCGCATGATCATGATCATGATCAGAAAGCTGAGCTGAAGATCAGGCAGAACCCTGCGTGCCAGGAGCCGCCTTGCCTGCGGCCCATGATCATGATTTGAAAGCCGGACCACAGGCAAGTTATCACCCCGGGACAAAGGGGCCGCCTTGCCTGTGGCCTGTGATCGTGATCTTGATTGGAAAGTAAGGCCTCAGGCAAGGCAACACCCTGGTACCCAGGAGCCGCCTTGCCTGCGTCCCGTGTTTGAGATAGGAAAGCCGGACCACAGGAAGGTGGCACCCGGGGTACCAGGAGCCGCCTTGTCTGTGGCCCTTGATCGTTACTTGAAAGCCGGACCACAGACAAGGCGGCATCCCGGGACCCAGGAGCTGCTGTGCCTGCAGCTGTGATCCAGATCGTGATCGTGATTTAAAAGCAGGACCACAGCCTAGGGGGAACCCAGGGACACAAGGGAGCCCGTGATCGTGATCATGCTCAGAGGGCCGGTCTCAGGCACTGCGCCACACCGAAACCCAGGAGCTGCCTTGCCTCTGGCCCATGATCATGATCGTGATCTGAAAGCATGACCGCAGACATGGGGGCAACCCGGGTCCCTGGAGCCGCCTTGCCTGTGACACATGATTGTGATTTTGAAGCCGGTTTTCTGCCAAGGGGGCACCCCAGGACCCAGGAGCCGCTGTGCCCCCAGCCAGTGATTGAGATTGGAATGCATGACCACAGGCAAGGCGGAACCTGGGCCCCAGGAGCTGCCTTGCCTGCAGCCCCTGATTGTGATTTGAAAGCCGGATCGCAGACAAGGGTTGCCCCAAAGACCAAGGATCCACGTTTCCTGTGGCTTTTGATTAAGATCAAGATCAGAAAGAAGGACCGCAGGCAAGTCAGCTCCTGGGCATAAGGGTGCCACCCTGCCTGTGGCCCATGACTGAGATCAGAAAGCAGGACCACAGGCAAGGTGGCACCCCGGGACAAAGGTGCCGCCTTGCCTGCGGCCAGTGATTGTGATCATGATCAGAATGTAAGGCTTCAGGCAAGGTAACACCCTGGGTGCCAGGAGCCGCCTTGCATTCGTCCCATGATTGAGATAGGAAAGCAGGACCACAGGCAAGGTGGCACCCCGGGTCCCGGGAGCTGCCTTGCCTGTGGCCCATGATGGTGATATGAAAGCCAGACCACAGGCAAGGTGGCATCCTGGGACCCACGAGGTGCCTGGTCTGCAGCCATGATGGTGATCTTGATCTTCATCTGAAAGCAGGAACACAGGTGCGGCGGCACCCCAGGACCCATCAGCCTTCTTGCCTGTGGCCCCCGATCATGATCATGATCAGAAAGCTGAGCTGAAGGTCAGGCAGAACACTGGGTCCCAGGAGCCGCCTTGCGGGCGGCCCATGATCATGATTTGAAAGCTGGACCACAGGCAAGGTGGCACCCCGGGACAAAGGGGCCGCCTTGCCTGGGGCCTGTGATCCTGATCTTGATTGGAAAGTAAGGCGTCAGGCAAGGCCACACCCTGGTTTCCAGGAGCCGCCTTACTTCCGTCCAGTGTTTGAGATAGGAAAGCCGGACCACAGGCAAGCTGGCACCCGGGGTACCAGGAGCCGCCTTGCCTGTGGCCCTTGATCGTTACTTGAAAGCCGGACCACAGACAAGGCGGCACCCTGGGATCCAGGATCTGCTGTGCCTGCAGCCGTGATCGAGATCATGATCGTGATTTAAAAGCAGGACCACAGGCTAGGGGGCACCCAGGGACACAAGGGACCCCGTGATCGTGATCATGCTCAGAGGGCCGTCCTCAGGCACTGCGCCACACCGAAACCCAGGAGCTGCCTTGCTTCTGGCCCATGATCATGATCGTGATCTGAAAGCCTGGCCTCAGGCATGGGGGCACCCCGGGTCCCAGGAGCCGCCTTGCCTTTGGCACATGATTGTGATTAAGAAGCCGGGTATCTGCCAAGGGGGCACCCCAGGAGTCAGGAGCCGCTGTGCCCCCAGCCAGTGATTGAGATTGGAATGCATGACCAGAGGCAAGGCGGAACCCTGGGACCCAGGAGCTGCCTTGCCTGCAGCCCCTGATAGTGATTTGAAAGCCGGGTCGCAGACAAGGGGTGCCCCAAAGACCAAGGAGCCACCTTGCCTGTGGCTTGTGATTAAGGTCAAGATCAGAAAGGAGGACCGCAGGCAAGTCAGCTCCTGGGCATAAGGGTGCCACCCTGCCTGTGGCCCATGACTGAGATCAGAAAGCAGGACCACAGGCAAGGTGGCACCCCGGGACATGGGGCCGCCTTGCCTGCGGCCAGTGATTGTGATCATGATGAGAATGTAAGGCTTCAGGCAAGGTAATACCCTGGGTCCCAGGAGCCGCCTTGCATTCGTCCCGTGATTGAGATAGGAAAGCAGGACCACAGGCAAGGTGGCATCCCGGGTCCCGGGAGCCGCCTTGCCTGTGGCCCATGATGGTGATATGAAAGCCGGACCACAGGCAAGGCGGCACCCCGGGACCCAGGACCTGCTGTGTCTGCAGCCGTGATTGAGATCATGGTCGTGATTTAAAAGCAGGACCACAGTCAAGGCGGCACCCAGGGACACAACGGAGCCCGTGAACATGGTCATGCTCAGAGGGCCGGCCTCAGGCACTGCGCCACAAGGAGACCCAGGAGCTGCCTTGCCTGGGCCCCATGATCATGATCGTGATCTGAAAGCCTGGCCTCAGGCATGGGGGCACCCCGTGTCCCAGGAGCCGCCTTGCCTGTGGCACATGATTGTGATTTAGAAGCCGGGTTTCTGCCAAGGGGGCACCCCAGGACCCAGGGGCCGCTGTGCCTGCAGCCCGAGATTGAGATTGGAATGCATGACCACAGGCAACGCGGAACCCCGGGACCCAGGAGCTGCCTTGCCTGCAGCCCCTGATAGTGATTTGAAAGCCAGGTCGTAGACAAGGGGTGCCCCAAAGACCAAGGAGCCACCTTGCCTGTGGCTTTTGATTAAGATCGAGATCAGAAAGGAGGAAAGCAGGAAAGTCAGCTCCTGGGCACAAGGGTGCCACCCTGCCTGTGGCCCATGACTGAGATCAGAAAGCAGGACCACAGGCAAGGTGGCACCCCGGGACAAAGGTGCCGCCTTGCCTGCAGCCAGTGATTGTGATCATGATCAGAAAGTAAGGCCTCAGGCAAGGTAATGCCCTGGGTCCCAGGAGCCACCTTGCATTCGTCCTGTGATTGAGATAGGAAAACCGGACCACAGGCAAGGTGGCACCCCGGTTCCTGGGAGCCGCCTTGCCTGTGGCCCATGATGGTGTTACGAAAGCCGGAACACAGGCAAGGTGGCATCCTGGGACTCAGGAGGTGCCTGGCCTGCAGCCATTATGGTGATCTTGATCTTGATCTGAAAGCAGGACGACAGGTACGGCGGCACCCCAGGACCCATCAGCCTTCTTGCCTGTGGCCCCTGATCATGATCATGATCAGAAAGCTGAGCTGAAGGTCACGCAGAACCCTGGGTCCAAGGAGCCACCAACCCTGTGGCCCATGATCATGATTGAAAGCCGGACCACAGGCAAGGTGGCACCTCCGAGACAAAGGGGCAGTGTTGCTTGGGCCTGTGGTCGTGATCTGTATTGGAATCCAAGACCGCAGCAAGGCAATACCCTGGGTCAAAGGAGCCTCCTTGCCTGAATCAAGTGATTGAGATGGGAAAGCTGGACCACAGGCAAGGTGGAACCTAGGGCCACAGGAGCAGGCTTGCCTGTGGCCCAAGATGATGATTGCAATCGGAAAGCCGGGATGCAGGCACCCTGGGTCACAGGAGACGCCTTGTCTGTGGCCCATGATGGTTATTTCAAAGCCGAACCACCGACAAGGCGACACCCCGGGACCCAGGATCTGCCCTGCCTGCAGCCATTTTCGAGATCATGATCATGATTTAAAAGCAGTACCACAGGCAAGGGTGCACCCAGGGACACAAGGGAGCCCGTGATCGTGATCATGCTCAGAGGGCCGGCCTCAGGCACTGCGCAACACCCGGACCCAGGAGCCGCCTTGCCTCTAGCCCATTATCATGACCGTGATCTGAAAGCCTGGCCTCAGGGATGGGCAACCCGGGTCCCAGGAGCTGCCTCGCCTGTGGCCCATGATTGTGATTTAGAAGCCGGGCTTCAGGCAAGGGGGCACGCCACGACCAAGGAGCCGCTGTGCCTGCAGCCAGTGATTGAGATTGGAATGCATGAGCACAGGCAAGGCGAACCCGGGGACCCATGAAATGCCTTGCCTGCAGCTCATGATAGTGATTTGAAAGCCAGGTTGCAGACAAGGTGTGCCCCCAGACCAAAGAGCCACCTTGCCTGTGGATTGTGATTAAGATCGAGATCAGAAAGGAGGACCACAGGCAAGTCAGCTCCTGGGCACGAGGGTGCCACCCTGCCTGTGGCCTGTGATTGAGATCAGAAAGCCGGACCACCGGCAAGGTGGCAATCCGGGTTCCAGGAGCCGCCTTGCCTATGGCCCATGATCGTGATTTGAAAGCCGGACCATAGGGTAGGTGGCACCCCGGGAAAAAGTGCCTCCTTAACTGCGGCCCGTGATTGAGATAGGAAAGCAGGACAGGAGGCAAGGTGGAACCCCGGGTCCCGAGAGCCCTCTAGCCTGTGGCCCATGATGGTGATTTGAATGACGGACCACAGGCAAGGTGGCAACCCGGCACCCAGGAGGTGCCTTGCCTGCTGCCATGATCGTGATCATGATCATGATCTGAAAGTAGGACCACAGGCATCTCGGCACCCCAGGACCCATCAGCCAACTTGCCTGTGGCCCCTGATCATGATCATGATCAGAAAGCTGAGCTGAAGGTCAGGCAGAACCCTGGGTCCCAGGAGCCGCCTTGCCTGTTGCCCATGATCATGATTTGAAAGCCGGACCACAGGCAAGGTGTCACCCCGGACAAAGGGGCCGCTTTGCCTGTGGCCTGTGATCCTGATCTTGATTGGAAAGTAAGGCATCAGGCAAGGCAACACCCTGGTTCCCAGGAGCCGCCTTATCTGCGTCCCGTGTTTGAGATAGGGAAGCCGGTACACAGGCAAGCTGGCACCTGGGGTACCAGGAACTGCCTTGCCTGTGGCCCTTGATTGTTACTTGAATGCCGGACCACACACAAGGCGGTACCCCGGGACCCAGGACCTGCTGTGCCTGCAGCTGTGATCGAGATCATGATCTTGATTTAAAAGCAGGACCACAGGCTAGGGGGCACCCAGGGACATAAGGGACCCCGTGATCGTGATCATGCTCAGAGGGCCGGCCTCAGGCACTGCGCCACACCAAGACCCAGGAGCTGCCTTGCCTCTGGCCCATGATCATGATCGTGATCTGAAAGCCTGGCCTCAGTCATGGGCGCACCCCGGGTCCCAGGAGCCGCCTTGCCTGTGGCACATGATTGTGATTTAGAAGCCGGGTATCTGCCAAGGGTGCACCCCAGGACCCAGGAGCCGCAGAGCCCCCAGCCAGTGATTGAGATTGGAATGCATGACCAGAGGCAAGGCGGAACCCCGGGACCCAGGAGCTGCCTAGCCTGCAGCCCCTGATAGTGATTTGAAAGCCGGGTCGCAGACAAGGGGTGCCCCAAAGACCAAGGAGGCACCTTGCCTGTGGCTTTTGATTAATATCAAGATCAGAAAGGAGGACCGCAGGCAAGTCAGCTCCTGGGCATAAGGGTGCCACCCTGCCTGTGGCCCATGATTGAGATCAGAAAGCAGGACCACAGGCAAGGTGGCACCCCGGGACAAAGGTGCCGCCTTGCCTGCGGCCAGTGATTGTGATCATGATCAGAATGTAAGGCTTCAGGCAAGGTAACACCCTGGGTTCCAGGAGCCGCCTTGCATTCGTCCCATGACTGAGATCAGAACCAGGACCACAGGCAAAGTGGCACCCCGGGACAAAGGTGCCGCCTTGCCTGCAGCCAGTGATTGTGATCATGATCAGAAAGTAAGGCCTCAGGCAAGGTAATGCCCTGGGTCCCAGGAGCCACCTTGCATTCGTCCTGTGATTGAGATAGGAAAACCAGACCACAGGCAAGGTGGCACCCCGGTTCCCGGGAGCCGCCTTGCCTGTGGCCCATGATCATGATTTGAAAGCCGGACCACAGGCAAGGTGTCACCCCGGACAAAGGGGCCGCTTTGCCTGTGGCCTGTGATCCTGATCTTGATTGGAAAGTAAGGCATCAGGCAAGGCAACACCCTGGTTCCCAGGAGCCGCCTTATCTGCGTCCCGTGTTTGAGATAGGGAAGCCGGTACACAGGCAAGCTGGCACCTGGGGTACCAGGAACTGCCTTGCCTGTGGCCCTTGATTGTTACTTGAATGCCGGACCACACACAAGGCGGTACCCCGGGACCCAGGACCTGCTGTGCCTGCAGCTGTGATCGAGATCATGATCTTGATTTAAAAGCAGGACCACAGGCTAGGGGGCACCCAGGGACATAAGGGACCCCGTGATCGTGATCATGCTCAGAGGGCCGGCCTCAGGCACTGCGCCACACCAAGACCCAGGAGCTGCCTTGCCTCTGGCCCATGATCATGATCGTGATCTGAAAGCCTGGCCTCAGTCATGGGCGCACCCCGGGTCCCAGGAGCCGCCTTGCCTGTGGCACATGATTGTGATTTAGAAGCCGGGTATCTGCCAAGGGTGCACCCCAGGACCCAGGAGCCGCAGAGCCCCCAGCCAGTGATTGAGATTGGAATGCATGACCAGAGGCAAGGCGGAACCCCGGGACCCAGGAGCTGCCTAGCCTGCAGCCCCTGATAGTGATTTGAAAGCCGGGTCGCAGACAAGGGGTGCCCCAAAGACCAAGGAGCCACCTTGCCTGTGGCTTTTGATTAAGATCAAGATCAGAAAGGAGGACCGCAGGCAAGTCAGCTCCTGGGCATAAGGGTGCCACCCTGCCTGTGGCCCATGATTGAGATCAGAAAGCAGGACCACAGGCAAGGTGGCACCCCGGGACAAAGGTGCCGCCTTGCCTGCGGCCAGTGATTGTGATCATGATCAGAATGTAAGGCTTCAGGCAAGGTAACACCCTGGGTTCCAGGAGCCGCCTTGCATTCGTCCCATGACTGAGATCAGAAAGCAGGACCACAGGCAAAGTGGCACCCCGGGACAAAGGTGCCGCCTTGCCTGCAGCCAGTGATTGTGATCATGATCAGAAAGTAAGGCCTCAGGCAAGGTAATGCCCTGGGTCCCAGGAGCCACCTTGCATTCGTCCTGTGATTGAGATAGGAAAACCAGACCACAGGCAAGGTGGCACCCCGGTTCCCGGGAGCCGCCTTGCCTGTGGCCCATGATGGTGTTATGAAAGCCAGACCACAGGCAAGGTGGCTTCCTGGGATTCAGGAGGTGCCTGGACTGCAGCCATGATGGTGATCTTGATCTTGATCTGAAAGCAGGACCACAGGTACGGTGGCACCCCAGGACCCATCAGCCTTCATGCCTGTGGCCCCTGATCATGATCTTGATCAGAAAGCTGAGCTGAAGGTCAGGCAGAACCCTGGGTCCCTGGAGCCGCCCTGCCTGTGGCCCATGATCGTGATGTGAAAGCTGGACCACAGGCAAGGTGGCACCCCGGGACAAATGGGCCGCCTTGCTTAGGCCTGTGGTCGTGATCTTGATTGGAATGTAAGGGCGCAGCTAGGCAACACCCTGGGTCAAAGGAGCCTCCTTGCCTGAATCAAGTGATTGAGATGGGAAAGCTGGACCACAGGCAAGGTGGCACCGAGGGACACAGGAGCAGGTTTGACTGTGGCCCATGAAGATGATTGCAGTCGGAAAACCAATATGCAGGCACCCTGGGCCCCAAGAACCGCCTTGCCTGTCGCCCATGATTGTGATTTGAAAGCCTGACCACAGGCAAGGTGGCACCCCAGGACAAAGGGTCCGCCTTGCCTGTGGCCTGTGATGGTGATCGTGATTGGAAAGTAAGGCCTCAGGCAAGGCAGCACCCTGGGTCTCAGGAAACGCCTTGCCTGTGTCCTGTGGTTGAGATAGGAAAGCTGACTACCGGGGTCTCAGGAGTCGCCTTTCCTGTGGCCCTTGATGGATATTTGAAAGCCGGACCACAGACAAGGCGGGACCCAGGAGCTGCTGTGCCTGCATCCGTGATCGAGATCATGATCGTGATTTAAAAGCAGGACCACAGGCAAGGCGGCACCCAGGGACACAATGGAGCCCGTGAACATGGTCATGCTCAGAGGGCCGGCCTCAGGCACTGCGCCACAAGGAGACCCAGGAGCTGCCTTGCCTGGGCCCCATGATCATGATCGTGATTTGAAAGCCTGGCCTCAGGCATGGGGGCACCCCGTGTCCCAGGAGCCGCCTCGCCTGTGACACATGATTGTGATTTAGAAGCCGGTTTTCTGCCAAGGGGGCACCCAGGACCCAGGAGCCGCTGTGCCCCCAGCCAGTGATTGAGATTGGAATGCATGACCACAGGCAAGGCGGAACCCCGGGACCCAGGAGCTGCCTTGCCTGCAGCCCCTGATAGTGATTTGAAAGCCAGGTCGCAGACAAGGGGGGCCCCAAAGACCAAGGAGCCACCTTGCCTGTGGCTTTTGATTAAGATCAAGATCAGAAAGGAGGACCCCAGGCAAGTCAGCACCTGGGCCCAAGGGTGCCACCCTGCCTGTGGCCCATGACTGAGATCAGAAAGCAGGACCACAGGCAAGGTGGCACCCCGGGACAAAGGTGCCGCCTTGCCTGCGGCCAGTGATTGTGATCATGATCAGAATGTAAGGCTTCAGGCAAGGTAACACCCTGGGTGCCAGGAGCCGCCTTGCATTCGTCCCATGATTGAGATAGGAAAGCAGGACCACAGGCAAGGTGGCACCCCGCGTCCCGGGAGCTGCCTTGCCTGTGGCCCATGATGGTGATATGAAAGCCAGACCACAGGCAAGGTGGCATCCTGGGACCCACGAGGTCCCTGGCCTGCAGCCATGATGGTGATCTTGATCTTGATCTGAAAGCAGGAACACAGGTGCGGCGGCACCCCAGGACCCATCAGCCTTCTTGCCTGTGGCCCCCGATCATGATCATGATCAGAAAGCTGAGCTGAAGGTCAGGCAGAACACTGGGTCCCAGGAGCCGCCTTGCGGGCGGCCCATGATCATGATTTGAAAGCTGGACCACAGGCAAGGTGGCACCCCGGGACAAAGGGGCCGCCTTGCCTGGGGCCTGTGATCCTGATCTTGATTGGAAAGTAAGGCCTCAGGCAAGGCCACACCCTGGTTCCCAGGAGCCGCCTTGCTTCCCTCCAGTGTTTGAGATAGGAAAGCCGGACGACAGGCAAGCTGGCACCCGGGGTACCAGGAGCCGCCTTGCCTGTGGCCCTTGATCGTTACTTGAAAGCCGGACCACAACAAGGCGGCACCCCGGGATCCAGGAGCTGCTGTGCCTGCAGCCGTCATCTAGATCATGATCCTGATTTAAAAGCAGGACCACAGGCTAGGGGGCACCCAGGGACACAAGGGACCCCGTGATCGTGATCATGCTCAGAGGGCCGTCCTCAGGCACTGCGCCACACCGAGACCCAGGAGCTGCCTTGCTTCTGGCCCATGATCATGATCGTGATCTGAAAGCCTGGCCTCAGGCATGGGGGCACCCTGGGTCCCAGGAGCCGCCGTGCCTTTGGCACATGATTGTGATTTAGAAGCCGGGTATCTGCCAAGGGGGCACCCCAGGACCCAGGAGCCGCTGTGCCCCCAGCCAGTGATTGAGATTGGAATGCATGACCAGAGGCAGGGCGGAACCCTGGGACCCAGGAGCTGCCTTGCCTGCAGCCCCTGATAGTGATTTGAAAGCCGGGTCACAGACAAGGGGTGCCCCAAAGACCAAGGAGCCACCTTGCCTGTGGCTTTTGATTAAGATCAAGATCAGAAAGGAGGACCGCAGGCAAGTCAGCTCCTTGACATAAGGGTGCCACCCTGCCTGTGGCCCATGACTGAGATCAGAAAGCAGGACCACAGGCAAGGTGGCACCCCGGGACAAAGGTGCCGCCTTGCCTGCGGCCAGAGATTGTGATCATGATCAGAATGTAAGGCTTCAGGCAAGGTAACACCCAGGGTCCCAGGAGCCGCCTTGCATTCGTCCCGTGATTGAGAT
The DNA here is from genome assembly GCF_028538775.1 of Myotis yumanensis. Lineage (NCBI taxonomy): Eukaryota > Metazoa > Chordata > Mammalia > Chiroptera > Vespertilionidae > Myotis > Myotis yumanensis. The sequence continues at coordinate 137,278,000 of NW_027223752.1, forward strand.
AGGAAAGCAGGACCACAGGCAAGGTGGCACCCCGGGTCCCGGGAGCCGCCTTGCCTGTGGCCCATGATGGTGATATGAAAGCCGGACCACAGGCAAGGTGGCATCCTGGGACCCAGGAGGTGCCTGGCCTGCAGCCATGATGGTGATCTTGATCTTGATCTGAAAGCAGGACCACAGGTACCGCGGCACCCCAGGACCCATCAGCCTTCTTTCCTGTGGCCCCTGATCATGATCTTGATCAGAAAGCTGAGCTGAAGGTCAGGCAGTACCCTGGGTCCCTGGAGCCACCCTGCCTGTGGCCCATGATCGTGATTTGAAAGCTGGACCACAGGCAAGGTGGCACCCCAGGACAAAGGGGCCGCCTTGCCTGTGGCCTGTGATGGTGATCGTGATTGGAAAGTAAGGCCTCAGGCAAGGCAGCACCCTGGGTAACAGGAGACGCCTTGCCTGTGTCCTGTGGGTGAGATAGGAAAGCAGGACCAGCGGGGTCTCAGGAGCCGCCTTTCCTGTGGCCCTTGATGGATATTTGAAATCCGGACCACAGACAAGGCGGCACCCCGGGACCCAGGACCTGCTGTGCCTGCAACCGTGATTGAGGTCATGGTCGTGATTTAAAAGCAGGACCACAGGCAAGGCGGCACCCAGGGACACAATGGAGCCCGTGACAATGGTCATGCTCAGAGGGCCGGCCTCAGGCACTGCGCCACAAGGAGACCCAGGAGCTGCCTTGCCTCGGCCCCATGATCATGATCGTGATCTGAAAGCCTGGCCTCAGGCATGGGGGCACCCCGTGTCCCAGGAGCCGCCTTGCCTGTGGCACATGATTGTGATTTAGAAGCCGGGTTTCTGCCAAGGGGGCACCCCAGGACCCAGGAGCCGCTGTGCCTGCAGCCCGTGATTGAGATTGGAATGCATGACCACAGGCAAGGCAGAACCCCGGGACCCAGGAGCTGCCTTGCCTGCAGCCCCTGATAGTGATTTGAAAGCCAGGTCGTAGACAAGGGGTGCCCCAAAGACCAAGGAGCCACCTTGCCTTTGGCTTTTGATTAAGATCGAGATCAGAAAGGAGGAACGCAGGAAAGTCAGCTCCTGGGCACAACGGTGCCACCCTGCCTATGGCCCATGACTGAGATCAGAAAGCAGGACCACAGGCAAGGTGGCACCCCGGGACAAAGGTGCCGCCTTGCCTGCAGCCAGTGATTGTGATCATGATCAGAAAGTAAGGCCTCAGGCAAGGTAATGCCCTGGGTCCCAGGAGCCACCTTGCATTCGTCCTGTGATTGAGATAGGAAAACCAGACCATAGGCAAGGTGGCACCCCGGTTCCTGGGAGCCGCCTTGCCTGTGGCCCATGATGGTGTTATGAAAGCCAGACCACAGGCAAGGTGGCTTCCTGGGATTCAGGAGGTGCCTGGCCTGCAGCCATGATGGTGATCTTGATCTTAATCTGAAAGCAGGACCACAGGTACGGCGGCACCCCAGGACCCATCAGCCTTCTTGCCTGTGGCCCCTGATCATGATCATGAACAGAAAGCTGAGTTGAAGGTCAGGCAGAACCCTGGGTCCCAGGAGCCACCTACCCTGTGGCCCATTATCGTGATTTGAAAGCCGGACCACAGGCAAGGTGGCACCTCGGGACAAAGGGGCCGTGTTGCTTGGGCCTGTGGTCGTGATCTGTATTGGAATCCAAGACCGCAGCAAGGCAATACCCTGGTCAAAGGAGCCTCCTTGCCTCAATCAAGTGATTGAGATGGGAAAGCTGGACCACAGGCAAGGTGGAACCTAGGGCCACAGGAGCAGGCTTGCCTGTGGCCCAAGATGATGATTGCAATCGGAAAGCCTGGATGCAGGCACCCTGGGTCCCAGGAGACGCCTTGTCTGTGGCCCATGATGGTTATTTCAAAGCCGGACCACAGGCAAGGCGGCACCCCGGGACCCAGGATCTGCCCTGCCTGCAGCCATTTTCGAGATCATGATCATGATTTAAAAGCAGTACCACAGGCAAGGGTGCACCCAGGGACACAAGGGAGCCCGTGATCGTGATCATGCTCAGAGGGCCGGCCTCAGGCACTGCGCAACACCCGGACCCAGGAGCCGCCTTGCCTCTAGCCCATTATCATGACCGTGATCTGAAAGCCTGGCCTCAGGGATGGGCAACCCGGGTCCCAGGAGCTGCCTCGCCTGTGGCCCATGATTGTGATTTAGAAGCCGGGCTTCAGGCAAGGGGGCACGCCACGACCAAGGAGCCGCTGTGCCTGCAGCCAGTGATTGAGATTGGAATGCAAGAGCACAGGCAAGGCGAACCCCGGGACCCACGAAATGCCTTGCCTGCAGCTCATGATAGTGATTTGAAAGCCAGGTTGCAGACAAGGTGTGCCCCCAGACCAAAGAGCCACCTTGCCTGTGGATTGTGATTAAGATCGAGATCAGAAAGGAGGACCACAGGCAAGTCAGCTCCTGGGCACGAGGGTGCCACCCTGCCTGTGGCCTGTGATTGAGATCAGAAAGCCGGACCACCGGCAAGGTGGCAATCCGGGTTCCAGGAGCCACCTTGCCTATGGCCCATGATCGTGATTTGAAAGCCGGACCATAGGGTAGGTGGCACCCCGGGAAAAAGTGCCTCCTTAACTGCGGCCCGTGATTGAGATAGGAAAGCAGGACAGGAGGCAAGGTGGAACCCCGGGTCCCGAGAGCCCTCTAGCCTGTGGCCCATGATGGTGATTTGAATGACGGACCACAGGCAAGGTGGCAACCCGGCACCCAGGAGGTGCCTTGCCTGCTGCCATGATCGTGATCATGATCATGATCTGAAAGTAGGACCACAGGCATCTCGGCACCCCAGGACACATCAGCCAACTTGCCTGTGGCCCATGATCATGATCATGATCAGAAAGCTGAGCTGAAGGTCAGGCAGAACCCTGGGTCCCAGGAGCCGCCTTGTCTGTGGCCCATGATCATGATTTGAAAGCCGGACCACAGGCAAGGTGTCACCCCGGGACAAAGGGGCCGCTTTGCCTGTGGCCTGTGATCCTGATCTTGATTGGAAAGTAAGGCATCAGGCAAGGCAACACCCTGGTTCCCAGGAGCCGCCTTATCTGCGTCCCGTGTTTGAGATAGGAAAGCCGGTACACAGGCAAGATGGCACGTGGGGTACCAGGAGCTGCCTTGCCTGTGGCCCTTGATCGTTACTTGAAAGCCGGACCACAGACAAGGCGGTACCCCGGGACCCAGGACCTGCTGTGCCTGCAGCTGTGATCGAGATCATGATCGTGATTTAAAAGCAGGACCACAGGCTAGGGGGCACCCAGGGACACAAGGGACCCCGTGATGGTGATCATGCTGAGAGGGCTGTCCTCAGGCACTGCGCCACACCGAGACCCAGGAGCTGCCTTGCCTCTGGCCCATGATCATGATCGTGATCTGAAAGCCTGGCCTCAGTCATGGGCGCACCCCGGGTCCCAGGAGCCGCCTTGCCTGTGGCACATGATTGTGATTTAGAAGCCGGGTATCTGCCAAGGGGGCACCCCAGGACCCAGGAGCCGCTGAGCCCCCAGCCAGTGATTGAGATTGGAATGCATGACCAGAGGCAAGGCGGAACCCCGGGACCCAGGAGCTGCCTTGCCTGCAGCCCCTGATAGTGATTTGAAAGCCGGGTCGCAGACAAGGGGTGCCCCAAAGACCAAGGAGCCACCCTGCCTGTGGCTTTTGATTAAGATCGAGATCAGAAAGGAGGACCGCAGGCAAGTCAGCTCCTGGCATAAGGGTGCCACCCTGCCTGTGGCCCATGACTGAGATCAGAAAGCAGGACCACAGGCAAGGTGGCACCCCGGGAAAAGGTGCCGCCTTGCCTGCGGCCAGTGATTCTGATCATGATCAGAATGTAAGGCTTCAGGCAAGGTAACACCCTGGGTTCCAGGAGCCGCCTTGCATTCGTCCCGTGATTGAGATAGGAAACAGGACCACAGGCAAGGTGGCACCCCGGGTCCCGGGAGCCACCTTGCCTGTGGCCCATGATGGTGATATGAAAGCCGGACCACAGGCAAGGTGGCATCCTGGGACCCAGCAGGTGCCTGGCCTGCAACCATGATGGTGATCTTGATCTTGATCTGAAAGCAGGACCACAGGTACGGTGGCACCCCAGGACCCATCAGCCTTCTTTCCTGTGGCCCCTGATCATGATCTTGATCAGAAAGCTGAGCTGAAGGTCAGGCAGAACCCTGGGTCCCTGGAGCCGCCCTGCCTGTGGCCCATGATCGTGATGTGAAAGCTGGACCACAGACAAGGTGGCACCCCGGGACAAATGGGCCGCCTTGCTTGGGCCTGTGGTCGTGATCTTGATTGGAATGTAAGCGCGCAGCTAGGCAACACCCTGGGTCAAAGGAGCCTCCTTGCCTGAATCAAGTGATTGAGATGGGAAAGCTGGACCACAGGCAAGGTGGCACCGAGGGACACAGGAGCAGGTTTGACTGTGGCCCATGAAGATGATTGCAGTCGGAAAACCAATATGCAGGCACCCTGGGCCCCAAGAACCGCCTTGCCTGTCGCCCATGATTGTGATTTGAAAGCCTGACCACAGGCAAGGTGGCACCCCAGGACAAAGGGTCCGCCTTGCCTGTGGCCTGTGATGGTGATCGTGATTGGAAAGTAAGGCCTCAGGCAAGGCAGCACCCTGGGTCCCAGGAAACGCCTTGCCTGTGTCCTGTGGTTGAGATAGGAAAGCTGACTACCGGGGTCTCAGGAGTCGCCTTTCCTGTGGCCCTTGATGGATATTTGAAAGCCGGACCACAGACATGGCGGGACCCAGGAGCTCCTGTGCCTGCATCCGTGATCGAGATCATGATCGTGATTTAAAAGCAGGACCACAGGCAAGGCGGCACCCAGGGACACAATGGAGCCCGTGAACATGGTCATGCTCAGAGGGCCGGCCTCAGGCACTGCGCCACAAGGAGACCCAGGAGCTGCCTTGCCTCGGCCCCATGATCATGATCGTGATCTGAAAGCCTGGCCTCAGGCATGGGGGCACCCCGTGTCCCAGGAGCCGCCTCGCCTGTGACACATGATTGTGATTTAGAAGCCGGTTTTCTGCCAAGGGGGCACCCCAGGACCCAGGAGCCGCTGTGCCCCCAGCCAGTGATTGAGATTGGAATGCATGACCACAGGTAAGGCGGAACCCCGGGACCCAGGAGCTGCCTTGCCTGCAGCCCCTGATAGTGATTTGAAAGCCGGGTCGCAGACAAGGGGGGCCCCAAAGACCAAGGAGCCACCTTGCCTGTGGCTTTTGATTAAAATCGAGATCAGAAAGGAGGACCGCAGGCAAGTCAGCACCTGGGCACAAGGGTGCCACCCTGCCTGTGGCCCATGACTGAGATCAGAAAGCAGGACCACAGGCAAGGTGGCACCCTGGGACAAAGGTGCCGCCTTGCCTGTGGCCAGTGATTGTGATAGTGATCTGAAAGTAAGGCCTCAGGCAAGGTAACACCCTGGGTCCCAGGAGCCACCTTGCATTCGTCCTGTGATTGAGATAGGAAAGCCGGACCACAGGCTAGGTGGCATTCCAGGTCCTGGGAGCCCCTTGCCTGTGGCTCCTGATGGTGATTTGAAAGCTGGACCACAGGCAAGGTGGCATCCTGGTACCCAGGAGGTGCCTGGCCTGCAGCCATGATGGTGATCTTGATCTTGATCTGAAAGCAGGACCACAGGCACGGCGGCACCCTAGGTCCCATCAGCCTTCTTGCCTGTGGCCCCCGATCATGATCATGATCAGAAAGCTGAGCTGAAGGTCAGGCAGAACCCTGGGTGCCAGGAGCCGCCTTGCCTGTAGCCCATGATTGTGATTTGAAAGCTGGACCACAGGCAAGGTGGCACCCCAGGACAAATGGGCCGCCTTGCTTGGGCCTGTGGTCGTGATCTTGATTGGAATGTAAGGCCACAGCAAGGCAACACCCTGGGTCAAAGGAGCCTCCTTGCCTGAATCAAGTGATTGAGATGGAAAAGCTGGACCACAGGCAAGGTGGCACCGAGGGACACAGGAGCAGGTTTGACTGTGGCCCATGATGATGATTGCAGTCGGAAAGCCGGGATGCCGGCACCCTGGGTCCCAAAAGCCGCCTTGCCTGTGGCCCATGATCGTGATTTTAAAGCCTGACAATAGGCAAGGTGGCACCCCAGGACAAAGCGGCCGCCTTGCCTGTGGCCTGTGATCGTGATCATGATTGGAAAGTAAGGCCTCATGCAAGGCAGCACCCTGGGTCCCAGGAGACGCCTTGCCTGTGTCCTGTGGTTGAGATAGGAAAGCCGGACCACCGGCAAGGTTGCACCCGGAGTCTCAGAGGCCGCCTTGCCTGTGGCCCTTGATGGTTATTTGAAAGCAGGACCACAGACAAAGTGGCACCCCGGGACCCAGGAGCTGCCGTGCCTGCAGCCATAATCGAGATCATGATCGTGATTTAAAAGCAGGACCACAAGCAAGGGGGCACCCAGGGACAAAAGGGAACCCGTTGTCGTGATCATGCTCAGAGGGCCGGCCTCAGGCACTATGCAACACCAGGACCCAGGAGCCACCTTGCCTCTATCCCATTATCATGATTGTGATCTGAAAGCCTGGCCTCAGGCATGGGGCACTCCAGGTCCCAGGAGCCGCCTTGCCTGTGGCCCATGATTGTGATTTAGAAGCCGGGCTTCTGCCAAGGGCACACCCCAGGACCCAGGAGCCGCTGTGCCTGCAGCCCGTGATTGAGATTGGAATGCATGACCACAGGCAAGGCGGAACCCCAGGATCCAGGAACTGCCTTGCCTGCAGCCCCTGATAGTGATTTGAAAGCCAGGTCGCAGACAAGGGGTGCCCCACAGCTCAAAGAGCCACCTTGCCTGTGGATTGTGAATAAGATCGAGATCAGAAAGGAGGAACACAGGCAAGTCAGCTCCTGGGAATGGGGGTGCCACCCTGCCTGTGGCCCGTGATTGATATTGGAAAGCCGGACCACCAGCAAGGTGGCAATCCGGGTCCCAGGAGCCACCTTGCCTGTGGCCCACAATCATGATTTGAAAGCCGGACCATAGGGTAGGTGGCACCCCCGGACAAAAGTGCCGCCTTGCCTGCGGCCAGTGATTGTGATCATGATCAGAATGTAAGGCTTCAGGCAAGGTAACACCCTGGATCCCAGGAGCCGCCTTGCATTCATCCCATGATTGAGATAGGAAAGCCGGACCACAGGCAAGGTGGCACCCCGGGTCCCGGGAGCCCCTTGCCTGTTTCTCATGATGGTGATTTGAAAGCTGGACCACAGGCAAGGTGGCATCCTGGGACCCAGGAGGTGCCTGGCCTGCAGCCATGATGGTGATCTTGATCTTGATCTGAAAGCAGGACCACAGGCACGGCGGCACCCCAGGACCCATCAGCCTTCTTGCCTTTGGCCCCCGATCATGATCATGATCAGAAAGCTGAGCTGAAGGTCAGGCAGAACCCTGGGTGCCAGGAGCCGCCTTGCCTGTGGCCCATGATCGTGATTTGAAAGCTGGACCACAGGCAAGGTGGCACCCCGGGACAAATGGGCCGCCTTGCTTGGGCCTGTGGTCATGATCTTGATTGGAATGTAAGGCCGCAGCAAGGTAATAGCCTAGGTCAAAGGAGCCTCCTTGCCTGAATCAAGTGATTGAGATGGGAAAGCTGGACCACAGGCAACGTAGCACCGAGGGACACAGGAGCAGGCATGACTGTGGCCCATGATGATGATTGCAGTCGGAAAGCCAGGATGCAGGCACCCTGGGTCCCAAGAGCCGCCATGCCAGTGGCCCATGATCGTGATTTGAAAGCCCGACAACAGGCAAAGTGGATCCGCAGGACAAAGGGGCCGCCTTGCCTGTGGCCTGTGATCGTGATCATGATTGGAAAGTAAGGCCTCAGGCAAGGCAGCACCCTGGGTCACAGGAGACGCCTTGCCTGTGTCCTGTGGTTTAGATAGGAAAGCCGGACAACCGGCAAGGTTGCACCCGGGGTCTCAGGAGCCGCCTTGCCTGTGGCCCTTGATGGTTATTTGAAAGCCGGACCACAGACAAGGTGGAACCCCGCGACCCAGGATCTGCCTTGCCTGCAGCCATAATCAAGATCATGATCGTGATTTAAAAGCAGGACCACAAGCAAGGGGGCACCCAGGGACAAAAGGGTACCCTTGATCGTGATCATGCTCAGAGGGCCGGCCTCAAGCACTATGCAACACCAGGACCCAGGAGCCACCTTGCCTCTATCCCATTATCATGATTGTGATCTGAAAGCCTGGCCTCAGGCATGGGGCACTCCAGGTCCCAAGAGGCGCCTTGCCTGTGGCCCATGATTGTGATTTAGAAGCCGGGCTTCTGCCAAGGGGGCACCCCAGGACCCAGTAGCCGCTGTGCCTGCAGCCCGTGATTTGAGATTGGAATGCATGACCAGAGGCAAGGCGGAACCCCGGGACCCAGGAGCTGCCTTGCCTGCAGCCCCTGATAGTGATTTGAAAGCCGGGTCGCAGACAAGGGGTGCCCCAAAGACCAAGGAGCCACCTTGCCTGTGGCTTTTGATTAAGATCAAGATCAGAAAGGAGGACCGCAGGCAAGTCAGCTCCTGGCATAAGGGTGCCACCCTGCCTGTGGCCCATGACTGAGATCAGAAAGCAGGACCACAGGCAAGGTGGCACCCCGGGTCCCGGGAGCCGCCTTGCCTGTGGCCCATGATGGTGATATGAAAGCCGGACCACAGGCAAGGTGGCATCCTGGGACCCAGCAGGTGCCTGGCCTGCAGCCATGATGGTGATCTTGATCTTGATCTGAAAGCAGGACCACAGGTACGGTGGCACCCCAGGACCCATCAGCCTTCTTTCCTGTGGCCCCTGATCATGATCTTGATCAGAAAGCTGAGCTGAAAGTCAGGCAGAACCCTGGGTCCCTGGAGCCGCCCTGCCTGTGGCCCATGATCGTGATGTGAAAGCTGGACCACAGGCAAGGTGGCACCCCGGGACAAATGGGCCGCCTTGCTTGGGCCTGTGGTCGTGATCTTGATTGGAATGTAAGAGCGCAGCTAGGCAACACCCTGGGTCAAAGGAGCCTCCTTGCCTGAATCAAGTGATTGAGATGGGAAAGCTGGACCACAGGCAAGGTGGCACCGAGGGACACAGGAGCAGGTTTGACTGTGGCCCATGAAGATGATTGCAGTCGGAAAACCAATATGCAGGCACCCTGGGCCCCAAGAACCGCCTTGCCTGTCGCCCATGATTGTGATTTGAAAGCCTGACCACAGGCAAGGTGTCACCCCGGGACAAAGGGCCGCTTTGCCTGTGGCCTGTGATCCTGATCTTGATTGGAAAGTAAGGCCTCAGGCAAGGCAACACCCTTGTTCCCAGGAGCCGCCTTGTCTGCGTCCCATGTTTGAGATAGGAAAGCCGGACCACAGGCAAGCTGGCACCTGGGGTACCAGGAGCTGCCTTGCCTGTGGCCCTTGATTGTTACTTGAAAGCCGGACCACAGACAAAGCGGCACCCCGGGACCCAGGAGCTGCTGTGCCTGCAGCTGTGATCGAGATGATGATCTTGATTTAAAAGCAGGACCACAGGCTAGGGGGCACCCAGGGACACAAGGGAGCCCGTGATCGTGATCATGCTGAGAGGGCTGTCCTCAGGCACTGCGCCAAACCGAGACCCAGGAGCTGCCTTGCCTCTGGCCCATGATCATGATCGTGATCTGAAAGCCTGGCCTCAGGCATGGGGGCACCCCGGGTCCCAGGAGCTGCCTTGCCTGTGGCACATGATTGTGATTTAGAAGCCGGTTTTCTGCCAAGGGGGCACCCCAGGACCCAGGAGCCGCTGTGCCCCCTGCCCGTGATTGAGATTGGAATGAATGACCACAGGCAAGGCGGAACCCCAGGACCCAGGAGCAGCCTTGCCTGCAGCCCCTGATAGTGATTTGAAAGCCGGGTCGCAGACAAGGGGTGCCCCAAAGACCAAGGAGCCACCTTGCCTGTGGCTTTTGATTAAGATCGAGATCAGAAAGGAGGACCGCAGGCAAGTCAGCTCCTGGGCATAAGGGTGCCTCCCTGCCTGTGACCCATGACTGAGATCAGAAAGCAGGACCACAGGCAAGGTGGCACCCCGGGACAAAGGTGCCGCCTTGCCTGCGGCCAGTGATTGTGATCATGATCAGAATGTAAGGCTTCAGGCAAGGTAACACCCTGGTTCCCAGGAGCCTCCTTGCATTCGTCCCATGATTGAGATAGGAAAGCCGGACCACAAGCAAGGTGGCACCCCTTGCCTGTGGCTCATGATGGTGATTAGAAAGCCGGACCTCAGGCAAGGTGGCATCCTGGGACCCAGCAGGTGCCTGGCCTGCAGCCATGATGGTGATCTTGATCTTGATCTGAAAGCAGGACCACAGGCACGGCGGCACCCCAGGACCCATCAGCCTTCTTGCCTGTGGCCCCCGATCATGATCATGATCAGAAAGCTGAGCTGAAGGTCAGGCAGAACCCTGGGTCCCAGGAGCTGCCTTGCCTGTGGCCCATGATCGTGATTTGAAAGCTGGACCACAGGCAAGGTGGCTCCCCGGGACAAATGGGCCGCCTTGCTTGGGCCTGTGTTCGTGATCTTGATTTTAATGTAAGGCCGCAGCAAGGCAACACCCTGGGTCAAAGCAGCCTCCTTGCCTGAATCAAGTGATTGAGATGGGAAAGCTGGACCACAGGCAAGGTGGCACCCAGGGACACAGATCCCGGCTTGCCTGTGGCCCATGATGATGATTGCAGTCGGAACACCGGGATGCAGGCACCCTGAGTCCCAAGAGTCGTCTTGCCTGTGGCCCATGACTGAGATCAGAAAGCAGGACCACATGCAAGGTGGCACCCCAGGACAAAGGTGATGCCTTCCTGTGGCCCGTGATTGTGATCGTGATCAGAAAGTAAGGCCTCAGGCAAGGCAAAACCCTGGGTCCCAGGAGCTGCCTTGTCTGCATCCCGTGATTGAGATAGGAAAGCCAGACCACCGGCAAGGCGACACACCGGGACCAAGGTGCTGCCGTGCCTGCAGCCGTGATCGAGATCATGATCGTGATTTAAAAGCAGGACCACAGGCAAGATGGCACCCCGGGACAAAGGTGCAGCCTTGCCTGTGTCCGGTGATTGAGATAGGAGGCCACACCACAGGCAAGGTGGCACCCCGGGACCCGGGAGCTGCTGCGCCTGCAGCAGTGATCCAGGTTATGATCGTGATTTAAAAGCAGGACCACTGGCAAGGGGGCACCCAGGGACCCAAGGGAGCCCGTGATCGTGATCATGCTCAGAGGGCCGGCCTCAGGCACTGCGCCACACCGAGAACCAGGAGCCGCCTTGTCTCTTGCCCATTATCATGATCTTGATATAAGAGTCTGGCCTCAGGCTTGGGGGCACCCCAGTTCCCAGGAGGCGCCTTGTCTTTGGCCCATGATTGTGATTTAGAAGCCGGGCTTCAGGCAAGGGGGCACCACAGGACCTAGGAGCCGCTGTGCCTGTTGCCCGTGATAGAGATTGGAATGCATGACCCCAGGCAAGGTGGAACCCCTGGACCTAGGGTCTGTTTTGCCTGTGTCCCCTAATCATGATTGTGATCGTGATCATGATTGGAATGTACTGCCACAGGCAAGGCTGCACCCTGGGTCCCAGGAGCTGCCTTGCTTGTGTCCCGCGATTGAGATCGGAAAGCTGGTCCACAGGCAATGTGACACCCCAGGACAAAGGTGCTGCCTTGCCTGTGGCTCGTGATAGAGATTGGAATGCACGACCACTGGCAAGGCAGAACCCCGGGACCCAGGAGCTACCTTGCCTGCAGCCCCTGATAGTGATTTGAAAGTCAAGTCTCAGACAAGGGGTGCCCGGCAGACCAAGCAGCCACCTTGCCTGTGGCTTGTAATTAAGATCGAGATCGGAAAGGAGGACTGCAGGCAAGGCAGCCCCTGGGCACAAGGGTGCCGCCCTGCCTGTGGCCCGTGATTGAGATTTTAAAGCAGGACCACAGGCAAGGTGGCACCCTGGGACCCAGGAGCTGCCTTGCCTGCAACTGTGATCTTGATTTTGATCGTGATCCTGATTGTGATCTGAAAGCAGAACCACAGTTAAGGCGGGACCCCAGGACCCATCAGCCATCTTGCATGTTGCGTGTGATTATGATCATGATTGGATAGCTGGGCTGCCAGCTATGGAGCAACCCAGGACCCAGAAGCCACCTTGCCTGAGGCCTGTGATCATGATCGTGATCGTGATCGTGATCGCGATGCGCAAGCATGGCTGCAGGCAAGGCAGCACCCCGGGACCTAGGAACTGCCTTACCTGCAGCCGTGATCCTGATCGTGAACTTGATCTGAAAGCAGGACCACAGGCAAGGTGGAACCCCTGGACCCAGGGTCTGCCTTGCCTGTGTCCCCTAATCGTGATTGTGATCGTGATCGTGATTGGAAAGTAATGCCACAGGCAAGGCAGTACCCTGGGCCCCAGGAGCTGCCTTGCCTGTGTCCCGTGATTGAGATTGGAAAGCTGGACCAGAGGCAAGGTGGCACCCCGGATCCCAGGAGCCTCCTTGCCTGTGGCGCATGATTGTGATTTGAAAGCTGGACCACAGGCAAGGTGGCATCCTGGGACAAAGTTGCTGCCTTGCCTGGGTCCCGTGATTGAGATAGGAAAGCCAGACCACAGGCAAGGCGCCAACACGGGACCCAGGAGCCGCCTTGCCTCTGGCCCATTATCATGATCATGATCTGAAAGCCAGGCCTCAGGCATGGGTGCACCCGGTTTCCAGGAGCCGCCTTACCTGAGGACTGAGATCTTGATTTGAAAGCCAGGCTGCAGGCAAGGCGGCACCCCAGGACCCATCAGCCATCTTTCCTCTTGCCCGTGATTATAATCATGATCAGAAAGCAGAGCCAGAGGCCAGGTAGGACCATGGTTCCCAGGAGCCGCCTTGCCTGTGGCCCATGATCATGATTTGAAAGCGGGACCACAGGCAAGGCGGCAACCTGGGACACAGGAGGTGCCTTGCCTGCAGCCATGATCGTGACAGTAATTGGAAATTAAGGCCGAAGGAAAGGCAGCACCCTGTGTCCCTGGAGACGCCTTGCCTGGGTCCTGGGATTGAGATCAAAAACCCGGACCACAGCCAAGGTGGCACACTGGGACCCAGGAGCCACCTTGCCTGAGGACTGAGATATTGATTTGAAAGCCAGGCCACAGGCAAGGCGGCATCCAGTGACACAGGAACAGGCTTGCCTGTGGCCCATGATGATGAGTGAAATCAGAAAGCTGGTATGCAGGCATCCTGGGTACCAGGAGCCGCCTTGCCTGTGGCCCATGATGGTGATTTGAAAGCAAGACCACAGGCAAGGCAACAACCCGGGACCCAGGAGGTGCCTTGCCTGCAGCCATGATGGTGATAGTAATTGGAAATTAAGGCCCCAGGTAAGGCAGCACCTTGTGTCCCAGCTGCCTCCTTGCCTGTGTCCTGTGATTGAGATCAGAAAGCCGGACCACAGCCAAGTTTGCACACTGGGATCCAGGAGCCGCCTTGCCTGAGGACTGAGATCTTGTTTTTAAAGCCATGCCACAGGCAAGGCGGGACCTGGAGACCTACAAGCTGTCTTGCCTGCAGCCATGATCGTGATCTTGATCTTGATCTGAAAACAGGACCACAGGCAAGGCGGCAACCCAGGACCCATCAGCCATCTTGCCTGTGGCCGGTGATCAAGATCATGATCAGAAAGCTGAGCCGAAGGCCAGGCAGAACACTGGATCCCAGGAGCCACCTTGCCTTCATCAGGTGATTGAGATTAGAAAGCGGGACCACAGGTAAGGTGGCACCCTGGGTCCCTGGAGCCGCCTTGCCTGTGGCCCATGATCATGATTTGAAAGCCAGACCACAGGCAAGTTGGCACCCCCGGACAAAGGGGCCGCCTTACCTGCGGCCAGTGATTGTGATCCTGATCAGAAAGTAAGGCAGCAGGCAAGGCAATACCCTGTGTCCCAGGAGCCGCCTTGCCTGCTTTCCGTGATTGAGATCAGAAAGCAGGACCACAGACAAGGTGGCACCCCGGGACACAGGAGCAGGCTTGCCTGTGGCCCATGATGATGATTGTAATCGGAAAGCCGGGAGGCAGGCCCCCTTCGTACCAGGAGCCACCTTGCCTGTGGCCCATGATCGTGATTTGAAAGCCGGACCACAGACAAGGCAGCACCCAGGTACCAGGAGGTGCCTTGCCTGCAGCCTTGATCGAGATCGTGATTGTGATTTAAAAGCAGGACCACAGGCAAGCGGGCACCCAGGGACCCGAGGGGGCCCGTTATTGTAATCATGCTCACAGGGCCGGCCTCAGGCACGGAGGCAAACCAGAAGCCAGGAGCCGCCTTGCCTCTGGCCCATTATCATGATCATGATATGAAAGCCATGCCTCAGGCATGGAGGCACCCAGGGTTCCAGGAGCCCCCTTGCCTGAGGACTGAGATCTTGATTTGAAAGCCAGGCTGCAGGCAAGGCGGCACCTAGAGAACTACAAGCAGCCTTGCCTGCAGCCATGATCGTGATCTTGATCTTGATCTGAAAACAGGACCACAGGCAAGGTGGCAACCCAGGACCTAGGAACTACCTTGCATGCAGCAGTGATCATGATAGTGATCTTGATCTGAAAGTGGGACCACAGGCATGATGGCACCCCAGGACCCATCAGCCATCTTTCCTGTGGCCCGTGATTATGATCATGATCAGAAAGCTGAGCCAGAGGCCAGGTAGGACCATGGGTCCCAGGAGCCGCCTTGCCTGTGGCCCATGATCATGATTTGAAAGCCAGACCACAGGCAAGACGGCATCCTGGGACAAAGGGGTCCCCTTGCCTGGGGCCCATGATTGTGATCGTGATTGGAAAGTAAGGCCTCAGGCAAGGCAACACCCTGGGTCCCAGGAGCCTCCTTTCCTGCATCAGGTGATTTAGATCAGAAAGCCGGACCACATGCAAGGTGGCACCCGGCGTTCCTTGAGCCGCCTTGCCTGTGGCCCATGTTTGTGATTTGAAAGCCAGACCACAGGCAAGGCAGCACCCCGGGACCCAGGAGGTGCCTTGCCTGCAACCTTGGTCGTGATTGTGTTCGTGATTGTAATTGGAAATTAAGACCACAGGAAAGGCAGCACCCTGTGTCCCAGTTGCCACCTTGCCTGTGTCAAGTGACTGATATAAGAAAGCCGGACCACAGCCAAGGTGGAAACACTGGGACCCAGGAGCCGCCTTGCCTGAGGACTGTGATCATGATTTGAAAGCCAGGCTGCAGGCAAGGCGGCACCTCGAGACATACAAACTGCCTTGCCTGCAGCCATGATCTTGATCTTGATCTTGATCTGAAAGCAGGCCACAGGCAAGGCGGCACCCCAGGACCCATCAGCCATCTTGCCTGTGTCCCGTGATTATGATCATGATCAGAAAGCTGAGTCGAAGGCTGGCAGCACCCTGAGTCCCAGGAACCGCCATGCCTGTGGGCCTTGATCGTGATTTGAAAGCCGGACCATAGGCAAGGTGGCATCCCGGACACAAGAGCAGGCTTGCCTGTGGCCCATGATGATGATTGTAATCGGAAAGCCGGGATGCAGGCACCCTGGGTACGAGGAGCCACCTTGCCTGTGGCCCATGATCGTGATTTGAAAGCCGAACAACAGACAAGGCGGCACAATGAGACCCAGGAGCTGCCTTGCCTGCAGCCGTGATTGATATATTGATCGTGATTTAAAAGCAGGACCACAGGCAAGGGGCACCCAGGGACACAAGGGAGCCCGTGATCGTGATCATGCTTAGAGGGCTGGCCTCAGGCACGGCGCCACAGCCGGACCCAGGAGCCGCCTTGCCTCTGCCCCATTATCATGATCGTGATGTGAAAGCCAGGCCTAAGGCATGCAGGCACCCCGGGTCCCAGGAGCTGCCTTGCCTGTGTCCCATGATTGTGATTTAGAAGGCAGGATTCAGGCAAGGAGGCACCCCAGGACCTAGGAGCCGCACCCCAGGACCTAGGAGCCGCTGTGCCTGCGACCTGTGATTGAGATTGGAATGCCGGATCACAGGCAAGGCATAACTCCGGGACCCATGAGCTGCCTTGCCTGCAGCTCGTGATAGTGATTTGAAAGCCAGTTCGCAGACAAGGGGTTCCCTGCAGACCAAGGAGCCACCTTGCCTGTGGCTTGTGATTAAGATCGAGATCAGAAAGGAGGACCCCAGGCAAGGCAGCCCCTGGGCACAAAGGTGCCGCCCTGTCTGTGGCCCGTGATTGAGATCGGAAAGCAGGACCACAGGCAAATTGGCACCCCGGGACCCAGTAGCTGCCTTGCCTGCAACTGTGATCGTGAATGTGATCGTGATCCTGATTGTTGTCTGAAAGCAGAAGCACAGGCAAGGTGGCACCCCAGCACCCATCAGCCACCTTCCTGTGGTCTGTGATTATGATCATGATTGGAAAGCTGGGCCGCAAGCTAGGCAGCATCCCAGGACCCAGAAGCCACCTTGCCTGAAGCCTGTGATCGTGATCGTGATCCAAAAGCATGGCCGCAGGCAAGGCAGCACCCTTGGACCCAGGAACTACCTATCCTGCAGCCGTGATCCTGAGCTTTACTGAGATTGTGAGCTGAAAGCAGCACTGCTTGCTAGGTGGCACCCCAGGACCCATCAGCCACCTTGACTATGGCCCTTGTTCGTGATCACGATTGGAAAACTTGGCCTCAGGCAAGGCAGCACCTCAGCACCCAGGAGCCACCTTGCCTGCAGCTCGTGATCGAGAAGGTGATCGTGATCAGAAAGCTGGGCCCCTGGTAAGGTAGCACCCCGGGACCCAGGTACCTCCTTGCCTGCGGCCCGGGATTGAGATTGGAATGCCAGGCCACAAGCAGGGCAGCACCCTGGGACACTGGAGCCGCCTTGCCTGTGGTCGTGATAGTGATCGTTATCTGAAAGCCAGGCCTCAGGAAAGGCGTTGCCCCTGACCCAGAAGCTGCCTTTCCTGTGGCCCACGAGCATGATTGTGATCGTGCTCGTGATCGTTATCAGAAAGCCGGGCCATGGGCAAGGCGGAACCCCGGGACCAAGGTTCATAAAAATGTTATGAGAAAATATTGAAAATGTGTACTCTTACTGGTTATTTTATTAATAAAGTCTGAGTATTAATTGTGTTTGTGTAATCATGTTATTGCCATTGTTACAAAGAAAAAATTGTTACCTTTCAGATTATGATCCTAGAATTCCAAGATATGCTTCAAAGAATGTGGGGGAGAGGGGAGTGTGTAGGCAAATAGGCATGTATGATTCAAGAGGGCCTGAATTAATAATTGTTAAAACTAAATGATAAAAACATAAAAGTTCATTATTCTATTTTCTCTATTTTTGTATACATTTTAAATTTCAATATCAAAAAGTTATTTTTAAAAGTGGGGGTGGGTTGACAGTCTTGGGGGGATAACAAGCAGCCAAAGTCCTTAAACACAGAGATTTGAAGTCACGTGGAATCTGTGCATGCCTACAACCGTACCGTTCCACTCATTGGTGTTTAGAAAATTCAAGTTCTGAGAGGCTGAATGACACGCTGAAAGGTTTTTGAATTCTCAGGCTATTGCCTTCTTAATATCTTAAAATTATCAATGCCTATAAGAAAGACACAAGTTACATTTAATGAGGCAATGGGAAGATAAACTGGCTGCCATGACTATAGATATCTGTTCTTTTTTTTTTTTTTTTTTTTTTCGCTTAAAGTATTACAAAGGGTATTACATAAGTGTCCTTTTTTCCCCCCCGCCCTTGACAAACCCCTACCCTCCCTTACCCCCCAGTGTCTTATGTCCATTAGTTATGCTTATATGCATGCATACAAGTCCTTCGGTTGAACTCTTACTCCCCTCCCTCCTGCCCCCCAACTCTCTCTGGCCTTCCCACTGCAGTTTGACAATCAGTTTGAGGCAGCTCTGCCTCTGTATCTATTATTGTTCAAAAGTTTGTAATGGTCTTTATTATTCATGAATGAGTGAGATCATGTGGTATTTTTCCTTCATTGACTGGCTTGTTTCACTTAGCATAATGCTCTCCAGTTCCATCCATGATGTTGCAAATGGTAGGAGTTCCTTCTTTTTAACAGCAGCATAGTATTCCATCGTGTAGATGTACCACAGTTTTCTAATCCATTCATCTACTGATGGGCACTTAGGCTGCTTCCAGATCTTAGCTATGGTGAATTGTGCTGCTATGAACATCTGGTTACATATATCCTTTCTGATTGGTGTTTCTGGTTTCTTGGGATATATTCCTAGTAGTGGGATCACAGGGTCAAATGGGAGTTCCATTTCCAATTTTTTGAGGAACCTCCATACTGCCTTCCATAGTGGCTGCACCAGTCTGCATTCCCACCAGCAGTGCACAAGTGTTCCTTTTTCTCCACATCCTCTCCAGCACTTGTCGTTTGTTGATTTGTTGATGGTGGCCATTCTGACAGGTGTGAGATGGTACCTCATTGTTGTTTTGATTTGCATCTCTCGGATGATTAGTGACTTTGAGCATGTTTTCATATGTCTCTTGGCTTTCTGAATGTCCTCTTTTGAAAGGTGTCTATTTAGATCCTTTGCCCATTTTTTGATTGGATTGTTTATCTTCTTTTTGTTAAGTTGTATGAGTTCCCTATAAATTTTGGAGATTAAGCCCTTATCAGATATGACGTTGGCAAATATGTTTTCCCAAGAGGTGGGTTTTCTTGTTGTTTTGTTGATGGTTTCTTTTGCTGTGCAGAAGCTTTTTATTTTGATGTAGTCCCATTTGTTCAGTTTCTCTTTAGTTTCAACTGCCCTAGGAGCTGTATCAGTGAAGAAATTGTTTTGGCATAAGCCTGAGATTTTGTTGCCTTTGTATTCTTCTAGAATTTTTATGGTTTCCTGTCGTACATTTAAGTCCTTTATCCATTTTGAGTTTATTCTTGTGTATGGTGTAAGTTGGTGGTCTAGTTTCATTTTCTTGCATATATCTGTCCAATTTTCCCAACACCATTTATTGAAGAGACTATCTTGGCTCCATTGTATGTTCTTGCCTCCTTTGTCAAAAATTAATTGAGCATATTGGTTCGGGCTAATTTCTGGACTCTCTATTCTATTCCACTGGTCTATATGTCTGTTCTTGTGCCAGTACCAGGCAGTTTTGAGAACAGTGGCTTTGTAATACAGTTTGATATCTGGCATTGAGATCCCACCTACTTTGTTCTTTCTCAGGATCACTGCAGCTATTCGGGGTCTTTTTTTATTCCAGATGAATTTTTGGAGAGTTCGTTCTAGATCTTTGAAGAAGGCCATTGGTATTTTAATGGGAAGTGCGTTGAATTTATAGATTGCTTTGTGTAGTATGGACATTTTAATGATGTTGATTCTACCAATCCAAGAACATGGTATGTTCTTCCATCTGTTTATGTCTTCCTCTATCTCTTTTTTCAACGTCCTGTAGTTTTCTGAGTAGAGGTCTTTAACCTCTTTAGTTAAGTTTATTCCTAGGTATCTTAATTTTTTTGGTGCGATGGTAAATGGGATTGTTTTTCTAATCTCTCTTTCTGAAAGTTCACTATTGGTGTATAGAAATGCCTCAGATTTCTTGGGGTTAATGTTGTATCCTGCTACATTGCCAAATTCATGTATTAAGTCTAGTAGCTTTTTGATGGAGTCTGTAGGGTTTTGTATGTATAATATCATGTCATCTGCAAATAAGGACAGTTTTACTTCCTCTTTTCCAATTTGGATGCCTTTTATTTCTTCTTCTTGCCTAATTGCAATGGCTAATGGATATCTGTTCTTATGTTTTGTCGTTTTTATGAAATATCTAAGGTGCATGCAGTAAACAGATTTATAGAAATATCTCACACAAACAACTATGTGTGTAGTCCATAGTGGAAAATTGGAAGTGACATAAATATGCATTAGTGGAAGAATGGTAATGCACTCAATGTGCAAACGTAAAAATGAATAAACTAGATATAAACGTGGGAAGTTTCCAAAACATAATGTTGAACAGAAAAAAAAGCAAGTATAAAAGATCAGCCAGGCGCTGGCCGATGTGGTTCTGTGGTTAGAGTGTGGGCCTGCACACAAAAGTGTCACCGGTTCAAGGGGTCAAGGACACATACCTGGGTTGCAGGTTCGATCCCAGGTCCCTGTTGAGTCATGGGCAGGAGGCAACCAACAGATGTATCTCTCTTCTCACATCAGTGTTTCTCTCTCCCTCTCTTCCCTCCCTGCCTCCCTTTCCACTCTCTCTAAAAATCAGTGGGAAAAATATTCTTGGGTAAGGATTAACAACAGAAGAAAGTCAGTAGGATAGATGACAAAGACATGAACGAAAAAACTGGACTTGAAATACTAGGGAGTAAGAACAATGAGTGCAAATAGGAATAATGCATATGGTGTTCAAGTGCACCTGTGATCTTTTTTTTCTACAGATGAGTGGTAGGTGTGTGTATGTTGGTTAGATTAGCTATACTTTTTTGTAGCCCTGAAATCTATCTATCTATACTCTAATAAAAGAGAAACATGGTACTTAGCATATGACTGCTATCCTTCCCATTGGCTAATCAGCATATCTTTATGCAAATTAACTGTCAGCCAAGATGGCAGCCAGCAGCCATGCACTGAAGTGAACAGGGAGGCTTGCTTGCTCCAGTGACAGCGGACTCCAACGTTCCCCCGCCTGACTTGCCGGCCTCTCAGCTGCAACTCTAAGCAACTATGTTGCAAATATAGAAGCTAAATATAACCCCAGAAACCGGCTTTCAGTCAGCCAGGCTTCAGCCAGCCTGACTGCAACATTGTATCAAAGTTTTCAGCAGCGGAGGCCTCAGAGCTAAAGCTGGCCCAGAATAGAAAAAAAGAAAAAGAAAAAAGGAGCGGTTGGGAGCTTCAGTCACCATCCAGCTGGAAAACGGCCCTCAACCCCACACCCAAACTGGCCAGGCACCCCAGTGGGGACCCCCACCCTGATCCAGGACACCCTTCAGGGCAAACCAGCCAGCCCTCACCCGTGCACCATGCCTCTATTCTATATAGTAAAAGGGTAATATGACTCCCAGCACCAGGATCAGCTTGACAGGGAGCAGCACCCCAAACCCCTGATCAGCACTGCTCTGTGCATGATAGGGGGTGCTCCCCAATCCTTTGATCGCCCTGTGGCTCTATGTTTGACAGGGTGCAGCGCCCCAAGCCCACCCCCCCCCCACAGGCCCTGCTCTGTGTGTGACAGGGTGCAGCGCCCCAACCCCCCCATGGGCCCTGCTCTCTGTGTGACAGGGTGTGGTGCCACAACTACCCCCTCATGGGCCCTGAACTGTGTGTGACTGGGTAGAGCCATAACCTCCCCATCGGCCCTGCCCTGAGTGTGACAGTGGCGGCACCCAAACCCCCTGATCGGCACTGCTCTGTGTGTGACAGGGTGCAGCACCCCAAACCTCCCGACCCCACAGGCCCTGCTCTGTGTGTGACAGGGGAGAGCCATACCCTCCCCATTGCCCCTGCCCTGAGTGTGACAGGATGCAGCACCCTAAACCAATCATCTGCCCTGCTCTGTGTTTGACAGGGGGGTGCCCCAACTCCCCTATCAGCCCTACTCTGTGAGTGACAGGGGGGAGTTCCTCAAACCCCCTGATCGGCCTTGCTCTGTGTGTGACAGGGGGGAGCTCCTCAACCCCCTGATCGGCCCTGCTCTGAACATTACAGGGGGGAGCTCCTTAACCCCCTGATGAGCTCTGCTCTGTGCATGCCAGGGGTGCTACCCAACCCCCTGATTGACCCTGCTCAGTTTGTGACAGGGGGCAGCACCCCAACTCCCTGATTGGCCCTGCTTTGTGACTGACAGGGTGCAGCGCCCCAACCCCCTGATCCACCCTGCTCTGTGCATAACAGGGGGTGGTGCTGCAACCTCCCCATTGACCCTGCCTTGAGTTTGACAGGGTGCAGTGCCCCAACCCCCCAATTGGCCCTACCCTGAGCGTGACTGACGTTGGCATCCCAACCTCCCTATCCACCCTGCTCGGTGCATGACAGGGGGCGGTGCCCCAACTCCCCATTCCGCCCTGCTCTGAGCCTGACCAGGAACTGCACCTAGGGATTGGGCTTGCCCTCTGCCACCCGGGAGCAAGCCTAAGCCAGCAGGTCGTTATGTCCCGAGGGGTCACAGACTGTGAGAGAGCACAGGCCGGGCTGGGGGGGATCCCCACCTCCCCTCTGAGTGCACAAACTTTTGTGCACCCAGCCTCTAGTATATATATAAAACCCTAATATGCAAATAGACCAAATGGCTGAACAACCGAACAACTGAACAGCCGGTCACTATGACGTGTGCTGACTACCAAGGGACGTGCGCGGAACATGGTGGTGTCGCCAGCAGGCGGTAGAGTGTGGAACATGGTGGGCAATGGCCACAGAGGAACGGTGGAGCAGGTGAGCGGGGGCGCCAGACCAAGGCAGAGCACTGGTTGCTGTCATCAGGGCAGGCCTCTGATGGTTACAGAAAATTCTTTGCTCCCATGTGCCACTGTCCCGCCCAGCACTTGCCAGCGCTGGCCCTGATCACTAGGTGCCATCAGTGGGTGTGTGTGGTGGCTACTGTCCAGGATCGCCCCTCAGGGCTTCTCTACCTCCCCATGCTCCTGAGGGGCGATCAGGGCCAGCAGCCGCCTCTCACACCCACTGCCAGCAACGGCCCCACTCCTACCCGCTGCCAGCACCAGAGCCACCACTCACACCCACTGCTGGCACTAGACCTGCTCACACCCACAGGCAGCGCCAGAGCCACCGCTCACACCCACAGCCAGCGCCAGAGCCACCACTCCCACCTGCTGCCAGTGCCTGGCGCCAGTCCCAATCGCTCCATGCTGTCTGCACATGGGAGCAGTAGCAGCAGGAGCTAGGCTGCTGGCAGACAGGGGAATGGGGTCCATGGCAGGAGGGGCCAGGTAGGGGCGCAGAGGATGGGCTGAGACCCGACTCTGTGCCCACTACAGCCTCGTGGCTTACAGTTCCTTTCAAGGTACAAAAATGCATGCACTGAGCTCCTAGTTTTGATAAGACAAAGTAAAAATTGAACAACATTCCTATTAGCCAGCCTCAGTGACAGGCCTGGGGGTGGCAGAAAGGTCCTGCAGCCAGCCAGATTATCACACATTCATTCACTCATCAGATAGAGTTTATCCTATTTGTTAGTGTTAGCGATATTTTAAAAATTGAAAGGCTGTTTTCTGGGAGGCAAAACTCAATTTTCAGAGTAACATCACTTCTCTGGACTTTGTTGTTTTAAGTGCTGAAAAAAAGAATAAAGGATATGTGAGGGGATTCATCTACTTATCTAGATTTTAAGACCTGAAGAGGAAATATTAACAGAATACATTCAGAATCTCAAATGAGAGGTATTAGAGAAAAATGCCTAAGGAATGGATGTTTAGACAATATCTATTTACATAAGACACCAAATTTTTATAGGATTTGGAAAATAAAAAGGAGACTTAGAATCTCAGTTGGTATCTAATTAGAACCAGGTTAAGAAATCTGGGTTTTTCCTCTCAACCCCTGTTCCAAGATGACAAGTTTCTGATGAGTGTCCTAGAAAGCAACAGCTCTGAAAAATGATGAAAAGACAATGTAACATCGCCATCTACCGAGCCCTTGATAACTTTACACAGAAACTTGGGACCTGTCCCAAGGTATAGAAAACATAGGTTGAAGTGAAGGATCTATAATAATAAAAGTGTAATATGCTAATGAGACTGGACGTCCTTCTGGATGACCTTCCAGATGAAGCCAGGACTTCGAGGGAAGACCGGGTCCCAGGTGCCAGAGGGAAGCCGGTGCTGGCAGCAGGGGAAGGAAGGCCTACTCTTGCACGAATTTCGTGCATTGGGCCTCTAGTAAATATATAAATGTACAATGCCTCAGGGAAGCTTTACAGTTGACATATTTATTTTATCATTTAATACTAATGAAAGTAGTAAAGTAGAACATGTAACAGCAATGCTACAGAAGTATTTCAAATGATGAGGTTTGGTTTTGCTGTTTACAAATTACTGTACTATATTATTATTTATAAAAAGACAGTCTTAAGATGTCTTTTACTTCAGAATCGTGGCACATAAAGTGGGATATAGGGTGCCAGAGAGGGGTGTACTGGAAAAGGCTTAACAATCAGCCTTCTGAGGCATCAATGATATTGCTATACTGTTGTTATCATTTAACTGATTTAAAAGTTCTTGTTCTGCCCTGGCTGGGTTTTCTCAGTGGTTAGAGCATCAGCCTTCATGCCAAAGGGTTTCAGGTTTGATTCCCAGTTAAAGGCATGTACCTGAGTTGTGAGTTCTGTCCCCGAACCGGTTGGGGCACCTGCAAGAGACAAGAAATCAATGTGTCTCTCTCACATTGATGTCTCTCTCTCTCTCTCACATTGATGCCTCCCTCCCCCCCTCTCTCCCTCTCCCTCTCACACCTCTCTCTCCCTCTCCCTCTCTGTCTCTTTCTCTATCACATTGATGTCTCTCTCTCTCTCTCACATTGATGCCTCCCTCACCCTCTCTCTCTCCCTCTCCCTCTCTCTCTCTCTCTCTCTCTCTCTCTCTCTCACATTGATGCCTCCCTCTCCCTCCTCTCCCTCTCCCTTTCTCTCTCGCTTTCTCTCTCACATTGATGTCTCTCACTCTCACATTGATGTCTCTCTCTCTCTCTCACATTGATGCCTCCCTTACCCTCTCTCTCCCTCTCCCTCTCTCTCTCTTTCTCTCTCACATTGATGTCTCTCTCTCTCACATAGATGTCTCTCTCTCTCTCTCACATTGATGCCTCCCTCTCCCCCCTCTCCCTCTCCCTCTCTCTCTCTCTTTCTCTCTCACATTGATGTCTCTCTCTCTCACATTGATGTCTCTCTCTCTCTCTTCCATCCCCCCACAACTCTCAATAAAAAAAAAATCAATGGAAAAATTTCCTCAGGTGAGGATTAACAAAAAATAAATTAAAAGTTCTTGTTCTGCTAATGGACTAAACACACTGACAGCTATCATTTCATGTTTTGTATTTGCACAAGAAAATTAGACATTTTTAAATGAAAAAAATTAATTTGCAATGGTCATTTGATCTTAACGTAAAGTCATGCTTCATGGAGTGACATGTAAACTCACCTTTTGTGGCTACTTACAGCCCTTCTAAAATCCCTACCACTTTAATATATATGCAGACATTTCTTCAATCCATTTGTTCTGTGATCAGTGATATCACCCTGTGATGGATAGGTGATGTCAGTCAATAGATATTTTGTGAAAATAATTCATTTATCATCACCTTCCTTGAGAAACAGAAATAGTACCTAATTGTTTTAATTAAATATGTATTTCCAATTTTTTTTAGCTCATTGCTCTTAAGGAAATTTATTGTGAAATTTAAAAAGCATTACCAAATAATGGCATGATTAATGAACAATTGTAGATTTACACCCTATAATAGATAACAAAACTACTCGATTCACTCTTTAACAGGACAGCCCAGCTTTTATTTTCTGTACATATTTCAAATACTCCTACATATAGTTTCTCAACTTTTCCACTGATCACACCAGCTGGCAGTTTATGGGCTTCACGCTTCTCATAGGACAATGGGTTGGGGCCACGGCACAATTGGCTGGTATTATACCACATGGACAGAAGGGGCCACTTGGACACCCAACAGAAGTTTTTGTCAAGTACTTCTTTTACTGCAATTCAAGACAAAGAAGAACGTTTATTTTTAAAGCACTCTGCATGGTGTCCATCAAAGAAAAACTTTAGTTATGTGGCATTAGGAGACAGTTGGTGAAAGAAAAGTGTGTTATCTCTGGTTGCCTTTAAGATTTAACAATGTGTTAAAGTCTGAACTCTCATATTTATACATCCAACTCTACTAGGCAAATCCTGGCAGAAGCTGGAAGAAGAAAGTCCACTAGAACTTTCCTGTCTTATTTGAATGCAACTATTAAACAAAATTTTGTTTCAAAATGAAAAAGCCTAGGACAAATGCTAACCTAAAAAGCATTTTGAGAAAATGTGCACAAGCCAAAACTGTGCAGGGAAAACCAGGACATGGTCGGCTAGTCATAGGGAATGTCCATGTTTCACTTTAGAAGATACTGGCAGTTTCCCAAAGTGGTTGTTGGAATTTACATCCCCACCAATAGCATCTGAGAGCTAGAATTACTCCACTTCCTCACCAACATTTGACACCATTTTTAATTTAATTTTTGACCATTTTGACATATATACAATGCCACCACATTGTGTTTCTAATATTACATTACCTGCTTAATAATAAGATGAACACATGTTTATTGACCATTGGATATACTCTTTTCTTGAGGTGCCTGCCTTCTCAAGCCCATTTGCCAGCGGGTTGTGTATGTATGTGCATTTTTCTTACTGGTTTGTAGTAGTTATTAATATACTAGAGGCCTGGTGCACAGATTCGTGCACAGGTGGGGTCCCTCCACATGGCCTATGGATATCGGGCCGAAACTGGCTCTCTGACATCCCCTGAGAGGTCCCAGATTGTGAGAGGGCAGGTCTCAGGTGACATACCCCAGAATTGGGCTCCATCCGCTCTGGTTCTAGGTGTGTCACCTGAGAACCACAGCTGCCAAGTCATTGCAGCTTGGCAGCTCCTATGTTGAGCGTCTGCCCCCTGGTGGTCATTGTGCATCATAGCTACCGGTTGGACGGTCGAATGGTCGGAGCTCACTTAGGCTTATCTATATATATAAAGAGCCAGGATCCATAACATCCACAATGACCAAGGCTCCACTGAACACCGAACACTGGAAGTCAGTTCTGGGTAGCCGTGGCTACCCAACACTGACTGCAGCTGGTACTGGGGCAATGACCCAGCACTGACTGCCAAGGGGGCTGCAGATCAGGCCTGGAGAGAGGCCCAAAGATAGAGGCAAGGTCTGATCTGCAGCCTCAGTGGCAGCTGTTGATCAGCCATTGCCTCTCTCTTTCTCTCCTGGCTTCGCCAGCAGCCATGCCTCTGTTTCTCTCTGGGCCTCTGTAAGAGTCGGGGAGGGGGTGCTGATCAGCTCTGCCTCTTTGATCAGGCCCAGAGATAGGCCCAGATTCGCTGACTGGCAGAGAACCGACCAATCAGAACCAAATCTGGGTGAAGTGCCAGGAGCCAATGGCTGCCTAGTTGGTGGAGCTTTTGACAGTGACTGGCATAGAAACCAACCTATCAGAACCTAATCTGGGTGAACTGCAAAGGGAGAACCTAAGGTAGGGGCTGAGGAGGGGTTTTAAGGGCAACAGCTGTTTGGTGTAAAGTGTAAGAAAGCAGTTCAATTTTTTAATGACCGCTTTGGCAGTATAGTGCATATGGCTGGCTATCAGTCCAGATATAGGGACTATGTGTGTTTGTTTACCAAGAGCATCTCCTCCTGCTGAAAAAGCCCCCCCCCCCATTTAAACAATCTTATCCTATATAATCTATCTATACTAATAAAAGGGTAATATGCTAATTAGATCAGGTCGACCAGCCATCTTCCAGATGTTTGACTTCCTTCCAGTCAAAGCCATGGTGGTGGGGGCCAAGGCAGAGTCAGTTGGAGGCGAGATCAGGCTGGCAGGGGAGTGCAGTTAGGGGCAATGAGGCAGGCAGAGGCAGTTAGGGGTGACCAGGCAGGCAGAGGCAGGTGGGGGTGAAATCAGGCTGGCAGGGGAGGGCAGTTAGGGGTGATCAGGCAGGCAGGAAGGTGAGCAGCTAGGAGCCAGCAGTCCCAGATTGCAAGAGGGATGCCTGGCTGCCGGACATTCCCCAAGGGGTCCCTGATTAGAAAGGGTGCAGGCTGGGCTGAGGGAACCCCCCTCCCTATGTGAATTTGTGCACCAGGCCATATATATATTTGAACTACTAGTTATATGTGTTGTAAACATTGTATACGACTCCCTGGTTGCCTTTTGGGCACCTAAATGGTTTATTTTGGTGAACAAAAGTTCTTAATTTTATGTAGTCCAATTTTCTGTTTAAAAAATCATTCCTTATTTGAAGATCAGGAAGATATTATCCTATGTTATTGTCCTAAAGTTTAGTTTTTAACCTGTCATAGTTAGGTATACAATACTACTCAATTGAACTTGGAATATTTAGTAAGGAAGAGGGATACTTTATTTTTTCCATATTGCTATCCATTTGATCAAGCATCATTTTTTCAGAAGATTGTCCTTTTCCTTCTGAGTTTCAGTAGAAATCCTGCCATAAATTGGGTAGTTATGAAACTGTATGTTTGGGCTACTTCTGGATTCTCTATCTCTATCCCGTTCCAACAATCTGCTTGACTTTCCCCATGCCAGTACTGTCCCATGTCTTAGAACTCTAACTTTACAGTAAATTGGTTTCTGGTGGTAAAAGTGTTCATCATGTACTGCTTTTTAAAGACTGGCTTGGTTACTCTAGCTTCTTTACATTTCCATATAAATTTTAGACTCAGCTTGTCAGTTTTCACTAGAAACTAACACACTCTGCTCAAATTTTAATTGTGTTGCCTTGCATCTATGGGTCAATTTGGGATGAATTAACAATAATATTGAGTCTTATAGCCATGAATGTGGCATATTCTTTCATTTCTCTCAGCAATGCTTAGTAATTTTCAGTGCAGACATTACACCCATCTTTTAGATATATTACTATATATTTTACATTTTTCATGTTATTATAAATTCCATTTTAATTTCATTTTCTTTTTGTTAATTGCTAACACATAGAAACACAAGTGATAATTATATTCTAAACTTGTATCCAGGAACATGTTAAATTCATG
Organism: Myotis yumanensis; assembly: GCF_028538775.1. NCBI lineage: Eukaryota > Metazoa > Chordata > Mammalia > Chiroptera > Vespertilionidae > Myotis > Myotis yumanensis. Next base: position 137,306,832 of record NW_027223752.1, read on the forward strand.
TAAGTCCAAAATTCATATGTTGAAGCCCAACCTCCAGTACCTGAGAATGTGACTGTATTTGGAGATGGGCCTTAAAAGAGGTAACTAAGTTAAAATAAGGCTGTTAGGATGGGCCCTAATCCAATATGATAGGCATCCACATTAGAAGAGATTAGAATATACAGTGAGATACTGGGGGTCAGACGCTCCCATACACAGAGGGACAACCACGTGAAGGGGCAGCAAGAGGATAGCCATTTGCAAGCCAAAAAGAGAGGCCTCAGTTGACCAGACCTTCAGTGGACTTCTAGCTTCTAGAACTGTGAGAGAATCATTTTCTGTTGTGCAGGCCAAAGCTGACTACCACAGAGGAAGACCCTGATTAGAGCTCATTAAACCAGGAGGGGGTTCAGAGAGCTTCTGAGCCGGTGAACATAGGGGGTTGCTGGAACAGTGTCACCTGAAGAGGCTGTAGAAACTCCACGCCCTTCCCCTTGACTTACCTAAGCTCTCTTCTATTTGGCTGCTCCAGAGTTATACCCTTTTAGAATAAATCAGTGATCTACTAAGTAAAATGTGTCTCTGAGTTCTGTGAGCCACTCTAGCAAATAATTCCCAAAGAGGAGGTGGTTGGAACCTCCACCTTATCACCAGTTAGAAACACAGGTGACAACCTGAAGTTGTGACTAGAATCTGAAGGGTGTGTGTTGGGGGCGTGGGGAGGGGCGGGGGAGCAGTCTTGTAGGACTGAGTCCTTACCTATGAGATCTGACACTATCTTAAGATAGATACTGTCAGAATTGAGTCAAATTGCAGGACCCCCCAATTGGTGTCCAGGAATTATTGGGTGGAGCGTAAATCCCTAGTTTATGTCCCTTCTTTATGTCCCATTGTTGGGGACAATTTGTATCAGTACTTTTGGGAAAGTGGAAATTTCAAGAAAAGCCAGGTTTAGGAGATGATAACATGAACTAACTGCCAAGACAACAATCATGCGTTTTTTGGTTTGTGTTTTCTTTTTCTTTTTTCCTTTTTTTTGTTAATCCTCACCCAAGGATACTTTTTCCAACTATTTCCTGAGAGAGTGGAGGAGAGAGAGAGAGAGAGAGAGAGAGAGATCAGATGCCTCCTGCACTCAGGATTGAACCTGCAACCCAGATACCCGTCCTTGACCTCAAACCAAACCTGTGACCCTCAGTGTGCAAGCCGACATTCTAACCAATGCCACACCGGCTTTTCTTTCTTTTATTCACAAATTATCATTCATGTGAGTGAATCAAATAGTTGTTTTGATTTCATATAAAAAGAAGTGAAAGTAAATATTAAATCATCTAACAACATAACTAATATAATGAAATATTTTAGAATTAAATTAAAATGTTTAAAAATGGAGTAACTTATCAGTAAGAGGAAAATCTATGCTTGTAGAAAATGACAAGGAATTTTCTGTAATAAAAATAATGTTTTAAGGAACATGTTGAATTCCCAGGAGTGAAAAAATATGTTTGGAGTTTTACAGTTTTCTGAAGATGAAGCCTACAAGTCTAGGACAGATGCTGTACTCTTTCTTAATATTTAGATGCCAAAAAAAGGAAGGGGACCAGCAGTTATTCCCCTCCCACTGGAATAAGAAATCATTCTCATATTTAATATTAACAAGGCATTTTGCTAACAATAGACTCTCCAAAGAAAATAAGGATGGTTTACATAAGGAGGGCCATCAAAAGAAAAAGATCCATTCAAGAGATATCAGTATGAATTTCAGCAAACACTGAAACTATTAGCCAAGTCCAGCAGGAAGTATAAACAATATTACCTTTCCCGAGAAATATGTCTTATCCCAATGATTATTCATCAAGACACAAAGCCAGGCAACTCTTCAATATTTTGATTTATAGAGGATAGCATAAGGGGAATTCCACTTAGAAACCTAGCCAAGAGACTAGCTCCTGGCATTTCAATTAAATATTTAAGCCATTACAGGAATAATTTGGGATACTAGAAAGAGGAAGTTTATGCATCTGGAAAAGACTACATAAACCTGGAGAACTTAATGATCCTGTGTGTGCCATCCTCAATACCTTCAATTTGGTTTTCTCAAGAACCCTGTCAGTTTGCAATTGGGAAGGGCTGGGTGTACAGGGAAATCTACATCCACATTACCAGCCCTTTCAGCTCCATGAGGACAGGAACATTGTCTAGTTCACCCCGAGGACTCCTCCTAGAAGGTCTTTAAGATGTACTGATTTAATTTGCTCTGGCTGATTTGGCTCAGTGGATAGAGTGTTGGCCTGTGGAATGAAGTGACCCGGGTTCAATTCTGGTGAGGGCACATGCCAGGGTTTTGGCTTCGATCCCCAGTGGGGGGTATGCAGGAGGCAGCTGATTAATAATTCTCTCTCATCATTGATGTTTCTATCTCTCCCTCTCGCTTCCTCTCTGAAATCAAGAAAAATATATTTTAAAAAAGAAAAAAATGTACTTAATTAAATCAAATGGTCTTTACCAAAGCTAAGATTTCATTTATAAAAGGATGGAAATTAATAATGGCGATCTTCCTGTAGTTTTTATTTCATCAAATTGGGAAGTTTTGTTTTTGCATATTCTTTTCCTCTTTTCCTCTACCAAGCACCAACTCTTGAGGGAAAAGAACCTGTATCATTTGTCTTCTTACTCTGACTCTAGCGTAGCAAAAGTTCAATACTGCTTTTAAATGAGTGGAATGAATGTTGCTTTAAATTCCTTTTTGTTAGACATGATTACTCTATACTGCAGAAAATTAATTTAAAGAAATAGTGGCTCACGAACATGAGAAAAAAATAACACCTAGTACAGGGGATGGGATAACAATAAGTAGACAAAATAAACTAAGCATGCACTTTTTAGCTCTGTCTAATGCAAATTTAAAATATGAAACGGATATTCTGGATGAACAAAAATGCAAAGGTCCAATAGGATAATACCAATAATCAATAAAGTATGTGCATCAATATAGGGTCCAAGCTCCATGAGTTTTAATATTAGTAGGTGAAACTATAAACCAGATTAGGGAATGCTTTTAAATTCTAAGTGCAAAGCAAATCAAAAGGTAAGTAGTTAGAAAAGGGACAAAAAGTGCTGATAATCTTGCTCTAACTGCCACCCTAATCCCAATAGTTCCTTTTCATCACTGACTCCTGAATTTCCATCAACTTATGATTATATCAATTGATTCAGAAAAAGCACTTGACAAAATCCAACACCCATTGCTGATAAAAATTCTCAGTAAAATAGGAATAGAGGGATCATATCTCATCATAATAAAAGGCATATATGACAAAACCTACTGCCAACATCATACTCAATGGGCAAAAAAGAAAACCATTTCCCCTAGGAACGGGAACAATACAGGGATGTCCTCTTTCACCACTCTTGTTCAGCATAGTACTGGAAATCCTAGCCACTGTGATCAGACAAGAAGTCATAAAAAAGAGATCCAAATTGGAAAGCAGGAAGCAAAACTCCTTATTCTCAGATGACATGATATTGTACTAGAAAATCCTAAAGACTCCATGGAAAAATTATTGGATTTAATAAATTCGGAAATGTAGCAGGATACAAAATTAACACTGAAACACCAATGGCTTTTTAATACACCAATAATAAACTAATAGAAAGAGAAACTTAACAAAAAATTCCATTTACCACTGCAACAAAAAAATTAAGAGTCTTAGGAATAAAATTAACATAGGAGGTAAAAGAAAGAGCTTTTATTTGCAAGTTGACTTCCAAGAAAACAGGAGGCTAGTGCCAAATCTGTCCCGCTGGTCAAGGGGCAAGATTTAAGGGGCTTCAGTACCAGATCATCCTGGACAATAGACACTTTGCTTCTGAAAAGGTTCTGGGGTTCAGGTTCTAATCATATGGGTATTTTGGATCCATGGGGGTGGAGAGTAGTTTCTGGTGCACAAGTGTCACTCATGAGTGGTGTTTACCTATAAGTGGTGTATCCATGGTTTAAACATTTCGAATCTGGTTAGAAACAGCATAGGACCAGTTTAAGCTGGTTCTGTGGTCACAATTTCTTAAAATGTGAATAATAATAGCATCTTCTCCAATAGTTAACTTAGCCTGACTACCTTAGCCTTATATATAATAAGCAAAAACTTACTACCAGTTGATGCATCATCTCCACATTCAAAAGTGAATTTCTGTTGTCTCTCCCCCAACAGCCCCACGTTAATGACAATTCCATCATTTTAGGTGTTTTGGCCAAAAGCTTTGACTCCTCATTCCCTCACACTGCACATCCATTCTGTCAGGAGATTCTGTTGGTTCTACCTTCAAAATATACGCTGACTCCCAAAGCTTCCTAATGGGTTCCTTGCTCTTATCCTTGCTCCTGTCAGTTTATGCTCAAGCAGTGGAGGTGAGACTTTTAAACATCAGGCAGATCAGGTTTACTCCTCTTCTCAGAATCCCACAATGGTCCCTCAATTTCACTATGAATAAAAGCTAAAGATTTTTAAATGGCCTACAAGACCCTGTAAGATCTGCCACCTCTTCACATTCCTATTACCCCTCCAGCCACATCTCCAGTTCCTCTCTCCCTGCTCACTTACCTTCAGCCTCATGGGCCTCTGTGTTCCCCAGATATACCAGGCATATCCCTGACTTACAGCCTTGGCACTGGCTGTTTGAGCTTCTTGGAAGAGTTACCTCAGGGAGCCTCTTAACTCCTTCAGACTTTTGTTCAAATTCATCTTCTCCATGAGACCAAGCCTTACCAACTTCTATAATATCATAATTTTACTTCACTAAACTTAGTGTTTTTATAGCCCTTTTAACTTACTAATATCTATATTATTTACTTATATAGTATGGTTATTAAGTATTGTCTGTGTCTCCTCACTACAATATAAGCTACACAAATGCAGAGCCCTTTGTCTCTTCTGTTTACCAACATATCCCATGCACCTAGAATAATATTTGGCAAATATCTTTGGAATGATCAAATTATATTTAAAGTAGAAATATAGGTACTATGGAAGAAGTAGCAGTCCCTAAATTCCTTATTTTACTTCCACCTAAACGTTACAGTGATGAATCTGAGTCATAGCAATATCTTTACTGATACAGCTCCAAGGGCAATGGAAACGAAGGAGAAAATAAACAAATGGTACTACATCAAATGAAAAAGCTTCTGCACAGCAAAAGAATCATCAATGGAAGAACAAGAAAGCCCACTGCATGGGAAAACATAATTGCCATTTTTATCTCCGATAAGGATTTAATCTCCAAAATTTATAGGGAACTCATACAACTTCATAAAAGGAAGATAAACAATCCCATCCAAAAATGGGCAAAGGATCTAAATAGACACTTTTCAAAAGAGAACATACAGAAGGCCAATATGAAAGTACTATTGCCCAGGGCATGGATTAGTGCACATTGAAAGGAAATTAATTAGAAGAAATATTTTAATATTACTATTTGCCCTGTCTGTATAAGTGTCAGAGATGAAAGAAAATTAGTCAAATCATCACACAGACGGCCAGTCACTTAGCATTATATGTAGACTAGAGACCTGGTGCATGAAATTCATGCACAGGGAGAGGGGGAAATGTCCCTCAGCCCAGCCTGCACCCTCTCCAATCCAAGTCCCTTCAGGAGATCCCCTGTGGGATCGGGCCTAAACTGGCATTAAGACATCCCTCTCACAATCTGGGACCACTGGCTGCTAACTGCTCTCCCCTGCCGGCCTGGTCGCCCCTGTGTGCCGCTGCCTCGGCCCCTACCATCATTGCTTTGTGCAGAAGGACATCCGGATTGATGTCTGGAAGATGTCCAGTCTAATGAGCATATTACCCTTTTATTAATATAGATTATACAACATAAACTTTAAGGCAGAGTTGCATTAGTAGAAATGAAGAGACATTTCATTGAAAAATGTATATTGGTTTGCTATGATTCAAATCCACTTGTTTATGACAAAAGTCAAGTCTTTAAGCATAAGATTGCTTGTCGTAGCTGGTTTGGCTCAGTGGCTAGAACTTCAGCCTGAGGACTGAAGGATCCCAGCTTAGATTCTGGTCAAGAGCACATGCCTGGGTTGCGGGCTCGATTCCCAGTAGGATGCGTGCAGGAGGCAGCCGATCAATGATTCTCTCTCATCATTGATGTTTCTATCTCTCTTCCTTTCCCTTCCTCTCTGAAACCAATAAAAATGTACTTAAAAAAATAAAAGAATAAGATTGCTTTGCTATCAAAGCCAAGTAAGGTGTGTTGTTCGATGTCTCTGATGAAGTCTGAGCAGCTCAGTTGCTAAGCAACTTCGCTGGGTTCTTATCAAATGAAATCTGTGGAGAAGCAACTAAACCCACCATGAATTTAGGCTATAAAGACCGAAAGTTGTGGAGGACAGAGTGTTTCTGGGGCTGGAGACAGTGAGGGTCAGTGGCCGGAAGGCAGGTAGATGTCAGAATTCCCAGAGCCTGGAAGTACTGGAGGGTCTATGATACGCAAATCTTCTGGGGGTGGGGTCACGCCCTGTGCTCCCTGAGGTCAGGTCTAGATGGAGGGCAGGGGTGCAGTTCCAGGGTGTCCCCGTCCTGCAGGGCTCCTCCTCCTCCCCTTAACCCCCTAACCTGTCCATTTGGATAAAGTGGGTGGGAAGCAGGTACACAATGTCTAGGCAAGACGTCCCTCAGTCCCAGATCTCTCCAGGGCAGGGAGGGGTGTTTGTATTGGTTTATTTGATTCTTCTTACATGTTGGTTGAAGGGGGTAGCACGGGAGTGTCTGCCAGACATGGTTTCCTTCCACTTGCTCTCCAGAGCTGCCCCACGTGATGCCTTTTCCCTTCATTCCCTGCTGACCGAGCTAATGCACATGACATCGCCAGGGATGAAACTGGGGCCCCCTCATATTACCTGGAGATTGCACTCCACAGGAACCTGCCTGATCCAGGGAGGGCTGGCGTCATTCACTGCTGGAGAGGCTCGATTTAAACCAAGCGTCCGCTTGCCACAGCTTAGATAGGCGCTGGCTGAGTTTGAGGAGGGTTTATCTTCCCTTCTGGTTTTTTCCTTGGGAACCACAAACTCAAGATAGCAGAGCCGGGGCCCTTCACTTCTCAGCACCTGCTCTCCTCAGTCAGCTGCTGAATTTACTTGAAGGATGTAGAATAATTTGTAAACAATGCTAAAGTGTGTACAATTAGGCCAAAGCATTATGCAATTGTTTCCTATTAATTTGTATGACTTAGGGTCCTGAATGTTTGAGGATCTCAGCTCTTACAGATCACAGTGATTTTAACTATTGAATTTAACCACAGTCTCCAGTGACTCTTTTAGCTGGGCGCCTCCGGGCCTGGCACAGCATGCCTGTTCGAACCTCTTCCAATGGCCACTGCCGCTGGGGGCCACTCCCCAGGCCAGGCGGCACAGCTTGCCTGCTGGTGACCCAGCTGGGTGGCCTCCAGGCTGGGCAGCCCCGCAGACTTGTGTGCACCCCCACCTGTGACCACTTCCACCAGGGGCCACTCCTGGGCCGCGCCTGACTGGTCGTGACTATTAAGCACCTGACTGGTCGTAACTAATTAGTATATCTGGGCTAATTATCATATCCTTTTTATTATATAGGATCCATAGATAGGGGTCCTGGCATCTGAGAGGGCAGCCTGCAAATTTGCTGTTGTACAGGGTGTGGATGCAAATGCAGGTATACAGTAAAACAGATTGGGTGCCAACACTGCCCCAGCAACAACATAACCCATGGCCAAAAGTGGAATCCCACGGCTCTGCGAGGAATCAGACTCCCTCCTCCCTGGTTCCAGGGTGCATCACTGGAGAACTGCTTCTGCCAACTTACTGCAGTTCAGCAGCTCCTACGTTGAGCATCTGCCCTCTGGTGGTCAGTGCACATCATATGTACCAGCTGGTCACTTATCCTTTTATATATATAGACTAGAGGCCCGGTGCACAAAAATTTGTGAACTTGGGGTGTAGAGAGGGTTCCTAAGCCCATCCTGTGCCCTCTCTCAGTCTGGGACCCCATGGGAGATAATGACCTGCTGGCTAAGGCCTGCTCCCGGATGGCAGAGGGCAGGCCCAATCCCTAGGTGCAGCCCCTGGTCGGGCTCAGAGCAGGGCGGATCGGGAGATTGCAATGCCACCTCTAGTCATGCTCAAGGTACAGCCACCTGTCACACTCAAGGCAGGGTCATGGGGAGGTTGCAGCGCCACCCCCTATCACGCACAGAGCAGGGATGATCAGGGGGTTGGGGCGTTGCCCCCTGTCATGCACAGAGCAGGGCCCATCAGGGGGCCGGGGCTCGGTACCCTGTCACGCACAGAGCGGGGCTGATCAGGGGGTTAGGGCACTACACCCTTTTACACACAGAGTCACAGGGCGATCAGGGGGTTGGGGAGCTCCCCCTTATCAGGCACAGAGCAGGGCTGATCAGGGGGTTGGGGCACCATCCCCTGTCACGAACAGAGCAGATCAGATAGGGAGGTTGTGGTCCCGCCCCCAGTCTCACATAGAGCCGAAGGGCAGATCAGGGGGTTTGGGCGCTGCTTCCTGTCACGCTGATTTCGGTGCCAGGAGACCTTGCGGCTCCGCTGTTCTCCGTGTTGGGAGGCATATTACCCTTTTACTATATAGAATAGGGGCCTGGTGCACTGGTGGGGCCTGGCTGGTTTACCCTGAAGGGTGTCCTGGATCAGGATGGGGGTCCCCACTGGGGTGCCTGGCCAGTCTGGCTGAGTGGCTGAGGGCCATTTTCAGGCTGGGAGGTGACTGAAGCTCCCAACCGCTCCTTTTTTTCTTTCTTTTTTTATTCTTGGCCAGCTTTAGCTCTGAGGCCTCGGCTGTTGAAAGTAGGTTTTTGGCATTCGTTTACCTTCTGTTTTTGATACAATGTTGCAGTCCGGCTGGCTGAAGCCCGGCTGAATAAAGCAGGTTTCTGGGGTTTTGTTTAGCTTCTATATTTGCAACATAGTTGCTTAGAGTAGCAGCTGAGAGGCCAGCAAGTCAGGCGGGGAACATTGGAGTCCTCCGTCACTGGAGCAAGCAAGCCTCCCTGTTCGCTTCAGTGCATGGCTGCTGGCCGCCATCTTGGCTGGCAGTTAATTTGCATATCGCCCTGATTAGCCAGTAGGAAGTGTAGCGGATGTACGGCTAATTACCATGTTTCTCTTTTATTAGATAGGACTAGAGGCCCGCTGCACAAAAAGTTGTACACTCCGGGGAGGGTGGGGGTCCCTCAGACAAGCCTGTGCCCTCTCGCAGTCTGGGACCCCACAGGGGATGACCACCTGCTGGCTTAAGCACACTCCCCTGGTGATTGGGCCTAAGATGGCAATCAGACATTACTCTGGCAGCCCGGCAGCCCTCGGGGGATGTACACTTGTCAGCGGGGAGCAGGCCTAAACTGCAGTTGGACATCTTTAGTGCTGCTGAGGAGGCAGGAGAGGCTCCCACCACCACCACTGAACTGGCAGCCATAAGCCTGGCTTGTTGCTGAGCAGAGTTCCTCCCATGTGAGAGCACCCTGACCACCAGAGGGCAGTTCCTGCATTGAGCTTCTGCCCCCTGCTGGTCAGTGTGTGTCTTAGTGACCAGGCATTCCTAGTCATTCTGCTCTTAGGGTCAGTTTGCATATTACCCTTTTACTATATAGGATAGAGGCCTGGTGCACGGGTGGGGGCCAGCTGGTTTGCCCTGAAGGGTGTCCAGGATCAGGGTGGGGGTCCCGCTTGGATGCCTGGCCAGCCTGGATGAGGGGATGATGGCTGTTTGCAGCTGGTCAAACCCTCTTCAGGGTGGGGGTCCCCACTGGGGTGCCTGACCAGTCTGGGTGAGGGGCTGAGGCCCATTTTCAGCCTGGCAGGTGACTGTAACTCCCAACCTCTCCTTTTTTTCTTTTTTTTTTATTCTGGGATTTATTTAACTTCTATGGCTGTCACTGGACCTGAGAGCCAGCTTTATCTCTGAGGCTTGGCTCTAGCTCTGAGACATCGGTTTCTTTGGCTTCTATACTTGAAACACTGTTGCAACTCCAGCTCAGGCCCGGCTGGCTGAAAGCAGGTTTCTGGGGATTGTTTAGCTACTATAATTGCAACATAGTTGCAACATAGTTGCTTAGACTGCAGCTCAGAGGCCAGCAGCGGCAGGTAGGGAACCTTGGCTTCCTCCATCACTGGAGAAAGCAAGCCTCCTCTTCGCTTTAGCTGCCTGGCTGCCGGCCGCCATCTTGGTTGGCAGTTAATTTGCATATCACCCTGATTATTCAATGGGAAGCGTGTTGGAGGTATGGTTAATTACCATGTTTGTCTATTATTAGATAGGATGTTCAAAGTCATTAATAGTCGGAGAGATGCAAATCAATACAACAATGAGGTACCATCTCACAACAGTCAGAATGGCTATCATCAACAAATCAACAAACTACAAGTGCTGGAGAAGATGCAGAGAAAAAGGACCCCTCTTGCACTGCTGGTGGGAATGCAGGCTGGTGCAACCACTATGGAACAGTATGGCGTTTCCTCAAAAAATTAAAAATGGAAGTCCCATTTGACCCAGTAATCCCATTTCTGGAATATATCTCAAGAAAATAGAAACACCAATCAGAAAGGATATATGCACCCCTATGTTCATAGCAGCACAATTTATAATAGCGAAGATTTGGAAACAGCCTAAGTGCCCAATAGCAGATGAGTGGATTAGAAAACTGTGTAGGCAAGGGAATACTATGTTGCAGTAAAAAAGATGAAATTCTTACCATTTGCCACAGCATGGATGGAACTGAAGAACACTATGCTAAGCAAAATAAGCCAGTCAGAGAAAGATAAATATCACATGATCTCATTCATTTGTGGAATATAATGAACATAAACTCGTGAACAAAAATAGAACCAGAGTCATAGAAGCATTTAATAGACTGCCCAACCTATGAGGGAAGGCAGGGGGAAAGAGAGCAACCAAAGGAATTTTATGCAAGCAAATGAGCATAATCAATGGACACAAACAGTAGGGGGGTTAGGGCATATGCTGAGGATTGGCGGTAGCCGGGGAGAGGTCAATCGGTAAAAAGGGAGACTTACGTAATACTTTAAACAATAAAGAATTTAAAAAAATAGAATAAAAGGAAAACATTTCAATAACATTTAAGATTAGATTAAAGTAACATAAATAGGATTGCCAAGTATCATGAACAGAGAATAATGATGCTTATCTCAAATACATTTAATGATGTTACTTGTGGCTTTTCATAGTCTCTCACTTCATTTAGTGATCATTTTTATGCCTAAATTGCCTGGTTAGACCATCTTATACAGGGCCACAGTTGCATGTTTAAACTGCACAGGCGGGTAAACTTTGCAGGCACAAAGCACTATCCATTAGGAATCCATAGTGATTGATCTTTGGTGAGCAAAGGAATGACAATTTAGAATCCACAAATTACAGCACTCTGAAATAGTTGCTACATTGTGGTCTCTACTGAAGGAGCCAACATCTATCTTATACCTAATATTAAAATAATTCACATATTATACTCTAATATTTGTAAAATAATTTAGTGTACTCTATACAAACAGATAAAATAGTGTGAAACCATTTTTGAACTTTAACTTATAGCCTACATCTTTTTTTTTCTTAAAGTATTACAAAGGGTATTACATATGTGTCCCCCCCCCCCCCCCCGCCCCGTGTAGGCTACATCTTTACAATCCTCCCCTGCTCCCAACTTTATAGTTTTGAGCTCCTTTGGTATTTTTCTTGTTCCAGTGCCATACTGGAGACATTGCTGCTAATACCTACATTGCAATCCAGGTATGCCCCAAACAGAAACAACCTTGCTAATCCTGCCCATAATCATTCATTCAAAAAACAGATCAGGGTTTACCAAGTGGCAAGGAATAGAACTACATACATGAGTTAAGGCAGCTCTTGCTCTTTCCTTTAATTCCTTTCAATGCAACATAGGCCTAATTACTTTCATTCTGCATGCCTACTGCATATTAATTAGGGAATGTCAAACATTTCCAAAGACAAAAAAATTACCCATTCATTCTCACATTACATATATATAATCTATATACATATTACCTCAATCTTCTGTTTATAAAGATATTTAACATCTCAACTTTGTTTCTTTAAAAACAAGTGCCGGGAAAAAATGGCAGAGGTTTACACGGTCCAGTTGGTGCTTTGTCCTGGAGCAGATAAGGGCGAGCAGCTGAAACGGGTAACATACAGCCCAAATAAGCAGAGGAGATTCAGCTTAGAGAGATTCTGCAGCCAGGAAAGACAGAGAACTCCTAGCAAAAGGTGACGGTTACAGATTGAGGCTGAAACCTCCCCCAGGGCTCCAGCTCAGCCACGAGACAGCGCCATCTTGTCTGGCTGTTACCCACATCCAGAGATCGGCTACTAACCTGGAGGTAACGTCTCTCAAGCAGCGTGAATACATGAACTCAGAGGAGCCCTGCTTCTTCCCACGGAAAAGTTAGACTTCCCACAAAGGTGCGGTATGCAATTCAGGTTGGAGAGAGGAACATGTGTGCAGGGGGAAATCTGTGCCCCACAAAGTCTGCAGCCATTGGGGCCAGTGTGACCCGCAAGTGGGGAAGGGCTCCCATAGGGCTGCTGGCAGAAGGGAACACTACAAATAAGCCCATAGTTGGACTGGATGCAAAGGGGCAGCCTCAGATTGTGCCAGCCTGCCAACTACTTGGTGCCAGGGGCCAGAGTGCACCCAGAGACTCCGTGCAGATCTGGAAGGTGGAGCCCTGCGAGTTCGCACAGCTTCCCAGGCTCTTGTTTACACACTTCCTCTTAAATCTGTGCTTTTGATTGTTCAACCCAGTGCATGGGATTACCCAGTTGGGGTCACTTGCAGAGCCTGTAGGGGAAGGTTGTTTTTGGGGAGCCTGGGAAACAGAGCTGGGAGTGGCGACTGGGGAACCAGCTCTGGGCGGAGCTGGTTCAGGTACAATAGAGAACTCCTGGTCAGAGAGGACTTATAGCCTCGGAGGTCAATCCAGACACACTGCCACCCAGAGGCAGAGCCACGAACTGACTCTTCTGTAAACACAGATAAAGGCAGTCTGGGGAACCAATACGGCCTGCCTTAAAATCAGGACTGTGGCTTACCAAACGGAGGACCAGTGTATCGGAGGGAAATTCAACATTCTCCTGAATACCTGGTGTGCCAAAAAGAAGAGTAGAAGATCTGAAGCACCTTCATTACTGCACAGTTTTATTTTTAATTATTTTTTCACCTTTTAACTAAGAAACCATTTTTTTCTTTTTTTCATCACCTGATTTTACCTTATTAATTACTACATTTTCATTTTTAACCAGTATTATTACTGCTACCATTTTACCATTTTTTAAAGTGTCATTTTATTTTCTCTTTATTTTATTTTGGGACTAATGTTCTCCATTCTATTTCCATCGTTCCTTTAGCAACATTTTTCTCTACCTCAATATTGCCTCTGTGCTAAAACCCGTTTCTGCACTTTTTCCCTTTTGTACTCCTGTTCTCTTACCCTATTCCTGCTTTCGATTTCCCCTATTATTTTTACCCCCTGTCAAAATTTCACCCTACTTATATATCCTATTTCCAATTCCCTGCTCTAAATCCTTATACACCTCTCCCTTATCTTTCTTCACTATCCAAATTTTTTTCTCTTCTTTTCTCTCTCTATTGTTTTATTGTTGTTTGCTTGATTGTTGAGTATATTGGTTTTTTTTTATGATTTTTTGTGAAGTTATTCTGCTTATTCTTTTTAGTTTTTTGACTCCCCCCCCCCCGCCGCGGGTATTTTTGTGCTTCTGTTTTCCCGTGTGTCGCTTGATACTATTGGTTAGTGTAGTTTGTATTCATCTCCAGGAATCTGTTGCTGGAATTTGTTGGGATGAGTGGCGGTTCTATCAGAGTTTTCTCCTCGTATAAATAGTCTCTTCCGCTCTTCTACTTCATTCTCTTTTCTCTCTTACTCTTTTTTCTTCTTTTTTCCCCTCCCTTTTTCCAATTTCATTTTTGCACTCTTTTTTTTTCTTTCTTTTTTCTCTTCTATCTTTTTTTCTTCTTTCTTCCTTATCTCCTAACTCTCTTAGCTCAGGTGGCCACTTTTATTTGGGGTTATTAATATTGTAAATACATTTGTGTTCAGTGCCTGGTACGCTGTGCCTTGTTGTGTTGTATTTTGTGCCTTTAAATCAATGCAGCAGATCCAAGCAACAGCAGCCTCCTGATCACCACACCCTCTCTCTGAGGAACAGCAGCTGTACATGAAGCCTCCCCCCAACCAGCCAGAAGAGCCACCACAGCTGTGAACAGCACCCACCAGAGGAGTTGCTGCCAACTGAGGAGCAGCTGCTACCACAACAACCCAAGGAGAAACCACAGCCCAAGAAGCTACTGCCACCCAGGGAGCAGCCACTGAATGACTCAACATCTAGATATGTCAGTGAGATCAAACATGGGTAGGCAAAGAAACCCCCAAAGAAAAGAAAAGGAGGACTCGAAAGAAAAGCAGCTAAGTGAGACAGAGGCATGCAACATGACAGAAAAAGAATTCAGAATAAGAGTCCTACCATGCATAAAATGGAGGGAGGAAAAAATCAACAACATATGCAAGAAGCAAGAAGAAACAGATGAAAAATCAATAACTTATGCAAGACCCAAGAAGAAATGAAGAGCGATATAGATGCAATAGAAAAACACCTTTGAAAGCATCAACAGTAGACTAGGAGAAGTGGAGGACCAAATTAGTGAATTAGAAGACAAGGGAGCAAAACACACCCAAGCTGTACTGCAATTGGAGAAAAAAATTAAAAGACAGGAAGAGAGCCTTTGGGACAACATGAAACGAAACAACATACGAATAATAGGGGTGCCAGAACAACAGAAAGAGGACCAAGGATTAGAAAACCTACTCAAAGAAATAATATCAGAAAACTTCCCTGAGGTGGGGAAGTAAAAAGTCACACAAGCACAGAGAGTCCCAAACAAGGTGAACCCGAAAAGACCCACACCAAGACACATCATAATTACCATGGCAAATGTTCAGGACAAAGAGAGAATCTTACAAGCTGCAAGAGAGAGATGGAAAGTTACATACAAGGGATCTCCCATTAGATTACCAAATGATTTCTCAACAGAAACACATCAGGCCAGAAAAGAATGGACGGAAATCTACAAAGTGATCAAAAGCAAAGGACTGAATCCAAGAATACTCTATCCAGCAAGGCTATCAAAATTGAAGGGGAAATAAGAAGCTTCACACACAAAAAAAGGCAAAAGGAGTTTATCACCACCAAGCCAGCAATGCAAGAAATGCTAAAGGGACTGGTGTAAAAAGAAGAAATAAAAAGCTCAGAAAGAAAACAGCTCCATCCCTGGTAGGGGCACATACAGAAGGCAACAAATTGATGTTTCTCTGTAACATCAATGCTCTTTCTCTTTCCCTCCCTCCCTCCCTTGTTCACTCCCTCTCCCATTTTCTCTCTAAGCATGTCCTTGGGTGAGGATAAAAAAAAAGCTGTGGTACATATACACATGGAATACTACTTGAACATTAAAAAGCAATCTTACCTTTTGTGACAGCATGAATAGACCTAGGGGGTATTATGCTAAGTGAAATAAGTCAAGTAAAGAAAGATAAATACTGTATGATTTCTCTTACATATGAAATCTAAAGGACAAAATAAACAAAAAAATAGAAACAGATACAGAGTGTCAATTGACAGAGGGGATGAAGGCTGTGGGCACTGGGTGAAAAAGGTGAAGAGACTAAGAAGTACAAATTGGTACTTACAGAATAGTCACCGGGATGTAAATTACAGCACAGGGACTAATCAATATCGTAATAACCATGTATATGGTCATGCAGGTACTTGAAATATTGGGGGAACCAGTCTGTAAAATACATGATTTTCTAACCACTATGCTGTACATCTGAAAGTAATGTATATATGCAAAGCCAGTGACCAGAACACTGTAATGACTGGAATGACTGGTTACTCTGACACCCACTGAAGCCAAGGAACCGGCCAATTGGGAGTGGGGCCTGGTAGCCACCCACCATGGCCCTTCCTCTAAGCCGGCCCCACCCACAATGGGTCCACCCTGTGCCTGATTGCCCCTCCACTCCAATAAGGGGTGGAGCTGGCCAGCCAACCTCCTGCAGCCCCTCCCTCTGGCCAGCCCCATCCCCAATGAGCCCCCACCACCCCTGTCGGCCTGCAGCCCCTCTCCCCAGCTGGCCCCGCCCCTGATCACCACCCCAACCCTAACTGGGGGTGGGGCCCACCAGCCAATCACCTGCAGCCCCTTCCCCAGATGGCCTCACCCTGATCAAGCCCCAATAGGGGCGGTCTGGCTGGCCAACCTCCTGCATCTCCTCCTCCTGACAGGCCTGGCCCTGATCCGCTCCTTTTGGGGCTGAGCCAGCCAGACCCCACCCATGCACAAACTCGTGCACTGGGTCTCTAGTACAGAATAATATTAAATGTAAACTGTAATTGAAAATAAAAGAAGTATATCTTAAGAATAGGCAAGGTGTTAAAAACATAATTGTCTTTGATCTCAAAGAACTTATAAAGGGGCTGTGAGAGGTAAACAAATGCAACACATTATGATGTATGCAACTAAATGAGAAGTAGAGTGTGCTCTGCAAACATACACTAGAGCAGGCTTTAAAGAACACAGAAAAGGCAACCAAGGAATAGTGACATCTAACTTGACATCTGAATGTATTTCAGCAGATTGCCTGCTAAAAATTTGGAGGGAGTAGAGAGGTAAGTGGACTTCAGAGTATTCCAACCAGAAGGAACTATATAAATTGTAGTGGGCTGCATATCGGGGCGCGCTATGCTGTCTGTTCCTGGAACAGACAGATAGGAAGGTACTGACATCAGGTCAGGCCTTGAGATATGGTCTCATGGTCCCTCCTCAATATACTGTGCTCTCTGTTCCTGGAAAACATAGATAGGAAGGTGATAATGCTATACTGTGTCGGGAACAAATTGCGTAAACAAGGCTTTGTAACTTTGTAGTTTTTGCAAATAAATATGCTGTAACTCTTGCAGTCAGGGCTGCAGTTCAGCCTTTGCTTTGAACTGCAGACAGCTGGCCAGCTTAATAAAGGTTCCTAAATTTAAATTCTGAGTCGGTGGTCTATCTCACTGAGTCAACCCATAACATTAATGAAGCTCAAATCAAAAAAATTTTGATATATTGACAAAACTGAGACTGCAGTTTGACTACAGTGTAAGAGTGGAGAGAGAAGGTTGGAGAAAGAAGGCTAAGAAATTAACAGAAAGCAAAATCCTGAAGTATTTTGAATTGAATCTGAACATTAATGTCAGTATGGTGACAGAATCAGATCTGCACTTTGTAAAGGAGGCTCCTTCTGATTATGCTGGGAAGAAAGGATAAACAGAGGCAAGATTGGAGGCAGGAAGACCACTTGGGAAGCTGTTGTAGGAACCTACACCAGATGTGAAGATAGCCTGGAAAATAGCAATGGCAAAAGGGAAGGGGACAAGGGAGATATTTAGAAGAGAAACTGATTAGTGTGAAGAAGATGGAGAAATTGGTGACACTTCAGGTTTCTGGCTTGGACAAGGAGTGCATGATGGTGGCGGACTGTAGAAGAAGCCATGAGAAAGTCAGACCAGCCTGAAATGTCAAGTGGGGGGTGACTTGGAAAGAAATAAAGCAGGAGAGCTTGGTTGAGGCAAGATCAACTTTGGCTTCAGGTCAAATTAAGATTTTGTGATGTTATTCTAAGTGAAATGGGAAGTCATGGGGAGCTTTATTGTTTACACCACTTACTCTCAGGGAAATAAATGAAAATGAAGACTGAATAATTCCCAGGTCCACCATGAATGGCCGAGCAGGCTGTGTGCTGCCCAAATCCAGGGGATGCCACTCACATAGATCATGATATAAATGGTACACCCAAAGTCATGCAAAGCACAGCAGCCATCCTTGACATAGCATCTTAAGTGCTTCTCTAGTTTGTTTATACGAATAAATGGCTTATCTCCATAAGAAAATAATAAACATGTCCAGAGAAGAGCTTGTTTTATACTTGTTTTCTGTTTCTCAAATTACCTAGCATGGACCTGAATACACAGCTAGCGCTTATTGAAAAACGTGTGGTCTTGGCTCTAGAAGCCACTACTCACTTTGATTTCACTACCGTAAGCACTACCTGCTCTATCACAGAATAACTCTAACTACACTAACCAACTCTAGCAGATTTAAAATTTTATTTATATAATAAGATTTTACATTTACATGAAGCAAGTGTCATGACACTGAAGCAGATGCTGAGTTTTACAACTTGTTCTCAATTTCTTTCACTGGTCATTTTTATTTGAAAATATTTAAGTGTTCCTCCCTTGCAATTTTTTAGAGTAAGAATTTTTAGGATCTGATTTGGTTTCTCCCATCCTCTATGATTATATACATCTGGCTACTATTCCTACATTTAATTAAGAAATCATAAATTTTGGTATCACATGTCTATTTGTTTTGTTTTCTGTGAAATACTTTTTCACTGTCATAACTATCAAAGCACTTATGATTTAAAATTTTCTTAAAACATCAACTTTTTAATAAATATATTTTTATTGATTTCATAGAAGACAGGAGAGGAAGAGAGAGATAAAAACAACAATGATGAGAGAAAATCGTCCACCACCTGCCTACTGCACACCCCTCACTGAGGATTGAGCTTGTAATCCAGGCATGTTTCCTAACTAGGAATCAAAATGTGACTTCCCAGCTCATAGGTTGACACTCAACCACTGAGCCATACCAGCTGGGCATGTCAATTATGATTTTAGATGCTATATCCCTTATAACACAAAGTCTTATAATTTATTTAAAGAGTCAGAATGAATCACAAATCATATGTAGTTATTTTTTACATTATGATCAAAATTAGCCCATTTTCTCCTTTTTAAATAATTATCATTGTAGTTAATACTACAATTATCATGTTCTGAATTTTGTTTGGTGATTCACTATTAACTCAGTTGTTTATGAGTGAAGGGCTACCACATCTAATATGTCATTTTTGGGTGGGGAGAGGTGAAAGGAAGATGAGACCAAGATCACTGACTCACTGAACAAGCTAGCAACTCTTTTAACAGGGAAAGGAAGTGCAGTATTTCATTTATTTATTTATTTATTTATTTATTTATTTAAATATACTTATATAACATTTACCATTTACCAATGAAACCGGCGAATTGCTAGGTTTAGAATGCATACCAAAGGGTATAATCTGCTGAATTGCTATTATTCTACTATTAACATTACTGTAGCTGTCTTCCATGATCACTGTATTAAACTAATTCAACTGTATGACTAGACTAGGTCACAGCCATCACCATGAACTGAGTGAGCATGTAGAGCATACTAGTTATGGTAGGTGCAACTTACATATACTTTAGATAAAATGACTAGGACTTACATGTTTATGATTACATAAAGAAATATATAAATAAGCTTTGACTATAGTTTTCAAGTAAGCATGTAAGTTCCACACATCTAAACCTTTATTCCCAGCTAAGATATCTCTCCTGGGCTCCAGAGCCCTACATATCCAAATTGCTTACCATGGTCACTGGCACATAGATACCCCAGACACACTACAACCTCAACACTGTTTGAGTGAAATCATTTCCTCCGCTTTCTGTATCCTCTTTTTCCATCAATGGGTGGCACTAACCTAAGCAGCCAGAAGCCTGGGAGTCATCTTGAACTCATCTCTCTTTACTTGCCACCTGCTCCCTTCTGCTAAGTCACAAGTCCTGCATATCTCTTATCCAGCTAGACTGGTAGAGCAAAAATGGATACCTGGTCTCCCTGAACCTATTTTAATCCCCTCCAATCTGTTCTCTACACAACTGTGGAAATCATCTAAAACACAAAAGGGATCCCAATGTTCCTCTAATTAAAACTCTTGAATGTCTTTCTATCAATTTCAGGATAAATCCAACCTTCAGATGAGGTCCTTCATAATTAGGCCTGTTTTCTCTGGAGCACTGACTTTTCTCTCCCTAAAAAGCTCCCGTCATACCTGAACATTTGCCTTTTCTATCAAGTACACACCACATTATTTCCGGCCTCTGTCCTTACACATAATTTCCCTCCAGCTGAATGCAGTTTTCCCCTCCCCTTTTTGGTCCTAGGACATCCTCCTAAAAGTCTCGTATATACACCACCCTTCACTCCCAAAGCTTGAGTTAAGTATCCTCCATATGTGCTCTATCTATCTCTAGACACTTATGAAATGGTTATTTTATTTATATATCTCTCCCTCAATACTAATAAAAGGGTAATATGCTACTTAGACCGGAAGATCTTCCAGGCGAAGCTATGGTGGTGGGGACGAAGCAGAGGCAGTTAGGGGCGATCAGGCCAGGAGGAAAGGGCAGTTGGGGGGTGATCAGGCTGGTGGGGGGGGACAGTTGGGGGAGAGCAGGCCAGCATGGGGCCAGTTGGGAGCAAACAGGCTGGAAGGGGGGTAGTTGGGGACAATCAGGACAGCAGGGGGGGCTGTGGGGGCAAGAAATCTGGTGTGTGGGGGGGCAGCTGTGGGTGAGCAGGCCAGCCAGGGAGGACAGTTGGGGGCCATGAGGCTGGCCAGAGAGGGCAGTTGGGAGCCATGAGATTGGGATGGGAGGGCAGTTGGGGGCCATGAGGCTGGCCAGGGAGGGCAGTTGGGGGCCATCAGGCCAGCAAAGGGGGCAACTGGGGGAGAGAAGGTAGGCGGGGGGCGCAGTTGGAGGAAAGCAGCCCAGCAGGCAGAGTGGTTAGGGGCAATCAGGCAGGTAGGTAGGTGAGTGGTTAGGAGCCAGCGGTCCTGGAATTCGAGAGGGATGTTTGACTGCCAGTTTAGGCATGATCCCACCAGCATTCGGACATCCCCAAAGGGATCCCAGATTGGAGAGGGTTTAGGTCTGGCTGAAGGACAACCCCCTGCTGTGCACAAATTTCACGCACCATGCCACTAGTTAACAAATAAGATCCTTGAGGGCTTTCTATTTCTACATGATCAGCATGTAAGCATTCATCTGGCACTTTGACACTCACTAAATGTTTATTGAATGATGAATGAACAAACTGAAAATTTATATAGAGAGAATAAATAGGACAGTTCTAAAAGGACTGTCTGCTCTAGGAGGTTTCATGAGTAATAATTGAAGGGGAAATTTTTGGAAGACAGTCAGTTAAAAAATATATCTTCAGGTAAAAATAATCTTTGTTTTATTTATATTCTACCTACTATAAATTCTTTTTAGATAGTTCACTCTAAAATACATGTATACAAAGATAAATATTAAGAGCCATGTGGTAGAGACAGGGACTGACAGTTCTATTAGAAACATAGGTTAGGGATAGTTGCTGCAATTTAGCTCTAAACATAGTACTGAGTTTAATGGTAGCAAAAGTAAAAATGGGAAATACTTTGTGAAATAAAAGCAAGTAGGAACAAACCCACCCCGCCCCCGCCCCCGCCAAAATTTCATACAAAGAACTAGCTTCACATACAATAGTTAATAAAAATTGGTTGAGACCTGGCCAGATAGCACAGGTGGTTAAAGTGCTGGCCCAATATGCCAAGGTTACAGGTTTATCCCTGGTCAAGGGACATACGATAATCAACCAATGAATGCATAAACAAATGGAACAGTAAAATCAATGTCTCTCTCTCTCTCTCTCTCTCTCTCTCTCTCATTATTTAAAAACTTTTTAAAAAGATTGGTTGAGTGAAAGAGTAAGTATCTGTATGTTAAAACTTTTAATATCAAAATGGATAATATCTTCAATGATGGATTTTAAAAAGCTATGGGAAAAATGTCCATTTTATTTTTATTTTAATCCTCAAGGAGGATATTTTTTCCTTTTTTTTCTTTCTTCTTCTTCTTTTATTTTTTTACGAGTGAGTGGAAGGGAGAGGGAGAGACAAACAGAAAAACATGAATGTGAAGAGACACATTGACTGGTTGCCTCCCACGTGCACTATAACCAGGGCCAGTGATTGAGCTGCAACCAAGGTACATGCTCTTGAGTGAAACTTAGCCCGGACCCTTTATTCCACAGGGCAACACTCTATCAATAGTAAACCTGCCACTATTATACTAAAACATAATAGTCCATATTTTAAGTGTTATCTATACTTCAACATTTACGTATCAATAAAAATAAACCAGCTAGGGCAAAACTATTTTAAAAATAAGCCCTCAATTTAAAAATTAAAAAGAAAAATGTTATCAGACTAATTCTACAAAGACATTCTATGAAAAACTAATCTGGCAAATGTACATAACTTACTAGTGATCCTAACTTGATAGAGTAAAGTGGATAGAGATCACTTCCTTTGGATATGCATACATACATACACATGAACGCAAATGTTATGTGTTTTCACCTGGACTTTTAACAAAACTTGAAAAAACAATAAATTTTAAAATGAGCTATTCTTATAATAGAAAATATGGGGCATACGGCAAAACCAAAACTTTATTTTACTTTGCAATTTAGGAAAGTTTAACTTGTGTTCAGATTGGCCATCCCACCCACTGTTAAGGCAAAGCCAAATTTTTCTCAAGGTGTGGCCCTGGAATTCTCTTAGGGTCGGTATATCTACTGAATAGAATTGCCAAAGCTCGGCCCACAAAGAACATGGAATAAAAGTCCTTTACATAAAGTATGATTAAATAAAAAGCAAAGGGAAATGTTAAGTATATGTTTACATCTATCAAGTGCCTGTCGCTTCACTCTGCACTACCTCATGTCCTCAAAATGCCCTGGAGAGAAGGCAGTCAGCGTTTGAGGGGCATATAGAGACTTCATAACAAACACTAAACTTTTGAATTTTTTTTATATGCTCCTTTGATTTAGAAGGAATAATATCACAATGAGAAAAATAACTCTAGGTTATAGACACATTGTACATAGTTCTTTATAGAAGCAAGTATGAAATAAAATTATTTTTGTAAAAATACTGTGAAGAATATATCTCACAACACTTAGTTTGCTTCAGTAATTTCTTTGGACCTATTTAATAAGGCAAATTCTCTCATTTGCACATCAAAAAGGAGCAGAGATTAAAATGAAATAAAATCCCATTGATTTTCACCTTCAAAGATCCTTTCACAGTGAATGAATAAAAAAATTATCCACAAAGGAACTACTGATTTATCATGATGCATATATAGAAATGGTTTTCACATTATGTTGAATATATGATATACATTTATTTAAATAGTTTTTCATAAAACTAAGAAAATTTAACCCTCCCATGGAATGCAGAAATTATGTTAAAGTAAAGAATAAAATGTACTGGTTTCTTAGGCTACCCAAATGAAGTCACATGACTGGAAAAAAAGACTTGATCAGAATATATAATTGATGCATACATATACTGGCTCATTCAAAAGCATTTTTAAATCCAGGTGATTTTTTTTAAAAAGAATGAACCATTTGGCCATGGCTGGTGTTGTTCAGTGGTAGGAGCATTGGCCCATACACCAAAGGGTTGAAGGTTCAATCCCCAGCCCTGTGGGAAGAAATCAATCAATGTCTTTCACATCAAGTTTCTCTCTCTCTTTCATTCATTCTCTCCCTCCCCCTACTTCCCTCCTTTGCACTATCCATAAAAAGCAATGGAAAAAATATCCTTGGATGAGTATTAACAACAACAAAAGAATAAACCATTTGATTGTTTAACTTAATTGACTATTAAGTAAAGTATTCAGCGCTAACTGGTTTGGCTCAGTGCTAGAGCGTCGTCCTGTAGACTTGAAGGGTGCCAGGTTAGATTCTGGTCAAGGGCATGTACCTTGGTTGCAAGCACATGCCCAGCAGGCTGTGTGCAGGAGGCAGCTGGTCAATGTTACTCTCTCATTGGTGTTTCTAACTCTCTACCCCTCTCCCTTCCTCTCTGTAAAAAGAGTCAATAAAATATATTTTTTTAAAAAAAGAAAAGTTTTCATAATAAAGCTTACAGGTTACTCTTTTAATTAAAAGAATACATATATTGCGATATTCATTATCTGCTTCAATTAAAAAATAATTTAAAAAGCACTTAAACGGAATGTAGATAACGTGAAATATGTTAAAATAAACTTCTAAGGAAAAGAAAAATATTAGTTTTCCATCAAGATATTATTAAAGTGCAGATAACTTTAGGATATAGTTATATATTTTTTGTATTCCATTCCTGCATGAGTAGAAATAGGTGGCTGTATAAAATATCATACTAGCCCTGGCTTAAGTAGCTCAATTGATCATACCATTGACCCTATAGCCAACCTCGTGGGTTCCATCCCTGGTCAGGGCACATACAAGAATCAACCTACTAATGCATGAATAAGTGGAACAACAAATCAATGTTCCTCCCTCTCTCCCTTCCCCTCTTTCTGAATTTAATAAATAAAAGTTAAAAATAAAATGTCATATCTAAGTCACTTATACTTTAGAGATCACTTTGCCTATTTGGATTGATCACATTCCATAAAATATTCTACATTGTCCTTGTATGGGAAGAGAAAACCTGCCACTATTATACTAAAACATGATATTCTGCATTTTAAGTGTTATCTATATTTCCACATTTATGTATCACATTTTTAATATAATGTCACTCAGCTTCCCCTTTTTAAAATGTATTACATTAGCTGTATATTGTTCAAAAATTAAATATTTATAAATAGCAAGTGTCCTTCCACAAAGGGCTTGAAGAAGACTGAGAGAAGAAAAAAAAAACGCATAAAAATAATTGCATTTAGAAAATGTAATATGCTCTAATACACTTTAACTAATCAGTATACATGGGTTCTGAATTTAATCAGAAGGAAGCCACTGTCCTAAAAACACCAGAACCAACCAATACTACATCCCGAACCCAATCAGTTCATTCAACTGTCAGTTGTGAATTTGATATCAGCAGAGATGAAAGTTTGTAAAACTATAAATATGATGACCTCAGGTAAATATACTTAACCAGTAACTTAACGAGGATAATACACTCTAAATCACCTGAAATGTATTTTGTGGTACTTTTTCTGCCAAATAACTAATTTGTTCTTTACTTCTTGAGATGAAATCCTAATAATGCACTTAACTGAAAACTGGACTTATGCCCTGTGAAACACATAGGCTATTACACGGTAAGCAATTAGTTAAGCAATATTCTATTAAAACATAATTACAGCCCTAACCTGTTTGGCTCAGTGGATAGAGAGTCGGCCTGCGGACTGCAGAGTCCCAGGTTCGATTCCGGTCAAGGGTATGTGCCTTGGTTGCGGGCATATCCCCAGTGGGCGGTGTGCAGGAGGCAGCTGATCAATGTTTCTCTCTCATCGATGTTTCTACCTCTCTATCCTTCTCTTTTCCTCTGTGCAAAAAATCAATAAAATATATTTAAATAAAACAAAACAAAAACAACAACAACACATAATTACAAAAAAATGGCAGTGGAGTAAGTGGATTCTACAAAGACATGCTTCCAGGACCAAACTGGAATTACTACTCAAATGCAAAAAAAACAAAAACAAAAAAACCGAAAAAGCAAAACACAAAACACCATCTTGAAAAATCAACTGAAGACTAGCTGGAGAGAACCCTGATAACCAAGGACAGAAAGTGGAGACCTCATAGAGACTGGTAGGAAGGAAAGAGGTGTGAAGGGACTGGCTGTGCTCTCACAAAAGCAACTGAAGATCTGGGGAGATATCTCAGCTGTGGGGGGCTGCCACTGAGAATTCTGGTGTCTAAACACCAAGCTGGGGCCCCAGGTGAGAGCACCAGAACCGAGAAAGGTGCGCACATTACATCTGGCTATAAAAAGCAGAAGGGTCACTATCTGCCAAGGAGAGACAGCAAGAGATGCAGGCACCCTCTTAAAGGGCCATCACACAAAACTTTGTGTGCAGCCACTCAACTTGGGCTTCAGCAGAGAGAGGGCAGAGTGAATTGGAGTTGTGTGAGCAGAAGCCAGGGTTGGGGGCTCTGGGGTTAGAGCTCAGAAGGCAGACACATTGTTTTCCTGTGCTAAGTCATTCCATCACACTCCTAAGGACAAATTTCTCAGGCAGACCTTTGCTATCCAAGTGGATTTTGCCTCAGGGGGAAGGCAGTTGCCTCACTCTATTACAGAGGTTCTCAACCTGTGGGTCGCGACCCCTTTGGCAGTCGAATGACCCTTTCACAGGGTTCTCCTAAGACCATCCTGCATATCAGATATTTACATTATGATTCATAACAGTAGCAACACTACAGTTATGAAGTAGCAACAAAAATAATTTTATTGTTGGGTCACAACACGAGGAACTGTATTTAAAGGGCCAGAAGTTTGAGAACCACTGCTCTATTAGAAAGCCCCTTCCTCCACACTGTAGAGTTTCTCAGGCCCATGAAGAGACTGAGAATAACAATTAGCCTCCAGGCAATTGCTTCTGCCCCAGTCTGTTGAAAAACCTCTCATCCCCACCTGTGGGTGAGAGCTTGAGGCTTCTTGCAACTGAATACAATTGGTCTAGGGCAGAAGTGGGTCTCTAAAGGCTTTGAGTCTTTGCCTGATATAATTAGTCAGAAAGAGCTTTTGACACTGTCCTACACTAGAGATTGGGAAAGGTAGCAGATCTACCTAATATATAGTCACAAACCCAATAGGAAGCCAAAATGGAGACAAAAAAAAACCCCAAAACTCTGAAATGAAAGAACAAGAGAATTCTCTAGAAGAAGAGCTAGTTGAAATGGAGAAAACAAATTTATGAGGCATAGAATTCAGAATAATGATGGCAAAGATGCTCATAAGCATTAGAAAACATAGTAGCTATGAAGAATGATATAGCACTAATAAAGAACACAGGGGAATGAATACACAGAAAAGTATGGGAAGCTAAGTATTGGATCAGTGAATTAGAAGATGGCATAAAAAAAATCAGAGAACCAGAAGGAAAAAAACAGTTAAAAAACAGGAGGTCAGCTTAAGGGGGCTACAGAACAACATGAAATGTAATACTATTCATATAATAGGTGTGCCAGAAGGAGAAGAAAGAGAGCAAGGGATACAGAATATGTTTGAAGAAATAATGGCAGAAAACTTCCCTAACCTGGTAAAGAAAAAAGTCAAAGAGGTCCAGGAGGCACAGACTCCCAAGCAAGAAGAACCCAAACAGGCCCACACCCAGACACACCATAATTCAAATGCCAAAAAATAAAGTCAAGGAGAGAATCTTAAAGGCAGCAAGAGTAAAGCAATTCGTTAGCTTCAAATGATCTCCCATAAGGTTGTCAGCTTGATTTTTCATCAGAAATTCTACAGGCTACAAGGGAATGACAAAGTTCACAAGTTAATGAAAAGCAAGAATATGAAACCAATCCTATCTAATAATAGAGAAACATGGTAATTAGCCGAACCTCCAGTACCCTTCCCATTGGCTAGTCAGGGCGATATGCAAATTAACTGCCAACCAAGATGGCAGCTGGCAGCCGGCAGCCAGGCAGATTGAAGTGAACAGGAGGCTTGCTTGCTTCAGTGACAGAGGAAGCCAATGTTCCCTGCCTGCTGCTGCTGGCCTCTGAGCGTGCAGTTTGAAACATTGTTACAAATATAGAAGCTAAACAAAACCCCAGAAACCTGCTTTCAGCCAGCCGGGATCTCAGAGCTGGAGTTGAAACAGTGTTTCGATTATAGAACCCAAAAAAACCAGATACCTACTTGCAGCAGCCAAGGCCTCAGAGCTGGAGCCAAGCCTCAGAGCTAAAGCTGGCCCAGAATAAAAAAAAAAGTAAAAAAGGACAGGTTGGGAGCTTTAGTCACCCGCCAGCCTGAAAATGGCCCTCAGCTCCTCACCCAGACTGGCCAGGCACCCCAGTGGGGACCCCCACACTGATCCAGGACACCCTTCAGGGCAAACCAGCCAGCCCCCACCCATGCACCAGGCCTCTATCCTATATAGTAAAAGGGTAATATGCCTGCCAGCACTGGGATCATCATGACAGGGGGCAGCAACCAAACCCCCTAATCAGCCCTGCTTTGTGCCTAATAGGGGGTAGCTCCTCAACCCCCTGATTGCCCTGCGGCTCTGTGTGTGACAGGGTGCAGCGCCCTAACCCCCTGATCGACCCTGCTCTGTGTGTGACAGGGTAGAGTCATAACCTCCCCATCAGCCTTGCCCTGATTATGACAGTTGTGGCACCACAACCCCCTGATCGGCCCTGCTCTGTGGGTGATAGAGGGCGGTGCCCCAACCCCCTGATCTGCTCTGCTCTGTGTGTGACAGGGGGCGGTGCCCCAACTCCCCTATCGGCCCTACTCTTTAAGTGACAGGGAGGAACTCCTCAACCCCCAGATGGGCCCTGCTCTGTGTGTGACAGGAGGCAGCACACCAACCCCCTGATCGACCCTGCTCTGAACCCGACCAGGGGCAGGCACCTAGGGATTGGGCCTGCCCTCTGCCACACAGGAGCAGGCCTAAGCCAGCAGGTTGTTATCTCCCGAGGGGTCCCAGACTGCGAGAGGGCACAGGCCGGGCTGAGGGACCCCCCTCCCACCCAAGTGCACAAATTTTTGTGCACCGGGCCTCTAGTATTACTATATTCAGCAAAGTTATCATTCAAAATAGATGGTGAAATAAAGAGTTTCCCAGACAAAAACATAAAAGGAGTTTGTCAACACTAAACCAGCACTGCAAAGAAATGTTAAAGGGACAGCTATAATGAGAGAAAATAGAGAGAAAAACAGGCATACAGACTTAAGGTGGCAATAAATAAGTACCGATCAATAATAACCTTAAATTTAACTGCATTAAATTCTCCAATTGAAAGATATATGGTACCTGAATAGAAATAAAGAAATATGACCAAATTATATGCTGTTTACAAGAGACTTAACTCAGAGCAAAAGAATTCCATAGGGTGACAGTGAGGGAATGTAAAAAAATATTCCATGCAAATGGAATTAAAAAGAAAAAAAGCTGGGGTGGCAGTACTCATATCTGACTAAATAGATTTCAGAATGAAGACCATTACAAGAGACAACAAAAATCAGTACATAATACTAAAAGGGCCGAAACCAGTTTGGCTCAGTGGATAGAGCGTCAGCCTGTGGACTGAAAGGTCCCAGGTTCGATTCCGGTCAAGGGCATGTACCTGGGTTGCAGGCACATCCCCAGTAGGAGATGTGCAGGAGGCAGCTGATCGATGTTTCTCTCTCATCGATGTTTCTAACTATCTCTCTCCCTTCCTCTCTGTAAAAAAATTAATAAAATATATTTTTAAAAAATACTAAAAGGATTGATCCAACAAGAGGGTATAACCATGGTAAACATATATGCACCCAATACAGGAGCACCTAAATATATAAAAAACTTCTAGAGGTCTTTAATTGGAGACATCGATAACAATATAGTCATAGTAGGGGAATTTAACACCCCATTGACTTCACTGAATAGATCTCCTAGACAAAAAATTAACAAGGAAACAGTGACTCTAAGTGACACACTGGGTCAGATGGATATAATTGACATTTATAGAACATTTTACCCAAAAGCCACAGAATATACATTCTTCTCAAGTGCACATCGAACATTCTCAAAGACAGACCACATGTTAGGACACAAACAAGTCTCTAGTTCAATGAGACTGAAATCATATCAAGCATCTTCTCAGATGACAATGGAATGAAATTAGAAATCAGCTACAGTAAAAACACCCCAAAACATTCAAACTCATGGAGACCAAATAGCATGTTATTAAACAATGATTGGCTTACCAACAAGATCAAGGAAGAAATCAAAAACTTCCTGGAAACAAATGAAAATGAACACACAACAATCCCAAATCTTTGGGACACAGCAAAAGCAGTCCTGAAAGGGAAGTTCATAGCACTACAGGCTTGTCTCAAAAAATAACAAAAATTAATAAGAAAATATTTAACCTCACTAATAAAAGAATAAGAAAAAGAAAAGCCCAGAGTAAGTAGAATGAAGGAAATAATAAAAATTACAGCAGAAAAATGATACAGAGACAAAAAACAACAACAAAACAAACACAAACAAACAAACACAATGAAACCACGAGCTGGTTCTTTGCAAAGATAAACAAGATTGATGACCGGTGAGCCAGACTCCTCAGGAAACAAAGAGAGGACTCAAAAGAATAAAACCAGAAACAAAAGAGTTGATATCACAATGGACACCACAGAAATACAAAGGCTTGTAAGAAAACACTATAAACAACTATATGCCAACAAGCTAGACAATGTGGATGAAATGGACAAGTTCCTAGAAAAATACAATATCATGAAACTGAATCACAAAGAATTACAAATTTGAATAAGCCAATAAGAACTGATGAAATAGAAGCACTAGTCAAAAAGCTCCCAGCAAACAAAAGCCCAGATCCGGATGGCCAATGGGGCCGCAAAGGGGGACATATGTAATACTTTCAACAATAAATATTTAATTAAAACATAAAAATAAAAACAGAAAGGAGTTTATCAAGCCAAAAAAGTGGGAAAATATAGGTGATCCTATCCCTGCAATGCAAATGTACAAAGGGCAGTGAAAAGAGGATTAAAAAGAAAAAAAATCATAAAGCACAGTGAAGATAACTGGTTAGCTGAAGTGAAAAAGTAGAAAAGAGAAAAGGAAACCAATATTCACTTAAAAAGTTAAAGCTGTTGGGTGTTTGACAGACTAAATTATCTTAGGGAAAATGAATATTTAAAAGAGAAAACTAAAAACTCTCTCCGTGACAGCTGAATAGTAAAGGTTATTGCAGCGGTTCTCAACCTGTGGGTCGCTACCCCTTTGGGGGTCGAACGACCCTTTCAAGGGGATGCCTAAGACCAGCGGAAAACACATATATAATTACATATTTCTTTTGTTATTAATCACCATGCTTTAATTATGTTCAATTTGTAACAATGAAATTGGGGGTCACCACAACATGGAACTGTATTAATGGGTTGCGGCATTAGGAAGGTTGAGAACCACTGGGTTACTGGAAAACACAATGTAAGCTAGACATCAGAACTACCTTCTTCTTTCACTTTGGTAACAACTTTCTGAGTTTCTGACCATCGTTCCACAATCTCCTTGCATATGTTAAGAAGGGAATCTTCTTCCTGGTTGGAAAAGAAGATCAATTAATTATTTCCTAGGGACCCCTCAACCTGAACAAAGCCTATGCAGAGGGCACAGCTGGTGGTGAGAAGAAACCAGGAAGAGGGTTTGGAAGCCACACAACAGAGAGTATGTTTCCCTTTGGAGGCTCTGGACACAGAAGTAATCCTGTGAGTCCCAGAAGCCACACCTGCTCGGTCAAAAGCACCCACACCATCCGACAAGATCCAGAGGAAAGGATTCCCACAACTCAGGGCAGTCTTCCTCATTCTTTTGGAGCAACAACCTGTTGCCTACGTCAAAACCCTTCTCCTCCGTGAACTCTTCTTTGGCCGATATATTCAACTCAGTATGTTCTCCAAGGTTTATCACCTTCATGTCAAGAGACTGTTAATTGTCTAAGGCAAATTCATGCCTGTCTTAATCAGCGGACATACAGCTCCAAATAATGACACCATGAAAAAAACGGGTCAAGGAATTGGTATCAACTTCTTTTTCATGGAGTATTTAGAAACTTCCCAGCTGGAAATAAAACTAACTAAAATTGCTTATGTCCTACTCTTTCCTTCTACAACAGTGATTCTCAACCTTCCTAATGTCGCGACCCTTTAATACAGTTCCTCATGTTGTGGTGACCCCCAACCATAAAATTATTTTTGTTGCTACTTCATAACTGTAATTTGGCTACTGTTATGAATCATAATGTAAATATCTGATATGCAGGACGTATTTTCATTGTTACAAATTGAACATAATTAAAGCATAGTGATTAATCACAAAAACAATATGTAATTATATATGTGTTTTCAGATGGTCTTAGGCGACCCCTGTGAAAATGTCATTTGACCCCAAAAGGGTCACGGCCCACAGGTTGAAAACCGCTGCTCTACAACCTATACTGTCAGGGTCCAAAAAGCAAAATTGATCCTACTGTGTTGTATTTCCACTGAACTCATGAGCTGCATCACAAGCTGTGTTAAGGCTTTCCCAAAAATAAGCAATCTCACCTGAGCACGCTCTGGGGGCCCAAGCCAGGAGGTCCTGGGACTGCTGCATTAGTGTTATTTTGCAACCACGTACCTGATCAATAAGCTACCCTTTCACCAAGTGTTAGTGGAGACGAAGGCAGCAGAAATGAAGAAAAGCAGACAATTTGGTGACCCCCTACTAAAACAAAGCTTAAAGTACACATTTCTGAATTCTTGAATCTGCCTCTAAGAGGCTAAGTGCCAAGTTTGTCTTTCTTTTTAAAAACTCTGATCTCTTATTCCTACTCCCACTCACCTCCCCCCACCCGTATCCACCCCCCACACACAGCAATGACTACTGCATTTGTAAATACTATCCTATATAATAAAAATCTAATATGCAAATCGACTGAAAGACCCGTCGCTATGATGTGCCCTGACCACCAGGGGGCAGATGCTCAATGCAGGAGTTGCCCCCTCTTGGTCAGTGCCCTCCCACAGGGGGAGCACCACTCAGGGCTTCTTCCTAAGCTGTCAGTTGGGCGCAGGCCAAGCTGAGGGCCCCCCTTGCCCCATCCCAAGTTCATGAATCTCTGCACCGGGCCTCTAGTAAAGGATAAATCACAAGATGCCTTCAGTTCTGCCGGGGCCCGGAAACCTCTACCGGGCTTACCTGTTTGGACTCCTCCCTCCAAAATAGGAATGAGAGGCTTTTGTCCGCGGACACTCTGGCACCGCCTCCTCCAGGACAGAGACAGCCCAGAGCACCTTGTCCCCTCCGCCACTGCCAGCGGATGGGAATGAGACTGGGCGTCAGTCGTTGGTGGTAAGCTCCCAGGTAGACATTTCAACGCCTCCCGAAGAAGGCTCACCACAGGCATCGGGAGCCTTGTCCCCAGGACACTGAAAGCCATTCCTCTCTGTGCACCGACAATCTTCCTGCTTCCTCACTCCCTGAGAGGGAGGACCCCCTGCCCCCAGGCCCAGAACTCGGGAAGAGTGCTTCTCTCCCAGGTAAAGCCGCTGATCCTCTGGGACACGGGGTAGGGGACGGGGCTACAAAGACCTGACAGGGGCTGCCAGAGGCTCAAGAAATGCACCCCACGGGGCTTCTCACCAGGACAACAGAAGCCATGCCCTGCAGAGTGTCCAGCTTCTCCTCCCTTTCCTCCTCCTTCTGCAGGAGGATGTAGGTGCCTCCAACCATCCATCCACCCAAACTACAAAGCTGCTACCCTCTGGCCGAAGCATTACACCTGGGCAGGATACCCTCAGCTCCCCGGGATCGCCAGCTCTGCCCCTGCCCAGGCCTAATGCCTCTGACTGAGTCGTTAGACATGGGCAGGGGCCCCCTCGGCTCTGATAGCAGCCTTGGCTCTGCCCAGGAACCCCTGGCTCTGGCCCTTCCTAGGCTGCTCAGGGCCCACATGGGGCCTACCTCTGAGTGACCTGGGTGCTGATGATTTTCCCGGGACCCAGACCGCTGGGCGCCTACATATGCAAATTAACCGCCATCTTTGTTGGATTAATTTGCATACTCATCCAATTGGCTGGTGGGTGTAGCAGACAGACAGTCAATTTGCATGTTTGTCTAGTATTAGGTAAGATGTTCCATACTAAAATATTAATCATGTTAATAAGAATTTTTCTATTTTCAGGGATAAGTACTAAGATAATTCTATTAGCTATAAAAATAAACTGATGAGGTTCTATAAAATTGATTTTATTTTACTAGAGTATAAAATTCAAACTTAGTTTATTATAAGATTTGTGGAATTAAAAGGTGTTAGGTATAAAAATAATTAAAATAAGGTTGAGGATGATTAGAAAATAGTAATACTTTTTGAAAGTAGGATGGTTTAAAAAATTCAAAGTGGCATATTAAACAGTAACTTATAACAATAATTTTATAAAAAGGTTACTGTGAGAGAAATATGAAAATATCTAGAAAAATTTATTTTAATTGAAAAAAGCCAAAAAATAGAGTGGGTAATTAGTATACATTCTTGGGATATAAAAATACAAAAAATGTAGTGGACACTATCATCACTCAGTAAGTATTATGTTTAAGATTTAAAGTAACTAAATCACCAAGTCATTCATATTACAAAGTTATATTTCTTGAGAAATAACAATTGAAGAATTTTGAAACCTAATATTGACCTGCCGAAACTTGGGCACATCAACTCAGTTTTTCAACAGAATGGAAATTTGCCATCTATAGGCCAGAAATTGACTGTATTCAGAGAAACAAAAGGCCTCTAAAGTATCATTAGTTCAGAATCTAACAAAATCTGTTGTCATTATTATTTTCTCCATTCTTTTTGGTTAGTAAACAGCAATTCTAACTTTATCAGCATTCCAGGCAGGACAAATTCAAAGAATTATAGCAATTCCCTAATTGCTATTTTAATGACAGACATAATGTAGTGCAATAATCTCACTTTACTGGTAATTTATCTCAGGTCCAGAGAGGTTAAAGCAACTTATTCAAGACCATCCTTCTTCTAGGTAAAGGCAGGGATGAACCCAAGTCTCCCAAATACCCAGAAAAGACACAAGTATTTAATAATATTGTAAAAATTATTACGTACTGATGGTCCAAAGATTATGTTAAATTTCTTTGACCTTTCACACAGGAAATACCATCTGGAAAACATGACACATTTCTTAGTGAAACCTCTGTTAATTTTGCCAGCCAGCATTACTGTGCCATTCCAGTATTTCAGTGAGGCCAGAGGAAAATTGCCACTGGGAGCTTATGCAAGGGGTCAAAGGCTCTCTTTCTGAAATTTCCATTCAAAGGCCTAGACTTCAAAGTTGGAACCAGCCTGGTTCCCTTGCCTTGTTTAAGCCACATCATACCACCAGAAACAATACCCTGGGGAGTCATAAACTCATGTGCCCTTTCCCTCTGTTACTTTCCTCTGTTACTCCATTTCTCTTTCTCTAACGGTCACATTAAATATTCTTTTTGAACCATTTTGCTGTGAATGTCTAGGAAACAGCACAGTTAGCCTTCCACATGGTATGAATAATAAGAAAGCCCTCCCCAGAAGAAAATGAGAGGTTCACTGAACAAAGTTTTCAGTGGGGCCCCTGATCTGAGGCCTTCCAGTGTATCAGGCATTTTACTACTTTCCTTCATGCTACAAAACCACACCCTGGACATGAATTTCCAATCCAAACTACAAACCTCTGCCTGGTGTCCATATTTCCCTCTATCTTACTTTAAGACAAAAAAAAAACAAAAAAAAAAACACAATAATTCGGAAGAAAAGTTATTTTTAAAAAGAAGAAACAGTTGTCTGAAAGTTCTCAAGGCAGGCACCTCAAATTGTACAGGACTTGCATTTGATCTACAGTGCTCAGAAATGCCCCAGGAATCCCTTCCAGTTGACTGGGCTTCTGGACCTGGGGGACAGGCAGCGGTTCCTCCCTGTTCTTCATGGGAACTTGTAGCAATTTTCTGGGCAGGAAATCAGTCCAATCTGATGAAACCAGGTGTGGGGAAGTCCAGCCTCAGCCCCAAACTCCCTAGGAGCTGGGTCAAGTGCAGACATCACTGATGGAACCTTGGGGAGCGGGTCTAAGAGGAGGTGGGGGCGCGTGTTCCTCAGAAAGGCTGTGTGAGGTCTGGGACTCCAGGGGCTTGACACCATTTGAGGGGAGAGCCCCAGGGTGCTGGCTGCAGCTCCCATTGCTCCCAGGCCTGCCTGCAGTGCTTATCTCCAAGGCTGTAGGGGGACCTGGTGGGGGCACAGGCAGGGTGTTGGTCAGCCTTGGGATTCCTGCTGGGTAGGCAAAGAGGTGGACTAGGCTGCACCCAGCTGAGGTCCTTGCCTCTGGGAGGAAGTGCATCAGCGCTGCTTCTCACCCTGGTACAAGGGGGACACCTGGTTGGAGACACAGCGGGAGAAACACAGATGGAGAAGGACTGGGAATAATCAGGGCTGATCTGTCCTCCTCATTGGATTTGTACCTCAATTCCTCTTCCTTGCCCCCTCTACACTACAACCTTGATAACCTTGAAGAAAAGAGGTGTTTTATTCTTGTTTGTTTGTTGTTTCAAAAATTCTGGTAAAAGTTGTGCCTTCCTGGCTCATCCCTTCCTCACTTGCACCAAGCGCCCCTTCTCTCAGGAATGACCACTGGTGAATTGAGCCCTCTGTCGCCTCAATATATTAGTGGAAAATGGCAAAGGGATTTGGGGCCAGAAGATGGTTTGGCCACAGCCCAAGGACCAGATTTCTTTCTAAACTGTCTTTCTAAGTGTTTACTTCAGCCCTTCCTGTGTTTCCTCTGTCTGGCCAGCTGTGCAAATGCCCCTTCCTGGCTGTGCATCAAACCTGGGGCAGGCAGCTTCAGAGTGGGGAGGGGAGCTGCCCATACATTCCACCTGTGCGTGGGGTGGGGACTCACCTGCTGTTCCTTTGCCCTCTGTTTGGAGATCAGCTTGTTTTTGTGGGACCCGGGAGTGGCTGGAGGGATTGGAGTAGGGGTGGGGACAGGTGCACTCAGCAGAGGCCATTACTTAAGGATCACATTGACAACCTTCTCAGCCCCAAAGCTTAACCACACTCAGATGGCATGTGAGGCTGTAGCCTCTCACATATTTGGTAAAAATCCAAAATAGTAATGGCATGAGCCCTGGGGGTGGGGTGGGGGTGGGGTGGGCGGTGGGGGTGGGGGTGGGAGTGGTTTTTAGGCAATAGCTAATTAATTTACATATGGAATTACCTTTTGACTCAGAGATCACATTTCTAAGAATGTATTACAAAGATTAAGTGATGAAAAGAAGTAATGCATATGCACAGGGCCTTTCTGGGTCCTCCTATTTTTAACAGCCAAGGACTGAGTGGAAATAACCCCAGTGGCCTTGGGGAGGGGAGTCTCCTGAGAGAATGTGGGGATATCTGAAAACACAGCAGTTAAAATCCATTACGATTTGTAAATAGGGTTGCAGTAACCTCCTCCTCTTCCCCTATACAGCTGTCTTTAAGTATTTCCATGTGGAGAGATGGTGGAGACATAAAGATATAAATTAGACATATAAGTTAGGCAATTTCACAGTTCAGTCATTTAGTTAAATGAAACTATTAAGCATCTACTTTTCTAAAAGTAGATGAATTTAAATAGTAAAGAAAATAATTACTTTTCTCATGGATGGCAAATTCTAGTTGGGAGAAAGTAGACAATAAACAAATATTTAACAGGTCAAGTGTGAACAAAAAAGTGACCACATACTAAACTGGACAAGCTCATGGCAGGTGCATGGCAGGCCTTACAAACTCAGAGACCTAAAGTAACCACCCAGCATTATCAGTCCCCTCCCCCAGCCGCCCCGGGTGCTTGGAGTTGGGTCCTTCCAATAACTGAAGAAAAAGAAATTTCTGAGATTCACACAGGAGGAGGAGGAGGATTTACATCCCTGGTTTGCAAAGTGCCATTTCCCTCCATCCAGGCCTGGGAAATGTGCAGCTGGGGACTCGGCAGAGCGTGAAGCAGAGCCAGTGTCCAGAGTTTCCTTCCCACGGTGGAGCTGGGTCCTGCACAACATCAGGCTACTTGCAGTCCATTAGTCCATGGTGTGTGGGGGCCACATGGCCTGGGCCTATGCGGGCAAATGCAGGAGCATGAGAGTCCCGCAGGCCAGGAGCGTGGGCCTAGCAAGAGAGAGAACTCCTTTGTTTAGGAAGTAAGTCTCAAATCTTCTCCACTTGTGATGGCCACACCTACTCTAGCCCATGACCTGTTCCCAGGTGTTACTGACAGTCAAGTACTTTCCCTATCTCACTTAGACTTGCCTGGGCATGCAGTCACTAGCACTCTTCCCCTGTCCAGTCCCTTCCCCCTGCCATCTGTGGGGACTAGCCCTGGGGAGTGTGAAATTGCAGTTTTCTGGCAAAGCTGCATAAAAGACATGCCTATAAAATTTGGCTTTCCCTTTGCTCCTCTCTAGTTATTTGTACCTGGGTTTAATACAGAGGTATTACTGATGCTAAAAGAAGCAGACCATTCAATGGATGACAACAGAAAACTTCAAAACCAAAATCATAACTTGAGAATTTAATGCACAGCAAAGTGGCATTTTAAACTAGGCAAGAAAAAGTGGCTTGTGACAGGTGAATAGCCATTTTTAACAAAAAGTTCTTAAAAGTTAACACCATGCTCCAAAATAAATCTTCAATTGAGTAAAACATTTATTTGAGGGAAATGAAATGTAAGTATAAGAGATGGGCCCAAGGGGAGATTAAGAGGATTGCAGAAAGGAGTTTCATTTCATCAGCAGAACAGGCACTGGTTTCTCATAAATTTACACTTGCAGACACATATTGCCACAATCTCTGAAGCCATGAAAATGTCCGTCTGTTCATGCATCAGGTACATTCCCTGGAGCTTGACTGGGGCACAGAAGGATGAGGAAGAGAAATAAACTGAGTAACAAGGAGATTTAGAGATGTTTTTAAGGGGAGTTTTCTGGGGCACTAGACCTTGAGTATCCTGAAGTTCCACCTCACCCTAGCCCTTGTCTTAGGCAAAGACTGCTTTTTAAAGGGGGTGAGTAACCTTTGTAAGCATCTGGAAACACTTAGCCAACTCCCAGGGATGCTTGAACAGAACCCACACCTGCCCACAGGCAGTTCCTGGGACTTGAGAGGCTTGGGTCTTGGGCATGGGCTCTGGCTGCCCTTGACCACAGGCTCTGAGCACACGGGCAGTTATGTCAGAGGCTGTTGCTTGGTTACTATGATTCTGGGCTGGGAGATTCCAAACTGCCAAACTGTCAAACTGCCAAACTGCCCTGCTTGAATGCTGTGGCGTGAGGTGGTTGGCTAGAGAGCTAGTTTTGGGCTCAGAAGGCACGAAAAGTGGAGGAAAGGTGAGGCCTCTCTGAAGCCTAGACTGTCCACCATGAAGAAGGTGTCTTCTGTTTCGAAGGATGCTATCAGGTTGGCCGTGGAATCTCCTAGTGCTGGGGCCCTGGTCTCTCCTACCAGTGGGGCCATGGTCTCCCCTACCAGCGGGGCCACTGTCCCCCCTACCATCAGGGCCATGGTTGCCCCTACTCATGGGACAATGGTCCCCCCTAAGAGCCAGACCAAGATCTCCCTTACCAGACGGGGCAAGGTCTGCCTAAACAGTGAGGCTTCTCTGAAGCCTATACTTCCTACCAGGAAAAAGCTGTCTGATTTTTTGAAGGATGCTAACAAGGTGACCGTGAACTCCCCTCTCGACGGGGCCACGGTCTCCCCTACAACTGGGCCCATGGTCCCCCCTACCACTGGGCCCACAGTCGCCCCTAAAACTGGGCCCACGGTCTCCCCTACCAGTGGGGCCATGGTTGCCCCTACTAGTGGGACAATGGTCTCCCCTACCAGCCAGACCAAGATCTCCCTTACCAGTGGGGACAAGGTCTGCCCTACCAGTGAGGCTTCTCTGAAGCCTAGAATCTCCACCAGGAAAAAGGTATCTGATTTTTTGAAGAATGCTATGAAGGTGGCCGTGTATTCCCCTCTCGGCGGGGCCACAATCTCCCCTACCACTGGGCCCATGGTCTCCCCTACCACTGGGCCCATGATCTCCCCTACCAGCGGGGCCATGATCTCCCCTACCAGTGGGGCCGAGGTCTCCCCTACCAGTGGGGCCATGGTCTCCCCTAAAACTGGGCCCACGGTCTCCCCTACCACTGGGCCCACGGTCTCGCCTACCACTGGGCCCACGGTCTCCCCTACCACTGGGCCCACGGTGCCCCCTACCAGCGGGGCCACGGTCTCCCCTACCAGCGGGGCCACGGTCTCCCCTACCAGTGAGGCCATTGTTGCCCCTACTAGTGGGACAATGGTCTCCCCTACCAGCCAGACCAAGATCTCCCTTACCAGTGGGGACAAGGTCTGCCCTTCCAGCGAGGCTTCTCTGAAGCCTAGATTCTCTACCAAGAAAAAGGTATCTGATTTTTTGAAGGATGCTATGAAGGTGGCCGTGTACTCCCCTCTCGGCGGGGCCACAATCTCCCCTACCACTGGGCCCATGGTCTCCCCTACCACTGGGCCCATGATCTCCCCTACCAGCGGGGCCATGATCTCCCCTACCAGTGGGGCCGAGGTCTCCCCTACCAGTGGGGCCATGGTCTCCCCTAAAACTGGACCCACGGTTTCCCCTACCACTGGGCCCACGGTCTTGCCTACCACTGGGCCCACGGTCTCCCCTACCACTGAGCCCACGGTGCCCCCTACCAGCGGGGCTACGGTCTCCCCTACCAGCGGGGCCACGGTCTCCCGTACAACTGGGCCCACGGTCCTCCCTACCAGCGGGGCCACGGTCTCCCCTACCAGCGGGGCCACGGTCTCCCCTACCAGTGGGGCCATGGTTGCCCCTACTAGTGGGTCAATGGTCTCCCCTACCAGCCAGACCAAGATCTCCCTTACCAGTGGGGACAAGGTCTGCCCTACCAGTGAGGCTTCTCTGAAGCCTAGATTCTCTACCAAGAAAAAGGTATCTGATTTTTTGAAGGATGCTATGAAGGTGGCCGTGTACTCCCCTCTCGGCGGGGCCACAATCTCCCCTACCACTGGGCCCACGGTCTCCCCTAAAACTGGGCCCACGGTCTCCCCTACCAGTGGGCCCATGGTCCCCCCTACCAGCGGGGCCACGGTCTCCCCTACCAGCAGGGCCACGGTCTCCCCTACTAGTGGGGCCATGGTTGCCCCTACTAGTGGGTCAATGGTCTCCCCTACCAGCCAGACCAAGATCTCCCTTACCAGTGGGGACAAGGTCTGCCCTACCAGTGAGGCTTCTCTGAAGCCTAGATTCTCTACCAAGAAAAAGGTATCTGATTTTTTGAAGGATGCTATGAAGGTGGCCGTGTACTCCCCTCTCGGCGGGGCCACAATCTCCCCTACCACTGGGCCCACGGTCTCCCCTAAAACTGGGCCCACGGTCTCCCCTACCACTGGGCCCATGGTCTCCCCTAAAACTGGGCCCACGGTCTCCCCTAAAACTGGGCCCACGGTCTGCCCTACCAGTGGGTCCATGGTCCCCCCTACCAGCGGGGCCACGGTCTCCCCTACCAGTGGGGCCACGGTCTCCCCTCTCGGCGGGGCCACAATCTCCCCTACCACTGGGCCCATGGTCTCCCCTACAAGCGGGGCCATGATCTCCACTACCAGTGGGGCCGCGGTCTCCCCTACCAGTGGGGCCATGGTCTCCCCTACCACTGGGCCCACGGTGCCCCCTACCAGCGGGGCCACGGTCTCCCCTACCAGCAGGGCCATGGTCTCCCCTACTAGTGGGTCAATGGTCTCCCCTACCAGCCAGACCAAGATCTCCCTTACCAGTGGGGACAAGGTCTGCCCTACCAGTGAGGCTTCTCAGAAGCCTAGATTCTCCACCAAGAAAAAGGTATCTGATTTTTTGAAGGATGCTATGAAGGTGGCCGTGTACTCCCCTCTCGGCGGGGCCACAATCTCCCCTACCACTGGGCCCACGGTCTCCCCTAAAACTGGGCCCACGGTCTCCCCTACCACTGGGCCCACGGTCTCCCCTACCACTGGGCCCACGGTGCCCCCTACCAGCGGGGCCACGGTCTCCCCTACCAGCGGGGCCACGGTCTCCCATACAACTGGGCCCACGGTCCTCCCTACCAGCGGGGCCACGGTCTCCGCTACCAGCGGGGCCACGGTCTCCCCTACCAGTGGGGCCATGGTTGCCCCTACTAGTGGGTCAATGGTCTCCCCTACCAGCCAGACCAAGATCTCCCTTACCAGTGGCGTCAAGGTCTGCCCTACCAGTGAGGC
This sequence comes from Myotis yumanensis, assembly GCF_028538775.1. NCBI lineage: Eukaryota > Metazoa > Chordata > Mammalia > Chiroptera > Vespertilionidae > Myotis > Myotis yumanensis. The sequence continues at coordinate 137,348,730 of NW_027223752.1, forward strand.
TTCTCAGAAGCCTAGATTCTCCACCAAGAAAAAGGTATCTGATTTTTTGAAGGATGCTATGAAGGTGGCCGTGTACTCCCCTCTCGGCGGGGCCACAATCTCCCCTACCACTGGGCCCACGGTCTCCCCTAAAACTGGGCCCACGGTCTCCCCTACCACTGGGCCCATGGTCTCCCCTACCACTGGGCCCACGGTGCCCCCTACCAGCGGGGTCATGATCTCCCCTACCAGTGGGGCCGAGGTCTCCCCTACCAGTGGGGCCATGGTCTCCCATACCACTGGGCCCACGGTCTCGCCTACCACTGGGCCCACGGTGCTCCCTACCAGCGGGGCCATGGTCTTCCCTACAACTGGGCCCACGGTCCTCCCTACCAGCGGGGCCACGGTCTCCCCTACCAGTGGGGCCACGGTCTCCCCTACCAGTGGGGCCACTGTCTCCCCTACCGGTGAGGCCATTGTTGCCCCTACTAGTGGGACAATGGTCTCCCCTACCAGCCAGACCAAGATCTCCCTTACCAGTGGGGACAAGGTCTGCCCTTCCAGTGAGGCTTCTCTGAAGCCTAGATTCTCTACCAAGAAAAAGGTATCTGATTTTTTGAAGGATGCTATGAAGGTGGCCGTGTACTCCCCTCTCGGCGGGGCCACAATCTCCCCTACCACTGGGCCCACGGTCTCCCCTAAAACTGGGCCCACGGTCTCCCCTACCAGTGGGCCCACGGTGCCCCCTACCAGCAGGGCCACGGTCTCCCCGACCAGTGGGGCCATGGTCTCCCCTACCACTGGGCCCATGGTCTCCCCTACCAGCGGGGCCGCGGTCTCCCCTACCAGTGGGCTCATGGTCTCCCCTACCAGTGGGGCCGCGGTCTCCCCTACCAGCCATACCAAGATCTCTCCTACCAGCGGGGCCACGGTCTCCGCTACCAGTGGGGCCACGGTCTCCCCTACCAGTGGGGCCATGGTTGCCCCTACTAGTGGGTCAATGGTCTCCCCTACCAGCCAGACCAAGATCTCCATTACCAGTGGGGACAAGGTCTGCCCTACCAGTGAGGCTTCTCAGAAGCCTAGATTCTCCACCAAGAAAAAGGTATCTGATTTTTTGAAGGATGCTATGAAGGTGGCCGTGTACTCCCCTCTCGGCGGGGCCACAATCTCCCCTACCACTGGGCCCATGGTCTCCCCTAAAACTGGGCCCACGGTCTCCCCTACCACTGGGCCCACGGTCTCGCCTACCACTGGGCCCACGGTCTCGCCTACCACTGGGCCCACGGTGCCCACTACCAGCGGGGCCACGGTCTCCCCTACCAGTGGGGCCACGGTCTCCCCTACCAGTGAGGCCATTGTTGCCCCTACTAGTGGGACAATGGTCTCCCCTACCAGCCAGACCAAGATCTCCCTTACCAGTGGGGACAAGGTCTGCCCTACCAGTGAGGCTTCTCTGAAGCCTAGATTCTCTACCAAGAAAAAGGTATCTGATTTTTTGAAGGATGCTATGAAGGTGGCCGTGTACTCCCCTCTCGGCGGGGCCACAATCTCCCCTACCACTGGGCCCACGGTCTCCCCTAAAACTGGGCCCACGGTCTCCCCTACCAGTGGGCCCATGGTGCCCCCTACCAGCGGGGCCACGGTCTCCCCTACCAGTGGGGCCATGGTCTCCCCTACCACTGGGCCCATGGTCTCCCCTACCAGCGGGGCCACGGTCTCCCCTACCAGTGGGCCCATGGTACCCCATACCAGCGGGGCCAAGGTCTCCCCTACCAGCAGGGCCATGGTCTCCCCTACCAGTGGGGCCATGGTTTCCCCTACTAGTGGGTCAATGGTCTCCCCTACCAGCCTGACCAAGATCTCCCTTACCAGTGGCGACAAGGTCTGCCCTACCAGTGAGGCTTCTCTGAAGCCTAGATTCTCCACCAGGAAAAAGGTGTCTGATTTTTTGAAGGATGCTATCAAGGTGGCTGTGCACTCCCCTCTCGCTGGGACCACGGTCTCCCCTACCACTGGTCCCAAGGTCTCCCCTACCAGTGGGGCCGCGGTCTCCCCTACCAGTGGGCTCATGGTCTCCCCTACCAGTGGGGCCGCGGTCTCCCCTACCAGCCATACCAAGATCTCTCCTACCAGCGGGGCCATGGTTTCCCCTACCAGAGGAGCCATGGTTTCCCCTACCAGCAGGGCCATGGTTTCCCCTAACAGTGGGGCCAAGGCCTTCGCTACAAGCCAGGGGCACAGTGGCATGGAAACCAGAAAAGCCAACTTTCAAGACAAAGATTTGAATGCGATCCACAAAGCAGCCAGAGAGGGCAACTGGCGAAGAGTGAAGCAAATCCTCTTTTTCGGGATAAGTGACCTGAATTCAAGAGATAAGAAGCGCAGGTAATAGGGACTGCAAGACTGGGGGTCTGAGGTCCACTGGGAGGAGGTGGGTAGTCCTGGGAGAGGCACGCCTTGCCTGGCTCAGCAGCTGGAGAGCAGCCTCCTGTCAGCCAGGGCTCTGGGCTGACTTCCCTGCTGGGGCCCCGCAGCACCTCCCTGCTGGACACCTGACCTGGGGGATAGAGCTTAGACCAACTTTATGAGCAGCAAAACATAAAGACCCACTCATAATTCTCTTACAGATCACTTTCCTGACAACTTTAAAAAATATATGTTTTATTGGTTTTTTACAGAGAGGAAGGGAGAGGAATAGAGAGTTAGAAAAATCAATGAGAGAGAAACGTCCATCAGCTGCCTCCTGCACACCCCCTACTGGGGATGTGCCTCCAACCAAGGCACATGCCTTTGACAGGTATCAAACCCGGGACCCTTCAGTCCACAGGCTGACACTCTATTCACTGAGCCAAACTGGTTACTTTATTGACAACTTTTAAGTGATTGAACTATATATCAATAATTGAAATGAAATTGAGTATATACGGCATTTTATATTTGATGTACACATTTTTATACCATAATGTTACACACTTTAGAAAATTAAATAATGAGAGATATAATTCCCATTATAGATCAACTACTAAGCTAAAAGTTTTTTAGATAAAATCCAATATAATCACTTTATATCAGTGTACACTTATGTTCTTTACTAAAAAAATACTTTTATTGATATCTGAGAGGAAGGGAAAGAGATAGAAACATCAATGATGAGAGAGAATCATTGATTGGCTGCCTCCTGCATGCCCCCCCTCCCAGGGGATTGAGCCTGCAACCCTGGCATATGCCTTTGACAAGAGTAAAACCTGAGACCCTTCAGTGCCCAGGCCGATACCCTGTCTGCTGAGCTAAACCAGCCAGGGCTATTCATACTTTTTTTTTTAAATGATTACAAACACTTCAAAAGCAAGATTTCTGGAGGTTGATTGAGCAATATAAAAAATTCAAACCCTCTGTCAGAAAATAATATTAGCAAGGTAACAGAAAAAGTAGTAGCAAAATATTTGCAGTGAATGTGTATCAGAGAAAAAAAATGTCTTCATGTTACAGAGAAGTTTTTGAAATCAACAAGAAAAAACTAACTTGAAAGTGGATTAAGTACTTTTTGCATATGTGCAAGTGACCAATGGACACAGGAAAAATATTTAGTGTCCTTGGTAGGAAAAGGAATTTAAGTTAAAAGAGGAAAATAATATTTTCCATCCACAAGGTTTGTGAAGATGACCAGTGATTATCCTTATACTGCTGCTTAAAGTTTAAGTTGCTTTTTACTTTTCCATAGGAAATTTGGTGCTGAGTACCACATTTAAAAATATATGTATATTCCCTATACCCATCAATTCTATTTATACTAAAATATCTTTATGAAATAATTAGATAAATTACATAGTTTGTTTCTGCTTAAAATAGCAATATAATAATCAGAAAAAATCAATTTGGTTATACATACACACAAACAGATTATGATCTTGTCTTAGCCAAAAATAGGTGCAAAATATGATAACATTTATTTCTGAGCATTTGTATTAAAAATGAGCATTTCTTTAAAAAATCTGATTTCTGCAATGAACATGTACAAAAATTCCAGTAAATATTATTATGAATGAAATAATCCTGGGGAAGAGAAATAATATGAATCCTGCACAGATAAAATTGGTTGCTCACTTCCTGTTTTTTGGACTTATTTTTGAAATTCTTTTGAGGATTGGTATCTTCAGAAGGAGAGGGAATCTTTTTTACATTTATTTTTATTGTTGACACTGTTACAGATGTTCCCCTTCCTTTCCCCCCTCTTAGTGCCTTTCCACCCAGCCCCCTTCAGCCTTCACTTCATAGTTGTCTGTGTCCATGGGCTATGCAAATATGCATATATGTTCTTTGGCTAATCTCTTTGAGTCCCCCAATTCCCTCCCTCCCTCTGAGATCTGTCAGTCTGTTCCATGTATCCATGCCTCTGGTCCTATTTTGTTTGTTAATTTATTTTGTTCCACATGTAAATGGGATCATATGGTATTTGTCTCTCTCTGACTGGCTTATTTTGCTCAGCATAATAATCTCCAGGTCCATCCATGCTGTCACAAAGCATATAAGAGTTCCTTCTTTTTTACAGCAGCGTAGTATTCCATGGTGCAAATGTACTACATCTTTATCTACTCATCTGCTGATGGGCACTTGGGCTGCTTTTTATCTGTGCCTATAGAGTGTATGCATATATCTAATTACACATGTGTTTAACTTTACATAGTTTTATTATACATAATTTGTAAATGATTATAGATTAATCATTTTAGTTGTGTACTTATGAAAATCAAAAATGGCGTCTAGTATAACTCCATTGGTTGGAGTGTTGCCTGGTACACCTCCAGTACACTGAAAGGTCGCAGGTTCATTCCAGGTCAGGACACATATCTAGATTGTGGGTTTGATCCCTGGTCGGGGTACCTACGGGAGAGAACTGATCGATGCTTCTCCTTCACATAGATATTTTTCTCTCTCTCATTCCCCTCTCTTCCTCCCACTTTCTCTAGAATTAATTAAAAATATTTTTAAGTTAAATAATTTATTTTTGTCTTGTTTATGACAGATGTCTCCCTATTTGTTCCATTTTTGACCCCCCTCAAACCAGCCCCCACCCCACCACAGGCCTTTCCCATACTACTGTCTGTGTCCATGGCTTATGAATGTATGTATATATGTTCTTTGGTTAATCTCTTCCTGTTCCCCCATCCCCACCCTGAGATCTGTTACTCTGTTCCATGCATTCATACCTCTGGACATATTTTGTTCATCAGTTTATTTTGTTCATTAGATTCCACATATAAGTGAGATAAATGATATTTGTCTTTCTCTAACTGGCTTATTTCTTTAAAAAATAGAAAATATAAGTGACTATTCCTATTCCAGAAGTGTCATTTTAACTTATAAAAGTTTTCTTAAAAAATATTGAACTCTCCCACTATGTTTATTCATTCTTTCAATCCATCTGTACATGAAATATAACCTGAATATCTATTATGTAGCAGAATAGTCTACTCAGGACCCTTCCAGTCTATCTCCCAGGCCCTTTTTTCAACCTTAAAATGTTCATGTTGGCCAATATGAGCAAAATGAGAAACTGAAAATGAAAGTATTAAGACTTAGTCTCAGTTGAAGCTTTTTTTCTCCCTGGTTTAAAACAAAAGTATTTCTGAAGGTAGGAAATTGTAAAACCTTTACTTGCCCTTTTGAAAAGTCTAATAGTATCAAATAATATTGATCATTGGGAACATCTGTTTTTCATACAATCTATACATTCAAATATTGGACAAAATGAGTCACCCTATTTATTTGAATCATGCATTTCCTTTGGCTTAAGTTTTCTTGAACATCAAATTACTTTAAAAAATTATTATTTTGCTTTTTTAGTCCTCTTTCCCCCACAAGGCTTATAAGAACTAAAAATTATTTAAATGCTAACCATTGATTAGAACTGCAAGAGCTCTGTTGTGTTCACCATTATTTTAGTTAATATAAGGTTCCATGGATGGAATGATGCCAGTATTTTATGTATCACTAAAATTTTTTAATGCTGTCAAGAAGTTCTAACACATTCTGAATTAAAAATTGGATTCCAATTTCAGAGATGTTAAAGTGTGAGAAGATAAGCATGTTAGAATCATTGAAATACTGTCTTCTTTCTGATCCTTAAAACAGGTCTGCAAAATAGGTGTAATGATATCATTTTACTTAATTGAAATGTTGTCTTTAGAAAGTGGCAGTAATAGTAATAATGATACTAATATTATCTAACAATTATTGAGCCAGTTTTTTGTGTTTGCTAGGAACTATAGTAAACACTTTGCATAGATTCCCATCTAAACAAACAGTGGTGTCCTGGGAGATAATTATTTTTATCTCCATTTTGTTGATGAGGAAATTGAGGCCAAGTGATAGCTAATAAGTGACAGTTAAAATAGGATCAGACCCAAGTTGAACTGAATTCCCAGGTCATCCTCTCTCTAGTCAAATAGGCTGCTCCTTCATTAATGTGGAGAGAAACAAGAATTAATAAATATTGTACTGTTTTCATAAGAAAACGACATATTTGTTTTGAAGTCACAGGGATAAATGTTTACAATGACATGGATAATTTATGTTTTGAGATAGTGCGCTCTAAGTTCCTAACTAGTCCTCTGACTCCCATAGGACTCCTCTCCACGTGGCCTGTGCCTATGGCCATTCAAGGATAGTGAGACTTCTAATAAAGAGACAATGCCTATTGGACCTCCGTGACAGTGAGAAAAAGACAGCTCTGATTCAGGTATGTACTCGCCAACTATGTCAACATGAGATGGGGTTGATTTAATGACTTAGAATAAAACTCAATTCATCTCATTTAACTAAAAGTCATTGGTGAAACTTGTGAAATGTTTATTTTGATTCCTAGAACTTATAATCTATTTCTTGGCTTAACACTGACAGGCTCTACAATATCGGAATGTGAAATGTGCGACTATTCTGCTAGACTACAGTGCAGATCCAAATGTAATAGACAACGATGGCAACACTGCTCTGCACTATGCTGTCCTTGGTCACAATAAAGCTATAGTGGAAAAGCTGCTTGCGCACAAGGCAAATACTGAAGTGAGAAACAAGGTATAGCTCAAGTAACCTTATTTATTAAGTATTTGAAATACATGTTTTTAGTTTAGTTAAAGGCATTTTAAAAAAAAAAATGTTTGTATTGAGAGAGGAAGGAAGAGAGAGAGAGAGAAACATCAATGATGAGAGAGAATCACCCATTGGCTGCCTCCTGCACATCCCCTACTGAAGATTGAGCCCACAAATCCGGCATGTGCCCTGACCTGTCATCAACCATGTCCTCTAGGTTATGGGTCTGCACTCAAACACTGAGCCACACCAGCTGGGCACAAGCATTTTCTTTCTCACATACATATTCTGAATATAATATATCAGGCCCTGTCACCATGGAAACAACTCCAAAGCCCAGTCGGCGGGCTGGGGAGATGTAGTGTCCACTGTAAGGGGCAAAGCTCTGCCTCCCAGCTACCCTTCCACCCCAGAAGGGAGAACTTCCTGTTAGTGCCTGGGCGTGGGAGATGGGCTCAGAGCCCACTAAGGCTGAAGGCCTGGGGGAGTGAAGTGATGCTGGGGCCTGGCTGCTGTGCTGGCAGGGGCTTAGGAAATGGTGCTGCTGGGGATGGGTGGGAGGAGGAGGCCTAGTCCCCAGCAAGGGGAGCTGGGTGAGTGCAGGAGGGAAGAGGAAGCCCCAGTCCACAGGCAACAAAATAACAACAGGATACCACCATAGGAACACAGATTCTGGGAACCCGTACTGTAAATGTTGGAAGTGAGTTCTTTCAAATGATGTTGCAGTTAATCTGTTGAAGAGAGAGTGGAGGGCATTTTAAAGGGAAGAACAGTCAGTGACTGCACAGGGGTGAGAAAAAAGGGGCTTTTTTTTTTTAATTCTCACCAGAGCATAGTTTTTCCCATTGATTTTAGAGAGAGTGGAGGGAGGGAACAGATGAGAGAGAGAGAGAGAGAGAGAGAGAGAGAGAGAAACATCTATGTGAGAGAGAGACACATGGACACATGGATTGGGTGCCCCCCCCATGGGGCTGGGGATCCAACCTGCAACCCAGGGACTTGCCTTTGAATGGGAATCTAACTCACAACCCTTCCGTGTGTAGGCTGACACTCCAGCCATTGGGTAACACTGGCCAGGGAAAATATTGGATACTTTTTTATTTACTTTCTATATTATGAGTGTAAGTTCAGAGGATCTTTCATAATTCCCAATATTCAATTTGGGTATATGTAATTTCTTAAATTATAAATTGTTTTTGTTGCTTTACAGAGTGACCTCACACCACTTGAACTTGCTAAACTTGCAAACAGTGATGAAATGGTGGAATTATTAGAAAGAAGAGCTGCAAAAGACGATCAGAGGAAAAGGTAGAATAGTTTGTTCTTTTTAAAATTTTATTTGGAGAGTACATTTATTGAAGCTGGGGACAGTGAAACAGGAAGCCCTTCAGATAGAAGAAGCGGGTGTCAGTTGAGACCAACCTAAGCTGCCAGAGAGATTCCAATAAGGCTGCAGGAGAAGACCAGACGTTCCTTTGTCCTGTGTTACCAGATCTGTACTCCATGGCCACTCTCCATCCCAGGGAGCATCTTTGTTTAGGGAGTGGAAGGTCACATAAGGCCTTTCCAGAATAGCGAGCACCAGCTTGCCTGGGGTTCCATAATTGACGTTGTCCCCTCAAGTGATCCCTTTGCCATAACAATGAAACTTTACCTCAGGTTTCAAAATTTAAATTATGCCTCACATGGAAGCCAGTCAACAGAAAGCTCTGAACCAAAAGTAGGTTATTGGTCCTTAAAATTGCTAAGGGCCCACCCATGACTCATCAGTATCCATGGGTGAGCACTAGGATTGCATCTTCCAAGCCAGTTGGGGTGGACAGGGAGAGTAAGCGTCATTCTCATGAAGATCTGTTGGCTCACAGTGCGAGCAGGTAGAGGAGGAACAGTCATCCTGGCTTCTGTTAGTTTCCTTTCTGCTGCTGGTGACTCGCTGCAGAAATACAGGGAGGGAGGTGCTGTCTGACTGCAGGAGGCGACGTGTTTGTACAAACATTCAGCTGCCAGTTACATAGCTGCTGAGATGCATGAGGTACAGACCACCAGGCCACCAGGTGAGGACAGGTGACAACCAGAATTCATAACATCTGAAAACTGCAGCATTTGAATGTTAGAAGCCATGAATAGCCCACACTGGGGTTGATTTGAGATTCCAAAATAGTTTCGACAAATAAAGTTCATAACTAGATTGTTTTATTTCTTTCACTATTTTTCTGAGCATATCATTTTGCTGTATTATCTCATTTCATCCTCCTAACAACCTTCTTAAATAAGGTAATAAGATTCTTATTTTGTAGTGGAGGACCTTGAGACAAAGAAAAATTACTCATTTGAGAACAAATGGCTGTGGGTTATAGAACTAGGATGTGTGAGTGCAAGACATTTGTGATATGTCAAACTAACTCTAATTGATTCACTGAACTATACTGCCCTCAAGTCATGACTGTTATACCTTATTTTCTTTAATTACATGCTTCTTAAAACACTTGTAGAACTTATGTGTTTAAAGTGTATGGTATAATTAAAGTTTTAATATTAGTTCTGATATTATGTGAAATATTCTATGAATTTAGTATATTTGGAAAATGTTTTGTGTTGATATTAAGAGAGTCATATTATTAATCACCATTTTTTGTACATAGGAAGCAACCACTAATTTATGAATATAAAGAAGAAAGAAGACCCCAAACATTTCAAAGTAGCAATCTTGGTAAGACTTCAAATACTGAATTACTCTTGGTGCCCCTAACATAGATGAAGTAAGAATAGGAAAGTTTTGATAATGGAAGAACACTGTAAAAATACAAAACAATGTGTAAGTTGCATATATAGTTTTTCTCAATGTATTTCTTAACAGCATAGTATTCAGTATTATTTTCAAAGTTAATTGTAGGTAATTTAAAATCTGGTGCAATATTATTTGGAAAGAAATTAATTTATTTAGACCTGACCCCTAAAATGCCTTTATGTAAAAAAGAAAAAATCATAATTTAGGATGTTGTATGTTTCTACTGTATTCACATGATAACAAATTGGACTTGTCCTAAAAATGAATCTTACCTTTAGTTTTTATAGCAAATGGATTACATTTAGTAAATGAATACTTGGTATTACATAGTGATTTGTCTCACTAAAAAAGTAACTAAAACTAGGAATGCAACAATATTTTTTGGGTACCACAAAAAAATTGCAAACCATAAGAGTTACAGCAATTAGTCATTGTGTAACATCCCAATGAGATTGTTTCTTAAAGATTTCTACCCACAGTACTGAAGTCAGAAAGAAAATGCCTGTTGAGAAGCATAGTGGATTTGACATATTATACCATCAAGGTCTCACTATTATCAGCTTCATTGCTCAGAAGTCAAAACAGAATGAGATATGTTGACTTCATTAGTTGGATTATTGTAATTTCTCTAGAATATGATGCTCTGTAGCCATTGGTCAGAAGGTAATGATAATAAATATTCAAAGAGCCCAACCTGGGACTCAGGAAATGATAATAGCCCTAACTGGTTTGGCTCAGTGGATAGAACGTCGGGCTGTGGACTGAGGAGTCCCGGGTTCAATTCCGATAAGGGGCATGTACCTTGGTTGCGGGCACATCCCCAGTAGGGGGTGTGCAGGAGGCAGCTGATCAATGTTTCTCTCTCATCGATGTTTCTAACTCTCTATTCCCTCTCCCTTCCTCTCTGTAAAAAAATCAATAAAATATATATTTTAAAAAGTACAAAGGTGTTGCACATTAACAAAAATGCCAGTGTGCTACCCAGATGTGGCACTAGGTCATTGTGCAATTGGAACTGTCTGAGGACGCCTTGGACTTAGTGGACCTTTCTCAGAGGACTTGTGTAGGTTGGTTTGCAAGCTATAAGAAATATAAGGATGGACTAGCGTTTTGCCCTTGAAGGTGTGCATAATATGAGAGAGCTGTCCTTGGTTTATTTCTGTGTTGTTGTTTTTTAACAGAATTTTCAAAGAAAATGTCAAAAATAAGTCATTCATTTGTCCACGTAATGGTCTGCTATTTAACTCTCAGGTGTCTTTTAGGTGCTAAGTGTTATTCTGATGTTGCAGAATGGGAACATTTTAACAACACAGTCCTTGCCTTCTAAGAGCTTGTTAGTATCATTGTCGTTTCTATTATTCACTTTACTTCATTCAGTGCTATTATCTGCCAGAGTGCACTAGGAGCTTATAGTTATCCTTGTTTATTCTTTTGTATTGGCATGTAGAACGTGCCAGCCTCTTTCAGTCCATGATGAGAATTAGAGTTTTAAACATGTGGGTGAGGCCTTGGCATGGTGGTTCAGTTGCTTAAAGTGTTGTTCCTGATATGCCAAGGTTGTGGTTTTGCTGCCTGGTTATGGCTCATATCAGAATCACCTAATGAATGCATAAATAAGTGGAACCAATATTCCTTCTCTCTCCCTGTCTCTCCTCATCTTTCTAATGAATTCTTTTAAAACTTTCAAAAAATAAATTAAAAAGTGGGTATGTTTTTGTTGTTGTTTTTTCTTTATTGATTAAGGTATTACATATGTGTCCTTACCCCCCAATACCCTCCCCCCCCCCAAGCCCCCACTTTCTCTCACCCCTTGGTGTCTGTGTCCATTGGTCAGTCTTATATGCATACATACAAGTCCTCTGCTTGATCACTCCCCCTTGCCCCCACCCTCCCCTACCTTCCTTCTGAGGTTTGACAGTCTGATCAGTGCTTCTCTGTCTCTAGATCTGTTTTTGTTTATCAGTTTATATTGTTCATTATATTCCACAAATGAGTGAGATCATGTGATATTTATCTTTTTCTGACTGGCTTATTTTGCTTGGTATAATGCCCTCCAGTTCCACTTATGCTGTTGCAAATGGTAAGAATTCCTTTTATTTATTTATTTATTTTACAATAGCGTAGTATTCATTGTGTAGATGTACCACAGTGTTTTAATCCATTCATCTGCGGATGGGCACTTAGGCTGTTTCCAAATCTTAGCTATAGTGAATTGTGCTGCTATGTACATAGGGGTGCATATGTCCTTTCTGATTGGTGTTTCTAGTTTCTTGGGATATATTCCTAGAAGTGGGTTCACTGGGTCAAATGAGAGTTCCATTTTTAGTTTTTTGAGGAAACTCTATACTGTTCTCCACAGTGGCTGCACCAGTCTGCATTGGTTGGTGTGTTTTAAAGTAAGCCTGCAGAACACAAATAAGTTTGCCAGGTAACGTGACAGACGGTGATGTTTGGCAGGAGGAATATTTATAGAGATGACATGTTTGACAGCAGGAGCAGCAGAGCAAGGGCTAAGGCGTACACATGAGCTTTGAGGGGTTAGGAGCAGTACTCTTTTGATGGGGCCCGTGTGGGTTAAGGGAATGGTTGGGAATGAGGTGAATATGTAGCTAAGGCAGGCTTATGAAAGTCTTTAGTACCACGGAAAGGACTAGATGTTCTTTCTTTTATAAATTTTTTTGTTAAAATATAGTTGGCCCACAATAGATTACGTTCAGGTATATGACAGAGTAATTTATGTTTCTCACCATGTGTTCACAATGATAAGCAAATGATAACCATCTTACTGTGCACAGGTACTGCAATTTTGACACGCTCCCTGTGCTGTGCACTAGATCCCTGTGGCTTATATATTTTATAACTGGAAGTTTGCACTGCTTATTCATATTCTTTCATTTCGTCCAAATCCTCAACTCACTACCCTCTGGCAACCATCAGTTTATACGCTGTGGCCATGGGGTCTGTTTCTGATGTTTTAGATTGCACCTGTAAGAGAGACATTATGGTATTTGACTTTCTCTCTCTGATTTAACTTAACATAACACCTTCTTGGTCTATCAATGTTGCCATAAATGGCAAGACTCCATTCTTACTTATGTCTGGGTAATATTTCTTTCTGTATATGTACACACACATGCCACATCTTCTTTATTCGTTTATCTATAGCAGGACACCTAGGTTGCTTCCATATGCTGGCTACTGTAAATAATGCTGCAGTGAACATTAGGGGTGCAGATAGCTTTTCAAATTCATGTGTAAGTTTCTGTACAATAATCACCCAGACGTGGAATGGCAGTTGTATTTCCAATTTTTTGAGATAGCTCCGTGCTACTTTCCACCGTGACTGTACCAATTTACAATCACATGGACAGTGCACGAGGCTTTCTCTGTTCTCCATATCCTCGCCAACACTTGTTTTCCATTTATATTTTGGTGATAGCCATTCTGAGAGGAGTGAGCTGGTACTTCATTATGGCTTTCATTTGTATATTCCTGATTAGTGATGTTGAGCTATGTGTTTCCTGTAATTGTTTAAAAATATGTTTTTATTTATTTTTAGAGAGAGAGGAAAGGAAAGGGAAAGTAAGATAGAAACATCAATGAGAGAGAAACATCATTTCAATAAGCTGTTACCTCTGGCCCTGCTGGGGAAGCTGCCTGCAACCCGGCCTGTGCCCTGACCGGGAATCAAACCAGTGACCTCTTGGTGCAGGGCACAATGCTCAAGCCTCTGCACCACCCTGGCCTGGACTATGTGTTTCTTTTAAATAGGGAGAACACATAGAGACTTTCAGTAGACTCCCTCTAAAGTTTTATAGGCCTGAGTTACATCACATGCTCATTCCTAAACCGGTTATTGGTTAAGTCGGTGCTGTGATGAGCTTGTATAATCACCTCCTTTTTTGGAGCTGGGGAGATGCCACCTTCTTTGTAAATGTCCAGGTAGAGAGGTGGTTGTCCAGCAAGAATGAAGACTGAGGCAGGGAGCCAGCAATACTTACTGCAGGGATGCATTGGAGTTTTGAGCAGAAAAGTAACAAGATTGGATTTGATTAGGGCCCTCTGGTTGTGATATGAAGCAGGGATAGCAAAGTTTTCCTTGAAAAGGGCATGATTTTAGTCCATGTGGTCTGCTATATATACTCAAGTCTGCTATTGTAGTGTGAGGGCAGTCCTAGAGAATCTGCAACTGAGTAGGCACAGCTGTGTGCCAGTGAGACTTTATTTGAAAACCAGATGGCAGCTTGTATTTGGCCTGTGGGCCCTAGTTTGATGAACCTTCATGTAGAGAATAGATGGAAGAAACCACGTAAAGAGACCAGGAGATGAAAAAAGCTCTTGTCTTCTTGGACTAGTATCAGTCGGTTATGAAGTTTCCACCCATCCATGCTGAAATGTGTGAGGAAGCTCAATTTATTCCACTTAAAATGTTGGAGTTTTTATAGGTCTATGTCTTTTTTATTTGTTTTGCTTTCAAAATCTTAATAATTTAAGGAGAAACAATAACAGTTGTTGGTATTTTCCCCCACGTGAGAGCAACTTGTTAAGAGCCCATGTTTGACTCAGGCTGTTGACAGTAGCAAAGCAAAAGCAGAGGAAGTAGAGAGGTCTAGTTCATATGATTTCGTGATGATTGCAAGTGAAGAGTTATCAGGGAGAGAGAAATCCTAGGTGATTCATAGGCTTCCAGTCTGTGCACTGGCATTTAGATTGGACATGAAGAATAGGACTTTGTCAGAGGAGCAGGAAAGAGCAACAGTTCAAGAGCAAAGATCAGTACTTTTCCATACATGTTGAGTTATTTAAAAATATATTTGTATTGATTTCAGAGGAAGGGAGAGGGAGAGAGAGATAGAAACATCAACGATGTGAGGGAATCATGGGTTGGTTGCCTACTTATGCCTTGTACTAGAGATTGAGCCTGCACCCCAGGCATGTGCCCTGACAGGGAATCCAACCTTGACCTTCTGGTTCCCAGGTCAGCACTCAAACTCTGAACCATGGATATGTACATTTTAGGTACAATTTTTTTGAATTTTTGACTTGTCCTGTCAAGAACTGCCTTTAATAGGTGAGCCATGGCTTTAGTTTAATAATTTTTTTTTTTAAAAAAAGATCAGGAACAAATAAAAAGAACTTTGTAATCACTAGAACACTATTTTGGAATATGTGATCATTTTTACTTTTCTACAGTTATTGTAAAGAGGAATTCAACCCTGTTTAGTTGGAGAGAATTGTCAGTGCAATTTTTTTCTTTTCTTTATTGGAACGTTCATGCTATAGAACTTGTTGTCAATCATTAGGCTCCTGTATTTTCTATTCTGAGTAAAAGTATCATTTCTTGTTTCATATTATTTTCTGAAATCATTGTTTCATTCATCCCTTTTCTGCTTTTATTCCAATAGCTACGGATCTACAGGAATCTCCTAAATCACCACAAACCAAAACAAAATCAAAGACAGGTATTCTGTGAAATCAGCTTCTGACTGTAATTATGTATAATATATCAACCCAAATAATAACAATTCCACATAATGTAATTTTGTTAGAGGTTCTTAAATCCACACCTAGGTTTGCTTATTCACCAGAAAAATTTACAGGACTCAGCATATAGTTGTTCTCATACCTGAGATTTATTACAGTAAAAGCCAAAGTAAAGTCCCTAAAGAGAAAAAGTGTGTGTGACAAATGGTGGTGGACACCAGGCACAAGCTTCCAAGAGTCCTCTCCCTGTGGAGTTACCAAGATGTGCATAGTTACTCCAGTGTCAGATTCTGACAACACACGTGAAACAATGACATTTACCAGTCTTGTTAGACTCAGTGCCAAAGTTTTTATGGCACCATAGTCACATGGGCATCTGCCCCATAGCCTGTACCTAAATTCTAGATTCCCAAAAGGAAAGCAAGTGTTTTTCACGAACCGCATCGGTTGTACAAAGTATTTAGACACAGAGGGGCCACTCTTCTCAGTTAGGGAAATGGGGAATCCCTCCCCAGATTCAGGTTTTCAGACTCCAACTGAAGGGTAGCCATTTAAGCAGGGATTTCTAAGGATGGCAGCCTTAGTCCTGCTGCATGAAAATTTTCTGCACAGCCTTTAGAGCCGTGAATGAATTTTTGGTGTTGACTTAAAAATTTATTTTTAAAGCAAGTAATATTATATTATAACATGGCACTGGTTTCAGTTGCATCATCCATAATTGCTTGCAATGATGGTTACTATTATTACTCTTGGTGAGTATTTAATAGGTATTTGTACATAAATTATTAGTGCAATATCAGGCAATTATAAACTTTCCTTGTTATCCAATTAATGTTTCAAGATAATTTTAGATAAAATCTGTATGACAATTTCTGATTTAAAATTAGAATAAAAAGCCTCATTTAATTACATGGACGATTCAGTTGATATTGCACTAAATCCCCACTTATAATGATAAAAGAAGATATTCAATCATATTTATCAGTTATTTTCTTGCCCTAGTATACAATTAAAATTATTGGCTTTATTTATGTATTTCCATGTGCTTCACTTTATTGTGGGGATAACACCCATATTCTTTCCCCCCCAAGTCTTTACTGTTGAAAGTATTACATATGTCTCCTTTTTCCCCCTTGATCTCTCCCTGCCTGCTCCTGCCCCCATCACATGCTCTCACCCCCCATTGCCCGTGTTCATTGGTTATGTATATATGCATGCATACAAGTCCTCTGGTTCATCTCCTAGGCCTCCCCTTCACCCTCCCTGGCCTTCCCTCTATAGTTTGAAGGTCTGTTCCATGCTTTTACGTCTTTAATACCCACATTTTGATACTTGGATCTTTATATTAATTTCTAAGGTGACTATGTCTTCAAAATAGCATTCCTATGTTGATATATGTTAATAGCAGTTTCAGCAAATACCTATGTTTAAATACATATTCATAATTCTTAGCTTTTAAATGAGTTTTATGATCACAGCAATATTGAGTGGAAAGTACAGAGAGTTCCTATAACCTCCACATTTCCTACACAAACAGCCTCGCTCATTTTGCATCCTGTAATAGAGCCGCGTATCAACAAAAGTCCATAGTTTACATTAAGGTTCACTCTTGGTGTTGTATATTCTATGGGTTTTGACAAATGTATGGTGACATGTATCCCCAATACAGTATACTATACAATCTTTTCACTCCCTTAAAAATCCTCTCTGCTCTGCTTATTCATCCATCCCTTCTCCCTAAACACTGGACACCGGTGATAGCAGTTTTGCCTTTTCCTGAATGTTGTATAGTTGGCATCATACTGTAGGTATCTTTTTGAGTGTTTAAAAATTAAAATTCCAAGGTAATTGGATGTATTTATCCAAGATGTCCTTTGTCCTTTGTGGTTTTCTGTTGTTATTCATTAGCTTAGGCTCTGATGACATGTGCCATATACACTCAGGAAGCATGATTTCTCTAGGCATTTGCCACCTAATGGGGAAGGTTGAGAAAAGTGACCTCACACACTCCTGCACAGCACTAACTGTTTGGTCCATCCTGCTCTATGAGCTGGGTCCAGAGAGACTTTCACAATGAAAGGAGACAGTCTCAATAGTTCTACTTTATACAATTGGAATCCCAATGTCTCATACTTATTTTGCAATTGGATATTGGGCAGAAAGAGTTTGGTTCTTATGTTTTGCTGTGCTGCAAAATGTAGGGCCTATCAACCAAGCTTCATTGTGATGGATTGTTACATCTGCAACTGGCTAGGCTTCACTGAAGAGCTGGAGAAGCTGTTCATGTAAGGAAAAAATAAATATACTCTCTTCCAACTGCTCTAACTGGAGGGAGTCCAGAAAACTCATGCTATTTACATTTGATATTGTTATTCTATGATTCTATTTGCACTAACAATACCATTTTCTGTCTGTCTGATGGGGTTTGATTAGAATTATATTCATTGTACATAGTTTAAAGGTAGGCAGATCCTATTTTGATAGATCCCATTCTTTTTTTTTTATCTTGCATTTAAAAAAAGAAAGTAAATGTTCTTAATGTATTAATGGCCTACCAATACTATGACTAATATTCACTCTAGTATAGTCTTCAGGTGTGGTCCCAAAGGAAAATTTCCAACAAAACATTAGTCCGGTACTTTTAAATTCCTGCGTTTTTTATTATTGTTTTAAAATATGTTTTAATTTTTTCTTTAATAGTGGATGAGATCTCTGCTGAAGGCTCTTTAAACAGGTAACATTTTATGAAATTTTAATAATTATATGTTAACTGAGAGAATGCTGAGAAAAGAAACTACCATTTCTAGAGTGTTCTCCTGTGGACTACACCCTATTTTATGTACTCAACCTGTGTAATGTAGTCATCATAATAACTCTGCAAAGCAGCTGTGCTATTTAGCCTATTTTTTTTATTAATGAGTCAACTGTGGTTCAGGGAGGTGGATGCATTGACCCATGATTTCATAGTTAGCAAGTTGCTGACCCATGATTTGACTGTCAACTAGCGCGGCTCCCAAATCTACTGTGTTGTCACTCAACATACACTGATAAATTCCTGTGTACCACTGGCATGGAGATACATATGAGGATCACATCAACTCAGTGAAATCTGCTTGTGTGTTAACTCTGATCTAGAGTTTTTCTGAGAGGCCAGCTTAGTCCAAGCATTTAACTGACTATCTTTCACAATTTTAGTGATAAATAGGACCTTGTTCTTCTCACCAAACCTTTTAGAGCCCATTTCAGTTAGCTATGGCCACAGAACCAAAGGTTTTACCTAAGCAAGGCCTAATCAGGCAAGCGTTTTAGGTAAAATTATACCTATTCTTCTTGAGAGGAATTATTTATCTGTAAGTAATGAATATCTATGTATAGACCATGTTATGTTAATTTAATTCTGCATGTATTTAGAGGATATTTCTAATTGATTTTTCAAATTACTGACTTCCCAGTCTGGTTTCTTTTCAGGCTGGTACCTTTGCCTAGTTGTGTGAAGTTTTTGCTTTTTTCCTAGTCCTTTTTTCCCTCTTCCATGACTTTTAATGATTTTTACTTCTTCTCTGTTTTTTTTTTGGTGTTTCTTTCAATGTGTTATTTGTTTCTACTTCTGCAAGCTCCAGCGTTCTCCAATTATCTATATTCAGAATCAAAGTCATGTAGAATTTCAAGAGTTTAGGGAAGCCCAGCGGTCTATAATAATAAAAGCATAACTTGCCTATTAGACTGGACAGCTGAACAATATTCTGGATGAAGCCATGGCAATGAGGATGGAGAAAGAGACTGTTATGGATGATCAGGCAGGCAGGCTGAGTGGTTAGGAACAATGAGGCAGGCAAGTAGAGTGGTTAGAGGCAATCAAGCAGGCTGGCGAGTGGTTAGGGGCGATCAGGCAGACAGGCAGAGTGTTTAGGGGCAAGCAGGTCAGCAGGCAGGTGTGTGGTTAGGAGCCAGCAGTCCCGGATTCCAAAAGGGTACAGCAGCAACCCTCCCATGTACAAGTTTTGTGCACGGGGCCTCTAGTTAATTAATAAAAACACCTTATAATACATTAGCATGCGTTTAAAATCCTAGCCAAGTGGTGGATCTTCATTAAATCTTCCCCTACTTCAGACTAGTGACCTCAGCATAGTTGATTATAGGTTAGACTTTAAATTAGCAATACACAAGTGGGGCAAGAGACATCCATTTTGTCCCTTCATTTTAGCCTTTGAGGTAACCCACAAAGATGAACACCTCAGCATGTAAATGGGCAACTCTAGATAGACACACAGGGCATTAACTCGGGGGGTACACCAAATTCACTGTTTAAATAATTAGCTGTATTGAAGATGCTGAGGGGGAAGTGATCTCTGTGTTATATGCACAGCCCTCATGCTTGTTAGAAATGGCGAGTCCACAAATACAACCAGGTTTCCTCTTCAGCAAGGTACTGATGTCTTTTCTCAAGGTAACTGTGGGTGGACTGTCAAAGAATATGCTTTTGTGAGCTGTGCTAATTCGTGTTGGTTTTAAAATGGTTGTTATGACTAAACTGAGGTTTCAAACAGCTTCCCTGTTCCTTTTTATGTATCAGGTGAGATTTCATAGTTTAGTTCAGGCAGTTTGGGAATAGCAGTGGGTTAGTATTGTCATCAGCCAGAAACCAGCAAAGGCTCAATTATTAGGATGAGCAATGAGCCAGACTCCTTATCTCAGAACTTTTAAGACCTTTTCCATTTCATTCCAAGTAGAACCTCTATGCATGTGATTACAAATAAAGTCTCATCTCTGATTTTTGTAATTCATTATGCGCAATTTTAAATTGTTCTCTTTAGTAGAAAAATCTGTGTTTTCTGGAGGTTATCGCCTATACTCTTCCCCTTGAATTCCTCAGGAACATAAGGGATTCCCTAAGTCCAAGGGAGACAATCTTCTTTCACAAGTCAGATGCAGAGGTAAAAAGAGGACATTCTAATCGTTCTGTTATTTCTTTTGATCTTACTGCTGCAGACTCACCACTGAAACTGGTCCTGTAGTCATGATTGATCTTTGCTCCTGGGTTGTCCTTGCTGATCCAGATTCCTGAGTCTTCATGTTGATTCTCTCTTGGATTTGAGGGTCACAGCTTTTTATTATTTTACATACATATGCTGTCATGCTCAGCCCCTATTACAAGTACCACCATCTTATATTGGTAGCTGAGCCTCCTAGCTTTAGCACTCAAAGCTCAAAGTCTCCCCCCAACACACACACACACACACACACACACACACACACACACACACACATACTGGAAAGTTGACATGGTGCTCACTTCCTTGGCGGGACCTTTGTGGACTACTTACCTTTGAGCTTCTTGTGCGTATTTTTCTGCTTGCAGGTGTTAGTTGGGCCCGTTCTAAGCTGTCAGAGAGGTTCAAATAAAGCTTCAGGAAAAGGCCAGACATTCCTTTCTCCTTTGTTACCAGTCCTGTACCTTAGGTTCACTTTAAATCCTACAGAGAATCTTTGTTCAGATAGTGGAAGTTTGCATGTCGCAATTCCCAGAGTAGTGGGCACCAACCTGCCTGAGATTCCATAACTGAGTTTGGTCCCTTACGTGATCTCTTGGCCATAAAAAGGAAACTTTCCAAGATTACTTGAATTTACCTCAGGTTTCAAAATATTTTAAATTATGCCTCACTTGTAAGACAGAAAGCTCTTATTCAAAAGGAGATTATTGGTCATTACTATTGCAAAGGCGCCATCCATTACTTATCAGTATCCAAGTGTGACCAGTGGGATTCTATCTTCCAAGCCAATGGGGGTAGTCAGGGAGAATAAACAAATCCCATAAAGATCTGCTGGTTGACAGTATGAGGATGTAGAGAAGGGGTAGTGATAGTACAGGCCATGACCTGACTCTGATTAGGTTCTTTCTGCCCTTGGTATGATTCGCTGAAAAATTAAGGGAGCATCCTGTCATCTGACTTCATGAGGAAATATATTTTTACATAAATTTATTTGCAAGTTATATAATAAATGAGATGCCCTGAATTAGAAAACGTAAGGAAAAAACAGGTAATAACCCAACGTAATAACATTTTCTGAAAAGTTCAACATTTAAATGTTAGAGACTATGAAAAAACCACATTGGTATTAATTTGTGATTCCAAAATAGTTTCAGCAAATAAATTTCATGTTTCTTTGAGCATTTTTTTCTGTGTTATCTCATTTAATCCTTTTAACAATCTTCTAAAATAAGACACTAAGTTTCTTATTTTGTAGTGGAGGACCTTGAGCCAAAGAAAGTCACTTGTTTGAGAATAAATAGCTGTTGGTTACAGAGCTAGGATGTCTGAGTTCAAGACACTTGCCATTGTGTGAAGCCGACTCTACTTTATTAACTGAACTGTACTGCACTCAAATCATGACTATTTACATTTTTAAAAATGTCATGGTTCCTAAGAAGTTCATAGAACTTAAAATTTGAAGTGTATGGTCTAATTAAAGTTTTAATATTAGCTCTGATGTTATCTGAAATATCCTAAGAATTTACTATATTTAGAAAATATATTTACATTCATATTAAGGCAGTAATATTATTTATCCCCATTTATTGTGCACAGCAAGCAACAACTAACTTCTGAATATGAACAAGGAAGAGCCCAAACATTGGAAAGTAGCCTTTTTGGTAAGAATTTTGATAGTGAATTACTCTTGGTGCTCCTACCATAGATGAAGTAAGATACGGAAGTTTTAACAATGAAAGAGTAGTGAAAAAATACCCAACAATGTGTAAGTTGTATGTGTAGTTTTCCTTAATCTCTGTCTTAATAGAATAGTAGTCAGTATGATTAAAATGTTAATGTAAGTAACTTAAAATCTGGTGTAATATTACTTGAAAAGAAGTTCATTTTTTAGTCTTAAACCCTAAAATCCCATATGATATCTTTATGTAAACAAGAAAAAAGATATGTAGTTAGGATATTGTATGTTTCTATTATATTCACATTATAACAAATTGGACTTTTTCTAAAAATGGATCTTTTACATAGTTTTTACAGCAAATGTATTACATTTATTAAATGAATACTGGTAACACATAGTGTTTTGTCTTATTAAAAAGTAATTAAAATTGGCAACTCTACAATACTTTCCTGGTGCCACAAACAAATAAGCAGTAACAGCTATATCACTTAGCCAGTGTGTTTTAAGGATTGTGTTTTAAGGATTTCTGCACATAGTACACATGTCAGAAAGGCAATGCCTATTGAGAAGCATAGGGAATGTTACATATTACACCAACTATGTCTCACTGTTATTAACCTCGTTCCTCAGAAGTCAAGAGAACAGGATATGTTGACTTTATTAGAACAAGATGTCCCCTTCCCTCCTGTTTGTTGGATAATTGTAAGGACACTAATTCCTTTAGAACAAGATGCTCTGTTGCCATTGGTCAAAAGATAATCATAATAAATATTCAAATAGCCCAACTCAGGACTCAACAAATTATAATAAAGCATAAAATATTTCATAATAACAAAAATGCCAGTGTGCTACCCAGGTGTGGCACCTAGTTCATTGTGCAATCTGACTTGTATGAGGATGCCTGAAACTTATTAGACATTTTTCAAAGGACCTGTGTAAGTTGGTTTTGTAAGTTATAGAAAATACAGAGATCAAATATCATTTTGACCTAGTAGGTGCTCATAATGCATGAGAGTTGTCCCTGGTTTATTTCTGTGTCCTTTTAA
The DNA here is from genome assembly GCF_028538775.1 of Myotis yumanensis. Classification (NCBI taxonomy): domain Eukaryota; kingdom Metazoa; phylum Chordata; class Mammalia; order Chiroptera; family Vespertilionidae; genus Myotis; species Myotis yumanensis. The sequence continues at coordinate 137,371,788 of NW_027223752.1, forward strand.
AGAGAATTTTCAAAGTAAATGTCAAAATTCAGTTATTCATTTGTCCGCTTAGTGGTCTGTTATTTAACTCTCAGGTGTCTTTTAGTTACGGAATGCTATTCTGCTGTTGCAGAATTTTAAAAACACAGTTTCTTCCCTCCAAGAGCCTGTTAGTATCATTGTCATTTCTATTATTGACTAACTTTATAACATGCTTACTAGGTTCCAGAGCACACTAGGAGCTTATAATTATCCTGGTTTATTCTTTTGTGATGGTGTGTAGGATGTGCCAGCCTCTTTAAGTCCATTATGAGGATTAGAATTTTTAAAATGTGGGTGAGGCGTTGGCCAGGTAGTTCAGTTGCTCAACATGTACCTGATATTCCAAGGATGTGGTTTTGACACTGGTCAGGGCACATAACAATCACCCAATGAATGTATAAGTAAGTGGAACCACAAACCAGTGTTTCTCCCTGTGCCTCTGTCTCAGTCTCTGTCTAATCAGATTTTAAACACCTTCTTTAAAATAAGTCAACATAAATATGTGGGTGGGTGTAATCATGCAGACCACAGAGCAGTCTCCCAGGTAACGGTGCATAAGTGTGATGTTTGGCAGGAGGAACACGTATTGCGATGACCCATTTGGCAGCAGGAACAGCAGTGGAAGGGCTGGGATGTACAAGTGCACTTTGTGATGTTTATGGGCAGTACCATTTTGATGGTGCAAAATGTGTGCAATAAGAATGGTGGGGAATGAGGTGAGTGACTAGCTAAGCAGGCTGATGAAAGTCTTTAGTACCACAGTCTCTGCATAGAAAGGACTAGGTCATATCCTCTAGGCCTTGGAAATTTGTCAGGTAGAATGCTTTTAGCTTCAGATAATTGGTGGCCTAATTAACAGAGGCTGAAACAATAGGAACCAGGATTGTTTTGGCGATTCAGTGGTGTCATGAGGATCCCAGTTGTCGACCTGCATTCGCTGTGAGGTGGTCAGTGTTCATTTCTGCTTTCCTGGTCTGTAGGTAGCAATGGCTCCAGAGCATCCCATTCTCACACGTCCGTATGTGAAGGCCAGAAGGACTGCTTTTCCTTAGGCGTTTCTTCTTCTCTCTTAAACTTTTTGTAAAAGTTGGCATACCTCGCTGGTTTGGCTCAGTGGATAAGGCATCAGCCTGCAGACCAAAGGGTCCTGGGTTCGATTGTGGTCAAGGGCATTTACCTCAGTTGCAGATTCCTCTGGTGCTCTGCCCCTGGTCAGGGCTTGTGCTGGAGGCAACCAATTGATATGTTTCTCTCACATCAGTATTTCTCTCTGTCTTTTCCTCTCTCTTCCACTCTCTCTAAAAATCAATAGAAAAATATTCTCAGGTGAGGATTAAAAGAAAAAGTAGAGTTGGCACACATTATATTACTTTCAGGTGTACAACCATAGTGGTGTGACATTTACATACCTTAGATGTGTTCACATGTGCTCACAATAATATGTCTAGTAACCGTCTGACACCGTGCAAAGTTATTACAATATTAGAGGCCCGGGTCACAAAATTTGTGCACTTGAGGCGGGGGGAGTGTTCCTCAGCCCAGACTGAGCCCTGTTGCAGTCTGGGAGCCCTCAGGGGATATCCAGCAGATGGACATCCTTAGTGCTGCCACAGAGGCAGGAGGGGATCCCGCCACCCCCGCTAGGCTTGCCAGCCATGAGCCTGGCTCAGGGCTTCTGACTGAGCGGCACTCCCCCTGTGGGAGTGCAGTGACCACCGGAGGGCAGCTCCTGCATTGAGCATATGCCCCCTGGTGGTCACTGTGTGTCATAACAACCAGTCATTCTGTTGTTCAGTCAATTTACATATTAGCCTTTTATATATAGGATTTGACACATTCCCTATGCTGTACACTAGATCCCTGTGGCTTATCCTATCTAATAAAAGAGAAATATGGTAATTAGCGTACGACCGCTACCCTTCCCATTGGCTAATCAGGGGGATATGCAAATTAACTGTCAGCCAAGATGGCGGCGTGCAGCCAGGCAGCTGGAAGCGAACATGAGGCTTGCTTGCTTCAGTGACAGAGGACTCCAATGTTCCCCACCTGCAGCTGCCGGCCTCTGAGCTGGCAGTTTGAAACTTTGTAACAAATATTGAACCTAAAGAAAACCCCAGAAACTAGCTTTCAGCCGGCTGGGATCTCAGAGCTGGAGTTATACATTGTTTCGATTATAGAACTCAAACAAACCAGATACCTGCTTTTAGCAGCGGAAGCCTCGGAGCTAGAGCCAGAGCTAAAGCTGGCCCAGAATAAAAAAAAAAAGAAAGAAAAACAGGAGCAGTTGGGAGTTTCAGTCAACTGCCAGCCTGAAAGCAGCCCTAAGCCCCTCACCCAGACTGGCCAGGCACCCCAGTGGGCACCCCCACCCTGATCCAGGACACCTTTCAGGGCAATCCAGCTGGCCCCCACCCATGCACCAGGCCTCTATCCTATATAGTAAAAGGGTAATATGCCTACCAGCACTGGGATCAGCAGAGCCGTGAAGCCTCCTGGCACTGGATCAGCATGACAGGGGGCAGTGCCCAAACCACCTGATCACCCTGCGGCTCTGTGTGTGACAGGGGGCGGGGCCACAACCCCCTGATCGGCCCTGCTCTGTGGGTGATAGAGGGCAACCCCCCAACGCCCCCCCCCCACGGGCCCTGCTCTGTGTGTGATGGGGTAGAGCCATAACCTCCCCTTTGGCCCTGCCCTAAGTGTGAGAGTGGCGGTGCCCCAACCCCCTGATCGGCCCTGCTCTGTGTGTGACAGGGGGTGGTGCCCTAACTTCCCTATCAGCACTACTCTTTGAGTGACAGGGGGGAGCTCCCCAGCCCCCTGATGGGCCCTGCTCTGTGCATGACAGGGGGCAGTGCCCAACCCCCTGATTGGCCCTGCTCTGTGAGTGACAGGGGTCAGCGCCCCAACCCCCCTGATGGGACCTGCTCTGTGTGTGACAGGGGGCAGCACCTCAACCCCCTGATTGGCCCTGCTCTGTGCATGACAGGGGGTGGCGCCCCAACCTCCCCATCGACCCTGCCATGTTTGTTACAGGGGGCGGTGCCCCAACCCCCCAATTGGCCCTACCCTGAATGTACCTGAGGGTGGCATCGCAACCTCCCTGCTCTGTGCATGACAGGGGGTGGCGCCCCAACTCCCCAATCGGCCCTGCTCTGAGCCTGACCAGGGGCTGCTCCTAGGGAATGGGCCTGCACTCTGCAACCTGGGAGCAGGACTAAGGCAGCAGGTCGTTATCTCCCGAGGGGTCCCAGACTTCGAGAGGACACAGGCCGGGCTGAGGGCCCCTCCCTGCCCCCCCCCCCCCGAGTGCACAAATTTTTGTGCCCCGGGCCTCTAGTATATTTTATAACTGGAAGTTTGTGCTTCTCATTCATATTCTCCTATTTATTTCATCTCCTCAGCTTAATACCCTCTTCTAACCATCAGTCTGTTCTCAGTATCTGTGTCTGTTTTGTTGTTTTAGATTGCACATGTAAGTGAGATCATATGATATTTGTCTTTCTCTGTCTTATTTCATTTAGCATAACACCTTCTCGGTCCATCATTGTTGTCTTAAACAGAAAGAATTCATTGTTCTTTATGTCTGAGTAATATTTTTTTACACATATATACACGTTCTATATCTTCTTTATTCATTTATCTATTAAAAGACACCTACATTGCTTCCATATCCTGGCTACTGTAAATAACATTGCAGTGAACATAAAGGTGCAGATATCTTTTCGAATTCATTTTTATGTTTGTGTTGGATAAATACCCAGAAGTGGAATGGCAATTTTATTTCAAATTTTTTGAGGAATCACCATGCTGCTTTCCACAATGACTGCACAAATATACAATGACATGAACATTCCACGAGGCCTTCTCTTTTCTCCATATCCTCGACAACACTTGTTAAATATGTACATTTAATCTTTATTGTTGAGAGTATTATAGATGTACCTCTTCCCCCCCCCCCATTACTCCCCTCTACCCATTTCTTACCCGGCCCCATGCCTTCACCTCCCTATTGTCTGTGTCCAGGAGTAATACATATCCTATCTAATAAAGAGGGAATATGCTAATAGACCCTCACACTGTCCACAGGGATCGGGCCTAAACTGGCAGTCGGACATCCTTGTCTCAGATTGGAGAGGGTGCAGGCTGGGTTGAGAGACACCACCCCAGTACACAAATTTCATACACTGGGCCTCTATTCTATGTATATAAAACCTTAATATGCAAATAGACCAAATGGTGGAACAACTGAACACCCAAACAGCCAGTCACTATGACATTCGCTGACAACTAGGGTGGGTGCGTGGAACATTGCAGGTGTCAGCAGTAGGAATCAGAGTGCCGAACATGGTGGGCACCACCATGGCGGGATGGTGGGTCAGGTGAGTGTTGGCACCAGACCAAGGTGGGGCACTGGTTGCTGTCATCGGTGTGAGCCCAAACCTCTGGTGGTTACTGAAAATTCTTTGTGCCTGAACACCATGGTACTGCCGGGCACTCGCACCTGATATCAGCACCAGCTCCGATCGCCCTGTAGGGCTTCTTCACGTCCCCCTGCTCCTGAGGGGCCATTGGGGCTGGCAGATGCCTCTCACACCCACTTCCAGTTTCACCCCACTCACACCCACTGCCAGAACAGATCCTGCCAGCACCCGCAGCTGGTGCCAGAGCCACCACTTACACCCACTGCCAGAGCCTGGCGCTGGTCCTGATCACTCAGCACCATCAGCGGGTGTGAGCAGCAGCTGCCGACCTTGTTATCCCAGGAGGGCTTCTCCACCTCCCCTTACTCCTGAGGGTTGACTGGGGTAGCAACTGTAGCTCGCACCTGCTGCTGGCACCATCCCCAATCACTCCACACCATCGGTGTGTGCAAGCGGGCCGTCTTTGTCAGCATGTGAGAGTGGTGCAACGAGAGCGGAGCTGCCAACACAGGGGACCAGGGGCCAAGATAGGAGGGGCTAGGCAGGGGTGTGGAGGATGGGCCAAGGCCTGCCCCTGTGCCCATTGCAGACTCTGCAGCCTCGCAGCCAAGAGTTCCTTTCAAGGTGCACAAATTCATGCACTGGACCCCTAGTATGCATATAAAACCTTTGATTAATTCCTTCCCATCACCCCTTTCCTATCCCTCTGAGAATCATCAGTCTATTCCATTATCCATGTCTCTGATTCTCTTTTATCCATCAGTTTCTTTTGTTTATTAGATTTCTTGTTTGTTTATTTTGATTTTCAGATTTAATAGTTAACAAGTATGTATTTATTGCCAGTTTATTCTTCATGGTTCCTCCTCCTCCTCCTCCTCCTCCTCCTCTTCCTCTTCCTCTTCCTCTTCCTCTTCCTCTTCCTCTTCCTCTTCCTCTTCCTCTTCCTCTTCCTCTTCCTCTTCTTCTTCTTCTTCTTCTTCTTCTTCTTCTTCTTCTTCTTCTTCTTCTTCTTCTTCACCCTTCACCATTTCATGTAATACTGCTTTGCTGGTGCTGATCTCCTTTACCTATTTCTTATCTGTGAAGCCCTCTATCTGACCCTCAAATCTAAATAAGAGCTTTCCTATGTAGAGTATTCTTGCTTGTAGGTCCTTGATATTTATCACTTTGAATATTTCTTGCCACTCCATTCTGGCTTGTATAATTTTTTATGATAAATAAATTTAAGTAAATTTAAAACAGGAGAGAATTTTGTAACAAGACATATGTTGTATATTGTTGCTCCCTTGAAGGTAACCAACTGCTTTTCTCTTGCTGTTTTTAAGATGATCTCTGTCTTGGAATTTTAATTATGATGTGCTTAGTGTGGGCTTCTTTGGGTTCCACTTGTTTGGTAATCTCTGTGCTTCCTGGACTTGTAAGTCTCTTTCTTTCACCAGGGGAGGGAAGTTTTCTGTTATTATTTCTTGAAATGATGAAGTTGTCCCAGAGGCTCCTTTACACTGTCTTCATATTTTTTGATTATTTTTCTTTTTCTTCTTCTGATTGGTTGCTTTTTGCTTCCTCATATTGGAAATCCTTGATTTGATTCTCAGAATATTCTATTCTAATATTGGATTCCTATAAATTTTTCTTTATTTCAGCTAATGTATGCTTAATTTCTGACTGGTCCTTTGTCAGGTCTTTGAAATTCTCCTTAAGATCCTTGAAAGTCTCACAAAGTCACTTGAAGCTCTCATTAAGTCACTGAAGCTCTCATGAAGATCCTTCAGTAACCTTATAACCATTGTTTTGAACTCTGTATCCAGTAGTTTGATTGCTTTCATTTTGTTCATTTGTGTCATGTTTCTTTGTCTCTTCATTTTGGCTGCTTTTCTGTGTCTGTTTCTATGTATTAGGTAGAGCTGCTGTGTCTCCTGGCATTCGTGGAGTGGCCAGGTGTAGGAGGTGTCCTGTAGGACCCAGTGGCTCAGCCTCTCCATTTACCTGAGCTGGGCACTCTAGGTACATCCCTGTGTGGGCGTGTGCACAGCCTTGTTGAAGGGAAAGGTAAAAACCCTCCCCAGATTCAGGTTTTCTGACACCAACTGAAGGGTAACCATTTAAGCAGGACTTTCTAAGGATAGCAGTCTTAGGCATGCTGTATGAAATGCTTCTTCACAGCAGGTATAGCTCTGACTGATTTTTATGTTGACTTAAAAATTTATTTTTAAAGCAAGTAACATGATAATATAATATGATACTGGTTTAATTTGCATCATCCATAATTACTTGCAATGCAGATTATTCCTATAAATCTTGATGCACCTTTCACAGGTATCCTGCTTAATAACACCCTACTATGCAAATTGGCTGAATGGCAGAATGACTGGTCAGTGTGACACACACTGACTACCAAGGGGCAGACCCTCAATGCAGGAGCTGCACCCTTGTGGTCAGTGCACTCCCACAGGGGAAATGCTGCTCAGCCAAAAGCCAGGTTCACAGTTAGTGAGTGCAGCGGCAGTGGTAGCGGGAGCCTCTCAAACATCCATGGCAGCACTAAGGACTCTTTGGCGGTCCTGGACTGTGAAAGGGTGCAGGGTGGGTTGAGGGACCCCATATCCCCAATGCATGAATGTTGTGCACCGGGCCTCTAGTTTGTACATAAATTACTAGGGCAATATTGGCAATTATAAGCTTTCCTTTTTATCAAATGAATATTTCAAGATAATATTTAGATAAAATCAGCATAATGATTTCTGACTCAAAATTTGAATATAAAGTGTCTTTTTATTAAATGGATAATGCAGTTTTCATTTATGTTGCACTAAATCCCCATATCTACACTAATAAAAGAGAAACATGCAAATTGACCATCCCTCCACTATGCCAACCAGCCAATCAGAGCAACTATGCAAGTTAACCCAACAAAGATGATGGTTAATTTGCATATGCAGGCATGGAGCGAAGACTGAAGACAATGTAGAAGGAAACCAAGTGCTGAAGAAGGGAGTGAAGCAGTGGAGACGGGAGGGAGCGAGGCAGTGGAGAAGGGAGCCAAGACCGCTGTGCCACTCCAATCTCAGAAAGCCCTATTCTTGCAGGAATATTCCTGCAATGTGCCTCTAGTGTAATTATAAAGCAAAATACTCAATCATTTTTATCCGTCATTTTCTCCCTCAAGTATATAATTCAAATCATTGGCTTTATTTATATTTTCCACATGCTCCACTCAGTTGCAGGGATAATACTCATAATCTGCCTGGTCAGCATGGCTCTGTGGTTAAGTGTTGACACATGAACCAAAGATAGCAGTTGGATTCTAGGTCAGGGCCTATGTAAGGGATGCATGCTCAATTCCTTGTGTGGGATGTGTAAGAGGGAGCCATCAATGATTTTCTCTCATCATTAATGTTTCTATATCTCTCTTCCTCTCCTTTCCCTAACAAGTCAATTAGAATATATATTTTTTAA